>NC_138886.1:57751226-58351226 GCF_965194825.1 Balaenoptera physalus
TGTCTTTCTTTGCCTGTTTCTCTTGAGAAATTTGATGCCTGTGTAATTGTTACCCTGATAATAATTCATTCTTTTTGCCTGAAGATCCTGACAAATTTTCCTTTGTCTTTAAAGTCTTCTACTTTATTAGACTCTATCTCAGAATTGATCATTCCAGACCACTTTTCCAAGGTACATGGTGGATGCTTTCAATGTGTAGATTTCCTCTTTGTCTTATTTCTGGAAAATTTTCTCAGATTATATGTATATATTTCTTTCAGTGACTCCAATTGTACATATATTGGATTTTCCTTTCCTCCCTTTTCAACAATTTTCTTTCTGACCCTTTTTACTTTTATTTTTCACTTTTGTTCTTTTAGTTGTTTCTTTGCCTTTGTTCATTGTCCCTTGTAATCATTTGATTCAATTCTTCCTTAGACACCTTGTAATATTTTTTTGAGATTTTTTTTTCTTTTCCTTTATTTTTTCTGGAGTTCATTGCATTTCTTTCTGTTATTTTTCACTTTTATTCTTAAATTTTTGAATTTCTGATTTGGGGTATTTTTATATCGCCAAATGATTATTTGAGGAAGTTCAATTAAGTTTGGAGCATTGGTTTACGCTTTTTATCTCGTGATTATTTTTCTTGAGGGAGCTAATCATCAGCTGAGATGTTTTAAGTCTCACTTTTTATTTTCTCTTTACCATGGCTTTACATAGAGTTAGCCTGAGAAGTTTTTTATTATTGTTGTTTGTTTCTTAGTTTTGTTTTTGTTTTTTCTATTCTAAGATATTTCAGAGTTCATCACTGAAGAGTACCCATTTGTGCCAGAGTATTGAAGTGCAGTTTCTTTAGTGGATAATCATTTTGTTGATAAAGGTGTTGGGGGAGGGATTGGTATAAATTGTGTTTCTCTATCTCTCACTCTTTTCTCTCTCTCTGTCTCTCTCTTTTTTCTGCAGATTTCTTAATTTTTTCCTTCTTATTTCTTTATGTTGCTTTAATACCGCATCATCAAGGGTTCACCTCTTCTTCTCCATTTATTGTCTTCCCCCAAAATACTTTGCAGAGGCATCAGTGGAACCTCTGGTTTCACTCAGTTTCAAGCCTCTTTTCTACTTGTGCTACCATAAATTACTAAGCCCCAGACCTGTGTTCAGTATTTGAGCACTTAGTATGCAATCTCTTCCTGGGAGTTATTTTTATCTGGCTTTTATGTAAGTCTTATATACTCCTTTCCTCTTTTCCCTGGAGACTCCTAAGGCAACAAATGCCTCACTCCCTGATCCCACAAGCTTTCAATAGTAAAAGCTCAGTTGGAATTTGATGATTGTTTTTCTACTTACAGGCAATTTGAAATTGTGCTACTATTTTTCTCCAAGTAATTCTGAATATGTGGTTCATATTTGATTTTATTTGAGCTCCTTATTCAGCTTAAGACTTTTGGGGAAGATCTGTAGGAAGCTGCCTTTATGTTAGGGTCAACCAGACCTCTCCAATAACTTTTAAGTCTTTTTTCTTTACTTTTGATGATCTGTATTTTATTATAATGGGTCAAGATGTGATTTTTAAATTTATACTTCTGGACACTTTAAGTGCACTTTATACCTGAGAACTTAGATGTTCTTTGATTTTGGAAAATTCTCAGCAGTTATATATATATATTATGTATTGGGCTGGCCAAAAAGTTTGTTCAGATTTTTCCATAAGATGTTATGGGGAAAAAAAAAAAAAAAAATATATATATATATATATATATATATATATATATATATTTTTAATCACATGTATATATTTACCAACTATTTTGTTTTTTATTTCTGGAACTCTGCTAGATATGGTAGAGGCTCCCAAACTCTCTTCCATTTTTTTTAATTAATAAATTACTCTTTTACATTTTATTTCCTTGTGTCTTTGTACTGTGTCTGAGTGAATTCTTCAGTACCCTTTCTATCTTACTAATTCTTTGATTGTGTCAATAAAATTTATTCTGTCTGTTAATTTTTTATATCACTGACTACATTTTTTATTTCTAAGATTTTTCTGATTTTCTTTTATATCTACCTGTCCCTTTTGTATTTCTAAAATTTTAATGATTTTTATTCCTTCATTTACCTTTTTGAGCATCTTAAGCACATTTACTATAATTTTTTGTAAAATATCCTTTAAAGTATGTTTTTTCTAAAGTCATTTTATGTTTGTGTAGTTGATTTTTTGGACAGGGTTGTGGAGGGAACTGCTATCTTTTGCATTATCTGACTTCATATCTTTTTGAGTTCTGTTTTTCAGGTTCATTTTGAACTGGATATTATTTGGGTTTTGTTATCTATTTCTCTACATCATCAGAACTTAGTTTTGTGTTAGCCTTTGTTTGGCCTCTTATGAACAGACCACACCCAATATTTACACTAGTGGCCTGGAGCCCCCAGCCCGTGATGGTATTGGAAATACTGCAGGTCCTGGCACTGAGCTAGCAGGTAGCTTGGTTCAGTTCCTGGAATGGAGGCAGTGTCTGTATCCCCCAATTTCCTTGAACCCATGGGCTCCTACAATCCATAGCATGAGGCTGTGGTGAGCTGTGGTATTTTACTAGCTTCCTTTCATGAGTGAGAGAACCTTTTTTCATCTCCTAATTTCATGGAGTCTGGCCCCAATCCTACACTGTGTGTTTCACACTTTTTGTCCCCAGTGCCTCAGTATCTCTTTCTGCATCTCAAGCTTTGGACTCCCATGGCTTTTGTCCTGATCACCACTTTTCATTTTCCTCCTATTATTGGTCCATTGAAACACATTTCTTGTTTCTTTCAGACTGATTATAAATTTATCTAAGATTGCTAAATGTTCAGAGCGGAAGATACTTGTCAAACCATGAATTTACTGCATCACCTTCACCTGATAGCTCTTTACTTGGTATATTAGTCAGGATCAGGGAAAAACAAAAACAGATCATATACTCAAATTAGAGAATATACTGATGAAGGGATTACTTCTGTGGGTGTAACTAGAGTATAGGAAACATAAAGGAATACTGCAGAGTATAGGAAACCACAAGAGCTGGTGCAGTACCTTGGGACTAGTATCAGACAGGAGTACTTACCACCTTTGAGTCTGAAAAGGCAAGGAGAAGAAGAGGGTATAAAAACATAGAGAAAGAAAGCAGGATGGAGGGGGTTGCCTGATAGGATCTGGGGCCTTCAGTTGAAGGGCATAGCTAGCCAAGGGGAACTTGTTCATAAAAGGCTGGGGGAATGAATATACTAAATTCACTCTCTCCCTTCAGTCTCTTGCTGATGCTCCCTTTAATTAAACCCAAAAGGAAACCAGAGGATAGGAGAGCCTGTTGTTGATGTAGTCCATATATTTAGCTTCTCCATGTAAGAGCAGAGTGAAGTATGGACATTATATTTAGAGGAGTGTGGTTGATAAAGTTTTTCAGGAATGTCTGCAATACTGTTTCCTGTCTCGCATGTTCTTCTAGATCACTGTCATGCCCTCATCAAGAGCTAGAGTCTGGTCATATTTCCTTAGGTGAGCCTTTATGACTATCTGAACTAACAGGGTGAGGTGGAAGTGAGGTTATGTGACTTTTGAGGTCCAGTCATAAAAGCAAATACAACTTCTATCTGGCACTCTGTTTGGATGCTCATCCTTGGAATTCGGCCTCTGTGCTTCAAGGAGCCCTGGGCACATGGAGAGATCCATGGGAGAGGAATTGAGGCTTCTGCCACTGAACCCCAGTTGAGCTCCCAGTTGACTGTTGGCACCAATTGTCAGTCTTTTTGAGTGAGCCATCTTGGTGGAAAATCCTTTAGCCCTTGGATTAACCACCCCAGTTTACACCACATGGAGTAGAGGCAAGTGTTTCCCATTAAACTCTGTCTAAATTGCAGGTTTGTGATCATAATAAGCAACTGTTGTTGTTTTAAGTACTTAAGTTTTAAGAGTTTGTTACCTAGAACAAGGGGCAAGTGGACAGTATCCAGCATACCTGGCTGATGTGAAAGTATCCTTCATATTTTAGCTCAAATCTCATATCCTAAGAAATTGTGCCCCAAACCCAAGTAGCTTCTAATGATTGAGATGTTTCCTTTCTTCTCCCTTAGCACTCTGCACTAGTCTATCATGAAATTCAACCTATTGTATTTTAATTATCAACTTATGGCCCCCTGCACTAGATTACATGCTCCATGAGAGCAGATATGATGGCTTGATTATCATTTAACCTCTAGTACTGAGTCTGAAGCACAGTACAAGTTTAATATATTTTGGTTAAATAAATGAATGTGGATTTGGACTTTTTCTCTCCCAGCTTTAACTTTCTAAGAACTTTTTATTTTTTAACATCTTTATTGGAGTATAATTGCTTTACAATGGTGTGTTAGTTTCTGCTTTATAACAAAGTGAATCAGCTATACATATACATATATTCCCATATCCCCTCCCTCTTGTGTCTCCCTCCCACCCTCCCTATCCCACCCCTCTAGGTGGTCACAAAGCACCCAGCTGATCTCCCTGTGCTAGGCAGCTGCTCCCCACTAGCTATCTATTTTATATTTGGTAGTGTATATATGTCCATGCCACTCTCTCACTTCGTCCCAGCTTACCCTTCCCCCTCCCTGTGTCCTCAAGTCCATTCTCTACGTCTGCATCTTTATACCTGTCTTTCCCCTAGGTTCTTCAGAATCTTTTTTTTTTTTTAGATTCCATAATATATGTGTTAGCATATGGTATTTGTTTTTCTCTTTCTGACTTACTTTACTCTGTATGACAGACTCTAGGTCCATCCACCTCACTACAAATACTCAATTTTGTTTCTTTTTATGGCTGAGTAATATTCTATAATATATATGTGCCACATTTTCTTTATCCATGCATCTGTCAATGGACACTTAGGTTGCTTCCATATCCTGGCTATTGTAAATAGAGCTGCAATGAACATTGTGGTACATGATTCTTTTTGAATTATAGTTTTCTCAGGGTATATGCCCAATTGTGGGATTGCTGGGTCGTATGGTAGTTCTATTTTTAGTTTTTTAAGGAACCTCCATACTGTTCTCCATAGTGGCTGTATCAATTTACATTCCCACCAACAGTGCAAGAGGGTTCCCTTTTCTCCACACCCTCTCCAGTGTTTATTATTTGTAGATTTTTTGATGATGGCCATTCTGACTGGTGTGAGGTGATACCTCATTGCAGTTTTGATTTGCCTTTCTCTAATGATTAGTGATGTTGAGCAACTTTTCATGTGCTTCTTGGCCATCTGTATGTCTTCTTTGGAGAAATGTCTATTTAGATCTTCTGCCATTTTTGGATTGGGTTTTTGTTTTTCTCATATTGAGCTGCATGAACTGCTTGTAAATTTTGGAGATTAATCCTTTGTCAGTTGCTTCATTTGCCAATATTTTCTCCCATTCTGAGGGTTGTCTTTTCGTCTTGTTTATGGTTTCCTTTGCTGTGCAAAAGCTTTTACGTTTCATTAAGTCCCATTTATTTATTTTTGTTTTTATTTCCATTTCTCTAGGAAGTGGGTCAAAAAGGATCTTGCTGTGATTTATGCCATAGAGTGTTCTGCCTATGTTTTCCTCTAAGAGTTTGATAGTGTCTGGCCCTACATTTAGGTCTTTCATCCATTTTGAGTTTTTTTTGTGTGTGTATGGTGTTAGGGAGTGTTCTAATTTCATTCTTTTACATGTAGCTGTCCAGTTTTCCCAGCACCACTTATTGAAGAGGCTGTCTTTTCTCCATTGTATATTCTTGCCTCCTTTATCGAAAATACGATGATCATATGTGCTTGGGTTTATCTCTGGGCTTTCTATCCTGTTCCATTGATCTACATTTCTGTTTTTGTGCCAGTACCATACTGTCTTGATTACTGTAGCTTTGTAGTATAGTCTGAAGTCCAGGAGCCTGATTCCTCCAGCTCCGTTTTTCTTTCTCAAGATTGCTTTGGCTATTCAGGGTCTTTTGTGTTTCCATACAAATTGTGAAATTTTTTGTTCTAGTTCTGTGAAAAATGCCGTTGGTAGTTTGATAAGGATTGCATTGAATCTCTAGATTGCTTTGGGTAGTAGAGTCATTTCCACAATGTTGATTCTTCCAATCCAAGAACATGGTATATCTCTCCATCTGTTGGTATCATCTTTAATTTCTTTCATTAGTATCTTATAGTTTTCTGCATACAGGTCTTTTGTCTCCTTAGGTAGGTTTATTCCTAAATATTTTATTCTCTTTGTTGCAGTGGTACATGGGAGTGTTTCCTTAATTTCTCTTTCAGATTTTTCGTCATTAGTGTATAGGAATGCAAGAGACTTCTGTGCATTAATTTTGTGTCCTGCCACTTTACCAAATTCATTGATTAACTCTAGTAGTTTTCTGGTAGCATCTTTATGGGTTGTCATTCATAGGCCCAGCACTGCAGATTAAGAAGCAGTTGTGAGTAGCATTGCAGCATGAGGCTGCCATTTGAGCAGTTTCCCTCTATAATATACCAGCCTTTCAGAGTGCCTGGTGTGACACCACTATCATTTTTTCAGAGCACCAGTAAAAAATGATTTGATGTCTTTATAAATGATTTCTCAAATGTGTTGTTAGGAGGAAAGGGAAATGGAGAAAATGTACAAGGAGATTTAGAAAAAAAATAATTATTGTTCTTTTTTGAGGAAAGAAATGAGAACTCAGGAAAGAAGGGAGGACGAGTGAAAGGGGAAATATGATGTAGTAGCCCTACATCTAAGAGAGGTGGTGTTGCAGAGAGGAAAGATTGGGGAGTTTAGAGTCAGAACTGAATTCAAATTCGTCTCAGCTATATCTGGACTGTTGGACAAGTGAACCTCAGTGTGCTCCTTTGAAATAAACAGAGTAATAGCCGTTTTACAGAGTTGTAGAGGATTAAGAGACCCTGTATAAAGGCTAATGCAATACATGATATATGGCAGATGATTAACAAATGTTTGCTACATCATCCACATCACCAAAACCACTGCTACCATAGCTGTGGAACTTATTGAAAGAGAAGACAGAGGCTGTGAGTATCTTCTAACCTCCTGAGTCTAGCTCTCACCTGATAGGCAGCTACTGATGCCTAATATTCAGTAATATATTTCTTTGCTTCATACGTAAATATAAGACAGCTAAACTCTATCATCATGTTATTTTGTAGTCACCCTACTTGCGACTTTATAAGCAAATTCTGCCTTGGGTTAGAGGTAGTCAGAAGGCAGATATACCTGAAGAAAGAGGGAGATGACCCATGGCTAGTTCACCATCAGATCAATGATTCATTCATATGGTTTGAACAGACAGCATATTATTGAGTACCCAGAAGACATCAACACAATTTATGACAAAGAGCAATTTGCAATCCAGGGAATACCTTCAGGATTTATTTGGATACTTTTATATAAGTTTACTGGTTGCATAGGAAAAAGGATGTAATTTTTTATTTCCATGTTCAAATCTTGAGTCACCACTTGTTTCCAAAGGGGCCTTAGGGAAGTTTTAATTTTCCAGAGCCCAGCTTTTCTAATTGGCAAGAAGGAGATAAGAATAACACTTACATTGTAGGATTGCTATGATAATTAGTGAGAAAATATGTATAAAATGCCTATTGCAAAGATAGGTCATCCTAGACTCAGCATACACTTGCTAGAATAATTTAATATAATTATTATTAAATCAAGGAAAAGCAAAAAGTTGGGATGGGGGCAGATGCATGGTGTTTGACAGGGAAGAGTAGAAGGAGATAAGGTTAGGAGTAGGCCTGGGGGTAGATTTTCAAAGGCCTTGGAGGGTCTGGAAGTTTGGATTTTAGTTTGTGGATATTAGATTTACTTAGATCAGATTAGATCAGAAATATTAGAAAAAAGTTTGTAACTTAGAAAGAAAAATGTGATGTGCAGGTATAGGATAGAAAGAGTTGGCTGTTAATTGAGAGACAATGACTTGATGGGGCAGTATAGATACAGTAGAGTATACGGTTCAAGTACGGATGCTGGAACCAAGCTGCCTAAGTTTAAATCATGGCTCTGCCATTTATGAACTGTGGGGCCTGGGGCATGATGTTTAACCTCTTGACATATTCTTTTTCTCTAAAAATGGGGGTGGTTTTAGGGCCTTCCTCACAGGGCTGTAAAGCTGAAGGCAGTACCTGGCACACGATAAGCATTTTTTTTTTGAATTTTATTTTCTTTTATTTTTTTATACAGCAGGTTCTTATTAGTTATCTATTTTACACCTACTGGTGTATGTATATCAATCCCAATCTCCCAATTCATCCCACCACCACCCGCCACCCCCGCCACTGCTTCCCCCCCTTGGTGTCCATACAATAAACATTTTTTGGACAAGAATATCATTCATAAAAAGGTCAGTTTCACTGGACTACAGACTGGGAAGGCAGGAGGAATGGAGGATGGATCTGAGGCCCCGTCTTGGGAAACTGAGGGCATGCTGGTGCCATCAACTGACATAGAAACACAGAAGGAGCAACAGGTTTGGGGTCTTTCATGATAAATCTGGAGTCTGGAAGAAGGTCTGGGATGGAGATGTAATTTGGGAAATGCATCCTGGGAAATAATGGGAATGGATGAGTACCACCCAACGAAATTAGGTAGTTAGAAAAGAACACTATGGAAACTTGGGGTGCATTTCTATCCTTACGTGGGCTGAGGACCATGATTTGAGTAAGGAGGGCGCTGAATGACGAGAGAAGAACCAAGAGATATTGGGGTGGTAGAAGCCAAAAATAGAGAGTTATAAATCTGACAGGGTGGTCAGTGGGGTTAAAGGCCAAATGATTCTATGACTTTATCATTGTACAATTTACCTCCCAATGGCCGTGTCTCTGATGTTTCTGGTAATGGGATCTGCCTTTTTGCCCCATGAATTTCCAGCCGTTTTGAATTTTCAGTCATGTAATGAGTCCCAGACATGTGCAGACATCAGCTGTGCATCAGAAAGGAGAAAGACTCCCACATACACCAGCACACATGCACACAGATACACACCACAAAGCCTAACCTGGGAAATGAATTAATATGGCCAGAGAGAACTCTCTGTCCTTAAGTAGAACACTAATGGTTTTCTGTAAGGTCATGAAATGGTGCTAATCAGTTCACCTGCCCTGCTTTCCAGACCTCACTGCTCCCTACCAAACCACAGTGCCTCTTGGATGGCCTTGTTTTTGTATTTTGTCCACACAGTTCATAGAAGTCATACTGAAATGTGGACTCCATCAGCTCAGCTCACAGGGTTATCGCTCACATTCTTAAAACCTGAAAGGCTGGATCACAGAGTTGGCTCTCCCTCACCCTGGCCTCACTAACAACGGGGTAAGTGGAGTCTTGGATACATCTGATGGGATGGGTCAGCTCGTAGTCATTGAGGTCATCTCTCTGCCTCTAGAAAAGACCGTGCCTCTAATGCTCCAAATAAAGAAATGCTTTAGTTTTCCAGAGAACGAGCAATGTTTGATTCTATTCAAAAAAAGAACAGCTTTCATTGAGCGCCCACATGGACACATTCCTCAGCGAGTAGCTGAGGATGCCACCATGCAGTGTCCCTATGTCCCAAGTCACAGTCAGTACAGGGAAAGAAAACAATAACAAGCAGCATTGGAGAGAAAGAAAAAAAGGGTTTTGGGGGTTTGAGGAGGTGGAAGAAATGTCAGGTAATTGTCTCTGTTTTCAGAATGCTAATGAGATAAAATATCAAAAATGGAGAAGTGCTGTACTAGTGTCCCATGACATGTTTCGGGGTTGCTTTTTGGGGTGAAAAACTGGAAATTGGAATATGGAATGGGAAATAATGTTGGCAAAGAGACTTTCTATCAGGGTAAGTTAGGTCATTAGTTAATTAACTCAGCATATATTTATTACATGTGCACAGTAAGGGAGGAACTCTGCTGGCGCTGAGGATATAGCTGGCTCTGTTGGGAATGCAGGTGATTATCAGCATTTCCAGGGAGCGCTCCTGTCCTGCAAAGTGAACTTCAGGGGGAGGGAGGCTGTCAAGAAAGGGTTACATCCACTTCTGCGTTGTTCACATTTTTACAGGGCTCTTCTGAACCTTGCCTGAGTGGTTGTTTTGTTGATGCATCAATCGTTTTCCTACTCTCACTTCCGCCATTAGTGATGAAAACCAAAAGGGTGGGAATAAATTGTCCATTCCACAGATCATTTGTAGAGATGTTTAGTCAATGGATAGAAAAATGCACAGTAGTTAAACGTTAATTAATTCCTTTTTAAAAGCAGCATATTCATTTTATGCTATTTATGAGGATTGTCTAGTAAACAGATTCCTATTACTTGGGTTAGACCATTGAATTTCCTTAAGTCACTTATCCTAAGTGTTCATTAATTTCCACCAGCTCTAGAGACTAAGTTCTTACTGAACATTACCACAAAGTGCGGTTCAAAAGCAAGGACTGTGTCTGCTTCATGTTCTAAAAAATGCCCATAAGGAAGGAGAAGTGCTTGAGGGACCCCCAAAAACAGGTTTTGATGAAGATAGTGACGATGATGATAATGGTAGGGTAACGGAGATAGTGGTAATGGTGATGACAATATTGGATCTATTCCCTATTTTGATGCCAACTGAAGATGAGAATTGTGGTGTAACTTTTCTTTCCAGGTGTATTAATGGGATTTTGTGTGTGTGTGTGTGTGTTTGTGTGTGTGTTTATCAGGGGCACAAAGGAAGATTCTTGCAGGAGAGAGTTTGTTAGACATTCTAGCTCAGAAGGGCAGCTGAGGCGTGAATGGACCAAATGGACTTACCCATCTGCCAGGAAAATTAAGTAAACGCTCAGCCAGTGTAGCGGAAAAACTTGAAGCTAACCTGGTCTAAGTACAAATCCAAGGTCATTTTTGTGAGTTTGAGTGGTCATGTAAATGTCTCCCTTTTCTCATGTGTAAATGGGATATAGTTTGATACAGTTCTCTAGTTGTCAGGGCTGTTGTGAAGATTCAGTTAGGTAAGGTAGCAAAGCTTCCACACGGTTTCTAAAGCATGAGTTGCAAAAAAAAAAAAAATTCATTCTCCTCATCTTCCCCATGATCATCAGTTTACTCAACTATAAAATGGGCTAATAATATGTGCATCAAATGCAATAATGTATATTAGAGCATTTTGGAAAGCAGAATGTGTTATAAACTTCCCAGGATTAATTATATCTGGTGAAATATGGGCTATTAGGGATGAACAGGTCCTTTGGAAAATCCTTACCAGTCTCTGGGCTTTTTCAAGTTTCTGTGACTTTGAACTCAAATTCAGTGTCAACGTCACTCAGTGCAGAATTATAGCCGTCCCTTTGAACAGTGGATTGTGGGGAGGCTGGAAGGTGGAAGCAGAGTGTGGGAAGATGGAGGGTGGGCTGCTTTGAGACTCAGCTCTGCCATCCCGGCTGTGGAGGAAACGCGGAGTCCATCTGTAGTCAGTTGGGGAGAGAAAGCAAGAGATGGGAGCATTACACAGTTGCTGCCAGGGATCCATGAAGTTTTGCAAGGTTCATCCATTTGATGCTTGCCACAAATGGCAAAGAGAGCTGGGCCTCAGCTATGGAGACAGAGCCACTGGGAGATGGTCACTGCTAGGCCCATGTGATGCTCTTTGAGAATGGTTATGAATTGATCACTTCTCTTAATGGTCCAAGAGGGTCGACTGCTCAATGCCCAAAGCTCCGACAAGCTCCCACCCCACCCTGCCCATTTCTCCCCCACAGAGAGCTGCATCTCCGCAGCTCCCTCTGCAACCAAAGGCTCTTCCACGTGGCATTAGGAAGATCTGTCTGCACCTTGGCTTCACATGAGCTCCATCAGCATGCAAATAACTCCCTTTGTTCCTGCCAAACTTCCTTATTGAAAAATCGAAACGTCTTGTCTTTATTTTAAATTTTAAACAGGCAAATTAATTTTATTAGTGAAACCACTCTGGGGGAAGAAAGAGCTTTTTACCTTAGATGCCATGACAGCATCTCCTCTGTCACTTTTTAAAAGCCCCTTGTTTGGAATTAAGCCTCTTGGCAGCCTGTGCTTGGGTGGCAGCAGCTTTAAAAAGAGAGAGAGGGAAAGGGAAAAAAGCCATAAAGTGAACTGACTTTTGGAAATTTAGTGACATGGCTACAAAGAATCAAACAGGAGAGCCTGAACTGGAACAGCTGCTCCAGCCTTAAGAGTCTGAGCTCCGGCGGCAGCCAGCACCCGGCACATCACACACTGCGACAGATGCCAGTTGTAGCAGGAGCATTAGTGGTTATTAGAATGGGGACAAGGTTTGAAATGGTGTTGGGGGCCAGTGTGCTAAGGAATGACAGTTCCTCTCTTTCACGAAAGCACTAGGGAAGTTGGAAGCATCTCAGCTTAGAAGGGATTAGTGCGTTTCTTTCATTGACTCTGCAAATGGTCTGTTCTCTCATTATTATTCTGGGGCCCTTAGGACTTGAAAAGTTCAATCAGTACACTTCTCTCCCTGGTATACACTGCTGAGGCTGCTGTTTTGCATTGCTAGTTTCCTATAGTCTTCTGATGGCTCTGCTGACTTGGATTGGGTTCCCTGAGAAGCAAACTTTGAGGTGGAGATTCGCATGTAAGAGGATTATTGAGGAGCGCTCTGGGGGTCACCACCTTTGAGGAGTGAGGGTTACAGGATTGGGCAGAAGGAGAAGGTCAGCTGTGACGCGGCTGCAACAAGGTCTCAGCTGATGCACAGGGAGCTTCAGAGCGCAGATGGCACATTGGAACCACCCCAAATGGAAGCCTTTGTAGCAGCATTGATCAGTTATCTGATGGCAGGTCTCTCCAGGGAGGAACATGGCCTCCCAGTGGCAGCTTCCTTTAGTCAAGGGCTACTACCAGATAGCGTTTTAACTGTGAACTGTCGGTGCCCAACACTCCTGTAGCTGGGAGAACGCATCACAGTCCTGAAGGGCGTACCTGGGATACACACAACAGCATCCACTACACTGATCTCCATCCACTCCTATCCCCCATCCTCTGTTCTTTATACACTACTCCAAATTATCTTCCCAAAATGCAATTGGATATGCCTCTACTCTGCTTATAAATTCATCAGTGGCTTATTGCATCAAAGTAAAGGCCCAAATCCTTATATGACCTGCAAAGACCTGAATCAGCTCGACTCTGCCTAGATTTCCAGCCTCATCAATCTCTCACAGTCTCTCTACCCTTCAGGCACAGGGCCACTGTGCCTCTTTTTCTTATTCTCAGAAATACTCTTCTCTCTTCTGCCTTGATGTTAGACTGTTTTTCTTTTTTGCTGTCCAGTATCTCACCCACCTTCCTAATTTTGGGAACTCTCATCATGTGGGTCAATAAAAGAGGAGCCACTTTCTTCTTTGACATCTGACCCAAGCTTGTACTTCTGGGTGTTCCCATCCTGCACTTTAAATCTGGAGTTAGTGACAAAAAGACAAAGGACAAGGAGATTGAGTTGCTGACCTCAGTGGCAGCATCACTGAGCAGGAGTAGCTATAGGTCCAGAAGTGTTTCTTCCATCAGCTTCCTTTGATTCCTGATGTTCTGAGCTTGTTCGTTCAGTCTTCCTGTCAATTCAGTGAGTTATCCAACATCCGTCTCATACATTCGTCTTTTGATGTACTTTTGCTTCATTACTCACACTCGTGATATCAGCTCATGAGTCACTTCCTTAGGGAAGCCTTTCATGGCCACCCCTCCCTAGTGTAGGTCAGTTTCCCATCATATCATTGGTCTTCTTCATCCAGAACACTTACATACCTGTAATCAAACATTCATGAAAGTGATGATTTGATTAATGTCTATCTTCCCAATTAAAATTTGAACTTTCTGAGAGCAAGGCTGTATCTATTTTTGCTCATGATTCTTTTTCTGAAGCTCTAGCACAGGGTCTAAAACTAAATATACAAGCACACCTTTTGAATAAACAAAAGTATAATGAAAGCCAGTGTCTGGAATTGGTTGTCTATAACTTTTTAAAAAGTGAGATAGATATGGACATTGAGGGAGAATGGTACAGTGTATTTTCCTGAAGGACTGAGGAAACACCATTTTTGTTATGCACTGTTTCCTTGCTTTTGTCTATAAGCTGTCTTAATGACGTAATTGATCAACTCTTACATTCTCATCCTTATCATACTTCAGGAGGGCTGAAAATTTCAGCTTCACTTTTTTTGGATCTGGTTTTTCCCACTGTTTAGACACAGTTTTGCTTTCCTTCTCATCATTAATTGAAACTTTTAAAGAATTACTGGTGAAATCAATAGACATTCGACGTGTGGAGCCAGATTCCTTTATAGAGGCTTTGTTAGGTGGCTCCTGAGAACTATGCAGTGAAGATATCCTTTCAGCGGAAAGAGCATCGAATGAGAGAGGCTTCCAATTGTTCCCTTTTGGGATCTCTACCAAGCCTCACATTTCAACTTATGGGTCCAATCTCAATGTCCTTTCATTTGAGCCTTGCCAGGAAGTTTGGTTTTCGATTGGCCTTGGGAGCTCTCAGGGCAGAGATGGATGCTTGCTATAATGATAGTTGTCTAGGACCACACAGTCACCAGCATGTTTGTGGGGAGGATGAAGAGGGTTGAGTTTCACAATCTGGAGGGCCCTTCAGATAACGTGGCCTGGCTTTAACCCACATCAGAGCACATGGGATTCCAACGTGTTCTCTCTGCACAAAGCTCCATGTCATCTCTGGTCCATGGGTTCAAAGCCAAATTGGAAGAAGAATTTACTACCTTCTTCTGTCAACTCTCACCTCTTCCCAGGGCCTAGATACTGACAACCAGAACGAGTCCCTATGATAGCATCAGTCAGCAGGAAGATCACCCAAAGTGAAAGGTAGATATTCCTTAAGAAGTCAGCTCTCTTATCAGAAACCACAGGTCGAAGGGAAGGGGGAAAATGGAATATTCAGTGGGCTTCAGAGCTGTGTTGGGCAGTTTTACACATGTGAAATTGCTGTATCTTCACACTACCCTTGACAAATAGGTAGAATTGTCCCTACTTTATAGGTAAAATATTGAGCTTCAGAAGGAGTAGGTGACTAGCCCACAATCACACAACATTAAAGTGACAGACCAGTGGTTAAAATGGAGGATCGACTGATTCAAAGTCTGGGCTTTTCCCACTCCTCCAATGTGTCATGACAAAAGGGCACTGTGGGACAGATAATTCCTATGCTTGGTAAGACCTCCTGCTGGTGGATACTGCTGATTAGACACAGCACTAGTCCCTCTTGTCTATAGACATGGATCTGCTGGCACTACTGCACCCCGTATGTCTTGAGGTGCCTATACTCAAAATTTGTTTCTGGGTATTTTATTTTTGATTGGCATGATATCTAAGACAGGATGGTCCTGTGAAAATTGAAAGGGGATTGCTAAAAGTTATAACATCTAGAATTTGGATCCCAGCTCTGCCTTTTACTACTTGTGTGATGATGGGTGAGATACTTTAGTGCTCTAAGTTGCATCCTTAAAATGGAAATCCTCATAGCTTTGTGGCAGGATTAACTTTGTAATAACAAATGTCATGCTTCCTTATTTTCTTTAAATCAATTTAAGTCTGACTCTGAGTTCCTCCTATTAGCTCATGGAAAATTTGCTCTCAAATAGCATAGGGGCTCCCCCTGCTAGAATTGTGCTAGACGTGTGTATAAGAGACATATGTAGTATGTGCAAAATAGGGGGTAAGATTGGAGGGCTGAGCGAGGATCTCCAAATCAGCCATTTATTCATAAAACAACCAGTACGTTCTATTCTGTTCTGTCTCTTCCTGAGAAGACAGATTATGTTACAGAATAGTGTGATGAATATTCTTACAGGGGAAGAACATGTGGGTAACTCACCTAGTCTGGTTGGGGGGGTCAGGGTGGTTCGTTAATTCTGGCATAGACAGCAAGAAAGGAGAGTGGGCATGAGATGTGGCTGGGGCATTGGGAGGGGCCAGATAGTTGAAAAATTAGGTTCAGACATATTGAGGTTCGGAAAGGGTAGACCACTAGCTCACAATCACAACATTAAAGTAGCAGCAATAATTAAAATTGCAGATTGACCGATTCATTTGTTTGTCTCAGTCTTGACATCAAGACTTACAAAGTCCTCCCCCAAAGGATTTATACAACAGCCTTATCCAAAGGGAAAATTTATAAAGCAGAAGGGGTAATGCAGCAGCTAAGATTTATTGGTACGATTCATGTATGTATTTGTTTTTTGAACACTTACCATGTGTCAGACACGTTGCTGCAGCCATCACCTCACTTCAGCATCACAGTAGCCCAATGCAGTATGCACCCTTATCATGCCCAATTTACAGAACAGAAAATTAAGGATCAGTGAGGTCAAATAATTTGCTCAAGATGACACAGCTCATAAATGATAAAACCAGGATTTAAATCTAGGTATTCTCATTCCAGAGCCCTCACTTTTACCTTAGAATTTCTGACTAGTTGATTGGACAAGTTGCCTCTTAGTGGAGAACAGTATCCTGAGGTTGTACATAGAGTTAATATGTTTTGATGGTGAGAGGAAGCTAGTTTTGGAAGGTTAAACTAAATGCAAAATATGGGTGCTTCCAAAGGAGCAACTATGATACTTGTGTGTGTGTCTGTGTGTGTGTGTGTATGTACACACATGCATGCATGCACCAAGATGAAGTCCACGCCAAATGTCCTTGATATTTGTAGGACCATTTGATCCTGTTCAAAATATCCGTAAGACATTTGGTTCACACCAAAATGTCCTTGATATTTGGTTATATTTGGTCCTTTCCGAAACATCCATGGAGGCGTTTGGTCCACACCGAAAGGTCGTTGATATTTGGTCCTGTACAAAACCATTTGGCATGGACCAGATGTACCTATGGACATTTTGGACAGAAACAAATTTCAAGAAACTTTTGGCAAGGACCAGATGTCTTATGCACTAAATGTCTTATGGTCATTTTAGCCAGGACTGAATATCAAGCAAGGACTTTTTGGCATGGGCCAAATGTCCTACAAGGGAGGTGGGTGATATAGGAGGTTGAGATTCTATTCCAGAATTTTCCCAACTGTGCTCTGCAAAGAGTTCTAATCTGACACATGTTGAGATGTTTTTCGAAAGAGGATTTCTGCAGTCAAATTAATTAAGGAAGCATTGGAAAACAAAGTTAAATTTCTTTACTCCAGGACTTCTCAGGTCCTTTAGTATGATACATAAAATGTGACCCTTTAAGAAGGAATTAGTATTTTTCAAAGGTAATTGGTATGATTACCTATTATTTTTTTCCTTGAATATTTTTTAAGCACCAGGTATAACATAGGTTAGAGAATGCTGTTGTAAACAATCTTTATGATTTTTATGATTTTGCATTGGTGGAATTGGTTATGGTAATTAGTATAATTCTGTGAATAGCTTTTGATTAATATTCCCTGGATGGGAATAGCTTTTGATAAATATACCCTGGAGGGTTACTTTCTTTGAGATACAAGGATTATTTTTTATTGACTTGTTTGTTTTAATAGGAAAGGATTTTTATTATTGTCTTGGGACAATTGGAACCTAAGAGAAAACCCTTGCCCCTCCAGATACATTTGAACAGCTGTGGATTACACCGTGATTTAATAATACCTTCAATATTTCATTACAATGTATTTGTAGAGGTGGATGAATTTGGCACAGAAGGGTTCCAAATTAGGCTTTAAATCCAGAAGCCAGAACCTCTTTCCCACAGTATAAAGTCTTTTGTATCAAAAAGACTTATCCATGATACAAAGACGAACAGAATGAGAATTGGAGTGAAAATCTGGTTTTTGGAGTTAGTAACAGTAGAGAATGGAAATGCAAACGGAACAGAAGAGAAAAGAGAGTTTACCGAATGAATTGTAATTTCCTTTTAAAATGTGTTTGGAGGGGCCTTTGCTTTTACCACAATGTTCATCCATTAAGCTTTCTCTTTTTAGCAGGAAGCATTGATTTGTGAAAATAATGGTTCCTGCTGGAAGATGAGAATTTCATTTAAAAAAACCCCAACATTTTCTAGTTTATGGTATCTTTAAAAATAATCTAAAAGAAGAAACTGCTAACTTGATTTTGTCGGTTTTCACTGGGATTTGCTTTTTAAATTCTTGGACTGTTTCCACTGATAGAAACAATTTCAATGCTTATGGTTTGGAAGAGAAATGACTTTTTTTTTTTTGGTCACCAATAATTGTTTTTTTAATAGTCTCCAATTCAAAAACAAAAACTTATTATGAAGATGAAAACTTGCTAAGGTTTGAGCGTTTAACTTGTCTAAATTCATCCTTAAGAATGAGGCCAAATGGAAATAATCCTCATAGAATTATGAATCAGAAGACCTAACCTTCAGTAAAGCGGAGCAGAGTAAACTCGGTTTCACTCTTTGAGGTGGGGGGACAAATGTGGCCATAGATACTCGTTTTCAGTGACTCAGGTGGCTGCAGTAAGAAGGAAGAAGCTGGGGGGAAAGCTTTAAAAAACACATAGTTCTTATAAGTTATATGCAAAGAGTACTATTCAGTTTACATTGCCTCACTTGAACAGCAATCTTGTGACATAGGTGTTGCCATAATCCCCATTTTATAGGTGGGGAAACTGAAGCTCAGAGAGTTTAATTGACTTGTTGACTTGTTCATGGATTGAACGAAAAGCTAATCACTTAAACTAGGCTGTATTAGTCAGGGTTCTCCAGAGAAACAGAACCAATATATTTATATAACCAAAACTCAAAATGACCTAAGACATGTATACTGTATACACACGACACACACACAAGCACACACACACAGATTATATGGATTGGTTGGCACATGTGAATATGGAGGCTAACAAGTCCCGAGGTCTGCTCTCAGTAAGCTGCTCATCCAGGAGAACTGATGTGTAGTTCCAGTCTGAGTCTGAAGACCTGAGAACCAGGAGAGCTGATGGTGTAAGTTCCAATCTGAAAGCCAGCAGGCTTGGCAGACTCAAGAAGAGCTGAAGTTTCAGTGTGTATTTAAGGTCTAGAAAAGACCAAAACCTCAACTCAACAGTCAGGTAGCAGAAGTTCCCTTTTACTCAGCCTTTTTGTTCTTTCTATTCAGGTCTTCAATGGATTGGATGAAGCCCACACAAATTAGGGAGGGCAGTCTGCTTTACTCAGTCTACCTCTTCAAATGTTAATCTGATCCAGAAACACCCTCACAGACACACACAGAATAATGTTTAAATAAATATCTGGGCACTCCATGGCCCAATCAAGTTGACATAAAATTAACCATTATATGGGCCTTCTGGGTCTAAATCCTATGCCTTGCTTGCCTAATAATAATATTAAGCCCGCTTTCCAGATCTATTTTTGAAGCTGTCATCCATGCTCTTGTTTGTTTATATTACTACAAGAATTTTACCTATTGTCATTCAGTATGCCTCCTCACAATATTTTAAATTTATATTGATCCTTTAGAGCTAAATAGGGCTCAAATGGGGGAAATTTTTGCCCTCAGCGGGACACATGGCCATGTCAAACATTTTTGGCCATCACAACTGTGGTAGAGGAGGGTGATTGAGGGGTTAGACTTCTGGCATCTAATGGGTAGAGACCAGAGATGCTACTAAAGATCCTGCAAGTCACAGGACAGCCCCCCACAATGAATTACCCAAATGTCCCAAATGTCAGTTGTGTCAAGGTTCAGAAACTGTTCTAATGTAAGAGTTCTTAGAGTCCAAGGTGAGTTTGGGGAGATATGTACATACCATGAAAATATATGCAAAATTTTATACATACCTTATGTACTTTTTTTTCTGGAGAGAGTTCATGGCTGTTTTCAGATTGTGACAGCGGTCCATGCTCTCGGTGGTAGATGTGGCAGATTGGCACTTAGTATCAAGCTTCTTTTATCCTGTCTTCCTGTATTGCAGAGCCTGGGTGGCTTAGATCTATATTCTCCAAACTCACCTGTAGCTATAGTGTTGGGTATAAATTCAGTTCTTCCAGGTGTATGGAAGGCAAAAGTGAGGCAGGGACCATGTTCCTGCTGCTTTGGTTGTTTTCTACTGGCAAGTGTATTGGTAGTCATGGTGGGTTTTTCTGTATTTTCTTTCTAGGGATCAGCCAAGAGCTTCATGGGTGGTAAGAGACAGTGTAGTGACAGTGGCAGGGAAGACAGTGGTTTTCTGATCTTGTATTACCGTCATGAGAGTATGTTCTTGAAGTCCACAGTTTCAGAAGCTGCCTTCCCATTTCCCATCTTTTCGATAGAGGCAAAAATAGGCACTCCTCTGATGGATCATTTTTTGAATATTTTTCTAGGAGGCATTTCTGGAGGCCCAGCCTAAAACTTGTTCCTCCATACTACTGAAAATTTTGAAAGTACCTAATTCCTTGAGCTAAATCCCATTCTGTTGGGTTGGCCAAAAAGTTTGTTCAGGTTTTTCCATAACATCTTATGGAGAACGAATCTTTGGCCAACCCAATACTTAAGATATTGATATTGGTATCAGTTTCTTGCAATTGAACCCTACTGATACACCTCCAAAAAGTTTAGAACCACTGACTTGCTGGACTTCTGCCCTGATGGGCTGTTGATTATTTTTCCACTGTAGAGTACTCATTTACCTAGATGGCAAGGTCTTCTTAATATCTACATCAGGGAACTGTTAGAAAACGTTTGCCCTGGTGCACAAGTAAGCTTGTCATTGTGGAGAATAAGCAAAGACTAGTTCGATATAAAACAGGCTTCACTGTTACTGTTATTGAACTGTTACTGTGCATGTAAGAAATATTGAAAGGTTAACACTGGAAAAGGCCTTAGAGACCCTTCTCAAACAAAGTGGAAATTCGTGGGAAATTCTGGGTTGTTACAATGACTGGGGAATGCTACTGGCATTTAGTGCCCTGAGGCCATGGATGCTAAACTTCATGCCCTGTATGGGGCAAACCTACAGCATAAAAATTGCTCCTTGCCTGCCCATGGCCATAGCATTCTTGTTGGAAAACACCAGTTCAATATCCTTGCTTTACCAAAGAAGCAAGTGGAGCACAGGACAATGAAATGATTTTCCTAAGGTCATAGAACTCATAGCACTGAGACTGAAGCCCAGGCCCTCTGATTCCCAGGGCAGAGGGCTTCCCTCATCAAAATAGGAGAGGCTCTCCGATGTTGCCAAGTGACCTAAGGAGCCATGAGATAGGCCTGGAAATGGAATTAAGAAGAGAAGGAATTGAAAGGTCTACCAGATATATGATAGTCAGTCATATGCAAAAAATGGCCAGATTTTTGTTCTGTTTTGTTTTGATCTGTATGTGGGCAGAGTCAGTCCTGACTGCTCATTATTCATGCTGTACTAATTGTTAAATGTTTACAAAGGAAAACATAAACAAGACGAAAAGACAACACTCAGAATGGGAGAAAATATTTGCAAATGAGGCAACTGACAAAGGATTAATCTCCAAAATTTACAAGCAGCTCATGCAGCTCAATATCAAAAAACCACACAACACAATGCAAAAATGGGCAGAAGACCTAAATAGACATTTCTCCAAAGAAGATATACAGATTGCCAACAAACACATGAAAAGATGCTCAACATCACTAAGCATTAGAGAAATGCAAATCAAAACTACAATGAGGTATCACCTCACACCAGTCAGAATGGCCATCATCAAAAAATCTACAAACAATAAATGCTGGAGAGAGTGTGGAGAAAAGGGAACCCTCCTGCACTGTTGGTGGGAATGTAAATTGATACAGCCACTATGGAGAACAGTATGGAGGTTCCTTAAAAAACTAAAAATAGAACTACCATACGACCCAGCAATCCCACTACTGGGCATATACCCTGAGAAAACCATAATTCAACAAGAGTCATGTACCACAATGTTCACTGCAGCTCTATTTACAATAGCCAGGACATGGAAGCAACCTAAGTGTCCACTGACAGATGAATGGATAAAGAAGATGTGGTATATATATACAATGGAATATTACTCAGCCATAAAAAGAAATGAAATTGAGTTATTTGTAGTGAGGTGGATGGACCTAGAGTCTGTCATGCAGTGAAGTAAGTCAGAAAGAGAAAAACAAATACCGTATGCTAACACATATATATGGAATCTAAAAAAAAATGGTTCTGAAGAACCTAGGGGCAGGACAGGAATAAAGACGCAGACATAGAGAATGGACTTGAGGACACGGGGAGGAGGAGGGGTAAGCTGGGACGAAATGAGAGAGTGGCATGGACGTATATACACTACCAAATGTAAAATAGATAGCTAGTGGGAAGCAGCCACATAGCACAGGGAGATCAGCTGGGTGCTTTGTGACCACCTAGAGGGGTGGGATAGCGAGGGCGGGAGGGAGACGCAAGAGGGAGGGGATATGGGGATATATGTATACATATAGCTGATTCACTTTGTTATAAAGCAGAAACTAACACACCATTGTAAAGCAATTGTACTTCAATAAAGATGTTTTAAAAAAAAAAGAGAATCTTGTTGAAGAAAAAAGTGAATGGAGAGATGCTGGCTTGGCATTTGACTTTGTTCTCATCATGGTTACTCCATCTTGAGATGTTTATTCCTCAGTGCAAACAGGGAATTTAAAATCCTTCCTCATTACATTTAATTGCGAAGCAGTACTTGCCATCATGTATCAAAAGGACACCTCACTTGCTGTAGCTTTCATCTCTGCCCTGATATTTTCCTTTCCGAGGTGTTCTAGATTAAACTGGAAGGTTTTGCAAATGTTTTTGAGACTCTCAAATTGTCCCCAGGACTTCTGGTGCATGACTAATTGTGCAGGGATCAGTGATTAGTTCTTACTTTGGAAAAGAATACTTCTCTGCGGAACAGAAAGCACGTTTAATGAGTAGGTTGCTTCTTTCCACTGTAGAATTCAGCCATAATCACCTTTCTCTAAGAATTAGGTTCCCGAATCTTCTTGAATTTCATTTAAGCTTGCTATCTACTCATATGGTAATTTTGAAAATGTAGGTATTAGAAATATGATAACTAAGCTAGAAATTTGGACATATTAAGTTGAATCTTGACTTTGCCCTTGCACCTGTGGGCAGTAATCATCCACACCTCCTGTAACAGTAAAGTGCTTTTTGGCAGGGGTGATGTCTTACTGCTTTTTCCACCTGCACAAAGTAGGCATTCATTCATTTGTTCCTACCATCAACAAATATTTATCAAGTGCCTATGATGTGATAGGCACTGATAGGTACAGGGGATTTATCTAAGGATATGTTCCCCAGCCAAAATGTCAGTATGTCTGGAGGTACTGTAATTTTATAATAGGTGTTTTACAGTGGCCTAGGTTTCTTCATTCTATTTCACATTTTGTACAGGAGCCTAGAGGTGAAACTGACAGTGATCTAGAGGAGAGGGGTCTCTCTAGAGGTGAAGAACACCAAACAGTCCTTGCTTTCAGGGAGCTTATATTGTGATATCATTGTCCATTGAACCAGACTAAACTACCTTATCAGAGTAGTACTAGGGTTAGTGAGAAAGAAAATAGAGTTCAGTGCAATGCCTGACTGCGTACACAATAATTCCTATTGCATTAGTTATAGTTGTTAGGTGAGTTTTTCACAGCTATTTTCCAACTGTCTGTCTTTCCCAACTGTATGAGTACCAGCCCGCCTCTCTGTGTTCCAAATCACTGTGTGTCACCTCGTCACTCCTGTACAAAATGGGACACAAAATGAAGAAACTTAAGCTATTGTAAAATACCAATCATAAAATTACGATACCTCCAAACAGACTGACACCTTGGCTGGGGAACATAGTTTAAGATAAAGCAGGTAAAATTTCTGTGTTCGTTTTTACATTCAGGAAAATACATGTCACCTTCTCCTCTGGAGCTGGGAGGATTAATGCGGGACTAAATTACAAGTTTATTAAGCATGTAGGATGTAGGCTTTTTCAAGGGGTAGCACACTATGATGACAAGCTGCTGTCCCAACAGTTATGCCACAGAAGCAGAACAACAGATAAAAAGAAGCTGACTTTATGTTCCGTTTGAAATTTGATATGAGTGAGGATGGAAAGAGTGCATGTACATCTAATGGAAAAAAAAAGAAATTAATAGGAAAAGACTGAAGAACAATCAAGAATTAGAATTGATAAGAAAAGTAATGGGAGTGCTTAGAAAACATTTGAAGTGAAAAGTAGAATATAATGTAGGCAGTTGTGTAGAGTGTGGTATAATCATGGCAACAGAATTTTTTTCTGCAATGGAGAAAGGTGATAGTGTTTGAGAAAAGAGAGAAGTTAAGTTTGGGCTCTCACTAGCCTGGTGACTTTGGGCATGGTTCAGTCTCTCTGGGTTCTAGTTTTCTCATCAGTCCAATACTAACGTTTGCTCTGATCCCCAGGAATTGTCCTGAAGAATTGTGAGAACAATGAAAAAAGATAATAAGAATGAAAGGGCTTTTTTACAGGCTGAATTATGTACCTCCCAAATTGATACGTTAAGTCCTAATCCCCAATACCTCAGATAGTAAATGTTTTTGAAGATAGGACCTTTAAAGATATAAATAAGTTAAAATGAGGTCATCAGTGTGGCCCTAATCCAATATGACTAGTATCCTTATAAGAAGAGGACATCGGACACAGACACACCCTTAGGAAAGACCATGTAAAGACACAGGGAGAAGATTGCCATCTACAAGGCAAGGAGAGAGGCCTTAAAGGAAACCAACACTGCCAACACCTTGCATTCAGACTGGTAGCCTCCAGAATTGTGAGAAAATAACTATCTGTTGTTTAAGCCACACAGTCTGTGGTACCTTGTATGGCAGCTCTAGCAAACGAATGCAGGCTTTGACAAGGTAAAGGCACTGACCATTCTTTTTTGTACTTTCCCATTGCTATGGACTAAATATTTGTGTCCCTCCAAAATTCACTTGTCCAAGCCCCAATGTGATTGTATTTGGAGGTGGGGCCTTTAGGAGGTAATTAGGCCATGAAAGTAGAGCCTCCATGATAAGATTAGCATCCTTATTAGAAGAGAAAGAGAGGCCGTGTGCTTTCTCTCTCTGCCTCTGTCTGTCTGTCTGTCTCTCTCCCCAACACATGAGGATGCAAAGAGAAGGAAGCCACAAAGAGGGGCTTCACCAAGAGCCCAACTATGCAGGTACCCTGATCTTGGACTTCTAGCCTCTAGAACTGTGAGAAATAAATAGTTGTTGTTTAAGCCTCCCAGAATATGGTATTCTGCTCTAGCAGCTCAAACTAAGATACCCATGTAGCACTTGGTACCTAGTAAATGCTCAGTAATTTGACTGGAGTTATCAATGGCGCCTGTTAGTACTGCCTACTATGCAAATATTACAGCTTGTTCTACTGTGAAGGTGACACTGAAGGAACACAATTGAGACATTTAGGAGGAGAAGGTATTCTACTGAATAACTCAATGTAGAAGGTGAGGAGTATGAAACTAGGATGAGTAACAGGGCTACAACTTGGGCAGCTGGGCAGGTGATGGTTCCATTTGCAGAGGTGGGAAACCTAGGAGGAGGAGGGGTAGGATTTGGGGTAATTGATTAGTGACGTTTGATTTATGGTGAGTATAACATGTGCTCATCTTCCTAGATTGATGTTAGTACCTCTTTAAAGCTATAGTCATTTTATGTATCTTTATTCAGTTAAAAAAGAAATCCACTAAATCTTTTAGATCTTCTTCTCATGAGTGCTCTTAGATTCCTGCAAACAAGCAGTCCTTGACTGAAGGATACTTCACAGTCTGTGCTCTTCCCTTCTAAGTACATCGTCCAAGAAAGAATTAGTTAGAGGCAAACAGGCAGAAAAGAGAAACAAGCATCTGGAAAGAGAATGGAAGGGCACAAATACGCTCCTCCAAACATGCTGCATTTTAATTTCCAAGACAAAGCATGAGGCCACACGTTTCAAGGTTAATGTGTTTGAATGTGTGTGGGTAGATGGTGATTTTTGCTAAAAGTACATTTTTTTGAGAGAAAGAGCAGATGATCCCTGATTCTATCACTCTCTTTTTATTCATAGCCATTTTATTTCTTTCGGTGGAGTTTTCCTGTATGAATGGACAGACACCTGTCCGGATGACTTCCCCTGGGGAATTAGTGCTTTTCAGGTCCTTGTTGTCCTCGTAGGAATGACAGAACTAGAGGCGTGATCACCAAATTCTCCCATCTGTTTGGTTAGGTCTGTTCCAAATGCAACCAGAACCTGCAGGGTCCTCCTAGGAGACCTGGATGGTTTAGGGAGGGTAAGTAGGTGAGGGTGGCTATCTTGTTGAACAAGGAACAGTCTACTGATTTCCTCTTTGTTTGTTTCTAGAAGTGGTATTAAGTCTT
This sequence comes from Balaenoptera physalus, assembly GCF_965194825.1. Taxonomy (NCBI): domain Eukaryota; kingdom Metazoa; phylum Chordata; class Mammalia; order Artiodactyla; family Balaenopteridae; genus Balaenoptera; species Balaenoptera physalus. The sequence continues at coordinate 57,777,518 of NC_138886.1, forward strand.
TTGGTGCCAGTTAGCAATTACTTCTTAATCAATCCTTCAGCTGAAATATTTGTTAGCAGCTACCAAGAAGAACCAGAACCAGCTTGGGTTTGGAAAGATGTTTCCATGCTCCTTCCTCCTTCCAAGTCCAGACACCTTAGATCAGGAGCGCATGAGCGTGCAGAAGTCATGGGAGAATGCCCTTTATTGCAGACAGCATTTTATCACCGGGAATGATTGGTATATATACAGAGGGGCTCTTCAAAATCTTCCCAGGACAGAAGCCCTGACTTACCCCAGCCTCCTTGCCGCTCCTTCATCCCCAGCTGCTGTTTTTGGATTGTTCATTTCCCCGCCTGGTTGTGGTTCCTGTTTCAAAAGCACCAAGACTGCGCTGTGTTTGGTTTTGGCTTGTTTTGTTTGAAGCTGACTGGAACTTTTGAAGCGAGTCAGCCTTTGGGGAACTCAGTGGCCCCACTGTGAGATACAAGGAATGTAACAGAAAGAAAACAAGGAGGGTTTTATAATGTGTCTTCTCCTCTTTTGCCCATCCTGTCTTCTAAACAAATGGCATCGTGTCTTCTCTGATTTTTCCGGGGGGCAGGGAGAGGATAGGGGGATGGTAGAAAGAGCTCAAAAGGGCAGAAACACATGCAGAGCCCCTCACTCCTCCCCATCCCCAGGAGAATATGTGTCTCCAGAACACTCCCCCCTCCCCCCACCCCCCTTCCCGCTAAACCTTTGCCAGAAAGAGCCACTTCAAGGCTGAGGGCTGGAGGAGGCTTTCAAGGGAGGAAGGGAAGGTGTTTCCTAGGCTCCTGTTTTCTGTTTGGGGCCATTAACGGTGTTAACTGAATAAAGCAACCACCAGGCACAGCTGTTTTATTCCAAATACTTGCTGATCCACACAATTTCTACAGAGCTCCGCAGTTGTTCTGTGCTCATAAAGGACATTTGAATAGACTGTTCTAATACTGACTGACACTGGAGAGTGGGATTCTGACCTCCCCAGAAACGATATTTTTCCAAGGGGAGAGATAGTAAATAGGACGTTTCCTTCCTCTTCCCTCCGCTTTATGGCTGAGGCTGGCTGGGTTGAATTGTTTAGAGGCCCGTTTCATACTCCATCTTCCTTTCAGAGAGGCTGCAACGTTACATACAACTCAATTACCATATGGCAATATTTAGAAATGATCTGAAGAAATGAAAGCAAACAAGCACGTAAAGACACACACACACACTCATATAATTTCTAGCTAAAAAGCTAATCTATTGGGCTTCCCTGGTGGCTCAGTGGTTGAGAATCTGCCTGCTAATGCAGGGGACACGGGTTCGAGCCCTGGTCTGGGAAGATCCCACATGCCGCGGAGCAACTAGGCCCGTGAGCCACAACTACTGAGCCTGCGCGTCTGGAGCCTGTGCCCCGCAACGGGAGGGGCCGCGATAGCGAGAGGCCCCGTGCACCGTGATGAAGAGTGGCCCCCGCTTGCCACAACTGGAGAAAGCCCTCACACGAAAACTAAGAGACCCAACACAGTCATAAATAAATAAATAAAATAAATAAATAAAGTATTAAAAAAACAAAACAAAACAAAACTAATCTTAAAAAAAAAAAAACAAAAAAGCTAATCTATTGAAAATGTAACTCTAAATTGGTAGTTCCTCATTGCCACCAGGACCAACATGAGGGCAGCAGATCATTACACATTTCTTGGTACCATTAAAATTTCTCCTAATGCAATCTGGAATAAATATAAGATATTAAAGATATTGTCTTTACTGCATCCCAATCTAGAGCACACTGAGGGTTTAAAGTGCCCTAGTAGGACAGAAGTTCTTTGTCTTCCAAAGGTGTGAAAACCTAATTCCTTTCTGCAGTGATTCTTGATTTTCCTTTTTTCCATTAGGACCACGAAACCACAAACTAGAATTTGCTTCCCACCGGAGTGCTGCTTCAGCATGTCTGGAGGACCTGTGGGTCTTGGATGCAAGCCCTTGTGAAAGGAGAGACAGGCCCAAGTAGCCTGCACTTCCCCAACTAAACACACCCTTTTCTGATAGTTCAGACCATCTAACACTGTGTCTGTGTAGCCCCTGAATGAAATATGTGAGCCAAGATGGTAGTTGGAGTGGCCACAAAGTGCCTGTGTCTCAGGGCTTTGGGTGGGAATAGATGGTTATAGGGCGGTGGGATTCCTTTTCGTTTCCTCTTAAAGGTTGCTCTTGAAAATGGCCCCACCAATTTGTGGTTTTGTTACCGAAAGCTCAACCTCTCTGTACCACATCAAATCCTGGAGACACCCAGAGTTTTGGGTGAAGTAGAAAAGGATAGCTTTATTGCTTTGCCAGGCAAAGGGGGAACACATTGGGCTTCTGCCTCTTCAGACTGTGTCCCAACCCCCGAGGATTTGCTGAAGGGTTTTATAACAGGGGTTCAAAGGTGTGGGGTCTCTGACGAGATTAGGGTGTGAGCAGGGCTGGTCCTCCCTCAGTCTCTCTCAGGTAGTAGTCTCCCAATCTCGATGAGCTCCTCTGGTCCCTTTAATCTGGCCTCAGGTGGTTTCTGAACTGCTCCTGCCTTGATTAGCAACTGTTCAGATCCGCCCTTTGGAACTCAGGGAAGGCCATGGAGGCTGGAGTCTTGCCTGTAAGAAGTGGTGGACAAAGGGAGGCCTCTGTGCCCAGCCCCACTTGGTTTCAGTGCCTGGGAGCCCCTCAGAGCCCCACTCAGTTTCAAATTCAGGATTAAAAGTATTGAAGCTTAAAAGGTGTTATTCTAAGTACAGTCTGTACATTGACATCCCTATTGTTTATGGAGATGCCACCTCATCACAAGCACAGTGCTAGGCCTTCTGAGCTCTTGTGAAGAGGAGTAACAGTGATCTATAGCTAGAAAGCACTTCAATCTTTGGCCGGGAAACTAATCATTACTGCAATGTAATCATTAAATAGAAGGTGATGTTCTTGATCTACAGTCTGCCTCATCTGCTCTCTGAATGGATTTTTTTAGGGGGCATTATTTGTCCCCTCCTAACAACTGTCACATACATGAAATGTGGTGGGACTAACATATGCTATCGGTTCCTGTTGTTGAACTATTTGCTTTTCCTAAACAGAATCAGGACTAGGGTAAGGCAAGAGAGACAGCTACGGAGGTACTCTTAGGGTCATGCAAGTTCCAGCCCTGCTTCTAAACATAAGGATCCGCTTTCCAGGAGCAACACAGAACATCTCCACTCTGGGCCTTGGACAGAGTAAAATCTTTAATTGTCTGCCATTTGCTCTTTCACAAAGCCCTGCTAAGAGAAAAGATATTTATAAAGCATCATTCAAAAGATCGGCTGTTCACCTCTTCCTCTAGATACTACAGGTTCTATTCTTGGATCAAGTTATTCTCAGAACAATACACAGTTGAACTCTTTTTACCTTAGCTGCTTTCAGAATTATATCTTATTGAATTTTCTTTTAATGGCATTCCCTTAGCTTTTATCAGAAAATAGTATTTTTTAAAAGCCAAATCAAATCCATAACTTTATCTATTGAAGAAATCTTGCTCAGAACATTTCCTCTAGAATATTCAGTGCTTCCTAAATTAATTCTTTTAGAATTTAGTGCTAGGAAAGGTTTTACCTCCCTTGAGGAATAGTTATGAATCAACTTGTGATGGTTAATTTTATGTGTCAACTTGACGTGGGCCATGGGGTGCCCAGATATTTGGTTAAACATTGTTCTAGGTGTGTCTGTGAGGTTTTTTCTGGATGAGATTAACATTTAGTTGGTTGACAGCAAAGCGGATTACCCTCCCCTATGTGGGTGGGCCTCATCCAATCTCTTGAAGGCTTAATAGAACAAAAGGCTGAACAACACTCTCTGCCTGATGGTCTTTGAGCTGGGATATCAGTCTCTCCTGCGTTTGTACTTAGACTGGACTTTGTACTTTGTATTTACACCATTGGTTCTCCTGGCTCTTAGGCTGTTGCACTGTAGGTCTTGGGACCTCTCAGTCTCCATAATCACATGATCCAGTTCTCTATAATAAACCTCTTTCTCTCTCTATATCCTATTGGTTCTGTTTCTTTGGAGAAAGCTTACTAATGCACATCTTTTCTGAGAATTAATTTTATGTACTTGTCTACATCCTCTTTATACTTTGGTTTTCAGATTACTTGGCTCCAAATTTGAAGCATATCTCTAACATCTATGTTACCTACAGTTTGTCTGTGTCTTAGTCGGTTTGGGCTGCTGTAACAAACATACCATAAACTGCATGGCTTATAGACAAACATTTGTTTCTCACAGTTCTGGAGGTCTGGGAAGTCCAAGACCAAGGCACCAGCAGATTCAGTATGCAGTATTCAGATTCAGTATCCAGTATTTGGAAGCTGGTGATAACCGGCTTCCTAGACAGCTGTCTTTTCATTGTAACCTCATATGGCAGAAGGACAAGAGAGCTCTCTGGGGCCTTTCATGAGGCTCCACCCTCATGACCTAATCACGTCCCAAAGGCCCCACCTCCTAATACCATCACTTTGAGCGTTAGGGTTTCAACATAATTTTGGGGGGACACAAACCTTCAGTCATAGCAGTCTGCCTTTTTGTCTTCTTTATCTTAGAATTGACTTTCTACTTTTATTTATATCCTTTTTAGCCAGAATTGTCTAGTTTGTATTTTAAAATAAAAATATTTATCATTTACTGAATGCTTACCATGACAGGTATATTCTAAACACTTACTGAAGATTACTCCATTTAACCCTTAAAACAATCCTACCAACTTATCCCTGTTTTGCAGAAGAAGAAACTGAAGCCTGGAGTAATTCAATAATTTGTCCAAGCTCAAGTAATGATAGAGCCACAGTTTGAACTCAGACACCCTTACTCCTAAGTCAACATTTTTAGCCAGTATTTATATGACCTTTGTTTGAATGCATTAACAGAACCATTATTTTCCCTATGTCTTTATATAAACCATTTCAAATACTTTGAGGAGAGAGAGAGATACATGTATGTATTTATTTTTATATTTCTTCTGTTCCAAATTTATATTTAAACTACAAGGGCTATTAATTCCTTAATATCTCTCTGCTATATGCTTTTTTCAGTAAAAAAGCATATCTTTTTATGCTTGAACAAATTCAAGCTTACAGAAGAGTTGCCAGAACATTACAATGAACCCTTAAATACTTTTCACCTAGATTCATCAATTGTTTAGATTTTTGCAATATGTATTTGCTTTATCACTTCTATTTACATCTCATATTATTATTATTATTACTCTTCTTATTATAATTTTCTGAACTGTTTGAGTTTAAGTTATAGACATCTTGACCCTTCACCATTGAATATGTCAACATGGATCTTTGAAGAACAAAGGCATCTTCTTACACTGTATGATTATCAAGTTCAAGGAATTTAACATTGATAGAGCACTATTCAAATTTCACCAGTTATCCCAAGTACACTTTCTAGTGTTTGTCTCTTTCTTCTTTTTTTTTTCTCTCTTCCCTCTATATTTTTCTTTTTTTACTCCCTTCTTTTTTCCTTTCCAGTTTCCTCCATTCTCCTCCCTTTGCCTCCCTATCCCTCTCTCCCTCCTCCTCCCTCCCTCTCTGTCTGTCTCTCTCTTCTATCCAGGATCTAATACAGGATCATATTTTGCATTTATTTGCCATGCCTTGCTATGTGCTTTGAGCATTAAATGTCCTCAAATATTTACTTTCCCACCTAAGCCAGTTTTCCTCTAATTTGGAGTTCCAAGCCTCTTTCCCTTTCCTTTCCTCCAAATGTTTTTTAATTATTTCACAGCAAAGCATGGGATGCAGCTACTCCTAAATTTCAAGGCCTCTCCTTCCTAGAGAAGGATCCACTTTTCCTAGCTTGTTTCTTAAAGGGGCTGCATCCTATTAATTCCAAACATTTAGAAACCATCAGAGACAACATGCATCAAAAAGTCAAACTTAGTTTTTTTCCTCACTTTTGCACTGGAAAATTTTCTAAACTCTATTATAGATCAAACTTGATTGCTTTTGCCAAAAAACCGTGTAAGATCAACAGAGCCAAAGGCAGAGGAGTGTAATTTGAAGACCAAGTATGCTACTGAGTGGGAGTGTTTCAGACTGTGTGTTTCTGAGAGTAAATATGTGTAGCGCTTCAGAGGGAATCTTAATAAAAGGAACCATCAAATCACATCTCTGTGACAAATATAATTGTATTTGAAACATTATGTTCTAGTTCTGAAGCAGTTAGGACAGAAGCAAAGAAGATTCCAAAAGTGAAAAACAAGGCCATTTCCGTAAGCTCGTAGAACACATATCCCAGAGCTCATTCAAAGCATTGTTTATGTTTAAACTCATTGAATTGTGATGGGCATAATGCAAGGATCAGACAAGCAATGTTTCATCCACCTTCCTCCTAAGGAACAGCATTTTCAATTCATATAAAATTATTTTGATGCCAAAGATCATATTTTCTATTGTTTTACAATGTAATTAAAGTAGTTTTTATTTTAAAAAATTCCTTTCTATCAGTTAGTTGAATATTTTAACACTCTAAAGGATCTATTCTCTCCACCCACAATCTTCTTATCAAATACTTAATGATCTATAAATATTTAGAAAGTTCTAATGGAGCACACTATTAAAAGCAAACCTATAAGAACGTCTGGTATTATTTGAGTAATCTCTCTTAATTTATCTCTTTGTAAGTTTGGATAAATGAATATTGGATTTTCTTAAATGGAGTTTTATCCTCACCCATCATTTTATTATATTTTCCCACCCCTCTTACAAGCTGGTAAGGAGAAGAAAGTACAAATCCTGTTACCCTCTGGGTGGGTTATTGGACAGGAGGTGTTGGCTGAAAGTACTGGCAATAGTAGGAAGAGGAAGGTCTTTTGTTAAAATAGTATGGTAGGGAAATTTATACAAAGATGGATAACACACCCAATCCAGCCAGTTGAGTGTTCCAGGGTTTTCATATTTGTCTTCCAGTTAGGGTTAGAGAGTGTGTTTGTGTTCTTGTGGAGAGAGCGGGGTCCACAGGAAAGGGCGACATCTGGGAATCAGCAGGCACTGGTTTCTGCTTGGCCTTTGTCACTAACAGACTTTGTGACCCCGAGTCTGGAGTTTCACCTCTCTGGAGCTCAATCCTCCTCTTCAAAATAATGAACTAGATCATCTCTCATTTTCTTTCCAGCAGTGTACACAATGCCAAGAGATCTAAGGACATCAGATGGAAGCATAGAACTGTTTATTGACATTTTTTCATTAGTATTTATGCTCAATCAGTACCTTTCTGTAATGTTGATTTATCTTTATTTTTCCAATGGTTTGCCAATGATTTCCTGGATGTGAATCCAGGTAAGTATCTTAGTTTACATATACAAGAAAATAGTTGAGCCTAACGCAGATATGTAGAATTTAGAGTAAATGTTTTCATTAAAATTTTAAAGAAAAAAGTAATTTAAGGGGATACCTTTATTCAAAATGCCTTTTCGTAGGACTGTATTTTTTTAATTGGGTCTCAGTTTATTTACCTTCTAAATCTGGGATGGCACATAGGGCTATCTGAAGCACTGACTCGAAGGCTCAGCAGGAAAGAACGCTTACCGTGGTTAACAACCAATGTCTATGGAGGGTAAGCGAAGCACTCAGTGCCGTCCATTCCTTGAACTTGGACCAGACCGTCATTAAGAGTCTTTCCTAAATATAGTCCTCCTCCACTGTGCTCTGTCCACCGAATAACATTATTTATCTAGTTGCCCAGCCTGCAGCCTGGAGGTCATTCTTGTCCCCTTCCTTTACCTCATCTTCCCATTAGCAATTCAACACCAAAATCTGTCTGTTTATCTCCTAAATAGTTCATTACCACCATCCTCACCAAAGGCACCAGCATTTCTCACCTGAACCATTACCTCCCTCTAATTAATAATGGGCTACCCAACAGGTGGTCTAAGCATGTGCTTAGGGTACCAGCAAGATGGAGACACATTTCCTCCCCCATCCACATAAACATACAAAAGGGAGTAAAAAGGGGGGAAGCTATTTTAATATCAGCACCCATGTTTATTTGGGTCATTTAAAGATGAAAAATTTTATGTAATATTGTAAGGTTGCTTTTATTTTGCATTATGGAACAGTATCCTCGTGTATGTGTCTGTTTTTTTGGGGGGGCGGTCAGTTGGGGAACATAATAATGTTTTAGGGAAGAGTGTCTCTAAAGTTCTGATTCTTGCCCTGCCTCTGATCTACGGTGTAGCAGAATAATCTTTTTTTTTTTTTTTTTTTGAGAACACAGTGAAATCTCACTAACTCAGACTGCATTAACCATTATGAATCATGAACTGAGGGTAAATTTACATTGGTATTATCTATTTTTTTTTAAAAAAAGATATACTTAGAAATTAAGCATATAAATCAGAATAATCTTTTCAAAGCAAGACTTTGTCTTGTCATAATCTGTTTCCCACTCCCCTTAGGATAAAGCCTAAACTCCTTATTATGGCCACAGGTACTCTAGTCCCTGCCTGTTTCTCCTACCTCACCTCCCACCACATTTTTTTCCCTTTCTCTTTTGGGTCCAGTCATATTGGTCTTTGTCAATTCCCCCAGAGGACCTGTGCAGTAATTTATCCCTCTCCCTGCAAAGCTATTCTGCTTCTCTCCCTTTAGCTTTTAACACTGTGACTCATACTTTGATCTCAGCTCAAACATCTCTTACTCAAGGACACCTCTCCCAGCCTTCCAGATGAGATCAGAAGCTGCCATATTCTCCCTTTGTATCACAGAATTTAGTTGTACGGTTGTGTGATATTTGACTCGTGTCTGTCTCCTGCACTACAGAGTAAACTCTTTGTTCACTATTGTTCCAGGGGTACCAACTTAGCACCAGGCTCAATAAACACTGGTGGAATGGATGGATGCTTCTATAATTCCATGCAATCTAGGATTCCTTAGTAAAGCAGTAGAGTAGAAGCAATCTTAAGAAGTTAAAGCCTTATTCTCAATATTCTTTGGTCATGGTACAAATTCAACAGTAAGTTGGTGAGAAATATCCCAGGTTTTTAGAAGTTCTTAATTATAGTAATTACCTCATTTCATTTCTAAGTTCTTCTAACTTTGCATGGCCAAATAGCACTCTTGATACTCTCCTCCTGTCTCCCATTAAATAATAGATTCCTCTCCCAGCAATCCCTCTTAATGTCTCAAATCCTTGAGGTCAACCGTGGCTCCATTCCTTCTTTCTTCAACCAAATCCAATCTATCAGCAAGGCATATTGGCTCGGTCTTAAAAATACATCTGGAATCTGACTATTCTCACCTCCTTTGCTCACATCCTCTTTCCAGCCGTAAATATTTTTCACCTGTACAACTTCAATAAGCTTCTTACTGGTGTCCCTGTTTCCAATCCTGCTCCCTTGGTCTGGTCATCAAGGAATGGCCAAAGTAATTTTTCATAAAACATATATTAGACCATATCATCCCTTACTCAAACTTTCCTTTGCTTTCTTGGCTTGATTTTACCCTTAATGTAAAATACTATTCTTTGCCATTGCTTCTTGCCTACAACTTCACTCTCATCTCTTACTACTCCCCTCTCCTCTCTTGATAGTATCCAGCCACATAACGGCCTCCTTGTAATTTTCCACCATACAATACTCAGTCTCACTTGAGGACATTCACGTTTGCTGTGCCCTTTGCCTGGAATTCTGTTCCCTATCTCATAACATGTGTGTCTCCTTCTCAACATTCCGGTCACAGCTCAAAGACCGTGCCCTCAAAAGGCCTTGCCTGGTCACCTGATCTGAAAGCATCCCCTCCACCCCCACCATCATCCTCTATCTTATTATAGCCAGCTCTGTTTTTTTGATGGCATTTATCACCATCTAAAATTATTTTACCAATTTATGATCTACTTATTTTTTACTGTCTTTTGCACTGACATATAATGTTCAAGAGAGAAAAACTCTTAGTTGCCTTGTTTCCTGTTTTATCTTTCCTCCTAGAAAAATGCCTGTCACATGGTATTTATTCAAAATATAGTTGCTGAATGAATGAATGAATGGAGATTCACTTCAGAAGAGATTGGTGCTGGGCAGGGACTAAAAAACAACAAAAATGTTTCTTGAAAACCATTTAGAATCACTTTGGTCCTGTGATTGTTTTTAAGCTTTCCCTTCTCCAGGCCTCTGTACTATACAGAGTTTTGCCCACAGCTTTACCTTGGAGCATAATCAGTCAAGTGACTTTTTTTTTTTTTAAGTCAAGTGACTATTTATGAGGAGTAAAATTTCACAGTAGGTTGCATAATTTGCATGATTATAACCTCTAGTATTTGGTTTTTTTCCAAGAGAGCATTTTGTTAAAATAAGTAACTAGACGTTGGCTTTCCTGGTACTGGTCGATCAGCTGATTACTTAGAGTTCATTGCTTTTTTTTTTTTTTCTGAGTTTCATTTCCAATAATTTCAGTCTAAAATTCACATTTTCTGCTATTTTATGGAAGGACACAAGAAACTCTCATGTTCGTCAAGCATTGGATTCCTAGACACTGACAGGTTACTGGGATAGCAGTATCTGTGGTTTCCATCAGGACCATCTTTTGACCTTTATGCCTGCTGGTATTGGTTTGACCACTAGATGGCACACATTAGATGGTAAGGCAAAATGCTGGCTGATGGACTTTTGCTCTGAACTTGTGGAGAAATCATGGGAAAATCGTGAAACCAGTGTATAAAAGTCAAGGACTAGTGAAGTGTAAGTAATTATTTAAAAAGATATATAAGAAAAGTGAATCACCAAAATGTAATATGTAATGACCACTTGCATTTCGTCAGAATAATCAATGCAAAATTTAAAAACCATTACATATATGGTAATTGAGCCATAGAAGTAGAGATTTTTAGTTGCTTACTACACTCTGGATTTTGGCTATGTTAAAATTTTTAGTGAATAGCTTGTTATATTATCATATGCTTCTTCGTTATTGAGATGGAAAAATCTAGATAAATGAGAGTTTCATTTAGTTGAATTAAGATAAAATGAGGGCTCCCCTGGTGGCGCAGTTGGGAATCCACCTGCCAGTGTAGGGGACATGGGTTCGAGCCCTGGTCTGGGAAGATCCCACATGCCACGGGGTAACTAAGCCCGTGCACCACAACTACTGAGCCTGAGCTCTAGAGCCCGTGAGCCACAACTACTAAGCCTGCATGCCTAGAGCCCATACTCTGCTACAAGAGAAGCCACCACAATGAGAAGCCCACGCACTGCAAGGAAGAGTAGCCCCTGCTCACCGCAACTAGAGAAAGCCAGAACGCAGCAACGAAGACCCAATGCAGCCAAAAATAAATAAATAAAATAAACTAATAAAAAATAACCCCAAGGTTTAAAAAAAAAAAAAGATAAAATGAGAATTACTTTATCAAAGTAGCAAAATATATATGGTAATATATCAAATAGTACATGACAGCTTATAATAAACATCAACCATCTTTCTTCCTGTTTCCAGCCAGATTCCACAGGGAAAACTTCTAAAAAACTTTATAAAGCCATTATTTAAACAGCAAAAATATGAAATTGTTTTGACTTGAAAATAGATATGATCTTTCTAGGAAGATTAATATTCAATGATAATTTGATGTTGGTATGATTCTATACACTTGTTTCAAACTGCAATGGGTACTTTGGAATGAAATCATAGACATCCATTAAAATTTCTCTATAAATTGTGTACAAGATGCTTAAGCTTTTGGAAGTCCTTTCTTATAAGTAATTCTCCTGGTGAAGAAGGGATTGGGAAGAGGGAGAAAGAAGGAGAATGAGTGACAGCAAAGTCAGAGAATAGCAAATGATGGAGAAATGGACAGAGAAGACCATGGTGTTTGTCTTCAGACTTCACCTTCTAGGACCTCTGGTTGGTCTATTCCTTATTGAGAGACACTTAAGGCCACCAAAACCTGAGGAAAAAAAAAAAAACTATTGAATTCTACAACTCAATCCCCTGCTCTGAGAACAAGTTCATCCAAAGTGCTTCTGATGATTATCTAGCTTACCAATGAGATCATGGTATAGGTAGGCATTGCATGGCCTGGATAACTTGAATGTCTGCCTTTCTCACTAGTTATAGTTGCCACTGTGAACCATTTCTCAGGCATTCAGTTTTCTCCATTCGCCACTTGTGGTCCAGATTATCCTGGATGGATAGGATAGTCATGGTTTGTGAACAAAATCACATTTGTGCATATGCAAAACCACCTATGAAGCCTTATAATAAACTTTATGGGGAAGGATGTTGGTGGGACTCCCAGAAGACAGCCTGTATTTCTTTCAAATCCCAAACACCCATTTTCTACAATTCATAGCTTGAGCAAGACCCATGGCATAGGGAAGGACTGGGCCGGCATCTTCCCAGTTCTTATTTACATAAGAGTTTTTTACATACTATAGCCTAATCTGTGACATGTTTACTCCCTGTATGACTCTCCTAGATCATGTGTCATAAAGTTCTGGGGTGTCTTACTCATTTATTCTCTGCTTAGATCCAAGCTGTAGAACGAGGGTAATTAACTAGTAATGTCATCCCCATCAGTTCTACAGTGATCACTTCCACACTAAGAAATCCTCTTGCTCTAGATTCTTGAGGTTCTGGTAGGACCCTCCTTGCACATGATCCTTCCTTTGAGCACTCCAGGATTCCCCCGTGAACTTCTCACATCCACTAGAGCTGACTAAACACAAGATGGCTAATTTGCTAGTGCTTACCTGCCCATGTTCTGCCTCTTTGGCTTGAGAACCTCTCTCTGTATCTTGATATTGAGGTATTTCAGCATCTTCTCTTAGCTGGTGCCTTTTTCTTTTCTTCTTTTTTTTTTAATTGAAGTATAGTTGATTTACAATGTTGTGTTAATTACTGCTGTACAGCAAAGTGATTCAGTTATACATATATACATTCTTTTTTAAAAATATTCATTTCCATTATGATTTATCACAGGATATTGAATATAGTTCTCTGTGCTATGCTAACCCCAACCTCTTTCTCCATCCATCCCCCAACACCCCCCCCCACCTGCCTTGGCAACCACCAGTCTGTTCTCAAGGTACATGATTCTGTTCCTGTTTCATAGATAGGTTCATTTGTGTCATATTTTAGATTCCACATATCATACCATATCATATGGTATTTGTCTTTCTCTTTCTGACTTACTTCACTTAGTATGATAATCTCTAGTTGCATCCATGTTGCTCCAAATGGCATTATTTCATTCTTTTTTATGGCTGAGTAGTATTCCATTGTATATATGTACCACATCTTCTTTATCCATTCATCTGTCGATGGACATTTAGGTTGTTTCCATGTCTTGGCTATTGTGAATAGTGCTGCTATGAACGTTGGGATGCATGTATCTTTTTGAATTATAGTTTTGTCTGGATATATGCCTAGGAGTGGGATTGCTGGATCATATGGTAACTCTATTTTTAGTTTTCTGAGGAACCTCCATACTGTTTTCTACAGTGGCTGTACCAACTTACATTCCCAAGCTGGTGCCTTTTTCTTAATCCTTTTGACCATGGCAGTAAAGTTTTAGGAACAATCAGCTTTCATCTGAACTGACCAGGAATGTGGTACAGGAGATCACGTGTGTATCAACGCAAGTCTTTCTGCAGCTTGATCCCAGATGGTAGAACATAGGAGGCTGTAACATAACCACATACTTGCAGTGCTTCACAAACATCATGACCCCCCCAAATAATTATATTTCATATTACAACTCAGTAGACAGATAGAAACACTCAATATACATAACTGAGAAACTTATAATACTTCAGTATCTTTTAAAAAGTAAAAACACAACAGATTTAATTTAAATCTCAACATTTATTAACATAGAAAGATCCTTAAATATACAAAACACAATCAACAACAATAAGAAGAATGCAGCTGTTGACTCTCCAAATTGGTTTCATGACCCACTAATAAGTTAGAACTCTCAGTTTGAAATAAACTGATCTTGAAGATACAGAGGAAATGCTTCCTGAGCACTTTGGTGAATGAAGCCTCTCCTTTACACTCAGACTTGGCCACTTCCCTTTGGTTATCGTTTTATCTCTTCCTGTTTAAGTGCAAACAGCCTTCATATCCCTGAACTAAGTCCTATTTTGCTATTCATTCACTCTGTTATCTCAAACCAGACAACTAAAGTGAGTGATCTTTGTAGCTGTAAATGCAAATTAGAATACCCTTGATGTATGCCTTTTCTTTCCCATAAGTTCAACTGGGCATAGAGTTTTGCTTTTGACTTGACTTAACTGAGCAAGAGACTAACTAAAAGAAAGTGTACATGTAAAGGCCTCTCTACGCTTGTAGAATGAGGTCTAGTCTGTGAAAGATAGCAATAATCTTAGTGCCATCTGTCACTGGTTATAATGCTCAAGGCCCTGGCCAAGCAGTACCAGGACCTTTCTATTCTTATCTCATCTTATTTCTTCCTCTCTTTCTCACACCCAGGGTGACATGCTTACAATTCCCTTCCTTGCCAGAGCCCACACATCTTCACAACAGCCTCAGCTTTGTACAATCTGCTCTCCACAGAAGAGCCATGGGAGGGAAGTCAGAACTCTCTGAGTTTCCTCTAGAACTGTTTCTCTGTATTCCCTGCACTCTCTCAAGCTTCTCTTTCCTGGAGTAAGATGGATTCACTCATTCATTTAACAAATGAGTACCCAGAACTTTCTATTTCCAACTACTCTGATGACAAATGAGACAGATAAGATACCTGCTCTCAGGGGACTTACAGTGTGGCTAAGGAGACAATTAGCAGGTGTTAACAGTAAGGTATGATGATCATTGTAGCAAGGAAAACACAGTCACAGGCAGGGCAATCAAAGACATAGTCCAGGTGTAAGAGAAGGCATCCCTTGAAGGAATGACTTTTAAGCTGGACCCTGAAGAATGATACATAAAGTGTCTGCAAGGATCAGATTGTTCTAAGTAAGGAAATGGCTTACTAGAAATGTCAGAGGTGAGAGAGTCTGCCCCTGCATGAGGTTTTCAAGGAACCGACAGCAACCAGGAAGGCTGGTACGAAGGAGACTTGGAGACTGAGGCAAGAGCCACATTATGCTTGCCTTTCAATAAGCCAGGTTGAGAACACTTCAATATCTTTATGGCCAATAAGAATGGAAATCCATTACAGTACTTTAAGTGGGGGAATGACAAAGCCGTATTTATATTTTGGGAAGATCATTTTAGCCTCAGGGTGCAGAATGACTTGGTCAGGATTTAGTGTTTGGTTGTATTGAGGGTGAGGGAAAGGGGAGAAGCAACAGTGGTTTGCCTTGTCAAGTCAATAAAGTTATGAACAATTAACTTGCCTTCCTCAGCTCGGGAAGGGACTGAGGGTACATCCCCCAGGGAAGAGCTGATCAGTTAAAAGGCTTTTTTGTTTCCATCTCTTTCTTTCTACCCTCAAATAAATCACTATATTCTTGACTCTTAAATTATCCTTCTTGTCTGAAAATGCTCTGCCTTGGATCAAAATGTCTAAGCAAACTCTCCATTCCAGAGGAGCACTGTTGCCTATGGTCATTAGGGCAGCGTGTTTCACTTGGTGGGATTCTCAAAGCCTGGCTGTTAATCAGGCCTCGGGTAGCACCTTCATCCCCATCTCTAGGCCCACCTCCTTTTTCTTTTCTTGGAAGTTCAAGGCACTTAGCAGGTGAAGCCTAATTTAGCCTCCCAGGATTGCTGGGAGGCAGGTCAGCCTGGGCCCGTCTGCATCCGTGTTTTCCAGCCGAGGATACCCAAGCACAGGTGGGTCGTCTGTTATCCAGCAAGGTAGCCGCAGAACTTGGAAAAGAACCAAGAAACATATGTCTTAGTCTTTGTTTAACAAGAGCAGTGATTTTCACACTGCGGGGCCCCAAATTCAGCACAGGGGTCTGAGAGGTACACAAGGGGCCAAGGGGAAAGCTGAGTGGGGGGGACTCAGGGCTTCCTCTTCCCCAAAATTGCCTTTTCATATTCTGCCTATTATGAGAATTATACATGTTTTCCTCAAATACCCTCATTTTACTGATCAAAGCTAAAACCCAGAGTGGTTACTTTAGAGATTTCCCAAGGTTAATCCATTTTGAATTATAGCAGAGCAGGCATTAGAACCGGGTTCTCTCAATTGCTTGTCTAGTTCTGTTTTCTACGTGTATTGTGCTTGAGACTGTGTTAGAAGTATCCTGACCCTGTTGTCTTACCCTAGGATTGACTAACTGTAGGAGTTTCATGCTGGGTTGGGCAGAAGGGCAAATCCTAACTTGTGAGAAAGCATGTGGCAGTGGAGGTGGGGATGTCGGGAAGAAGAAGAGGGGGGATGTGAAAGGCGTCCTTCAACTCATGCTCGACACACAGACAGTACCTTAGCGTCTCTATGAGTCAGGGCTCTCCAGAGAAACAGAACCAAGAGGAGATAGATAGATAGATAATAAGAAATTGGCTCATGTGGTTATGAAGGCTTTCAGGCCCAATTTGCAGGTGGGCCAGCAGGCTGGAGACCCAGGGAGAGAACCAATGTGCAAGTTCAAGGGCCACCAGGCAGGAAAAGTCAATGTTGCAGATGAAGTCCGATGGCAGTCTATTGGTGAATTCTCTCTTACTTGGGGGGTGGGGAGGGTGGGTGGTGGTCTTTTTTCTCTTCAGGCCTTCAACTAATTGGATGACGCCTACCCACATTATGGAGGACAGTATGCGTTACTTTACCAATTAAAATGTTAATCTCATCCCAAAATGCCCTCACAGGAACACCCAGAACAATGTTTGACCCAAATCTGAGCACCCCATGGCCCAGTCAAGTTGACACATAAAATGAACCATTGCAACATCCTTCAACACATGCACAGATGGTACCTTGAGCGTCCTTCAACTTGCACCTAACACACAGGTAACATCTTGAGTATCCTTCAACCCATGCTTAACACAGTATCTTGAGCATTCTTCAATTTGGGCACAACACACAGATAGCATCTTGAATTTGCTTCCCACATAGGATTGACCAGGAATGCAAGTCACTCATTTGCATCCAAATTTTTAAAACTATATGTATTAAAAAAGTGAGATAGAATTTAATTTGCCTTCACTGATTGATATTGTTGTTTAATTGCTCATTAGGATCCAAGCCACCTGAGGGCAGGGACCATGTCTTCTTATCATATACACACTGTACATGCTGAATAAGTACAGTGACTTGACCTGGCTCGACCATCAGGTTCTTTGCCAAGAGGGATGTTACTCCTGAGATTTCGGAGTCATTGGCCTCCCTAACATGTTTCACTCATTTGGAACTTGCTGAAAAATCATCCTTTGGGCTTTAAATTATCATGCCTGATTTCATCCCAAAGGTGAGGTTTTTTGGTTGAATGTTGAAACATCTGTTCAGCTGTTTCTGACACTCGGGAAGCTGAAGAAGAAGAAGAAGAAGAAAAAGAAGCTGACCCTCAGCTTTATGCCACAAAAATCATTTAAGATAATTTTTGCACATGAATAACTCCAACACAGAGTAAATTTAAAATTTGAAACTTTCCATGCATCTGCATCTCACAGGGGAGGAAGCAGGATCATTTTGGGAAATTTTTTTTAACAATTGCATATCCATAGCAGTTTCAAGTGACCAAAAATTTACTTTGTATATGCAGAGCCTAGATTTAAGGAACAGCTTCCATGGTTCTATGTTTGGTAAATACATAACAGCTCTAGTTAATACTCAGTGTATGGCTTTTTGTATATTTGATTATAAATTTGTTTGAGGTTAAGGA
Organism: Balaenoptera physalus; assembly: GCF_965194825.1. NCBI lineage: Eukaryota > Metazoa > Chordata > Mammalia > Artiodactyla > Balaenopteridae > Balaenoptera > Balaenoptera physalus. The sequence continues at coordinate 57,795,294 of NC_138886.1, forward strand.
TACTATATCACATGTCGAAAAGAAGGAATGAAAGGGTTTTTTGCTATTGTTTTTACTTCTTTCTAAACCCGCGTTCTTTATTTCTCACACTCAAGGAAAGTTAAGCTTTACTTTTACTCAGTAAACCTCAGCTCTGAGACCTCTTTGTTACTGGTTCCTTGTTCTTCTGGGGCCCATTGTTCTTGGTACTCTCCATCGCCTTGGTTACATATATCATACTGTCTGCCTCCAGCACTGGATTGTAAGCTTCCTTTCTAGGTCAGAGACTGTGTTTCATTTGCCTTTCCTTGAGGTCCTAACTGTGGGTCTGGTGTAATTGGGTGCTCACTGTATAACTGGATGATAGAAGGCAGGTATTCATACAAGCGGGTAGTGGGACCTCTGACATGGAAGAGCTCTAGACCTCTAGTCTGGTCTTCTGCCTCCACACTGATTCTACTTGTCATTGGAAACAGAATATAAGTGTGCATCAAGGCTTTTCTTTTCTTAAAACAACCTGTCCACTTCTGCACTCATTTTATAAATGCAGACTACTCCCATGATCCTTACCGCCACTCTATTAAGAATCTTCCTTGCTCATGGTCCACACATCTTTGTTACACTTGACCTTTTTAGTTTACATTATGAAAAATAGTAAAGCCATTAGAGTTTTCCAAATATATAATATTGTAATATTGAATATGCTTTAAAAACTATTCTCCCCCCATCTCTGCTACTCCAAGAAGCTGATATGTCCCCCAAGGTTGGGACAGTTTATATCTTTCGATCACCTGTGTCCCCCTACTCCAGACCATGAGAACGAAGAATTTTTTTTTTTAAAGGAACTCACTTATTTATTTATTTATTTATTTATTTATTTATTTATTTATTTATTTATGTATTTATTTATGGCTGTTGTTGGGTCTTCGTTTCTGTGCAAGGGCTTTCTCAAGTTGCGGCAAGCGGGGGCCACTCTTCATTGCGGTGCGCGGGCCTCTCACTATCGCGGCTTCTCTTGTTGCGGAGCACAGGCTCCAGACGCGCAGGCTCAGTAGTTGTGGCTCACGGGCCTAGTTGCTCCGCGGCATGTGGGATCTTCCCAGACCAGGGCTCGACCCCGTGTCCCCTGCATTGGCAGGCAGATTCTCAACCACTGCGCCACTCGGGAAGCCCAGAACGAAGGCTTTTAACATCATCATAAATAGTGACTACACAGGAAGCTTGCTTTTTGAGTTCTGTTATCATGTTTAATTATCCTTGCAGCAAGGAAGCTCTGATTTAAATCCCTGTGGTTGCATATCCTCTAATATTGCGTCCTGAGAACAGCTGTTCACTGTCCCTTGTCCTAACCCTCCATGTAGAGAAAGAAAGTTAACAAGTTTGCTGATTGGTCTTCTTTCTTGCTAGATTAAAAGACCCCTAACCCCTTAAACTTTATGCCCGTGGGACTGATTCATAGACTCTTTAATTAATTTTAGTTGATACTCTGTATGTTTTTCAGTCTTTCTCCATTTTTATGCCCTTTTCTTTAAACACTGCCCTAAAACATCCCATCAAAGCTAAGTGTCATGCAGAAACAGCTTCTTAGCTCTCTCTTTAGAGGGGAAAAGTAGAACTCCAGGGATGGAATGACTGCTTAGAGCCTCATAAGTATTGGTGAAAGTGGACAGTGTCAAGGAACTCACAGCTCAGTGGAGGGAACACTTGGAATCAAGAGGAAGGGATTTGAATCTACCACCTACCCACTGTGTCACTTATCTGTCATTTGGGAAGTAGAAATAATGATACTGCTTATTCTGCCTCTTTCTTAGTGATGTTATCAAGTTCATAAGAGACCATAAGAGATAATGGGAAATTATAAAGCTCTTACAGAGGGTTGTCAGGACCTAAGGGAAAGAGTAAAATGCCTTCAGAATGTTAAAAGAAAGTTGAAAGTGCAGTGAAGGAGAATTTAAGTAAAGCAAATGAGATTGGTGCTTTGTTGCAGTAAATCAGTGACAGAGATTATCTGAGTATATCAAACCCAGTCAGAATGATCAGGTGGAAAATTAGGAAAAGCATATTACTAATTTCCCCTGTGTCTACTGTGTGGTTAAATTTATGTATTATTTAAAATTTTTCATATTCAAAAAGAGATAGTGGTAGTCTTTTTCTTCCTCTTTCATAAAGGGAGTCTTCATGCTCAGAAATATTAAATATTTTGCCCAAGGCAGTACAGCCATTGGCGGCAGAGCCTGGACAAGGACCCTCTGTCTCCTTAACTTCTCAGTTCTGTTTTTGTTTCCTTCAAGAATTTGATGTGGAATGATCATGAATCTATGAACACAGCTGAGACTGTAACCTGATGCTTTTAAATTATGTGATTAAAGGTGTAACACAATCAAGTATAAACTAAAGCTTTTATAGTGGAACAGCTGAAGCTGATTAATGGAAAGCTGAAATAGCAATTGTACTATAAAAAGACAATATTAATAGAGATAAAATTGATGGAATGTAGTAAAGGAAATCTCAAAGAGAAAAAAAAACCCAAAACAAACCACATAGTGTTTATCTGTTTATTCTTGGAAGGGTGCATAGTCCCTGGAGAGCAAAAGAAGTAAATAATGCAATAGGACCAAGAAGAAAATTTCTTCACACCACCTCCTTTGACTTGATTTGTACACCAAGTGACCTTGGCCTTAATAAAGTTAATAGAAACAACTCTCTCTTTATATAGCAATACTTGGGCAGACTGGTTTATACATCAGGCTCTTGGATATTGAATTATTATGTGTCAGTCCCTCAGAGCCAAACCAATATCCTTTGAATTTGCAAAGTCAAGGACTAACTGTAAACCATGGCAATCTCAGCCAGCTTCTAATATCTCTTGAAGGCTGAACTGGTGGCCAGCCCTCCATCTGTGACATCTGTCTTCTCTCTGATTGCGGCTACCACAGTACTATTACTTTTGTCTCTAGTGTACTTTTGCTAAAATTACAGAATTTTAGATTTTAACCCTATTACTCCCATTCTAGTGACCCTAACAGGTTAAGGGACTGTCATCCAAATAGTGACAGAAATGAACCCAGGTCTCTTTAGTTCCATTTGAGCTTCCTCTTCTTCTTCCCAATATATCTGTTTCTTATGTTCTGACTTTCTTTGTATGTTTTTTTTTTTTTGAGAATTCCTTTATAGCAAGGACTTTTTAATCCATCATCTTTGCCATTATTTTCTAGTCTTTAAATTATGGGTAATAATACTTACCTCCTAGGGATGTCATGAGAATGAGATGAGACAGAAGTAAAACACAGGGCATCTTGCTTAGGATGCTAAATGAACACTAATTCCCATTCAGTCCTTTACTCAAGGTATATTCTACAGACATTTCTTCAATGAACTTCGGTTCCATTACTTTTCTCCACTAGACCAGAAGCCAGTGGTTCTCAGCCTTGACTGTAATTGGAATCATCCAGGGAATTTTAAAAGCTATTGATGCTGGGGTGGGCCTCATTCCCAGAAGTTCTGATTTAATTTCTGTGGGGGCAGAGAAAGTACTTGCGTATTAGTACTTAAAAACCTCTCCAGGTGATTCGAATGTGCAGCCAAAGGCTGAGGAACAGCCCCCTCCCCAGAGAATTGTAAGGGCTGTGGTTTTGTGTTATTCATCTTTGCAACCCCAGGACCAAGTGGAGCATCTCAGTGTGGGCACTCAGATTTGGATTACTTGGAGGGACACAAATGGCCATAACACTCACTTCCCCCTCCCTCCCTCCCCCGCCCTCCCTCCCTCCCTCCCTTCTTTCCTTAGTTCATTCAAATAATTCCATCTTATTCCAGCTTGTTCTTCCCTCTGTTTTAATCAAAGCTGTATTATACTTTACCAAATCATTCTTTCTGGAATGGTACATTCCTGTAATACATCATTCTTTTCCTTTTAGTGTTTGTTTTTTTTGTTTGTTTGTTTCTAATCTCAGGCTTTCAGGAAATTAGGAGAGAGTATTTATCGATTGAAATTAATGAACCCGTGTATTCATTCATGGTGGCCATAAGCATTTACTGAGCCCCTACTATATGTTGTGCTGGGCAAATGAAGTACAAAGATGAATAAGACAAAAGCTGTTTTCAAAGAATAGCAAGTCTATTGGTAAAATGAAAATGTTAACAAACAATTGTACTATTGCTTGGTAAGGGCTTTGAGAGAGGTATGGCCCTCTCAATTGCCCATCAACAGCTGCTATTTTTCCCATGTCTCTTTGGTTTAGTTTTGCTCCAGTTTGTGTGTGTGTATGTGTGTATGTATACACATATGGGGTGTGTGTGTGTATATTGTATGTGTATGTGTATATATATATACATACACACACACACACACACACACACACACACACACACATATATATATATATAGTATTTCACTTTGAATCTGGATGGAGTCATTTATGGAAGTAGTTGGAGACAGACATCCAAACCAATAAATAAGTGAAATGACTAAGAAGTCATTCTGGTGCACAGCCTGATGCTCTCCAGATAAAACCCTAGAAAACTATCTGTCTTTGTCCCTATCAGAGGAGCATTTTACCATGACATTTTGATAGCATTGATTATTTATAGCAAAGATTTATTTCTATTCTCAGTCCTTTTCCATTAGCACATGAAGTATTTTTAAATTATGCAGAGTTTCAGAATTCTCTTTTCTAATCAGGGGGAGAATTCTTGGCAATTGGGAGATTAAACTTCTTTCCTTATCTTCTGACTGAATTATACCATCCACCTGCTCTGCTGGAGGCCCCTTGGGATACTTTCATTTTAGATGACAAGGCTGGAGGATGGGCTCCATTTGGCCAATGAAAATAAAATATTAAACTCTGGGTTGGGGGAAATGATAGAAAAAATATTATTCTAAGCTTTTTTTAGACCTCATCCATTCAATGGGTAATTGGCCAGTATGACTCATTTTAAGCTCAAAGCTAAGTTAAACGTACTTAGTATATGAGATTGGTTAGTCAATCATCTTACAAGCCTCTTTCAGAATGGATCAAAAGAGAAATGATTTTTTTTGAAGGGGTCAGAAGGATATGAAGAATGAGTTGTGGTTAGGTAAAGGCATCCCAGAGGAGAGCTGAACATAAGGCCCTGGAAATATATGTATGTCTGTCTACATAGAAGTTATGGTGGGGCGAGGAGGGTAATACTGAGAGAGAGATCAGGAAAATGAGCCTCCTCTGCCTCATTTCCGGTTCTTCTGGGGCAGGATTTCTCAGCCTCTGTACTTTGGGCTGGATTATTCTGCGTCGTGCGGAGCTGACCTGTGTGCATCGTAGGATGTTTAGCAGCGTCCTTGGCCTGTACCCACTGGATGCTAATAGCACCTCCTCCCTTGCTGTGACAACCTAAAATAGCTTAAGACATTCCCTGGTTGAGAACCGTTGGTCTAAGGCAAGCCCTGGGTGATTGAAGGCAACCGACTTTTTAAATCCTTCAAAAAAAAAATCTGTAATGGAGTCTCAAGCTATAGTCTACTAAATAGTAAAGTCAGTAATGGGAGGAACCTTGTATATATTATCCACTGTTAACTAAGTGGAAAGTTACGACTAAATGGTGAAGGAACACCATCAGCAAGTGAATTAGGTATGGGAAGATCAGAGATTAAAATAATCTTGTTTATGGAGGAACTACCAATTTTCTTAGGACTTAGGAGGTAGGAGCACAGATTCTAAGCTCAGTTATTCTGTGTTTGATTTCGTTTGTCTCTTTTTAATTTATACACACATACATATACTAAAAATATATATTTATTTAATACCTGAGTACCTGGTACTATATGTCCTTGGGAAGCATTAGTGTGGAAAACAACCACTTCCTAGCTGTATAACCTTGGACAAATTATTGGGAGCCTCAATTTTCTCATGTATAAGAAGAGAATAATAATATGTGCCTACTCCACTACTAAGTAAATAACAAAATGTAATGCATGTGAGGTGCTTAGTATAATGCCTACATAGAGTAACAAAAACAGCAATAATTACTGTGAAACTGATGATGATAATCATTTACTAATAATTGTAAAACTCACCAACTTAACCTTTCAGAAGAGGAAACTGAGTTGAAGAACATGCACGGAACTTCAATGCCTAGAGCTCAGAGACAGAATTGGGGCCACTTGCCTCTCTACGCTCCTTTTCTCATTGCAAGGAGGATTTAAGTATTATAGGTGTTAATAAAAAGAATGGAAACTCTGAAAAATCCATTCTTTTAAAGAAAAATTCATAGTTGTCAGGAACTGAACAAAGATCACCCACTTACCATAGATGGTTGAATAAAAGAAACATCTCAGTGTTGTATTTGTAAGCACCATAGTCCAGATGATTATCTGGGTGGGGTTAAGAGGATAAAAACATGAAAGAAAAATGAAAAAAAAAATCAACACAGCTGGAGCATGCTTCAAAGGGGCATTTAATTCACAGATTTTAAACGTCTTCTCTCCAGCAAATCTTAAGGCAGAAATTTCACATGAGGGTGAACAGAGAGCATGCAGAAGCAGTAATGGCTTTAAGAAAGGACATCTTAATGGATTCTACAGATGCTATTTGGAACTTCTATTTGAGTCAAAACAGGAGAAGAAAATATTAAAATACCTAAAAAGTATGATGGAGACAACCAATTAAACTTATGCATGGGTTTCAATTAAAATGCCCTCTGGTTCAACTCCATGCTTCTGTTTGCAAGTCAAGAGGACAATCAGAAACCCCAACTCTTTCCTGGACATGATATCAGTATTTGGAGAAGTTGAAAAAGGAATATCCAAACTCTTTATGATTCTGGCAAGACTCCCACCTCTCCCTCCTACTCTCAAAACTCACAGCCTCACCACCACAATCTGCCTTGAGACCATCAAGATTAATCTTATTAAATCTTTATTCTTGTTTATCTCTGTCACCACAGGCAGTCCAGGACTCCCTGGTCAGTCAGTGTTCTTCCCTGTTTGGTTCCACATAGCCATCACCTATTCCCTCCCCTGCCACATATATATTTAATAACCTCTCCCTTTGCTTTATTTTTCTCTGTAGTACTCATCAACACCCACCTTATTATACATTTTGTCTACTTTTTTTGTTTTCCTTCAACACTAAAATCTAAACTTCATGAGGTTAGAGATATATGTGTATTTTGTTCAGGGCCATATCTCCATCACCTAGAACAACTCCAGGTACATGGTAAGCATTCAGTAACTATTTGGTAAGTTTAAAAAATGAACTTGATAAATATGTTTGGATAGTGTGCCAGGGATTGTGCTAGAGAGGTATTGGGAAGTAGAATTAGGAATGGATCAGATAGAATCTCTGGCTTCAAGGGATATGTAGTTTAGAAGGAGAGAAAATTATCATTCAGTGTGGAGTCGGACAAGTGTCTTAAGGAGTGTGGTAAAGACTTCCAGTGCTTACCTCTGTCTCGTTCTCCTCTCCTTCCAAATTAATGGAATCATAATCTCTCATACCCTTTGCCATTAGGCAGGGCCATGTGACTATTGTTCTAACCACTGAATGGTTATAAGCAGGAGTGATGTGTATCCCCTAAGGATTTAATAAATCAGTGCAAGATTCTCTATCATTCTTTTTTGGCATGTTCCAGACAGTGCAGTTTGAGGGTGGAGAATCCTGCATCAGCCTGGATTGATAGGGGCTGAATGGAGGTTGGAGGCCCTAGAGAGTCACCTCAATCTGCAGCATATTTTGTCCAAGAGAAAAGTAAACCTTTGTTGTGTTAAGCACCTGAGATCTTGGACTTACTCGTTCCTGCAGCATAACCTACGCTATCCTGATTAAAATAAGGAATATAGAAGTTAGTATTTTTCCTGAAGTCAAAATTATAGTACATAGCCTGACACATGGTCTGAGTATAGTTTCAGGTGTACAACATAGTGATTTGACAATCTAATACATTATGACACGATCACCAACAGATCAGTAACCATCTATCACCACACAACTTTATCATGGTAATATTGACTATGTTCCTCATGCTGTATGTTACATCCCTGTAACTTACTTATTTTCTACCTGGAAGTTTGTACCTCTTAATCTCCTATTTTGACCAACCTCCTAGCCCCTCTGCTCTGACAACCATCAATTTGCTCTCTGTATCTATAAGTCTCTTCCTGTTTTTTGTTCATTTGTTTTTGTTTTTAGATTCTACATATAAGTGAGATCATACAATATTTGGCTTTCTCTGCCTGACTTATTTCACTTAACATAATGCCCTCTAGGTCCATCTATGTTGTCACAAATGCAAGACTTCTTTTTTTTTTTAATAAAATCATTTATTTATTTATTTATTTATTTATTTATTTATGGCTGTGTTGGGTCTTCATTGCTATGCGTGGGCTTTCTCTAGTTGTGGAGAGCGGGGGCTACTCTTTGTTTTGTTGCAGTACGTGGGCTTCTCATTGTGGTGGCTTCTCTTGTTGCAGAGCATGGGCTCTAGGCACGTGGGCTTCAGTAGTTGTGGCACACAGGCTCAGTAGTTGTGGCTCACAGACTCTAGAGCGCAGGCTCAGTAGTTGTGGCGCACAGGCTTAGTTGCTCCGCAGCATGTGGTATCTTCCTGGACCAGGGCTTGAACCCGTGTCCCCTGCACTGGCAGGCAGATTCTTAACCACTACACCACCAGGGAAGTCCAAGACTTCACTTTTATGGCTGAGTAATAGTCCATTATATATATATATATATATAAATATATAAATATATATATAAATATATATAAATATATATATATATATATATAAATATATATATATATATATATATATAAATATATATAAATATATATATATATATATATAAAATGTCCTGGAAATGGGCTAATAAATATTTTTCCTTTCTTGAAAAAAAAAAAAAAATATATATATATATATATACATGTATTTCCCCACCTCCTCATCAGCATCTGTTATTTCTTATCTTTTTGGTAATAGCCATTCTGACAGGTGTGAAGTGGTATCTCATTGTGATTTTAATTTGCATTTCCCTGATGATTAGTTATGTTGAGCATCTTTTCATGTGTCTGTTGGCTATTTATATGTCTTCTATGGAGAAATGTCTATTCAGACATTTTAAAATCAAATTTTTTTTGATATTGAGTTGTATAATTTCTTTGTATAATTTGAATATTAACTCTTTATTGGATATATCATATGCAAATACCTTCTCCCATTCAGTACGTTGCCTTTTTGCTTTGTTGATGGTTTCCTTCACTTTGCGCAAAAGCTTTTTAGTTTGATGTAGTTCTGTTTGTTTATTTTTGCTTTTGTTGCCCTTGCCTGAGGAGACATATCCAAAAAATATTGCCAAGACCAATGACAAAGAGCATACTGCCTACGTTTTTTTTTCCCTAGGGGTTTTATGGTTTCAGGTCTTACACAAATCTTTAATTTTGAGATTACTTTCATATATGGTGTAAGAAAATGGTCCAGTTTGTTTCTTTTGCATGTAGGTGTCCAGTTGTCCCAACACCAGTTATTAAAGAGGCTATCTTTTACCCATTGTAGTGACACATTCTTGCCTCTTTTGTCATAGATTAATTGACCATATAAGCATAGGTTTATTTCTGGGCTCTCTATTCCATTCCATTGATCTATGTGTCTGTTTTGATTACTATAACTTTATAATATAGTTTGAAATTAAGGAACGTGACACCTCCAGCTTTGTTCTTCTTTCTCAAGAGTGCTTTGGCTATTTGGGGTCTTTTGTGATTCCATACAAATTTTAGTATTATTTGTTCTAGTTCTGTGAGCAATGGTGTTGGTACTGTATTTTGATAGGAACTGCATTGAATCTGTAGATTTCTTTGGGTAGATGGACAGTTTGACAATGTTAATTTTTCCTGTTCATAAGCACAGGATATATTTCCATTTGTTTGCAACATCTTCAGTTTCTTTCATCACTGTCTTATAGTTTTCAGAGTACAGGTCTTTCACTTCCTTTGTTAAATTTATTCCTACGTATTTTATTCGTTTTGATGCATTTGTAAATGAGATTGTTTTCTTCATTTCTCCTTCTGATAGATCATTATTAGTGTATAGGACAGAGCATTTAGAAGTAGAACACCCTCCATGGTTTGAAAAACTGTGACACCTTTGTGACTTTGTATGAGGAGGAGGGGCTTTGTTTCCTTGTATAGATGGGTTCTGTACTACCTTCTCTCTGACTTCAGAATGTAAAATGGAGCCAGGGGCAGCTGGAGGAAAGATAGATAGAAGAGATGCACCCTTCATGATAGCAGTCCATCCGGAAGAATGTAAATTGACAAATGTTTCCCGAGTGTCTATTCTATACCCACTACTAGGTTTGACATAAAGACAGATGCCAAAGGAACAGAAAACAGCTCCTGCTCTGGAGGAGACTATGTCCTTTACTGTAAATAAGTGTTAAATATTTACTGTATTAGCTATAAGATTTGTAAAACTTTAAAGGAAAGGTAGATCTTTGAAGTCTGGAGAAATTTAGGAAGCGTTCCTGGAGGTGAGGATTTGGCCTTGACCTTGAAAAATGGGCAGGATTTAATACAACTACTAAGAATTTATTGAACTTACCATGTACTGCACACAATGTGAAGATTTATATAGCCCACTGCATTCACCCTGAGGGTGGTATCTCCACTTTATAAGTAAGGAAACTGAGTCATGGAGATATTAAATAATTTGGATTCAAACCCTATGGCAAATTTGTTCCTTGTCAAAGCAGATGTTCTTAATCATGAGGCAATCATGTCGAGGTGAAAGGATGAGAAACAAGTTTTTTGAAACGAAGAATGTATTGGAATGAACCTCACTTGTGTTGTTCTCAGACCCAGAAGAGTCTTGACTTTATTGATTTTCCAACAGAAGTTCAGGTCCTTCATCCTTTTGGTTGTGGAGGAGGAACTAGATGAACTGATCTTTAAGTAGTGCCTTAAGTAATGGAGCTGCCCAACCATCAGCTTTGCTGAGTAAGCCACCTCTTCCTATTTCCTAAGTGTGAAAATCCACCTCAACTCTTCACTCATACAGATATATAAGGAAAGTGAGTGGTGGGTGGAACTGGTCCTAATTCATCCAGACAGCTGATAAGTCAGAATCCTTGGACTCTGCTGAGGATTAGCATAGGTTAATGGGATCATCAATGGCCTTTTAATTGTGGCAGGACTCCAGCCACACAGTTTTACTTGTGGTGAGTGAGTGAGCATTGTGGTATCAGGGTCCTTGCTAGAATCATATGGCATTCTTGAAGGGTTAATTGGAGAGAATTTAATAAAGAAATTCTTTGTAGAGCTGAGGGTAGAGTAGGGGAACCAACATCAGATGGCGAGGCCTCAGAGATTAGCAACATCAGAAAGGCATTGCCACTTCCAGACTTGAAGGGGCAAATAGAGGGAACAGTGTTATTGGAATTGATAAGAGCTAACACCATGTGTAGTAGAAGGAATAATGGCCCCTCAAAGATGTTGTGCCCTAATCTCTGGAGACTGTGAATATGTTACCTATGTGGCAAAAGGGACTTTGCAGATGTAATTAAGGTTGAGGACCTTGAGATGGGGACATTATTCTGAATTATCCTGATGGGTCCAGCCTAATCACATGAGCCCTTAAAGGCAGAGAACCTTTCCCTTCTGTGGTCAGAGGGAGATGTGATGAAGGAAGAAGCGTCTGAGAGATGCAACATTGCTGGCTTTGAAAATAGAGGAAGGGGGCCATTAGCAAAAACATATGGGCAGCCCCTAGAAGCTGAAAATGGCAGGGAAATGATTCTCCCCTAGAGCTTCCAGTTTGGAGCCCAGCCTTGCCAACGTCTTGATTTTAGCCCATTGAGACATTGTTGGATATCTGACCTACAGAACAGTATGATGATATTTACATTCGTGTGTGTGTGTTCTAAAATTTTTATTGGGGTGTAGTTGATTTACAATGTTGAATTAGTTTCAGGTGTACAGTGAAGTGAATCTGTCATACATGTATATATATCCACTCTGTTTTGGATTCTTTTCCCATATAGGCCATCACAGAGCACTGAGTAGAGTTCCCTCTGCTATACAGTAGGTCCTTATTAAGCCACCAAGTTTGTTGTAATTTCTTGTAGTAACCATGAGTGCTTGACAGGAGCTATGGGCCTAGATAGAGGATTGCAGCTGCTGCCCAACTGTATTCCAAAAAAGTTAGAGAGGGAAATGAATACCTTGGCCTCTCTCTCCTCCTGCCCTCTGGTGTACCTCCAGTGCCTACCATTAGTGAACCCATTAGCTGGAAGCTACAGGGCAAAACAGCCTGGGTAATGCATTTCCTGATGTTTAGTCTTCTAGAGCACAGAGCAGGGCAGCTCAGGGTGGAGAATGGATCTACAGGGGCAAATAGAAAAGAACCAGCATAGAGGTTAAACTTTAGGGTGGAGGTTTCAAATGGTGTATGCTTGACTTGATTTCACTCATTACCATAAAGAGGAGGACCTGGCAGGAAACATTGCCAAGGACCTGCTTTCAGACAGGTGGTTGGATTAGCTCAATATATTTCATCTTTACAGCTAGAGAGCAGATATGGAAATGTGTTTCATTCAATCCAATCAATCAGTTAAGTCAGTCATCATTCAACAAATCTAAACACTTGAAACACTTGCTCTTCACTGGCACAAGAAGCAAGTAAGGGTGGGGTGGAGTAGGATACAGGAAAATAGAAGGCACCACCTTTGCTCTGGAAGAATTTAAAACATGCAGAGTAGAGGTGGAGTTGAGACAAGATGGAGAGGCAGACACACATAGCCATCCATAATTCATGCATCAGGGCTGTTTGCATGTGTCTGTGAAGGGAGAGGGCATGGGGTGGAGATCAAGGGTAGTGGAGGTGGGGAGGAAATGCTCACAGAGAAGGTGGTACTCAAGCTGGGCTTTGAAACATAAGTAGGGGTTTTGTAGTTTGAAAAAGAATAAAGGGCCCCCAAAGCAGAGGAAAGGTCATGAGAAGAGGAGAGGCCAAAGGCTTGACGTTCAGGAAACAGCAAAAAATTCCATCTTGCCAGAAGAGACGATGCTTGGGTCATGTGGTGCTGTGGGGTGGGGGCTTGAGGCATGATAGGGTGTGTGTATGTGTGTGTGTGTGTGTGTGTGTGTGTAGTTTTGGTACAGACTTCATAAGCTCATGAAAGTAGTTGATAAGGTCTGTAGAAATACTATGTTTATTATAAATATACTTCTAAAACAAAATAAAAATAAGCAACATGTGTGAAACAAGTAATTGCTTCCATAATATAGACATTTTTATCTTTTAAAGTTAATTCTTGTCTTATGCTCCCACATACCCTGCTCTGCCCATTTTTAATGGAATTTTGTATACCCAAATAAAACGTGAAACAAAAATGCTGAAAGAATCACAAACTCTGAATTCCCTGAAGGCAAACACATATCAGATGACTTTCTTCACCGCAGTTGATTCTTGACCTCTTTCTCTCTGTACCCCTTCGGCTCCTGGAACTTACACACACACACACACACACACACACTCTCTCTCTCTCTCTCTCTCTCTCTCTCTCTCTCTCTCTCTCTGAAGAAGCTTAACTCTGAAAGTTCCCTTCTGATTGTAGGAACATGAGCAATGTCTCTCCCTTCACGTCTCAAAAAACACTGTGCCATCCAGCCATTTGGCTGACTCCCCACATAAGTGATTTCCAGCGTCCTCTTCAACGTCACTCAGACCCCAGTCACTGCCTCAAACAAACATACTTTGTCTTACTTAAGAAAAGTAACACTTCTATTTCAGAGGGTATTTGGGAGAAAAAAAATGGAACAGATTTCTTTCTCAAAATCTGTCAGAGTACCTGGTCAGGGCTTCCTAGACGTGGGTCCACAGTTACATACTTTTTCTCCTGTGATGGAACATCTTCCCTAAGGGCAAGTGAGGGGGACAGTGCATGAAGAGAGATGGCTGCTGTCACATAATACTTTCGCCTGCCTCTAGTAACCTACGTTGTGACTTTGTGGTAATAGCACTTATTTTCCAAGAGCCTCAATAGCTAAACAAGCATGAGGAAAGCAATATAGAATTGAGAGAAAGCTCCTGCCAAGGATTCAAGAAGCCCTGGACGCTTGAGAAAAAGGGTTTCAGCTCTGTGGACCCAATTTCTCATCTATAAAATAAGAGCTTGGATGAAACATTTCAGAAAGGCAATTAGGAGAGTGTGGAGGTTAAAAACACCAATATGTCTCAAACCCGCTCTGCCACTTGTTAGCTGTGTGGGTATGGCACATTGCTTCACTGAGTTTCATCCGTAGAAGGATAAAAACAGTTCACAGGGCTATGGGGAGGGTTAAATTGGAGAATACGGTAAAGCGCTTTGCATTGTGGGTGTGTGCGCCTGCGTGTGTGTTTCACAAGTAGAGAAAATGAGGAGGCAAAGAAGGGTTGGGACTCTGTGGGGTAGTGACACAGCCCTTTGCAGTCACATAGGAATCTTTGAGTGAGGAAATTTAATGCTGTCTCTTGGAAGAAGGCAGTGGGTCACAGGTACCACTGACCTGTGAGATGGGCTTTACCCAGGTATTTCTAGTAAAGATGTTCTTCGAACACGTAGGAAAGGAAGCACACCCAAACGCAAAAATGGTGATGAAAAGTGACTTTCCAGGGAGAATCAATGGGGTATCAAATAATATTGTTCACACCCCAGTAGCCAATGCTTGCTGGATGCAGAAATGAAGTAGTTTCTGGTTGGACATGAACACTCATTACCACTGGCTTGGCTTTGCCGTTTATTAATTTTGGAAATCAGTGGTGGATGATGCAGTCTGTCGTCCTTTCCTAACCTCTTTTCATTGGGATTGGAGAATTTGATCAGCTTAACCAACCTCTCATCAAGAGGCTATGAAATAACCACAAACAGAACACAATGAAGAGAGATTTATCCTGGATTAAGTACTGCAGACCATACCTCTTTGGAATTACAGGAAATGATTCATAGTTCTGGCTGTGGAATTCTCAGAGGATTTGAGGGTGGGGATAGGAAGGCGTAACTCATCCAACTTCGTGCTGCCTTTCTCAAGGTGCAGTCATAGATCATGCTGGGCTCATGACTTGCTCCTTAAAGACTGGAGTAGTCAGATACAGTGACCATCAAGTCAGAAAGAGAGTGGGATTGCAATGGGATATTTGTCCTCTCTGGACAGGGCCTTGCCAAAATGAAAACAAACAAACAAATAAAACCCCCCAAAACTCTAAACTGGGAAAAAGATATCTCCATTCCCCTTTTCCTATCCAACTCTCCTTTGTCTAGAAATCCTTTAAATACTTCCCTCTGTCCCTGAAATCCAAGCCAGTCACAAAGTTAGATGTTCATCTCCTTCAAGTGTGTGAAAACTGGTTCTTTCATCAAGGCAGGTATGGAATAGGCCCATTAGTATGTGTTTACAGCATGGCGTTTTATCATTATCATCATTATCATGGCCTTCCTGTCTGTTCAGATTTTAATGTTTATTGAAACCACTTTCAGTATCTTAAGAGTCCTTGTCTTTAGCCCAAGATCACAAAAGGACTTCCTCTACTGGGCAGTGAATGGTAATTATCTTCACATGTATGGAGGTGGCCCAGTACATGGTTGGACTATCACACAAGAAAAACAATACCTTGGTTTGAGGTTATTGGTTCAGTTTTGCAAGAAATCCTCTGTAGCTTTATTTCTATATGCAGTTGAGATTGTCACGAGGCCTGCCTGTATTCATATATCATTTTTCAGCTCACTCAAGTCATTCTAACAAATGTTTATATTATTGCTTCACTTTTTCCTGATCCTAGAGCACATTGGGACATCCATCCAATGTTTCAGCACATTCCTGTGTTACCACTGCGATGGAGTGTTCTTGGAAGACTCTCCAGTTCCTGGCTTCTCAAGTCCTTGGCTACTTTCCAAAGAATGTACCTTTGGAGAGAGTCCTTATCAGTCCTAGGTTAGGTCTTTCTTGTCTCTACCACCTTGCATGTCTAATTTCTTCTGACTAACCCAGATGAGGTTTACTGCCCACATATGTCTAAATAAATTCAAGATTACATTTGAGTAACACTTTACCTGTTTCAGAGCACTTTCTATGAGAACTCTAATACCTAATAGTTTTACCAGCTTTCACTCAAGACAGGGAATGGGCTGGCGAGTGAGTGTTTTCTAACTTGAAGTTATATTCTTGGGGCCAACTGTAGAGCTGTTTACCCTGGTTGTCTTCCATAATAGCAGAGATGCTGGGCAGATATAGTTTTGGATATGATTGTAGCCAAGAGGGTAAATGAGTCTTTTCAGAGCACATATGGTCTGATTTTCACGTATATCTTGAGGAACCACTTTTTTTTTAATTTAAAAAGGAAACCAACCTGGTGTACTTATACATCTGCATTTCTGAGTGATAGTGTAAGCAGATATTTTGTTTAGTGTATTGGGACCCAATAACCATCCCCATCCCACAAATCTCTCTCTTGTTTGTTCTTGCATGCCTTAGAGAATCAATGTGATTACTTGCTAAATCAGTACCATAGCTGCTAAAAATCCTCCTCTCACTCTCATGGTACTGGGAGAAAGCTCTTGCGTTATTATTACTCATACTATTTCAATAAAAAACAAGATTGTGAGCAAACAGGAAGGCTTTGTGTTTTTAAGGAGTTTCGACAACATAAACCTACAGTGTTGCCCCATTGCTATTAATCTAAATCAGCTGTGGGGGGGTCTCCACCTTTCAATTTACTGTCATTCACAAATCACACCGTAAGCGCTCACTGTATCAACCAGGCTTCTGGGTTGTTCCGCTTGTTGGACATGGCTGGATGCAACAGACTTCGGAGTTAGGTGTGAGCTCTACTGAAAATCCTTAGGGCGTATCTTACTGTGACTGCTCATGCTCTCAGGACCATTCTCTCTGGGAGTTCTTCAACTCACAGGTTTTGAAACTAGAGGAAAACCTGAAGATACGGTGTTCTAGAAGACTCAGGCAGGTTAAGGAAGATCATACAGCTGACTAGTGGCCAAGTCAGGACCGGACAGACCAAATATTTTAATTTCATCCTGGTGTTTCCACTGCCCCATGTGACCTCTTACATGTTCTTCCAGGTAACAACATGGCAGCAGTCCTATGTCATTTGTAACTGAAAAGATAAACTCAAGACAAATATTCTTCTGTCAGTGTTTATGGCAAAAGGCAGTTGTTTGTGTGTAGCCAAAGTACATAGTGCTCATTCTTAAATCTGTTCTGACCCTCAAGTTTGACTCAGAACCTTTGCTAAAATAAAGCACCCCCCTTCTTGAAAGAAGCCTCATCTCTGCTACATTCATTTCTTTGCAGTTCACAGTTATTCCATACCTTTAGAAAGTGTACTTAGATGAGATTGAAAGTTCACTGGGACTCACGAGAAAGCAGAAATCCTTATTCCAATACCTCTCCCATCTCTAAAACTCAATTCTCAAATTTACATTTCCTAGAATTTCCTGTAATTAACTTCACTATTCCATTTCTGCAACACTAAAGATTTTGGATTGCCCATAAATTCTCAGAACCATATCGACTACTCCTCTTGAGGATTTTAGGGATTAGATCAGTTAATCTACCCATACAGTGCATCACTTTTTATCCACAGAGGTTTCTCTCCCAAGGGCTGACCCAAGATAAGCTAATCTGATTTTTCCTCTTATCAATCTGGAATTGGTGCATAGAGGCTCTAGTTACCCTCTTCTGGGATTTGGAGCTGGGAGGTTAACCTAGCCTGGGCTGAGATGGCCATTTTCTATCAAGTGTACAAAAAGAAAGAAAAATCTTGTTGGCAGAGAGAGAAAAAATAAAGTAAATGTAATTCAAAAAGCAGACATGAGGATCATGTGGTCCCAAAGAGATGGAGACAATAACTTGGAGTCCTGACCTTCCATTCCTGGTTCAATAACCATATAAGGTACATCTGTACTGACTCGTAAATCCCCATTGGGACTCAAATTAGCGTGAGCAGCATTCTGTTCTTCGGAAAAGAAAACAAAGCCAACTGAGTTTAAGACAAGGGCAGTTCCCCTCCTGTACCCAAATAGCAGTCATAGTGACAGAAGAACATGAAAACAATGTGACTGGTCTCAATTTAAACTTACACCCACAGATCTTAAGTGAGGCTCCAGTGCTGCCAAGCATGCAACTATGTTTCCCTGAATCAATTTATATTTTTTCATTCTCCACGAGTACTATTGCATAATTTCTCCTCTGTCCTCAAATTTTCAACACTCCCTCCCCTTGTCACTCTCATCTAATGACCTTGATTTTTATTTCACTGGGAAAACAGAAGCAGTTAGAAAGGAATGGTTTCATCTTCCCATAGACAACAAATCCACTAGTCTACCTGAATTTGTGCTCATGTACTTTGCCTCCTGTAAAGTGGATCAACTGCCCATATGGCTAATAAGGCAACCCCTCTTCATCTGTACTGGGTTCCATTTTTCTTTGACAACTCAGGGACTTTGCTCCTTCTATTATTCCCCACCATTTCCTTCTTTTGCATCATTAATTTTTGCCTCTATGCTTAATCAGCATACAAAGATATTATGAGTTCTTATCTTAATAAATACTTACACACATAAATGAAAATCTTCTTTGATCTAGGGCACCTCCTTCACTATCACTCCATTTATCTACAAATTTTTGTAGCAAAAATCCTTGCAAAAATTGTTCACCCTCCTATCTCCATTTTTTTCTCTTTATACCATGCCAGTCAGACTTTCATCATCACCATCAACATTCCACTCCCTTGAAGATCCACAATGATCTCCATGTTCTCAAGTCCTATGGCCAGCTTTCAAACTTCATTTTATTTGACTTTTCATCCATATTTGGCAGAATTGATGACTCCTTTCTTCTTAAGGCACCTTCCGCATGTGGTGTCCAGTAAACCACGTCCTCCTGGTTGCCCTGTCTTCTTCCTGACTGCTCTTTCTTAACCTCCTCTGCTGGCTCCCCCTCCTCTTCCATACCACGTTTCATTTATCTCATATCAATATTATTATGCCAGGTTGTTCTATTGTCAACTTAGTTAAGTTGGGGACTACATTTCTCAGAATCCCCTTTCCTCTATGGATTGGAGCTGCTCAAAAGAGGAACTTGCATGGGATTTGAGACGTGGAACTAAAGCAGAGTTATTACTCTCTGAAGAACTTCAGGGCCAGATATGGTGATAAAAAAACAAAACGTGCCTAGCAGCTTCCAGCTTGTGTTCCTTTTCTTTGACTCCAAGTCGGGTTCTGCCTCCTGACTTCTGGTTCTCTTGACCAGCAGTGGTCCCAGTCACACTACCATATGCTTGGTTATAGATGCACGGAAGTGGTAGCTACATAGATGCAGCAGCTGCTGTGTTCCTCATGAAGGGGTCCCCATTTGGGGTTCCAGTTTAGTGACTGGATGAGCCTAGTTTATCGAATTTCCCTGAAAGCTCCATCTTGTCCAACTGTGCCAACGCTATGAGAACACTGGTTAGTAACTTCTTCAAGACCTCCATTCCCTCTCTGAGACCTTTACTGCTCCAGCTCCTCCAACAATTGTGTAAAGTCTAATTCCTATAATCTCTTATCCTGTATCATTCCTATTTGAACACTGAGACAAGTATTGGTATCACCAGAAGTGGTTCTAGGGAAATACAACATTAAGGATAGCAATATGGACTTCCTTAGTTGTACAGTGGTTAGGAATCCGCCTGCCAATCCAGGGGATATGGGTTCAATCCCTGGTCCAGGAAGATCCCTCATGCCCTGGAGCAACTAAGCCTGTGCACCACAACTACTGAGCCTATGCTCTAGAGCCCGTGCGCCTAGAGCCTGTGCTCTGCAACGAGAGAAGCCACCACAATGAGAAACCCATGCACTGCAACGAAGAGTACCCCCCGCTCACCACAACTAGAGAAAACCCATGAGCAACAATGAAGACTCAATGCAGCCAAAAATAAATAAATAATTTTTAAAAAAGGATAGCAATAAGGTATTAGAACTCTGATCTGAATAGAGTTAAAGGCATTGATTAACTTGTTGTCAGTGGCAAATGGGACACTTGTAGACTATGTCAAGCAATAGTTATTGTCCTAGTTTTGAAATGTATGGTTGAAGTAGGCAACTAAGCAACTGGCAGAATCTCCATAATGGTTCCCTGATCTATAGAGTGAGGCCTTTCATCATACGAAAGGCAAGACGGAAACCTCCAGAACTTCCTTTTCCTACTAAATCAATAACCCAAAATCAATACTGAATTTTCTTGTAGGAGTAAAGAGATTTATTCCACCATCAAGGACTTGAAAGATGCAGAAGTGGTGATTCCTACCACATCCTCATCTAATATGCCTGTTTGGACTGTGCAGGTGACAGATCTCAGAGAATGACAGTGGATTATCATAAAATTAATTAGATGGTTGGGAACTCCATTTGTAACCTGTTACAGATGTGGTTTCTTTATTGGACTAATCAACACATCCCCTGGAATCTGTATGCAACTAATAACCTGGTAAATACCTATGAGTAGAGATACCAGAAGGAGCTTGCTTTCAGCTGGTAGTTAACAATACACTGCTCCATCTCAGGACTATTCATCCCCCCCTTTTAAAATTATTATTTATTATTATTATTTATTTATTTTCTTTTTTCTTTTTTTTTTTTTTGGCTGTGTCGGGTCTTAGTTGTGGCACACGGGATCTTCTTTGAGACGCACGCAGTCTCTTCATTGTGGTGCGCGTGGTCTCTTCGTTGCGGTGCTCAGGCTTCTCTCTAGTTGTGGCGTGTGGGTTTTCTCTTTCTAGTTGTGGCGCACAGGCTCCAGAGCACGTGGGCTCTGTAGTTTGTGGCACGCAGGCTTTCTTGTTGAGGCGTGAGCTCAGTAGTTGTGGCGTGCAGGCTTAGTTGCCCTGCAGCATGTGAGATCTTAGTTCCCCGACTAGGGATCAAACCTGTGTCCCCTGCATTGGAAGGCGGATTCTTTACCTCTGGACCACCAGCGAAGTCCCTATTCAGCCCCTTTTCATAACTTTTTTCTCAGGTACCTCTCTGCTTTCCCATTCCCAACAAGATGATGCTGGTTCACCATGTTGATGACATTATATTCTCTGGACCTGTTGAGTAGGAAGTAGACATTTCCCTAGAAATACGTGTGTCAGGGTATTGAAAGTATTTCTCATAAAAATGCAGGAGGTGCCAGTATGGTCAAGCTTTTAGACATTCAGTGGTCTGGGGCATATCAAGATATCTGCTATGAAAGAAGTCACAGATATTCAGTGCAGTACCATGAGTTTTAGATATAACATAGGATTTATTGGGTGAAAAACTTAAAAATCAGAGAAGTAGTAGAGTGCACACAGTCCCTCAAGTTCTTATTACTCTGTAGCACAGGCTGGACATAGATGCCTTATATGCACCATGACCAGAAGTCCAGCAGAGACTTGCTTTAGCCAACAACCTGCTAGATGCGCAAAAAAAGAACTCCTGCTCACTCACTCCATTAGGTAAGTTAACCTAAGATAGGGAGAGAGTGCCTGGTTCTTGCAGTAAAAAGCAGTAAAACAGGAGGTCTCTGGGTCCAGGAACATGCTAGGGAAGATGAATACTGGAGACCAAGTTCTGCATACCGAGGGCTCAGGAAACAGCCTTGCCTGCTGAATGGAATGTTGAAATTAGCCAAAGACCTTATCTCTGTAGGCTGGCTCAGTGGTGCTAAGCCAACTCTGCTAGGCTTCCAAAAGGGGAAGGTGATGAGCCCCCAAAGCCATCTGGATTTGTCTCTCATCAATATCCCTTCCAAGGAAAGAGTAAAGTTGCCGCATCTGGCCCCTCTTCCAGTTCTAAAGCAGTGCATCTGGTTGTCCATTTTGCCTAGGAAAAAATGGCAAATTCTGTGGCTCTGTACTGATTCATGGGTAGTGGCTGATCGTTTGACTGGATAGTCAGAGACTTGGAAACAACACAATGCAATAATTGTGTCAAGTATTCCAGAAGCGCTATGTGGATACAACTCTTCAAAATGGGCACACAGTATAAAGAAATTTCGTGTTCCATGTGGTTGTTTACAAAAGAGCTCCTCCTGCAGAGGTCAATCTTAATAACCAGCTGGACAAGATGACTCATGCTATAGATGTCAGTCAGCCTCTTTCCCCAACAGAAATGGAGGTTATACATGGAGTCAGCAACATGGACTTTGCTCACAAAGACCAACTTGGCTTCAGTCATTACTGAGTGCCCAACCTACTACCATCAGAAATCAACACCGAGTCCACAGTGTGCCACTACTCCCAAGGGACATCAGCCAACCACTTGGTGGAAGGTTGATTACATTGGACTATTTCCATCATGGAAGGAATAGCACTTTGCTCTCAGTGGAATAGACACATATCCTGGATATGAATTTGTCTTCCTGCCTCTGATGATTCTGCCAAAACTACCACCCATAGATTTCCAAAATGCCTTATTCAGTGTTATAGTTTTCCACATGATATTACTTTTTACCATGGAAATTATTCAGTATCAGATTCACTAGTGTTATTATGGTCCTCATCATCCTGAAGCAATTCATCTGATAGGTCCTTTTGAAGACTCAGTTGTAACACCAAATGTGTAGCACTATTTTACAGGGTTAGTGTAAAATTCTTTAGGATGAATATATACT
Source organism: Balaenoptera physalus (assembly GCF_965194825.1). Taxonomy (NCBI): domain Eukaryota; kingdom Metazoa; phylum Chordata; class Mammalia; order Artiodactyla; family Balaenopteridae; genus Balaenoptera; species Balaenoptera physalus. The sequence goes on from NC_138886.1 coordinate 57,817,905, forward strand.
CTGAATCAGTGACCCATGGGAATGGTTCTTCCCTTTTACCTCAAGTGATCCACTGGCAAAACTTGTCCTCACAACTTTGGGCTCTGCTGATTTAGAGTTCTTTTTTTTTCTTCATTTTATTTGGTTTGCAAAAAAACAATGTAATGAATACCTATTTACCCTATGTTTTGTATTCTTTTAAGAGATGGTCACTCAGATGTGGCCACAGGAGGTAAAAGAGAACAGGCTCAGGAAAAAAAAATTATTATCCTCACAAGTGCCAGAGACAGGAGGCAAGGGTGGTCAGGAAAAAGGTGACAGAAGCCAAGGGAAAGCAATAGGCCAGAGACTTTTGGGGGTTTCCGTGGGAAAGGCAAGGCAGGGCAGGGTATACAGCTTAGAATTGGCTAGTTTGAATAATTTCATGGGGCTTTGGGTTGTGTATGGTTCCTGGTTGGCTGGTCCCTGTCCCTAGGATGATTAAAGTAGAAGCGTATTGCCTGAGGTAAGGATGGGGTACAGGAAATGCTGGGCCAGATGATCATCTGTGTCAATACTGAAATCACCTGAAATTGTGACACAACTTTTGTAATAAGTGGTGGTAAGCTAGGAGTCAGAGTACTGAAGAATGATTGTTTTGAGGGTTAGTATATGAGAGAAACAAGGAGAGGTGTTGTAATCTGATTTAGAGTTCTTAGTGAACAGTGGAAGACTATTTTTATCAGAGGGCACATGAAGATTCACTAAACTGGGAGTTGAGACTATTACCTGGTCATTTTGGACTCTCCATCCCAGTGAACCAACAGGCAAAGAAGAGAAGCATTGCATTGGAGGGGGTGATTGATACTGACCGTCAGTGGGGAAATTGGACTGCTCCAGCATAGTGAGGGCAGGGGAGGGTGTGTCTGGAAAGCAGGAGGTTCTCTGGATGCCTCTTAGTGCTTCTCCATGTCTTATGTTAAAATTAGTGGAATACTACAACAATCCAATAGAGGTAAGACTGCTAATGGCACAGACCTTTAAGGAACAAATGTTTGAGTCACCCTGCCATCAGGCAAGGAACCATGACCAGCCAAGGTACTTGCTGAGGACAAAGAGAATACAAATGTGTAACGGAAGAAGTTATAAATCCCAGTTATGGTGGCCTGACAAGTTACAGAAATAAAGACTCTCGTAGTTATAAGTATTTCTTCCTTACTTTGATGCGAATGTGTGCGTGTGTATGTGTGTAAAATGCTATTTGTTTTCTTTGTTTTTCCTTTTCCTATTTACTCTCCAATATAAAATGTATTAATACTGTTTAATGTTTAGATATCAAAGGAGGAGTGTGACTCAGATAGAAGAGGAATGATCATCCAAAGATGGATAAAGAGACAGGAAACTTCGTGTATCCTCTTCTGGCGAGGGCTGTGTTGTGCATTATCGGTTATATTAAGGATAGTTGTATCATGTTAGGTAGAAACATCATTTTGCCATTGGCTCTATTTGGAAATTAAACGTGGTTAAAAGTGGTATATATGGACAACAGGTTCACAGGTATGGACTAATTTGGATTGGTTAATCTGGGTAGTACATTTCCAAGAGTCTCCTTTCTTGAATCGTTCCAAGTTATACTTGCCCAAAACAGGAGCTTGTGTGAGATTTGGAGGCTGGAAAAATATGTACAGAGACGCCCAGCTTGTTCTCATTCTCTCCTGCTCTGCATCAAACTCTTCTTTCCAACTGCTAGGCCTATTAACCAAGCATCTCCACCAGATGCTTGGCTGTGGACCCACAGAAATAGTAGCTACACAAAGACCACAGTTCTCATAAACTTCTGCTGCTGTTTGTGCCTGGCTTCTCAGATTTCCCCAGGTGCCCCAACTAGTCTACCTGCACCAGCACTTCAGGGAGGCTGGTTAGTGACTTCCTCTAAATCTGCAAGGCCCCCTTCCAGGTCTTTCCTTTCCCAGCTCCTCCCATAATTGTTTAAGGTCTCATAAATTCCTTATCCCATAGCAAGCACAATGCTTCTGCCTCCCTCTTTGAATCTGAACTTGTACAGAGCCTAGCAGAACATCTGGCATGTACTAGATGTCTGATGAATATTAAGTAAGTCTGTGAATGTGTGTGTCTGTATATGTATATATGGTGGGGGTAGGTAAGTTGCTGGTGAATCCATATTAGAGGTAAATGCTATACTAATTTGCTCTGATATGCAATTAGCATAGGTAGAATTGAGAATTTATAACCCTATGTATTGAGAAAGGGAGTTTGGAATGATTCTTGGACCTATGATGGTGCTGGGGGAGGGTAGTTAAATATTGCTTGCTCAAACTTTTTCCATCTCAAGCATCCAAGTAACTCTTGATTTCTAGGATTATGTTGAACTCAAGAATATAGAAGTCAGTGATTCATGACATAACATTAGTAAGGCATTGGATGTTTGAATGATGGATTAGACAAAGTAATAGTAACAACCAAAATAACCAAAAATGAAACGACAGTAGAAAGTAAACACATAATTCCTCATCTTAGAATGTGTATATTTTCTGCAACAAAGCAAAATAAATTTTAAAACATTTTTATTGAAACTTCAGAGGAGGATACTCAAAAATTTCTGGTGAGCAAGATATAAGAAATTAATAGTATATTAATTTAGGATATATAGGCTCTTATAGATATATCTAGTTAGTGGGCTTCTTTTCATCATTTTATTTCAGAAAATAAAAATATTCATAAAGCATCTCACAAATATATACAAGATCTCAGTCCTCTTGCTCAAATCTTTCCCCATGAGATTTTTAAGTTCCTTCCAACAACGATAATAATTTTAGAATTTTCTTCAGTTTTACCCAACTTTGGTTCCACCACCCATTAGTGTTCCTTAAGGACAAAAATTCCCTCTCCTTTGACTTGTCTTGCTAAAATGACAGACGCTACAGTGGGTGCTTTGTGTGCATTTTTTCTAACCTTCAAAACAGATGAAGAATGTGGGAATTATGTTTCCTGTTTTAGAGATGAGGGAAGTAAAGGTCAGAGAGATTATCTGAATGATGTATTCAAGGTCATGCAATGAAGTCATGAGTTTAACCCAGATCTACGTTCCTTCCACTATCTTGCTTCCATTTAATTTTTGTATCATTGCTTCTCACACCCCAAGAACTGTTGCACATTCACTTTTTATACCTATTGCCAAATTGCTCTGCAGAAATTATACCAATATACATATATTCCTACCAGAGTAGGAAAGTCTCTATTTCTCCACATCCTCATCAGTACCAGCTAGATTTTCCAAAATTTTTTTAGAACTAGGATATGATTATAAAGATTGTTACTGGGGTGGAAGGTGGGAATAATACACTATCTCAGATATTTTAAATGGTAAATGTCAAGCATTTGTGTTTGAGTGTGTAAATGTTTTAAATAAGCCTCATGGACCTCTACACAATTGGCTTTAATTGTATCAGGACTTAGATTCAGCTGGAGCATTAGGTCTCGTGTCCTGGAATTGGCTTCTAGGTATCAGACAGAGCTGTAAGCTACTGGTTAACTAAGGCTCTCAGCAAACAGTGGGACCTCAGGCTCCTCACTGAGAGGGCTCAGCAACTTTCCAGTCTTATCTTTGTAGCCTAAGAAATGGTCTTTGCCACAAACCCCCCAGACAATTGGCCCTGCACTATCATTCCTGTTGACTCAGAGAAAGATACACTTCTGAAGGACTGTGTCCATGGTAAGTGAGTATGGAATCCACACTATCCCCGAAGCATGAGGAGGTTCCAGCTGCTTCCTGGAGCTGCTCATCCATGGAATCTGGTCCTAAGCTGTTCCAAACTAAAGACCTTTCAATTTCCCACAGTTCTCCCCACCTTCTCCGTTCCAGCACTGTCAGTAAATGCAAAGAGAGCTTGTAAAACTCACTTTTCTCTTCTTACAAGGCACATTTTTTTTTTCTTATCTGCTGTAATTTCTGGCCTTCTGGGAAATAAATTTTGATAGTAGAATGGTGGAGAGAGAGAAAGAGGCAATTCTAGAGTCTGGAGCTTATTTTAGATAGGGTTCTTCCAAATGCAGACCATAAAATAAGAATTTGGGTTCAGGTAGTTTATTTGGTAAGTCATCCCAGTAAGCACAAGACAGAGAGTGGTGATAGTGTCCCAGGGAAGGGAGAGAAGATAGTAAAGGTTGCATTGATTAGTGGGGCTACTGCTGTGGGCAACTGAAACTCAGTCCTGGAGAGCTTCTGAGAAACCATGGTTCAGAATTGAGGGATGGAGAAACTGGGGTATATCCACCCCATGACTGGTTGAAGTTGCCCCTGGGGACATTGCGTCCTTGGCTGTTGATTGGTGAGCACTTCAGAAGTGATGACCCATTGATCACAAAACTAAATGACTTGGTCCATATTCATTGCTATATATTCTCCATCCATGGATTCCAAGAAATCATTTTACCTTTCTAGTCTGCTTTTCCATATAAATGTGTGTGTGTGGGTGTGAGTGTGGGTGTGTGGGTGTGTGGGTGTGTGGATGTAAGTCTTCCTGATGTTAATGGCTGCTGAGGGAGTGGAGGCAGTGTGCTGAGAAGGAACCACCGGGGGGATTCTGCTGAAGCCGGAGCCATACTACATGTCAGATTGGAATCAAACTTCCGATTTCTGAAAATCACAGTGCCTCTGATCTCAGCACCATCAGATAAGCTGCCAGAAAATAGCATCTTAGATATTCATTTAACAGGAGGCAGGGGTGTTGATAGAACTGTCTTGCTTTGAAAATTCTTACAAGAAGGCAGAGCCGACAGAACTCTAGTAGAGGCAACAGAGAGACAGAAGCTAAAAGTATGGCAGAGACAAAGGATGCAGGGATCTTTGAAATGTGTTCCCTCTTAAGACCATTTGACAAACACATGGCAGAGACTGCATACCCTCTAATTATTTTCTGGCCTTTGTGCTCACAAACAAGCACCATATGAAAAGCAAAGCATCTCCAGCATTAGAAAAGGGACAAGAATGATTATAAGAAAGCAAAGAAATGTTCTAGAAATTATCCTGGCTGCCACTTGCCTTAAGCACCTAATGATGCTGGATCCTGGGGTACATCCTGAATGATGTGCAGGCTTGCCCTTTAGAAGTCATGAGGATACTAATCATGCTAATATTCCATCTGTAAGTCTCAACCCTTGTGGTTTCTGTCTGCATTCCCTGTGCCAGCATCCCAGGCCTGGTCCCTTCCTCTCCTACATGAGTCATTGAAAAAGCTTCAGGGGTCCTCTCTCCTTCCTTCACACTGCACACTGCTCTAATGTTATCTCTTCCCAGCAGCATATTTATCACATTGTGCACCTGCTCAAGAAGCAGCAGAAATCTCTCTATTGCCTATTGAATGGAATCTGAACTCAACGGCCTTGTATGTAAGACCCTCCTCCATAAAGAAACTTCCACTATGTCCCTCACATCCAGCCTCATCCTCTCTTCGCATCCACATTGGTCTCTCTGCTTCAGTCATGGGACGCCTTTGCTGACCTACCTCAATAGTGCTCTTACCATTACAAGTAAGGCATTGGCACCTACATTTTGAAATACTGAAGAATGTTTCTCTAGCCTTTCTTTGACTGAATCACTTTGTTACTTTCCTATTTTCCCTTGCACGGGAAATTTATGTTTATACTAGTAAAGATACCTGAGCGGCAGGATATTTACTTATTGGACTGCATGTTAGTTGATTTTGATATGACCTGAAGGAGTTGATCCATTGATTGGGCAAATACTGTCACCAAAACACACTGCTTTTATTTCTACATGCCTTTTCTTACTTCTGTGTCTTTATATGTAATATTCCATTTGCTTAAAATTATCCCTTGCATCTTTTCTGTCCATTAATCCCAATTGACAATTATATTGTCAATCAGTTGGCTAATGTATATTTGTAACCTGTGCTTATTTAGGCCACATGAGCACAGAATTTGAAATTGGATCACACTGACTGTAAACATGTGTGTTTCATGTGTCTTGTATCCCCAATTAATGCAGAACTTCTAGGTCCCTGAAAAGCTCCTCCTCCCAAGGGACCTCTCCAATGTTCTCAAAAACAAATTTCATCAGTGACAATCCCCCTTTCCCTGTTCTGGAAACCCTCTGCTAGATGCTGCCATATCCTCTACCACTGCCCCTTCTGAAGGCCTCTGTTCCTGCCACACACTTTAAGCAAAGTGGAGCATTGTGCTTCCTCCAGGTTCTCCTTCTGCTTCTGATAGGCATTGCCCTCTTCCTCTGGGCTCCACCTTTGCCATTGTTGGTGCACTGGAGAACTAGAGGTGCCAGAGCCACAAGTTGTCTTGTGCACAGTTGGATAAAATGCCTTAATCACCCACCATTTTGTTACCGTCTCTTAGAAGAGTACCAAAGAAATGTGGCTTTTGTTCCAAACTCTTTCTGGTTGTACCAATAGCCCAAACTGTCATAAGACTCAGACATGAGCCTTAGGGAGCTGGAAGGAAGTGAATTTGGGTAAAAAATCATACCACCACACTGGACCAGGCCTACCTGTCTTGGCGCCATTTCTCTTAGGGTAGGTGCTTTTCAAGGAGGTTCTCTAGTTCCTCTTGGTGATGGTCTTCCAGTGGCCTGCTCCACTGGTTTACCCCATTTAGCCAAACAGGTCACAGTGCTATTTTTGGCACATCGTGCACAAGACTTGGGCCAAGCCATATATTTAGTGGTTTTCATCATGAGGTAGCTATGTGACTGTGGTCACATCACTTAATCTCCCGGGTGTAAGTTTGCTTATCTAGATGAACTCTGAAGTCTCGTCAAGTGCAAAGAAAACCTTTGCTTTTAGACATTGACTGGCTTCCTCTTCTGGGTATGATAAACTAAAACCCCATGAGGTAACTGGGCAGAAAACACTATATAATTTGGTCACAACATTAAAAAAAAACACCTACCTGATGGTACTGGAGAATGAATAGAAGCAGACAGACTTGACTGGGGAGAGTACACTCGGACGGAGGCAGGTGGGTCACTGTACAAGTCAGTTCTTACCTCCATTGCTTTTCGGCTAGAGCTAAGTGCAACCCTTGCAGAGCATAGAACCAGTGGAGTAAAAGTAGGAAAACTTTCTGGCTCGGAAAATAAGAAAAGTGAAACTGAGAAACCAAATGTTAAAGAGAGTGGGGAAATCACATAAGGGAAAGAGCCAATGAAAACACCTATAAATTAATATTTACTATTAATAAATGATTAATTTAATTATTAAATTAACCTAGTGAAGATGAGAATGATGGAATTCGATATCACACGATGAATCTGTATCTAATGCCACATTGTTTTGGTTTTCTGTTTAGGTCCTGAATCTAGGGAATGTATGTCATATAGAGCAGTCATGAGTAGTGTAACTGATTATCAAGATGTAATCATGGTGCCTTCCTTAGAATTGTCAGGCAAAGTGTTATGCAGCCATCAGATATATACTGAAGAGAAGCTGTCTTAGAAGCTTCTATTCAGAAGCTGTTTGTGGAGGGCCTTATATTACCATTTTCCCATGTATATGAATGCATCAAGCACTGTTTCTAACCCATGGTAGTCCCTCAGGTTGTGCTTGTGAATGAATGAATGAAACAGGCATTTGCTATTAGTATTCTTGTTTTTTCCCAGATTAGCAAACTGGGAAATTACTTTTTCTATATGAGAACATAGTTTCTGTTTTACTACTTCAGTTTGTTAGAGGATAAAGAACAAAGTTATGAAAAACTCTAAAATACCATGAAAAGAAATAAAGAGAAAATAAATCCTGGAGACCTGGTAATAATTAATGATGTCATGTATCTTCTGAGTATGTGCATGATGGCCAAGTGAGAAAGGCCAGATAAATTCCAGGTTATGTCAAGGGAAACATGAGGTCATAAATTCTTGTTGTTGAAAAATTATATCACCAATTTTTAAATGAAAAATAATTTTTAAAAAACAACCACAGAATATCTTCTAATGCCTGACTGCTCTTCAAATCCTAAGTATAATACTTAGAAGAAATCTTAGAGAGACTGCAGAAATCTAAGGAAACACTGCCTGAGTTGGTTCAGTTTTATAAACAGCATAAATGGTTGAGATAAAGCAACCACTTTCCTAAAATATTCACAGAGCTATAGATGTAAAGAGGAGAATATGGGAGTGTGCTCTGACCCAAATATGGGAAGTTCAAGAAAAAAATAAAATTATTATTCACTAAATGTTCCCTGTGTGTCAGGACATGTGTTTGCTGCCTTCATATGCATTTTCACACAGAATCCTCAAAACACCCATACAAGTTAGATATTACCTCCCACTGAAAAAAATGAAAACATTGACTCTCAGATAGGGTTCAGTAATTTGATTGCTGGGATTCTATTTCAGATATGCCTGATTCCAAGTTCCAGTTTCTTTTATCAAAATCTCAATATAATAAAACAGTAGGTTCTTTGTCTCTACCTTCCTGTGGAGAGAACACTAGGACAAGCCTTTCCTTCCTGTTAGGCTAGATCCAACTTAAATTGAATGCTTCCCCATTCCTGCCTAGCCTTTCTTTAACCTTCCCTTTGTTAATCCTTGCTCCTTTTGCACAGGCTTTGCCGCCATGAAAATGGACAGGAATTGGGTGTAATATAAGCTGCTCACTTTAGATGTGGTAGGAACTCTTCAGATGCCAAAGTCCTCACTCCTCCCTATTACTCCGGACACTACAACTGAGTGCCTGTGACCCTTTATTATCATTCTTGCACCATTGCTTTTCTCATAAAAGGGTTCAGAGGCATCTGGGATATTTATTGTTCCCATGTTTCTATAAAAAGTGAGAAATTAAATACAGACTGAGGAAGCCATGCATGTTCCACTCAGCTGGCCTCGCTCATTTATGTTATCTGCCTGCCCCGAAGGCATCTGAGTTTATGATTCCTGGGATAGAAACGTTCTGTGAGCCTTTCAAGGTGACGACTAGCTCATCTGGCGAACTCATCTCTGTTAATACGGTGAAGTTTAGAACCCTCTCTGCCCTACGTGTTTTAGCAGTGTTTCTTTTTCTCTATGTTTCCTGTTTGTTTTCTAAACGAATAGTGTCCAAATACTGGATCAGCTGGACTAAATGTATCACATCTGGAAAACTGGTTAAAATATAGATTCCCTATGCCCTGTCTCTAGAGATTCTGATTCAGTAGGTCTAGGATAGGGTTTGGGAATCTGTTTCTTAACAAGTTACGTAACAAGTTTCTTAACAAGTTGGGAATCTGATGGTCAGCTATGTTCAGTAACCACAGGCAAAGGAACAACTAACTCTAAAGGGAAGGATACTTTAGGACAAGTATCAGGCTGGTGGAGAATATTTGTGGGGAGGCGAAAGCGTCACAGTACTTATATGAGTTGCACTTACAGACGGCCAGATATGTTGAATAAGCCCGAATGATTAGTTTTATGTGATAGACATCATTGTCAGATTACCCTATTTCCATACCCGCTGGCTCACACCCTAGGCCAGTTAGGGCTCTGTTTCTACAAACTCTAAGAAAAAGCAGATTCTGGTGACTTTAGAAGGAAGCACAGGTCCCCAAAACACTCACCTTACAGACAGGGACCTAAGTTTTAGGAAGATAAAGTTTTCGCTCTCTTTGCTCTAATAAGCGGACTACAAATATAGAGGCATTAGATAGTGGACAAACCCATATCATTGCATAATTTCCAAAGTTTTTACTTTTTATTTCCCATCTTCAATTGGCATTCATTTGGTGTTGAATTTTAGATATGTAGGTTCATTGTATATGCACTCTAGATTAGAGATATTAACTGCTTAGTTTAACTAAAACTATAATTAAGGTATTTAAAATGCTTGGGGTTAATTATATACACTTAAGATTTTCACATTCCCCCAGTTAACATATTACACATAGCTAAAAATATGGTATACACGTTTGAACTTTCACTACACAACTGGACCCAGAGGAAGTAATAAAAAATAAATTATGCTTGCTGCCAGGGGAAAGGTTGGTTTGAGAAGGTGAAGCATTGCATTAGGTGTTAACTCTCACCTTGTGTACATGTGTGACTGATGGTTGACATGCAGAACATCTGCATGAGTAAAGATTTTGAACACACAATTTCATATGGGTAGTTTGCGGTGGTCATTGTTTTGGTACTGTCTTGTCCTCTAAGGCCAGTGGTACCCAGGAGTTATCTTGGGGGATAAAAGCCACAGAAGTCAAAAGGAATGGAGGTTTTAAGTCCTTACTTTCAAATGTGCTCATTCCATTTTTGTCTAAGGTGTAGCCTCCTTTCATCTTTGGTGGGGGGAAATCACTGAACTGAAAAGAAAGAAAGCCACATCAGACCTTCGTCAGACTCCCTCAAGAAGCATTCATTCAAAGCTCACTTTCAGGTCCAAGGTTGAGGCTTTCCTGGCTTTTGCTCTGTAGTGTTGTTGCTTTTGTGTGTCATTTTATAAACAAAATGGTGTACAACAGAGTACATTTATCACACAAGAAACACAAGTTGCAGAGGCATGGAAGTGAATTTCATTAAGCTGAAAAGCTTTCTCTATATTATGACTTTTACAACTGGTTTACAGTAACTCATCCACCTGAAATAATTGGAGAGTCAAAATTCACCTATGAAATGGCTTTACTTATTTCATTATATACTTTCCCTTCATCAATTCTTTGCCCTACTTTCTGATACATTTTTTGATGACCTCAGTTGACTGTATAACCAAATTCCTTAAAATGTTTTTCACTAATAAACACTTAAAGAATTCTATTTTAATAGCTCCCAGAATGCCCCTGAAGCGGATGTTAATGTGGAGTCGGATGACTACATGGGGCAGCGAGGGTCTGAGAAATAGGAGGAAAGTTATCCCAGGGTCAGATCCCAGATAAAAATGTGCTTAGCTCATACAGAGAGTTGTATTAAATTATTATCCTTTGATGGGTTTCACAGGAATAAACATGGATGGGTTTGCATTGTGCAGATGTGCATGGCTTCAGATGAGAATGTTGTCTGTTTGCACTAGGGATATTTCCTGGCTCAGTCCAAGACACAGGAGTGTTGACAGGGAGCTCGGGTGAAGTATAGTGTAAAAGACCCCTGGGAAGTTTTCTGTCACCATAGCCAAATTATTTCATCTACAACAGAACAGAGACCATTCCTTCAGATGAGTACAAGCAGTGAGGTGGTTCTCTCTGGCCTGTTTTTTTCTTCTCTGCTGTTTTTGGTGCATGTTCTGTTATGTGTACACATGCATGTGTATATATTGAGCAGACATATGTCTTGATACCAACGGTCATCTAGAAAGTCATGTCTTTATCCTAAAACTTTATCCTTTGGCATTTACACTTGGATGTGCAGATAGGAAGGCTTGTCTTGTCAGAACAGTGTTATGTGTCTAAATGAGGGAATGTGTTAAATTAGAATCCTCAGTCTTCGTGACATTCATCATCACCCCAATGCTGTACATTCATGTACTTTCACACACGTATGTGCATGTGCACGTGCACACACACACACTAGTGGTGGTTGAGAATGTACCAAGTTTCCTCAGAAAAGGGGAGTTCTCTGACTCATTTCCAAACAGAAGCTTATTTTCTACCTCAAATTAAATAGCCAGTGTTACACTTAAAGCATTAAGGCCTCCAAAGTCAATAATTCCCCTAACTCATCACTTTACCCTTCACTTAACATAAGTCACTGTTTCCTCCTCCAGCCATTACTTAGAAATACATCATCCATCCTCTTTTTTTTTTTTTTTTTATCCATTAGTTCACCCTATCAGGATTTTGTCATAGGGTCAGACATAGATGTATAAATAATTCCATTCAGTTCCATTTAGCACAACCAACATTTCCCAAGTGCCTATTTTGTGCCAACCTTTGTGCTAAACACTCTAGTCAGTATAAAAGTGAAGATTCATGGGCCAGATTTTATTTTCCTAAGGAGTCTCCAGAGATACTTTAAACTCTTAGTCAGATGATCAACAGCATTTACTGGGCATCTGTGGGGTATTGGAACTGGTTAGTTGCAGTTGTGAAGTGTATATTTCAGATGCCTTTTCTAACTTATTGGATACTTGTAAGACCTTTCTATTCCAAGTGTTTGCAAGCATGAGGTGATATGACTGAGGGGATTAAGAAAAGCTAAATAAAAGCACCTGTTTCAGAATTGCATGTGAGTGGAGAGATATAAAAAATATAGCTTTGCTCATCATAGGGACAATTCAGACACTTAGTCATCATCAGCCAAGTCCTTGTGTTATATTTGGATTGTTCTTCATAGTAGTGACAATATGTTTGCATTTTTTATTCAGGCTAGCTGACCTGGACCCCTTCATGGCAAAGAAGAACCACTTTTGACATATCTTGGTAACAGAAAGTTACCAGATGTAACTGAGAAGTCCAGAATGAGGGGGCTAGATTCAAGGACCAGGTTTCATACATATCATTCTCTGCTTAATTAAGCCATATAGTCACTAGGGATGCAAAAGAGACATCTAAAAGACATTTAAACTAGGATGATATAAGAGTGTAATAGGATAATGTGAGATACTGATTGAGGTTTTTTCTTTCCTTATAGAACACTGAGGAGTGCAAAGATTACAGTAGAAGTGGTACCCTGTAGAGAACAAAGCCATTAAATTCTCCAAGGCTGAGTTTTTAAAAAATGCCTGGTTCTTCTATGAGACTCCCACTCAGTTCCTGCTGTGAGCAGAATTAAACTTGTTTGATGATCTTTGACAATGGGAGTAATAAGTAGGGGACTTAAAGAGTCAGGAGAATGGTGTTCATGAGGAGAGGGAAAGGGAGAGGGAAAGAAACACATAGATGGTCCCTTTTCCTCAGTCAAATGGGATTGGGGGTTGGTGAGTGAGTAAAAGTATTCACAAAGTTTGTGGGCATCTGCTGTAAGAGGAAACTGTCACTTATTCCTCAGTTGGCTGACCAGTAGGACACCAGTGTTGCTGATGTGTCCTGACTTTACTGAAGTGGGGCAAAGAGCACTGTGGAGAGCTGAATTAGTGATAAGGCCAGGCAGGGTTGTCATGGCCCACTTCTTGAGTGTTTGGTTTCTGAGAGGTATGGAAAATAGATCTCACCACATTATAGGCCCCAGATTGGGGCAAGGGGGAGAAGAAGAGAATAAAAAAAACCTTCTTAACCCTTCTTTGTGGGGATCACTGTGGTAGGGGACAGAGAGAAAGGCATGGTAATGCCACTGTCTGGAGGTGAGGTCAAGAAAGCAAAATATCTTAAGAGATTACTAATATGAAGATTTGCTGCATGGGATTGAGTCCCCTGTCAAAAGAGTCTTTCGAGGCCTGCAGGTGCCACCTTATAAACTATACATAACAAACTAGATCAGCAGTTATGACCAACAGAAAGGGGAAAGACATTTGCTCTTCTAACCTGTGGCTAACCAGGTGTGTTAGATTCTGATTACTGCTATGATAAATTACAACAAACTTAGTGATTAAGAGAACGCAAATTTGTTCTCTTATAGTTCCAGAGGTCAGAAGTCCAAAATGAGTCTTAAAGGCCTAAAGTCATGGTGCCAGCAGAGCTGGTTTCTTCTGAAAACTCCAGGAAAATTTTCTATTTCTTACCACTTTTGGTGTCTAGAGTCTGGCATTTCTAGGTTCGTGGCTGCATCACTCTAATCTTTGATGTAATCACATGACCTTCTCCTGAACCTCAAGTCTCCTGCATCCTTCTTATAAGGACACTTGTGATTATATTGGGGCCGCTCAGATAATCCAGGATAATCTCCCCATTTAAGATCCTTAACTCAAAATTATTATGTTGAAATCCTAACTTCCAGTATCCCAGAATGTGTCTATATTTGGAGGTATGGTCTTTAAACAGGTAATTGAGTTAAATTAAACAAGTGCTAACAGATATGAAAGGAGAAATAGACAATACTACAACATTAGTACGGGTTGTATTCAACAATGGATAGATCTTTCAGGCAGAAAATCTATTAGAAAGCACTGGACTTGACCAATAGATTTAATGTACATGTACAGAACATTCCACACAACATCAGCACAGTACACATTCTTCTCAAGTGCACATGAAACATTCTCCAGGATAGATCATATGTTAAGTCACAGAACAAGCCTTAGCAAATGTAAGAAGACTGAAATCATATCACGTATCTTTTCCAACTCCAAAGGTATAAAAGTAGAAGTCAATAATAGGAGGAAAACTGGGAAATTCACAAATGTGTAGAAATTAAACACACTCCTGAACAACATATGGGTCAAAGAAGAAGATAACATAGATATTGCTATGAACAATTTTATGCTAATAAATTAGATAACCTGGAAAAAATGGATAAATTACTAGAAACATACTACCTACTAAGACTAAATCATGAAGAAATAGAAAATTTGAACAGATCAACTACTAGTAAGGAGACTGAATCAGTAATCGAAAACTTCCCCCAGAAGAAAAGTTCAGGACCATATAGATTCAGTGGTGAATTCTGCCAAACATTTAAAGAAGAATTAATATCAATTGTTGCCAAACTCTTCCAAAAATTTGAAGAGGAGAGAATACTCCCAAACTAATTTTACAAAACCAGTATTACTCTAATACCAAAGTAGACAAGAACAATACAAGAAAAGAAAACTACAGGCAGGCCAATATCCTCAATGAATATAAATGCAAAAATTCTCAACAAAATACTAGCATACCAAATTCAACAGCCCATTAAAAGGATCATATACCATAATCAAGTGGGATTAATCCCTTGGATGCAAATAATTGAAGAACACAGAAATGAAAGATATCCAGCATTCATGGATAGAAAGTATTAATATTGTGAAAATTTCCATAGTATCCAAAGCCATCTATAGATTCAATGCAACCCTTATAAATATTTCAATATCATTTTTCACAGAAATAGGAAAAACAATCCTAAAATTCATACAGAACCACACACACACACACCCACACACAAAACTCTGAGTAGCTAAAATAATCCTTAGAAAAAAGAACAAAGCTGGAGGCATCACAATTTCTGGCTTCAAACTTTATCACAAAGCTGCAATAATCAAAACAGTATGGTACTGACATAAAAACAGACTTATAGACCAATGGAGCAGAATCAAGAGCATAGAGATAAACTCATGCATAAATGGTCAATTAATATTCGACAAGAGAGCCAAGAATACTCAATGGGGAAAAGCTAATCTCTTTTATAAGTGGTGTTGGGAAAATTGGGTATTCACATGTCAAGGTCTAAAATTGGACCTCTATCCACAAAAATGAACTCAAAATGGATTAAAGATTTAAATGTAAGACATGACATTGTAAAAGTCCTAGAAGAAAACATAGGGAAAGATCTCCCTGACATTGGTTTTGACAATTATTTTTTTGGATATGACACCAAAAGTTCAAGCAACAAAGGCAAAAATAAATAAGTTGGACTACATCAAACAAAAACGCCTCTGCACAGCAACATAAACAATCAACAAAATGAAAAAGCAATCTATGGAATGGGAGAAAATATTTGCAAACCATTTATTCAATTAGGGGTTAATATCCAAAATATATAAGGAACTCATACAACTCAATAGCAAAAAAAAAAAAAAAAAAAAAATCTGATTTTAAAATGGACAAAGGACTTGAATACACATTTTTTCAAAAAGTACATACAAGGATGTTCAGCATCACTAATCATTGAGTATAGACAAATCAAAATCACAACGAGATATCCCTTCATATCTGCTAGAATGGCTGTCATCAAAAAGACAAGAGACAAATGTTGGTAAGGATGTGGAGAAAAGAGATCCCTTGTGCACTGTAGTTGGGAGTATAAAGTGGTACATTCACCATTTTTTGGAAAACAGTATGGAAGTTCCTCAAAAATGAAAAATAGAACTACCATATGATCCAGTTCCACTTCTGGCCATATATTTTAAAATATGAAATCACTATTTTGAAGAAATATCTGCACTCTCATGTTCATTACAACATTAACTACAAAAGCCAAGACTTGGAAACAACCTTTGTGTTCATCAATGGATAAATGGATAAAGAAAATGTAGCATATATATACATGGAATATTACTGAGCCAAAAAATAAAGGAAAACATCTTGCCTTCTGCAACAACATGGGTGAACCTGGAGGAAATTAAGCTAAGTGAAATAAGTCAGAGAATGACAACTACTGTATGCTGTCACTTATATGTGGAATCTAAAAAAGCTGCACTCACAGAAATAGACAGTAAAATGTTAGTTGTCAGAGGCTAGGGAGTGGGGGTAATGGAGTGATTTTGGTCCAAGGGAACAAAATTGCACCTATAAGATGAGTAAGTTCTGGGGAATCTAATGGATAGCATGGTGACTATAATTAACAATTATGTATTATATACTTGAAACTTGTTAAATGAGTAGTTTTAAATTAGTAGTTTTTAAATTGCCACATACACAAAAAAGTGGTAATTATGAGAGGGGATGGAGGCAGTAACCTTATTTTGGTAATCATTTTGCAATATAGGTGTGTATCAAATCATCACGTTGTACACCTTAAACTTAAATATCTTATATATAAGTAATATCTCCGTAAAGCTGGGGAAAAGAAAAACATTTGATAACATTATAAAACAAACAAACAACTGACCATACCAAGTGTTGCCAAAGATGTAGAGGAATTAGAACTCTTCTATGCCGATAGCAGGATTGTAAAATAGTACAGTCACTTTGGAAAATAGATTGACAGTCTTTTAAAAAGTTAAACATTCACCTACCATATTATTCTGCCATCCTACTCCTAGATATTTACCCACGATAAACAAACACATATATCCATGCAAATATTTGTACATGAAAGTTCAAAGGAGCTTTATTTCTAATAGCCCCAAACTGGAAAAACACCAGGTGTCCATCAACAATGCATGTATAAACAATTGTGGGCTATCCAAACAATGGAATACTACTCAGCAAAACAAACAAACAAACAAAAAGAATTGTTAATACATACAACGTGGAAAAATCTCAAAATAACTATGCTGAATAAAAGAAACCAGACTTTAAAAAAAAGTGAGTGCATACTATGTGGTTTCATTTATGTAACTTGAGGAAATAGAAACTAATCTATAGTGAAAGAAAGCCAGATTAGTGGTTGTTTGGGGACTGGGGTGGTGATTGTGGGGAGGAACAGGATCAAGGGGTTACAAAAGGGCACAAAACACTTGTAGGAAATTTGGATATTATCAGTATTATTATGGACTGAATGTTTGTGTCTCTCCAAAATTCACATGTAGCAGCCCTAACCCCCATTGAGATGGTATTTGGGGCTTTGGGAGGTGATTAGGTTTAGAGTAGGTAATGAGTGTGGGTCCTCATGATGGGATTAATACCTTTATATGAAAAGGGAGACATCTCTCTTTCTCTCTGCCTCTCTCTCTGTGCACAAAGAGGTTGAATGAGCACACAGTGAGATTGTGGCCATCTGCAAGCCAAGAAGAGAGCCTTCACCAAGATTTGAATCTGCCAATACCTTGATCTTGGACTTTGCAGCCTCAAGAACTATGAGAAATAATGCCTGTTGTTTAAGGCACCCAGTCTATAATTTTTGATTACAATAGCTCAAGCAGACAAAGATACTTACTTTGACTGTGCTGATGCTTTCACAGACTCTTAAACCTTTATAAAGCTGTTTAAAAAATAACATTTTCCATATTTTTACTGTACAGGCATTTAAAAATTTCAAAAATCCTATTGTGAGGTTACTACTAAAGACATTTAGCAACTGCAGGTTGCAAGTCGGGAGAGGGATGCAGAATAGGCATAGGAAATAGAAGCTTGTTATCCATTGTGAATTGTAATTGTTATACAACTAGATTCTCCAATTTATATTGTGATCTAAGCAGCCTGAGCTATTGTCTTCTGGTCCTTTAAACTAAAATCCAGTGTTTATTTAGACATTTCTCTTAATGAAGAAAAGAGATAATGCAGCTTTGAATCACTGAAGTGAAGTGTACTCTTCAGCCTCTTGAAGCGGAACCCAATAGAAAAGAATACTAAACATCTGAAAAAATTACATTATAGAAATGGAGGTAAATGACCTTAGAGTAGAAAAGTGGGTTCAATGCCCTACCTCAAGGCCATTTCTTAAATAACCTTCCTAAGGAAAAGAGGAGATTATCCTTATCTTAAAGAGTGCCAGCTTTTTATGTTTCCTAACATAGAGGGACACAGCAAAGGGAGTGGAAAGGGCCCGGCCTGGGATTCCCACATCTCTGGGTGTCCTTGGCTAAGTTACTTGGCCTAAATTATTAGTGCATATAAGGAGGAGGTCGCACTGGATGATTTCCCCTCCAGTTATCTGTTTTAACTACCAATAATACAACGGTGGAATGAGTTAGGAGCTTGGAGGTGCTGTAAGAAGCCTATGCCTGGTGTTGGAAAGCTTCATTAGTAGATGTTCAATATAGCCCTGCTCTCCTGCACACTTCACCTCAGTTTCTCGAGACTACTTATACTGCACTATCCTCACGTTATTTACATTTTCAAAAGCTGGCCAACTTTAAGAACAATAAAATTGGATTCATTTTATATCCAGTGTATTTAATGAGCCTTCTCCACTCTAATCATTATAAGTTACAATAGGACAAAATTATAACGATCCTCATGTTGGAGGAGTTCTTCCTGTGTTGTGAGAGAGAACAGATTATTCCAGTCGCCTTTGAACATCTGAATTTCTTTTCCTAGTAAAATAAAGGGCATTCCCAGAAGCATTGACAGCACTGGTTTGAGGATACACTAAACTGCAAAACTGAGGAGGAAAATCTGAAGACTGGTTTTCAGAGGGAGAGTCTTTTTTGGCCCCGCTGTAAGAATGCTTCACCCTGCGAACTCAGACAAATCTTCTAGCATTCCTCTACCCGTTAGTTTCAAGGAAAATGATAAAGCTCAGGAAGTTTCCAAGTAAGTGAGCGATGAGTCAAATTCTTGAAAATCACTTTATTTTTTTTAAGTGGAATGGATTCTTCCAAATAGGATCGCATGAGAGGTGAGTGGAACGGGTTATCCCTTTGTTTTAGTGGAATGAGTTATCCATTCCATGCATGACAGGTGTGTGTTGACGGAAATGAGGCATCCACCCTGCCCTTCCCACTTTGCTCTTCCAGCCTAGCTCCAATGAACTGGAGGAGGGATCCTTCCAGAGCTGATGACTGTACACAGGCTGCTTGCCTGATGCAAGAAACGCTTAATAATGCAGCATTGCTGGGACTGACTGTACCCCTGACACAATGCTGGCCTTTCCTTCTGGATATTGTCTGGCTCAGCCTATTGTTCATGCATCAAGCCTTCTGACACCTATTGTTATAAATGACCCTGCTTTTTTGATGCTATTCATCATTTCTATAAATGGAACAACTCCTCCTCTTACAGCACTTATTTCCTCCCTGTTCTCGCTTAGAATGTGAGATGGGCAGTTCCTAATAACTACATCTATGTGGTGTGGTAATATACCATTAACAGACTCAACTTTCAAAATTAGATGAGATGAGACATGAAAAGAGTTCAATTGCCATCAAGAACTTCACTTCTAGACAGCCTGCCAAACACAGGTGTGACAGCATTAGCAGTAACAGTAACCAAATAATATGAACAAATATAGGTGACATCTCAAGTCTCAACCTTCTCCCCTATGGGGAGGTTCACGTGGCATGTGTGTGTGTATACTTTTGGGGGGGATGAACTAATTAAACGTTCTGTGTACATTAGGGTAGTCCCTCATTTATCTACTCATTAAATTGTATTAATCTACTCAATAAATTGTCTCAACTTGTTTGAAGTGGTGCTGTGCTCTGTGGTGTATATGTAGCTGAATAGTCTAGTGATGGCCTGCTGACTTCAGAACCATTGTTTGCACAATTCTAGAGACAACAGTTACATTACATTTTTAGTGAATTGTGCCTCTTGCGGTTGTGTTGTGGCTCTGGCTATCTTGATTCCTACAGCCAATTTGATGCTGTTTTTCAAAAACAGGCTTCTTACAGAAACCCTGTGTAAGGCCTTCTGTGTCTTCTAGAAGTACGTCCAATGTCTGCCTCACTAGCTAGGTTTTTAGCTGTAACTGTGCCCCAGCAGTGATCAGCTCTTCCCCACTGTCTGCTATTATGCTTTTTTTTTTTTTTTTTGTCTCCTGCAACAATGTGTTGGTCCACTCACTCTGCTTCCTATTAGCATTTGGGTTTTTTCCCATAATGCTGAAGTGGGAAAGGAACTTTGCAGTTAAATCCCAGCTGTGCCCATTACTAACTGTGAGATCATAAACTCTCCGGTCTCAGTTCCTCTGTTTGTATAGTGGGAATAATAACACCAGCCTCCTAGGATTATGAGATTAGGTAGGGTGCTACGGTGGCTCTGCAAATTGTCAACTTGGCTAAACTACATTTCCCCAGATTTTCCTTCCTTGTATGTTTCTGGATAGGATGGACCACAAGAGAGATTCTTGAGTGAGTTTTGGAGGGTGAAAGGGAAGTAGTATTATAATCAAAACCATTTTATAGCTAAAAGGTACTGTTGATTATCTGCTGGCTTACCTCATTGACCAGGTCTGTACCTGCTCCCCCTGGTCCCTGGTTCCTCCTTCAGTTTCTCAGATTCTTCTTTTTTTTTTTTTCAAAATCATCTTCAACAGTTTAATGATATAGCTGAGTATGGCACAGCCAAATGTTTTCTCCTGTATCTACTTTCTTCTTTTTTTTTAACTTTATTTTATATTGGAGTATAGTTGATTAACAATGTTGTGATAGTTTCAGGTGTACAACAAAGTGATTCAGTTATACACCACATATCTATTCTTTTTCAAATTCTTTTCCCATTTAGGTTGTTACATAATATTGAGCAGCGTTTCCTGTGCTATACAGTAGGGCCTTGTTTGTTATCTATTTTAAATATAGCAGTGTGTACGTGTCAATCCCATACTCCCTAAATATCCCTTCCCCCCGCCCTTCCTCCTGGTAACCGTAACTTTGTTCTCTAAGTCTGTGAGTCTATATCTGTTTTGTAAATAAGTTCATTTGTATCATTTATTTTTAGATTCCACATATAAGTGACATCATACGATATTTCTCTTTATCTGTCTGACTTACTTCACTCAGTATGACAATCTCTAGGTCCATGCATGTTGCTGCAAATGGCATTATTTCATTCTTTTTTATGGCCAAGTAATATTCCATTGTATATATGTATCACATCTTCTTTATCCATTTCTCTGTCAATGGACATTTAGGTTGTTAATGGACATTTAGGTTGCTTCCATGCCTTGGTTATTGTAAACAGTGCTGCAATGAACATTGGGGTGGGTGCATGTATCCTTTGAGACCATGTTTTTCTCCAGATATATGCCCAGGAGTGGGATTACAGGAACACATGGTAGTCCTATTTTTAGTTTTTAAAGGAACCTCCATACTGTTCTCCATAGTGGCTGTATTAATTTATATTCCCACCAACAGTGTAAGAGGGTTCCCTTTTCTCCACACCTTCTCCAGCATTTGTTGTTTGTAGATTTTTTGATGATGGCCATTCTGACTGCTGTGAGGTGTACCTCATTGTAGTTTTGATTTGCATTTCTCTAATAATTAGTGATGTTGAGCATCTTTTCATGTGCCTCTTGGCCATCTGTATGTCTTCTTTGGAGAAATGTCTATTTAGGTCTTCTGCCCGTTTTTTGATTGGGTTGTTTGTTTTGATGATATTGAGCCACATGGGCTCTTTGTAAATTTTGGAGAGTAATCCCTCGTCGGTCACATCATTTGCAAATATTTTCTCCCAATCTGTGGGTTGTCTTTTCATTTTGTTTATGGTTTTCTTTGCTGTGCAGAAGCTTTTGAGTTTAATTAGGTCCCATTTGTTTATTTTTGTTTTATTTCCAATACTCTGGGAGATGGATCAAAAAAGATATTGCTGCAATTTATGTCAGAGAGTGTTCTGCTTATGTTTTCCTCTAAGAGTTTTATAGTGTCTGGTCTCACATTTAGGTCTTTAATCCATTTTGAGCTTATTTTTATGTATGGTGTTAAAGAATGTTCTAATTTTTTTTTTTTTACATGTAGCTGTCCAGTTTTCCCAGCACCATTTGTTGAAGAGACTCTTTCCACCATTGTATAGTCTTGCCTCCTTTTTCGTAGATTAATTGACCATAGGTGCGTGGGTTTCTTTCTGGGTTTTCTCTCCTGTTCCATTGATCTATATTTCTATTTTGGGGCCAGTACCATACTGTTTTGATTACTGTAGCTTTGTAGTATAGTCTGAAGTCAGGGAGCCTGATTCCTCCAGCTCCATTTTTCTTTCTCAAGATTGCTTTGGCTATTTAGGGTCTTTTGTGTCTCCATACAAATTTTAAGATTTCTTTGTTCTAGTTCTGTGAAAAATGCCATTGGTAATTTTGATAGGAATTGCATTGAATCTGTAGATTGCCTTGGGCAGTTTTTCAGATTCTTGATCCAAGTCATATGTTTAGCTCTGTGTTGACGGGGCCAAGCTTCTGGAGGACACCCATATCATCATGATCAGAGGCAACAGCAACTGGCAAGTTTCAGTCCATTATCATGGGCTCTGGCTGTGCTTGTGCCTTCTGGCTTGTGCATGCTCTGCTTCACCTTACATCTATCTTCTTCTGCCCCCTGTGTTCCCTGTGGACTTGAATTTCAACATCAGATCTGAAAACAGCAGCTTTACAGGGACTGCTTAATCAGCTCCCACAGTTACATAACTCAAATTTCTGTAACAAATCATTTTTAAACAAGCACACTTTCAGAGTTATATCTTTTAGTGGTTTAAGTGATTGAACCTTAGCTGATACAGATATGATATATAAACTGTAAAGTGCCAGGGTTATGAAAGGCACTCAATAATAGATAAATGGATGGATGGATGGATAGATGGATGACACAGACTTACTGATCTGTATGAGGATGGAGAAAGTGAGGAAATTAAATTTATTGAGCACCTACTATATGCCTGAAACTATGCTATGTGCTGAAGACACAGTTGTGTAAAAGTCAAACTAGGTTCCTGTATTCATGGCAATTGCAGTTCAGTTTTTTGTTGATAGCTTGCCTGGATTCCTGATGACAATCATTTAAAGACTATATGGCATATAGATAATGTTGAGGTTATTAAAGAAGACAACTGAAGTGTCCACACCTTCCTTTTCTTTTCCTACACCTTGGCATCATATCTGGTCCACAGTATATACTCAGTAAATGTTTAATGAATGAAAGAAGTCTAGGGAAGGCCCAGTTCTCACAGGCACCAAAGGAGACTGGGCATCTATTTTTCTAGGAGATATTGGGTGCTAGTAAGGAGCAGACTAGCCACATTGACCAGATTTTCTATTCTCCTTATTAATTCCTTCCATAAGGAACATTGTGACCAAATAGGAAACTCTAGGGGTTAAGGGTCCGGCTCTTTTTGCTGACATAATCTTTTAGCAGGTAGGCCGTTTCTCTGGCATAAGCTGGTTTGTGGTTGTGAGCTCTTCAGAGTTGTCATCTTTTTAGAGTATGACATTGACTTAGCCACATTTTTCTAATATATCATATGTATTTAATGTGTAGGATATCTAGAGGAAAATACACACTATAAGTAAAGCTCTGGTAAGGTCACTGCTTACCTGGGATTATGCTGAAAATATATAGCAAAACTATGGCATTTGCAGCAATAATCAAAACAGGTGTCTAGAGTCCTGGAGGTCCCTTCCTTTACCTTGTTTTAATCCTTTAAGTTCTGGGTTCTAGGCAGATTCGAGAGGTCCTGGGGAAGAGTTGGTTGAAGATTTAAGGTAGTCCTGAGGAAGAGCCCAGGGCTCAAAATGGAAGCATGTTAATATTAGTAACCAATAGAGATGAACTAATGCACAGCAGCTCAGTATCAACTCCTTGCTCACTTGGTTTTCCCTATTCCAGGCACATAGTTCTGGCTGCTGCCAGAATAGTTTCATAAAGTCTTTATTTATAACAGTAACCCAATGATTTTATAAATTAGGATTTTACAAAGCCATCCAAAGATTTGTTGAGAATCACTGACCCTATACTTTGCAATACTATACATTAAATGTATTAAATTTCTAGCTGAATATAGGTATCTTATCAAGAAAATAGTCTATCATTTGGTTTAAATTTCTTCTCTTTAAGTTTGGATTCCATTGATACTTTTCTGGATTCCATTATTGTTGGACATCACTGTGCTCCAGGATGTCATATGCTAGTTCTCATCTGTCTCTGTCTCTTTCTCTCTCACACACACACACACACACACACACACACACACACACACACACACACACACACACACACACCCCTTACCTTCCATCTCTTGTGCACTCTTGGAATTGTTCAGCTTACAGCTCCTGAAAGAAATAGTTCTTAGACTGACTTGTGCAGAGTCAGCCTACACGTGCACGGCATAGTAGTGGGCAGCAGAGGCAAGGGTACCTTCTTGCAGGTTTCTGGAGCTCTTCCTCTGTGTATCTCCCTCCTCTCCAGTTCTCTGCACCTCAAATTCCAGCCCCCTTGACCTTCACCACCGCTGATCTCTTCTCGACTCAGTGAGATGGTTGTACTCTGCCCAGTTAGCCCTCACTACTCCACACCTGCAAAGTGCCTCCAGGTGGGAAGCCAGGGACTTGGCTGGTTTGTGGTTCCCTTTCTCTCAGGGATCACAGTCCCAGCCTGCAGGTTGTTGAATGTCTGAAAACCGTTGTTTCCTTTATTTTGCTCAGTGTTCCAGTTGTGTTTGGGTGGTGGAGGGTCAAGTTCTGTACTAGTAACACAATGAGGTAGACGCGGAAGCTCTGCCTTCCTCTTTGAACCAGGAGTAAGTTCATGGTGTTCAATTTTCTGCTTCTTAATCTGGATGCTCTCCCTGGGTGTGTGCACATCCTTCTCAACACGCGATGGCAAAGGATGCTATAATTTAAACTCCCTTTGGAGGAAAGGATCACTTCCTAATTAAACTCCAAATTGAAAAGTGTTTCCCTGCTTTGGGAAGAAACGTGGATGCTGTGATATGCCTGACTTCCTGTGGATGAATATCACCGGACTCTCTCCCCTTTCTTGGCCCAGAGCGTTTGGGTGCTCATTCTTTAACATTTTCATGCCCAGTGTCCTATGAGCCGCATGTCTCCACGTGCGCCCTTGGAACACAGGACTCGACGCAGAGAGCCTTCTATCTAAAGAGGAGTGTCTCTGGAGGCCTCTCAGCCTTGCTCTGGAGCGAACTGTAGGAATAATATTTATGATTTCTATTTGTGTATCACTTTACAGCTTATAAAGACTTTCACATCATTATTTCACTGAATCCTTACAGGTAGTCTGTGAGATAGGCAAGGCAAGTAACATTTTCCAAATTTACCAGAAAGGAACGAACAGTGAAGGACTCCAAAACTCGTCTTCAGGTGGCTTCAACAACTGTATCCTGAATCCTTCTGGGACCATTTATCATGAGTGCACTTTAAATTATGTGTATGATATGATTGTTAAATGATATAAAGTAATAGAAATCCAATGTTGCTGTTGCAATTGTCTTAGTTTTTAAAGAAGTACCCTAAATTAATTCAAAAGTGTGTTGCAAATGTATTCTATTCTTTGTGATTCAATTAATCATGCCTGTGGGGAGCTAGGCTTTCACCCCGTGAGGCCATACATTAAGCGCCTGCAGGTGGTGGCTTAAACAAATTGCCAGTATAGCCTCTGGATGGAAATAATTCCAGTGTGCCAGCCTTAAAAACGTGTTTGTTATAGCACCTGATCAGAATGTCCAACATTGCCACGGACATAGAATGAGATGGGTCTTTTAGGAGACTGTGGGTAAAATGAGTACTGGACTCCCTATCCAGGGCTCACACCTCTTCTTTCTGAATTATTCCCTAACTTTCTAATTTAGGAGAGTGATTCTCTAGGAAAGGCATTTAATCAATTAATCAGTCAGTCAATTAATTTAATATTTACTGAGTACCCACCACAAGCCAAGCTCCATGCCCCATCCTGCAAATGCAAACTGAAAAAGCAGATCTTAGGGGAAACAGTAAGTTCATACCTAATTGTAGCAGGTTTCGGCAGGTAGTGAGGAGAGGAAACCTCGCTCTGTGACCCTGATGTGAGGGAGCTTTTGCCATTTAGAGGTGATGGAGTTATGTGCAAAGAGAATTGTCTTAAAGTTACCTAAGAAGGATATAGTCCCTAGAGTCTGTGAACAAGGACACTGAGTCTTCTTGTCAATTCCATATTTGCCCTAGGTGGCTGGGCGAGAGTTGCTGGCTAAGGAAGACATCAAGATGAACAATTGATCCCTGCTGACGGGAGAGAAATAGGCCAATAGCAGAAGTTAATAGATCCCCCTATGTGAATAGAAGATTCTGATTTAATAATAACAACGATAATAATAATAACATTAATATTAGCTACCAATGATGACACACGTAATATGGGCCACATATGGTGTCAGATACACCTACATACACAAGAGGTAGCTATTATTATCCAGTTTTATGAATAGTAATACTGAAGCTCTTGGAGGTTCAGTTACTTTCCCTAGGTCACAGATCTAGTGAATTTGAGCCCATATCCATCTGACCCAAAGTCTCTACATAGACCCTCAGCTGGTAATACTAAATATTGAGTGACTGTGTGCTGCTCCGTGGTGATATTTTAGTTGATGCTGAGTATGTTACACTTAGTGGTTTCTCCTTTTCTTTATTAAAAGTATCTTTGGGTTCACTGAGATCAGCATGCTTAGAAGTGGGCAGTTAGTGTCAATCTGTAGAGCTGTCTAGAGTAGAGATTGCTCCCCCTTGCTGAGTGAGGGGCTTTTACCAAAAAATAAACAATTCTCATAAAGCAGCTCTGGCTGTTTGTGTCAAGAGCATTGATACAGAAGAATTAAGTGAATAAATATTGGTTTGCAATAAAATGGAATTAAAGGAAGAGATGAGGGGCAGGAGATGGTAGTGGGGGAAAAGAAGAGTTAGTAGGCTATTTATATCTTTTCTGTGGCCTTCCTCTTGCTGTCTGGCTAGACCTGGTCCTGAAAAAGTAGCTTCAAACACTGGTGGGTGTCTTGCCTTGCTCAGTAAATTTGTTCAATGGGCAAGGGAAAATGACTATTTCCCATTGCCCTGTTATTCGAAATTGAAGTCCCCATATAACAGAAGCAATTTTTTGGTTCTTTTGAGCTGCAGTTTTCTACCTTGTGAAAAAATAAAGACCGTGCAAAATATATACCCTGCGTATGACATTTTCAACTTTAAACCTTCAAAGAAAATTCACATGTTTTCTGTTTAAGGAGATACGAGTATATATACATACGTGTATATATATATATATACACACACACACACGGGAACACATATATATAACAAAAGATAAAATTAGAGGAAAATTAGGAAATTAGGAAAATGGGAAATTAAAGAAATTAATTTGCTACTTCCTTTATTTTATCTTGGGGGATACACACACACACCCAAACTCACAGCTTTTGTTCTGCTCAGGACAATGAAAGGAGGCTGGTTCGATTCACTTTACAGAAAGAATAGAAACACATCTTTAGACCCTTATCATTCTTACTTGTCTGCAGCTCTCTCCCAGATCTTGCCTTATTCATTCCTGGCACAGCAATGCTGCATTGGAAGGTGTCGGATCTCAGGGGCTCAGGGAGGTACAGAACCAGTTTGGGCCTTGAATCCTCCACTCAAGTTAAGGTTACTATTTGTCCAAAGGCTGATTTTTATTTAGGCCTCTGGCCTCCAGGCCTGTACTCATTTGTGTGGCACATTATAGCAATTCCCTTCAAGCAGAATCTAAACCTGAGGGATTTCATTCTTACAAAAGTCTAAGTTAGTACAGGGAAGGTGGCCTAGGGAACAATTGCCAAGGAAGGAATGTCCAACTGGCCCGAGGGTGAGTCATTCTTATTCTCATATTCTCACCATCTTACAACAAATATTTAGCATTAGGGGATATAGCAATAAGTTCAACATGCTCCACCTTCAAGGACATTATAGTCTAATAGGGGAGAGGGACTTGCAAGAGAGCAATTTAGATACCATAAAATGATTGCCATAATATGGAAATAGGCAAAATTATGTAAAGCACACAAGGAAGGAACCATCCACCAATGCCTTTTGCCAAAACCCTGGACATTCATTTCCATGAGTACATCCTTTCCCTCCCCATTTGTAGTTAACCAAGTCCTTTAACTGCTAATTCATTACTGTCTCACAAACTCATTTAATTCCTCCCATTCCCACAATAGTACCTTATTTTAGGAAGTCCCCACCCCGCATCTAGATACCTGCCACGTGCTCCTTACAGGTCTCCCTGTAATGCTCAATAAATGCCAGCTGCTATTTTTCCCTTTCTGAAACCCAGGCATTTCATGGGGCCAATGCACAATCAAGAGTGTGAAAGGTGTTTGTGTAATCCTACGAATTTACTGTGCTTATTTACATCTGTAACTCTTTGACCCTTTTCCCTTTTTTTTCTCTCCTGTATTCCCTAACTCCAAAACCTTCATTTCTGTTCAAAATATATCAAGTTTTCAAGTACCAAGACTTTGAAGTGGAGGAGGGAAGTCTCTTCAGAGAGGGGGAAAAAAAAAAGTCCATCTGCGAAAGTAGAATCTGTATAGAGCAAATCTGCTAAGCAGAGGGTCATTAGCTGAGTAATTCTCAGGCAGGGGGGCCCAGGTGTGGGTGACAAAACCAGCCCTGCTGTGTGAACAAATGCGACGGGGCAAAGGTTCACAACTTGTAAAGTGCGAGCCCCATTCTCAGGGAGAACACATGAAAAATGTTGACTTCTTGGACAGAGAAAGTATGCTATTAGGTTTGAAATATATATGTATATATGTATATATTTCCCCCTCTTGGGCCTTATCAAAAAGACCATATTTTTTAAAAGGTTTAACTTTTTCCCAATCCAAATGGGGGTTGTGTCTAAGTTAATGGCGCCCAGGGAAAGATGTATGGCTGATCCCATTCTGAAAGTGCTCTCCGGAGACTTCCCTCGGAAAGTCCTGCCTGACAACAGAGCAAGAGACAAATCTGCTGAGATCGTTCAAGCAACAGGAAACATATTTTATTTACAACATTACTAATAAATCCTTCCTACTGCATTTTAAGTTCCCTCTCTTAAAGTAGGTAGTATGAAATCTCATAAAGGGGGTGTATATATGGCGTCACCGAACATGGCTGTCTAGGAGACGCACCTCAGCCAGACACCTGGGGAAAAGTACAGCCTAAATGAAGCTGGAGGATTCTTACCACAATATGACCTGCCATGGCTTTTCTGTCTCCCGCATCCTTTTAAATTTCTTTATTTAGTTAAAGAAACACGATGTTGCCTAGCAAGCACAGAGCAAATACCCCCATGGATATATCAGTTTCTTTCTTCTTTTCTCTTAACCTTTCCTTTCTTCATCCTTCCCTCTCATGCTTCTTGTCTTTCTCAATTTTTTGCTTCTTTTCTTACATCCTTTCTTCTCAACCAGTTTTCTCATTTCTCCTTTCTTCTCTTTTTCTTTCTTTCTTTCTTACCCCCTTCCAGGCATTTATTGAGAGAGGAAGAGATTTATTCTTTAAAGGTTAAACAGGGTGACTATCATTTTCCAGACTGTATCAATCTAGTATCAGAGAATATTGGTCCCTTCTGCTGTTTAAGTCTTTAAAAAATACTGGTCATGGGTTTAGAGTGATTCTGAGAGTGATTACACCTTGCTCTTGTGTTTGTTTGTTTTACTTACTGTTCACAAACTCTTACTCCTTTTATTTAGTTTTTCTATACTGTAGTACTGCCAGAGACAGTATTCAGTGGTGTAGATTATACCACTCTTCCAGATCCGAGGTCACTAATATTTCTCAGGCTATGACACCTAAGAGAAAGAAGATGACTGATAACACAGTTCAGTTCCATAAACATTTACTCACTGGCTCCTGTGTGCCAGGTACTGTACACCCAAAGCTGAAGAAGCTGCAGGCTTTGCCCTCCCAGGAGTTCCCAGTTCAATGCAAAGCACTAAGCGGTAAATTATTGGTCTAAACAAAATGCCACTGGAACATGAAGGATTGATTATTATTATTATATATATTTTTTTGATGGAAAATGAGTGTTATGGAAGATTAAGGGCCTTAAAGAATGAACAGGATTTCTCTGTGTTTGATGGGAAGGGCACTTATACAGAGGGAATAGCCTAAATTCTGAATAACCCCAGAACACAGACACGCCTGCCTTCAAAGGAATGAGTGAAAATTGGACCATGATTGGCCATATCAACAATGGTTTCACCAACTCTCAAGAATCCTCTACTGTCTTGATCTTTTGCTGTTCCCATTATCAACACTGGGGCATTTCCATCATCTGCTTTTTCATATCCAACTTTCAGCCAGCTGAGAATTTCCATCGAATCCATGTTGATCCAGTACACTCCTTTTTAATTCAAAAGAAAAATAAGACCCAGAGTCTTAGAAGGCAATTGCAATGTGCTAGAGGATAGGAGTCACATGGTACCAGTGGGTAAGGTAAGGGAGGACAGCAGAGATCAAGGACTACGTTAACAGGCGTGGGAGAAGAAGTGGCTTCCATTCATCTAGTTTTGTGGAAAATGCTGGGAATAGCGTATTTTCAATGTCACAATTAATTTGATAGTGTTTAGAATCATAAATGCCTGTTTCAAAACCTTACACGTAGTATGCTCATGAATTAGGTTGAACCATGTGAAATGCCAGTATCATATGGTAATCATAATGGAATTTCCAGGGCTTCCTCAATTTCTCAACCATTAGAAAAAAAAAGGTTTTAGGAATCTTTTATATATTTTCAGCATGTCATTTTAGATAACTGAAGAACTCGAAGTTTTTTCTAATGCAATATGGGAAACATTTTTTTTTTCTCATAAGGATATTACTATGCACACCAAATGGGGTGTAAATGGTCAAGTTTTTTGTCTTGTTTTGGATCTATATCCCAGCTAGCTATTCAAAACTCTCTCAAAAAAGTTTTAGGAAATTCTGAAAATAGGCTCTTCAGGCATTTTGTTTCTAGACCCAACTGGAAATACTAGGAAACCAGCCTAATGTGAAATAGTCCATCTTTTGGTTGAATGCACTTGCTGTGATCAGATTCAAGTAACATTTATTTATTAAGTACCTGAGCATTTTCTACTTACCACCCCATGTGCTAGGTTCATTCACTATTATTCCTCATTATTTTCATTAATCTAACAGCAGCTCTTTATGTAACCTTCACTTACTTAGGTACTATTTTCTCATTCTACAGATGAGGAAGCTGCTTCAGAGAAGATAAGTGACTTGGTCACATGGAACAGATAAAGAGTGGAGCCAAGCATGGAGGCCAGGCAATGGACTCAGGTCTCTTGACTGTAAGTCTGGTGTCTTTTCTGCTACTCCATGATCCTTATGTCTAAACTTCTAAAGGAAAATGAAAAATTACATCTAGGGTGAGATGCCTGTGAAAAGAGGAATGGGATATTTATTATTGAATTAGGCTCATACATTTCTATCCTCTATCATGTAGAAATTTAGCTATATTTATGCATGATATTATATATGTCATAGTGTTGAACAAGAGGACCCTGCATTGAGAGAAGTAGTGAGAAAGTTGTCAGAGTATCCTGGACTATGGGAAGATGGGGTGTAAGGGAATGGCATGATCATAGAAGAAGGAAAGTATAATGCAAGGAACATGTTGACCTGATCTCTGTGACTGTTAGTTTGGGAACATGAAAGAAGTATATTTGTGTGTGTATCTGTGTGTATGTGTGCATGCATGCATGTGCTTATGTCCTGTGAATTTTAACATGTAATTTGATACTACCTAGGAAGTACAATTTATCTGAAATATCTTATATATTTCCCTATTGCAAAATTTGCACTTAAATAAAATTTATAGACTAGACCTTGATCATCTTACTGAAGGATTATTTAGTTTACATAAGTACCATCACAGTTTAAATATTATGTGATTTATATCTGACTTTTAGAGATGCATCCATTATGTAAAGCAACTTGCACTTGTCTATATACAGTGTGGTTTATACAGGTCTATATAAGTTTCTGGAGAGTGTGGACCTTCTTTCTTATTTATCTTCCTACTGAGATTCTTGATGTTTTATGGATCCTGATCCCTTTGAGAATTTGATGAAGCTATGAAACTTCTTCTGAGAAGAATAGATATATGCATAAAGCCAACAATCTTGCATTTCATGCCAGGGATTCATGAACTTCTTGGCACCAACCCCTGGGTCTCCTAGAGTTAAGAACAACTTGGCACCAAACCTGCTACCTAGTAGATTTTTTTTTTTTTATTAGTTGTTTTGTTTGTTTTTTTATACTGCAGGTTCTTGTTAGGCATCAATTTTATACACATCAGTGTATACATGTCAATCCCAATCGCCCAATTCAGCACACCACCATCCCCACCTCACCGCAGTTTTCCCCCCTTGGTGTCCATATGTCCATTCTCTACATCTGTGTCTCAACTTCTGCCCTGCAAACTGGCTCATCTGTACCATTTTTCTAGGTTCCATATACATGCATTAATATATGATATTTGTTTTTCTCTTTCTGACTTACTTCACTCTGTATGACAGTCTCTAGATCCATCCACGTCTCGACAAATGACTCAATTTCGTTCCTTTTTATGGCTGAGTAATATTCCATTGTATATATGTACCACACTTCTTTATCCATTCGTCTGTTGATGGGCATTTAGGTTGCTTCCATGACCTGGCTATTGTAAATAGTGCTGCAATGAACATTCGGGTGCATGTGTCTTTTTGAATTACGGTTTTCTCTGGGTATATGCCCAGTAGTGGGATTGCTGGGTCATATGGTAATTCTATTTTTAGTTTTTTAAGGAACCTCCATATTGTTCTCCATAGTGGCTGTATCAATTTACATTCCCACCAACAGTGCAAGAGGGTTCCATTTTCTCCACACCCTCTCCAGCATTTGTTGTTTGTAGATTTTCTGATGATGCCCATTCTAACAGGAGTGAGGTGATACCTCATTGTAGTTTTGATTTGCATTTCTCTAATAATTAGTGATGTTGAGCATCTTTTCATGTGCTTCGTGGCCGTCTGTATATCTTCTTTGGAGAAATGTCTATTTAGGTCTTCTGCCCATTTTTGGATTGGGGTGTTTGTTTCTTTGATATTGAGCTGAATGAGCTGTTTATATATTTTGGAGATTAATCCTTTGTCCGTTGATTCGTTTGCAAATATTTTCTCCCATTCTGAGGGTTGTCTTTTCGTCTTGTTTATGGTTTCCTTTGCTGTGCAAAAGCTTTGAAGTTTCATTAGGTCCCACTTGTTTATTTTTGTTTTTATTTCCATTACTCTAGGAGGTGGATCAAAAAAGATCTTGCTGTGATTTATGTCAAAGAGTGTTCTTCCTATGTTTTCCTCTAAGAGTTTTATAGTGTCCAGTCTTATATTTAGGTCTCTAATCCATTTTGAGTTTATTTTTGTGTATGGTGTTAGGGAGTATTCTAATTTCATTCTTTTACATGTAGCTGTCCAGTTTTCCCAGCACCACTTATTGAAGAGACTGTCTTTTCTCCATTGTATATCTTTGCCTCCTTTGTCATAGATTAGTTGACCATAGGTGTGTGGGTTAATCTCTGGGCTTTCTATCTTGTTCCATTGATCTATGTTTCTGTTTTTGTGCCAGTACCATATTGTCTTGATTACTGTAGCTTTGTAGTATAGTCTGAAGTCAGGGAGTCTGATTCCTCCAGCTCCATTTTTTTCCCTCAAGACTGCTTTGGCTATTCGGGGTCTTTTGTGTCTCCATACAAATTTTAAGATGATTTGTTCTAGCTCCGTAAAAAATGCCATTGGTAATTTGATAGGGATTGCATTGAATCTGTAGATTGCTTTGGGTAGTATACTCATTTTCACAATGTTGATTCTTCCAATCCAAGAACATGGTATATCTCTCCATCTGTTGGTATCATCTTTAATTTCTTTCATCAGTGTCTTATAGTTTTCTGCATACAGGTCTTTTGTCTCCCTAGGTAGGTTTATTCCTAGGTATTTTATTCTTCTTGTTGCAATGGTAAATGGGAGTGTTTCCATAATTTCTCTTTCAGATTTTTCATCATTAGTGTATAGGAATGCAAGAGATTTCTGTGCATTAATTTTGTATCCTGCAACTTTACCATATTCATTAATTAGCTCTAGCAGTTTTCTGGTGGCAGTTTTAGGATTCTCTATGTATAGTATCATGTCATCCGCAAACAGTGACAGTTTTACTTCCTCTTTTCCAATTTGTATTCCTTTTATTTCTTTTTCTTCTCTGATTG
Organism: Balaenoptera physalus; assembly: GCF_965194825.1. NCBI lineage: Eukaryota > Metazoa > Chordata > Mammalia > Artiodactyla > Balaenopteridae > Balaenoptera > Balaenoptera physalus. The sequence continues at coordinate 57,852,209 of NC_138886.1, forward strand.
CCGTGGCTAGGACTTCCAGAACTATGTTGAATAATAGTGGTGAGAGTGGACATCCTTGTCTCGTTCCTGATCTTAGAGGAAATGCTTTCAGTTTTTCACCATTGAGAATGATGTTTGCTGTGGGTTTGTCATATATGGTCTTTATTATGTTGAGGTAGGTTCCCTCTATGCTCACTTTCTGGAGAGTTTTTATCAGGAATGGGTGTTGAATTTTGTCAAAAGCTTTTTCTGCATCTATTGAGATGATCATATGGTTTTTATTCTTCAATTTGTTAATATGGTGTATCACATTGATTGATTTGCGTATATTGAAGAATCCTTGCATCCCTGGGATAAATCCCACTTGATCGTGGTGTATGATCCTTTTAATGTGTTGTTGGATTCTGTTTGCTAGTATTTTGTTGAGGATTTTTGCATCTATATTCATAAGTGATATTGGTCTGCAATTTTCTTTTTTTGTAGTGTCTTTGTCTGGTTTTGGTATCAGGGTGATGGTGGCCTCAGAGAATGAGTTTGGGAGTGTTCCTTCCTCTGCAATTTTTTGGAAGAGTTTGAGAAGGATGGGTGTTAGCTCTTCTCTAAATGTTTGATAGAATTCACCTGTGAAGCCATCTGGTCCTGGACTTTTGTTTGTTGGAAGATTTTTAATCACAGTTTCAATTTCATTACTTGTGATTGGTCTGTTCATATTTTCTGTTTCTTCCTGATTCAGTCTTGGAAGGTTATACCTTTCTAAGAATTTGTCCATTTCTTCCAGGTTGTCCATTTTATTGGCATAAAGTTGCTTATAGTAGTCTCTTAGGATGTTTTGTATTTCTGCGGTGTCTGTTGTAACTTCTCCTTTTTCATTTCTGATTTTATTGATTTGAGTCCTCTCCCTCTTTTTCTTGATGAGTCTGGCTAATGGCTTATCAATTTTGTTTATCTTCTCAAAGAACCAACTTTTAGTTTTATTGATCTTTGCTATTGTTTTCTTTGTTTCTATTTCATTTATTTCTGCTCTGATCTTTATGATTTCTTTCCTTCTGCTAACTTTGGGTTTTGTTTGTTCTTCTTTCTCTAGTTTCTTTAGGTGTAAGGTTAGATTGTTTACTTGAGATTTTTCTTGTTTCTTTAGGTAGGCTTGTATAGCTATAAACTTCGCTCTTAGAACTGCTTTTGCTGCATCCCATAGGTTTTTGGGTCGTCATGTTTTCATTGTCATTTGTCTCTAGGTATTTTTTTATTTCCTCTTTGATTTCTTCAGTGATCTCTTGGTTATTTAGTAATGTATTGTTTAGCCTCCATGTGTTTGTCTTTTTTACGTTTTTTTCCCTGTAATTCATTTCTAATCTCATAGCGTTGTGGTCAGAAAAGATGCTTGGTATGATTTCAATTTTCTTAAATTTACTGAGGCTTGATTTGTGACCCAAGATGTGATCTATCCTGGAGAATGTTCCGTGCGCACTTGAGAAGAACGTGTAATCTGCTGTTTTTGGATGGGATGTCCTATATATATCAATTAAATCTATCTGGTCTATTGTGTCATTTAAAGCTTCTGTTTCCTTATTTATTTTCATTTTGGATGATCTGTCCATTGGTGTAAGTGAAGTGTTAAAGTCCCCCACTATTATTGTGTTACTGTCGATTTCCTCTTTTATAGCTGTTAGCAGTTGCCTTATGTATTGAGGTGCTCCTATGTTGGGTGCATATATATTTATAATTGTTATATCTTCTTCTTGGATTGATCCCTGGATCATTATGTAGTGTCCTTCCTTGTCTCTTGTAACATTCTTTATTTTAAAGTCTATTTTATCTGATATGAGTATAGCTACTCCAGCTTTCTTTTGATTTCCATTTGCATGGAATATCTTTTTCCATCCCCTCACTTTCAGTCTGTATGTGTCCCTAGGTCTAAAGTGGGTCTCTTGTAGACAGCATATATATGGGTCTTGTTTTTGTATCCATTCAGCCAGTCTATGTCTTTTGGTTGGGGCGTTTAATCCATTCACGTTTAAGGTAATTATCGATATGTATGTTCCTATGACCATTTTCTTAATTGTTTTGGGTTTGTTTTTGTAGGTCCTTTTCTTCTCTTGTGTTTCCCACTTAGAGAAGTTCCTTTAGCATTTGTTGTAGAGCTGGTTTGGTGGTGCTGAATTCTCTTAGCTTTTGCTTGTCTGTAAAGCTTTTGATTTCTCCATCAAATCTAAATGAGATCTTTGCCGGGTAGAGTAATCTTGGTTGTAGGTTCTTCCCTTTCATCACATTAAGTATATCATGCCACTCCCTTCTGGCTTGCAGAGTTTCTGCTGAGAAATCAGCTGTCAACCTTATGGGAGTTCCCTTGTATGTTATTTGTCGTTTTTCCCTTGCTGCTTTCAATAATTTTTCTTTGTCTTTAATTTTTGCCACTTTGATTACTATGTGTCTCGGCGTGTTTCTCCTTGGGTTTATTCTGTATGGGACTCTCTGCGCTTCCTGGACTTGGGTGGCTATTTCCTTTCCCATGTTAGAGAAGTTTTCGACTATAATCTCTTCAAATATTTTCTCTGGTCCTTTCTCTCTCTCTTCTCCTTCTGGGACCCCTATAATGCGAATGTTGTTGCGTTTAATGTTGTCCCAGAGGTCTCTTAGGCTGTCTTCATTTCTTTTCTTTCTTTTTTCTTTAGTCTGTTCCACAGCAGTGAATTCCACCATTCTGTCTTCCAGGTCACTTATCCGTTCTTCTGCCTCAGTTATTCTGCTATTGATTCCTTCTAGTGTAGTTTTCATTTCAGTTATTGTATTGGTCATCTCTGTTTGTTTGTTCTTCAATTCTTCTAGGTCTTTGTTAATCATTTCTTGCATCTTCTCAATCTTTGCCTCCATTCTTATTCCGAGGTCCTGGATCATCTTCACTATCATTATTGTGAATTCTTTCTCTGGAAGGTTGCCTATCTCCACTTCATTTAGTTGTTTTTCTGGGGTTTTTTCTTGTTCCTTCATCTGGTACATAACCCTCTGCCTTTTCATCTTCTCTATCTTTCTGTAACTGTGGTTTTTGGTCCACAGGCTGCAGGATTGTAGTTTTTCTTGCTTCTGTTGTCTGCCCTCTGGTGGTTGAGGCTATCTAAGAGGCTTGATGGGAGGCTCTGGTGGTGGGTAGAGCTGACTGTTGCTGTGGCGGTCAGAGCTCAGTAAAACCTTATTCCACTTGATTGTTGATGGGTGGGGCTGGGTTCCCTCCCTGTTGCTCTGGCGGTCAGAGCTCAGTAAAACCTTAATCCACTTGACTGTTGATGGGTGGGGCTGGGTTCCCTCCCTGTTGGTTGTTTTGCCTGAGGCAACCCAACACTGGAGCCTACCCGTGCTCTTTGGTGGGGTTAATGGCAGACTCTGGGAGGGCTCACGCCAAGGAGAACTTCCCAGAACCTCGGCTGCCAGTGTCCTTATCCCCACGGTGAAACAGAGCCACCACTCGCCTCTGCAGGAGACCCCCCAACACCAGCAGGTAGGTCTGGTTCAGTCTCCCCCAGGGTCACTGCTCCTTCCCCTGGGTCCCGATGCACACATTACTTTGTGTGTGCCCTCCAAGAGTGGGGTCTCTGTTTCCCCCAGTCCTGTCAAAGTCCTGCAATCAATTCCCACTAGGCTTCAAGGTCTGATTCTCTAGGAATTCCTCCTCCCGTAGCCGGACCCCCAGGTTGGGAAGCCTGACGTGGGGCTCAGAACCTTCACTCCCGTGGGTGGACTTCTGTGGTATAAGTGTTCGCCAGTCTGTGAGTCACCCACCCAGCAGTTATGGGATTTGATTTTACTCTGATTGCACCCCTCCTACCGTCTCACTGTGGCTTCTCCTCTGTCCTTGGACGTGGGGTATCCTCCTTGGTGAAGTCCAGGGTCTTCCTGTCAATGATTGTCCAGCAGCCAGTTTTGATTCTGGTGCTCTCACAAGAGGGAGTGAGAGCACGTCCTTCTACTCTGCCATCTTGGTTAATCCATCTTAAAGGATGAGTAGAAGCCAGCCAGCCATGTCGATGTAGCCTCCTGTCTCTCTGCTTCTCTCTTTGGCCTCTCTCTGATCTCAGCTCTGCAAAGCTGCTAGGAAACTTTTAAAGGAGAATCACATGTCACACTCCTCTACCTAGTAGATTTCATAGATACTTCTTTATGCTCCTTAACCCATGACTATGAGATGTGAGTATGAGTGAATCCATCACTCCACAGCTCAACCGCCTCTCCTGATTCACTCTAACTCTAGTCCCATCCAAATCCTTCACTCTGACTGAAGGGAAAGGAAGGGGGCATAATCCCTGTGGATAAGTAGTCAGCCATTCCTTTTAATGAAACCATTTGACATATCTACTCTGGTTTGGAAATTTTTGAATTAGACACAAATAATAAAATTTCAAGTTTTTTTTTTTAAATCACCAAATAACATAAAACAAGCATTCTCACTCTGTCCCTGAGCTTCACTGAGTCATTGAGCCCCATTTGTGGAGAACAGATGAGGATGAGGTAAAGTTCAGATATGAGCTTGAGAAGAAAAACAGAGGGAGTCCTCAAACACATTCATTATGTTAAAAACCAGTGATTTTACATTTTGATGTGGTGGTTGTGTCTCAGCTCAAGTTAAGCATGAGAAGAATGGTGGTGGAGAAATGCCAAAGGTATTGGATGCCGCCAAGAATGTTTCTGGGATCGGTGACTTACAGAGTGTGTCCCTTGCAGAGTTTGCCTTCAAGCTCAGGGCTTGAATTGGTACCGTGGAAAAGCTTAATTTGTAAATAGACAAACTCTGAGGCCAGTTCCAGTTTGTGGTGCATTGGATCAAATTAATGGACAGGGGTTTTTTGGTAGTAGCATACCAATTTTTGTAACAGACATTACTATTTTCCATTAATATACTATTTCCCTTTCCTTCTGGGCACAAGAGAAGGTTGCACTTTCCACACCCCCACCTTGAAATTAATTGAGGCCGTTTGATTTTCTTTGGCCAGTGAAATGTAAGTGAAATGGAGTTTTAACACGCATGATTCTCCGCCTCCCCTTCTATCTACCTCACTGACCTATGGATTTCCAGGTGGTGGTGCCTCCATCATGTTTGGTCCCTGGGTGAGGCTGACATGGAACAGAGGCCACTACCAACCTGCAATGGATGCATAGGTGAAGAAAGAAAAACACCTTGGTTGTTATAAACCACTGAAATTTAGGGTTATTTGTTATAGCAGCACAACCCAGCCTGTTATGCCTGCTATTGATATCTAGTAAACTTATACAACTTCTATTCAAACAATGTAAACGGGTTAATGAGCTAGTGAGTAGGTAGTACAATGTAAAGGGAAATTAGTAGTGTCTTGTTTTTAATGGCAGACCTATTCCTCATAGGAGTATCCCAGCCAGTTGTTCTGGGATTCTTGGGTATTACACAAATATGTGTGTGCAAACATATCTATAGCAACGAAGCCTTAGAGAATTCACAACGGCTGGGCTGGCCCAGTGACCCAGGCAAATGAACACTATTTTCTTCCTTTCCCCTTTCATTTTCTCTGAGAGCTGGAAAGTACTCGAGTCATTCAACTTCCTCCACTGGAACAGTGGTGACAATGACCCTGCTGTTTTCGGGAGGCTCCATGTCATGGTTAAGTCACTTGAAACTGTTTAATAATCTGTGCAGGTCTTGTTGGGTCATGAAGTCCCAGAGCCTCTTCCTCACGTATTATCTTCCACATCTCTCATTTTTTGCCCATGAACAGAAGAGTCTTTTAGGATCCTTTAAAGTGTATCCATCACAGGCTTGACTACAGTGGGAAAGAGTTTGGAGAAAGTACTTTCACCATTAGCAGGCACATATTGAACAAATCTCAATAAGTGACTGGCACAGGTGATGAAGAGCTAATTCTTAGATTCTAGCAATTCACCAGTGTCGCTTTTTAATTTGACGGAACGTGGTATATATAGGTAGAGAGGCAAATGTTGTCATGAGAAGCACAAAGGATTTGGAATAAATGATCTTGTCTCAAAAGCAGTCTCTACCATTTCCCAGCATTGTGGCTGTAAATATCTGCTTACTCTAAGCCCACATTCTTTACCAACACCAATGGGTGCAGTGACACCTGCCTTCCATGATAACTCTGAAGGTGCATTTCAGAAAATGGGCTTTCATTCAAGGCTTCTTTCATGTTCTTTGTTTTCCTATTTAGTAAATATTACTATAGTTCAGGTGTCCAGACAGCTACAGTCCTCAAGGGTCCAATCAGCAATAATTTAAACTTTCATCCTAACCTAATCCAAGAAGTCCAGTGTTTTCCTTCATTCCACTCCTCAGGTTTTCTGAGAATCTCTGAGGGATGCGTACATATATTTTTTTTTAATTAATTAATTAATTAATTTATTTATGGCTGTGTTGGGTCTTCGTTTCTGTGCGAGGGCTTTCTCTGTTGCGGCAAGTGGGGGCCACTCTTCATCACGGTGCGCGGGCCTCTCACTATCGCGGCCTTTCTTGTTACGGAGCACAGGCTCCACACGCGCAGGCTCAGCAATTGTGGCTCACGGGCCTAGTTGCTCCGCGGCATGTGGGATCTTCCCAGACCAGGGCTTGAACCCGTGTCCCCTGCATTGGCAGGCAGATTCTCAACCACTGCACCACCAGGGAAGCCCAGATGCGTACATATTTCACAAATGTATCCTGGCCGTTCTTGTCACCTTAGCCAGCTCTCTGGCACCAGACTCCTCCAGTACTCTGCCAGTACCCCTTGCTGTTGTGTAACTGTCTCCTCCAAGCTCTAGTTCTTCAGCCCTACACTGTTTTTTCTCAAAATTTGACCCAAGTCTATTTCTTTATTGCCTCAACACAGCAAAGACCAGGCTCTGACAAGATTATTCTGAAGGCTTAGGGATAATAGAAAAAGATTTCAGCTTGTTGGGGGTGGGAGTGGGGGAGGCAGAATTTACATGCCCATTATGTTCTTATAATCCCCAGACCCAGTGCTTTCCAAATGGTCTCTGTAGTAAGTGAACAGAATTCCCTGTTAAACACAGACCTAATGAATTAGAATCTCTGAGAGTGGGTGCATAGGAATGTATATTTTAATAAACTCCTTATGAAATATTTATGAAGCGGGTTCTCTATTGGAACATTAGAATGGAATTGTTTGGGAAATTGTGCCTTAGTGCTATGTTGCAGGAAGAAGATTACATCCAGCTAAAAAGAATGATTTGATCATATTTCCCTGACCTGGAGTTTGAGCCTCCAACTTCTCCAGGACCAGAATAAAGAAACAAATAAACAAAATAAACAGTAACGACAGTAGCAGGAACAATAAACTCTTTAAGAAGAGTTTTTCCTTGGGAAAAACTCTGTTATTTGCATTTTTCCACACCCATCTCTCTTCTTCCTCGCTCATGGAAACCTTGCTCATGGAACAGTGATGTGCATAGCTTCTGGTGATGAATTAAGATTGGTCCAAGTCACTCTTGACTATCTTGTCTCCTCTTTTTTAGTCTTCCTTACAGCTAAGGGGTAGTCATATGACCCAATTCTGGGCAATCAAATGAAACAAGAGAAAAAAATGTAACAAGAAACTTTGAGGGGAAAAGTCTCTGGGAAAACTTTCACTTTTCTATCTTGAATATAGATGTGATCATCGGATAATTTGCTCTGTGACAATCCACTTCTGACCATGAAGGAAAGAAAAAGAAAATTACAGAAACATTGTTGGTTCCTAGACCAAAGTCAGCATCTGCCTTATCCCTAGACTCCTCTTGATGGGAGAAAAATGAAACCCTCTTTTTAGGCCACTGTAGCTGTTTCTTTTCTGTTTTGTTTGGCTACTAAAAGCATTCCCAGTCTCAGGCTATCCTCCCCATAAAGGTAACATTATTTCAGTGCTAACCACAATGATGATAACCTTTTCTACTACATGACCTATTTAGCTCCTCATTATTGTGAATATCTCCATTTCAAAAGAGAATCTTGGCTTTGTCAAAAATCTTATTTTTGTTCCCTCCAAATTGATGAAGAGGCTTGTGCTTAAAAGTTTTCTCTGAAAATGGTTTGCCCTCCACCTAAGAAGAAAAGGCTTTGAAATAAGATTTTTCTCTTTACTATCTCATCTTCCCCCATCCCTCACATACACACTTTCGTTCATGGTTTCAGAAATTGAGCACACTTTATACCACAAATATGTAGCATATAAAAATCTTCACTGGCATTATCCACAGTGTCCTGTGAAATGTTTCCACATCTGAGAAGATGTTTGCAGACCATGTATCAGATGAGAGGTTAATATCCAAAATACATAAGGAATTCATACAACTCAATAGCAACAAACAAACAACCTGATTACAAAATGAGAAGAGAAACTGAATAGACATTTTTCCAAAAAAGACATACAACTGTCCAACAGGTATATTAAAAGGTGCTCAATATCACTCATCATCAGGGAAAGGCAAATCAAAACCACAGTGAGATATCACCTCACACCTGTCAGAATGGCTGTCATCAATAAGACAAGAAATAACAAGTGTTGGCAGGAATATGGAGCAAAGGGAACCTTGGTACACTGTTGGTGGGGATGTAAATTTGTACAGTCATTGTGGAAAACAGTACAGAGGTTCCTCAAAAAACTAAAGATATAACCAGCAATTCATATGACCATATGATCCAGCAATCCCTATTCAGGGTTATATACCTACAGGCGATGAAATCAGCACCTCAAAGAGATAGTGCACCCCCATGTTCACACAGCATTATTCACAATAGCCAAGATATGGAAACAATCTAAGTGTCTGCTGTTGGATGAATGGATAAAGAAAATATTATATATATATTGGAATATTGTTCAGCCTTAAAAAAGAAAGAGATCCTGCCTTTTGAAACAACATGGATAAACTTGTCAGTCGTTATGGCTAAGTGAAATAAGTCAGATACAGAAAGAAAAAAACTGCAATCTCACTTATATGTGGAATCTAAAAAAGTCAGTTACATAGAAGCAGAGAATAGAATGGTGGTTACCAGGTGTGGGAAAGGGTGGACAGGTGTAAGAAATGGGGAGATGTTGGTCAGAGGATACAAAGTTGCAGTTATGTAGGATGAATGAGTCTAGACATCTATCATACAGCATGATGACTACAGTTAATACTATTGCATTGAATACTGAAAATTTGCTAAGAGAGTAGATTTTAGGTGCTCTCATCACACAAAAAATGGTAACCCTGTGAGGAGAAGATACGTTAATTGGCTTGACTGTAATAATCATCTCACTAAACATATATATATTTATATAAATATATATGTATTCATTGTACTTTATACCTTAAATATATACAATTTTTATTTAAAAATAAATGAAAGTGAAAAACAAAAATTTTCCCATATCCACATGTATATTCATCATCTTGTTCTCCCCTCTACATCATAGAACTAAGGGATCCTACAAACAGTGTGGGAAAATTGTCTATCTCAGGCCCATGGCAAGGGCACATGCAATAGGATCCACTGGCATTCCAGAAATAAGACCCCTTTGGCAGGGTCCAAGACAGAGCCAACCCATATTAAATTACTCTTAAGAAGTGTTATACAAAGTCTGTTACAGGGAATATGATTTCCATTAGCTACTTTTGGGGGGAAAGAAAAGAAAACCATTTCAAGAGCAAATATTGAAAGAAACATAGCATAGTACATCTCATTTTAAGAGATTTTTCCAGTCCCTCATATGTTCCTGGCAACCACAGGGCCTTTAAACATGTTGTCCTTTTTACCTAGAAATCTCTTCTCCTTTCCTCCTCACCTGAACTCATCTTTCAGTTCTCACCCCCATTATCTTTCCTGACCTTCCCTGACCAGATTGAAATCTCCTCTTGTGTATGCTTATAGCATTGTGTACCTCTCCAAAGCAATACTACAATTATCATTCTATATTTTATTTATATAATTATGTGCTAAATGTCTACCTTTCCCCCTAGACTGTGAACTCTTTGAGGACAAGACCATGCCAGTTTTTGCCCAAAAGAGTATCTTTAGTATCTGATGCAAGGAGGGCCCTTAATAAGTAGTTGTTGATGGAATGGATGTCCATAGGAGGCATACACATATAACACCCTGCAGAATAAGGTTTCTACGCAACATATGTTAACTCTTTTCTAAAGCACATTGGCCACACATTTTTAATGATTTAGAGTCTGAAGGAGTCTTAAAATTTATCTAGTTTAAACCACTTATATAGCAGAGAAGAGCAAGTCACAGTGATTGTGTCCTTTTTAAGATCACACAATTAGTTACTGGCAGAAAACAGACTAAAAATTAGCTCTTCTAATGTCTAGTCCAGTGATCTCCACATGTCCTTCCATTACTTCCCTAAACCCAAAATTATGTGAAATTCAAATGTTAAACAGAGTAGAAAAAGGAATGGCAGATTGTTAAGAATTATATTTAGAGCCATTCTGATTTCTCTTCAGTTTCATTAAGGCATTATTTGTGACTTAGTCATGTAACATATATTCAGACTTCATCATTTAACATTAATGACTATAATGTTAAAACCTAAAACACTGCCACTGAATTTCATCTTTAGAGAAGATATTTGATAACACTAGAAATTTCAGTTTTTACTTTCCAATATAACCTCCTGCTCTGATCTACTCTAATCTTACCAGCAATGATGTGACTTTCTTTGCTTGTCTCATAACCTTTTTTCCCTAGCAGTTCTTTAAATTATGAAGATCTTTAGATTGAATTTGCAGGACCTCAATGAGTTCCTGACAAGAGATGCCAAGTTATTGAGTGGTCCATCAGTGGCACCATGGTACTCCAACAGAAGCTAGATTGTTACTCCATCAGGGCCCTCGTGCCAAGATTTATTTTAGAAATTCGACCTGACAAACTTTTGTTTCACAGATATTCCTTTTGAAAAAAAGGAAAAGATCCAATATATCTTTATTATATTTAATTTCTTTAGTGAGGATTGCTTAGAATGGATAATATGATATTGCAGTATAAGAAATGAAAAGAAAAAATTGTGATAGAGAAGAGTAGGAAGTAAAAAATGGGTCAAAGAACAAATGATAGGAAATTGATGAAAAACCTCCTGCCTTGAAACACAGAGAACGTTTGCAGCCACATGTGGGTCCATTCATATGGTGTCTTCCTCTCCTTTGCGTATATGGGCCCATCTGTAAATGAGTCTCAAAGCTACCCCTTGGCCAAGCTTTAGAGAGTCCTTTGTCCTACTCTGGTAGTTTTTCCAGCAGACTCTGGAATTCCTTCACCTCTCCATCCTCCACCCTGTCACTCATTCCCAGACATTCACACATACACATTCTTTCCACATATTGGAAAACAGGGTTAAGTCACTTTGGAAAGATATCACCCCAGTTTTAGAGTCGAATGGTTTCCTGAGAACTATGATTTTTGGACTTTTACAGATTATAATTAAACCACCAACAACCCATTAGAAGGATAGAACTATTCAAAGTCATTGCCTTACCATAGATCACATAGAAACCAATTCAACCTGGCAAATGTTATATGGAATCACTGTTTTGTGCTAAATTGCAATGAAAGAAACACTCACAGACAAATCAGAACAATCAGAAAATCAGATGAAACCTCAAGAAGGTTATAATCTAAAGAAGAAAAGAGAAATGGGAATAGTATTCAGTGGTATCTTCTATGTATTGGACCCTGAGCCAATCCATTGTTTCATTTTAACTGCACAGTAGCATTTAAAACAATGTTCAACTCCTAGGACAGTACCTAGCAGAGTAGTAGACCATCGTAAGTATTTGCCAAATGAAAGAGTGAATGTATGATCCTATGAGGAATCAAAAATTCAGAGGAGTCACATAGCTGTTTGAGGTTAGGTAGAACTTACTACTGTAAAAACAATAATAGCTCACCATTTATTGAACGTTTCCTGTGTGCCCAGACTGTTAGTGCAGAAGTTCCGATCAACATGGCAGCCAGGTGCAGGGGCCTGGATTTAAGCAGACACAGGTTTATATTTTTGCTCTACCAGAGTTACCAACATAAGACCATAAGACCAAGTGGCTTCACATTGCCAAGCTACTGTTTCTTCATATATAAAATACAGATGAGAGTACCTCTATTTCAGGGATTTTTAAAGGATTGAATTAAAAATATATAAAGTACTTGGCATAGCGCTTGGCACAGAGTAGTATGTAAGTGACAAAACTAAAATTGAAACCCAGCTGTGGTGGAATGAATAATGTTCCCCCAAAGATGTCCATGTCCTAATCCCCAGAACCTGTGAATAGCCAAAGAGACTTTGCAGATGTGATTAAATTAAGGCTCTTCAGATAAAGAGATTATCCTGGATTATCTGGGTGGACCAAGGTAATGACAAGGGTCCATAGAAGAGGGAGATAAGAAGGTCAGAGTCAGAGAAGGAGATGTGACAATGGAAGCAGAGGTCAAAGTGATGCAGCCACAGGTAAAGAAATTCAGGCATCCTCTAGAAGCTAGAAAAGGCAGAGAACTAATTCTCCCCTGGAATATACAGAAGGAAGGAAGCCCTGCCAACACCTCGGTTTTAGCTCAGTGAGACACATTTTGGACTTCCGACCTTCAGAATAAATTTGCATGGCTTTACGTTTGTGGTAATTTGTTATAGCAGTCACAGGGAACGAATACATCAGCCCATGCTTTTACCTCTATGCCTTGCTGCCTTCTGCAAATACAGAATTCAATAAGAAAGAAACCTCATGTTTGGCAGCCTAGAATTGGTTTTCTTTAGAATTCCTTTTCTCTTAAGCTGCTTGCTCTTTCTTCTCTCATGGCCAGAAGAGTTGACAGGTGTTTCCTCTGTCTGATTGCTTCCTCTGTGGCCACTAACTCAGGAGTTACATGGAAAGAGAGAGAAAATGGGGAGGGGAGAAGCAAAGGAAACATTGACAGAAATAAGGGTTTTTTGAGGAAAGGCAGATCCTCTGTATCTGTGGGTTGTCTTTCTGAGCTAGAAAATGTGGGCCTCCCTTGAGAGGGTTGTGATTTTCTCCACCCTTCCCCAAACATGCCTCTCCATGCCTCTTTCCTGTCTCCCCCAAGACACAAACCCAGAGCATTTTTGGGAAGCTGGACAACTCCTCTAACAGTGGCCGAGGTCTGAACTCCAAATCCCCTGCACAGCTTTTTCCATTGTGTTCCTTAGAAAATGCCTCCACTAAAAATGGTTATTGTAGTGAATATGTGGGGACATCTCTAATCTTTATTTAAAGACAATCTCTTGTTCATTTATTAATTCAAGAAATATATTTGGAGAACTTTGCATGTGCCAAACACTCCTATGAGGAATACAATGGTGAATGATGAGGTCAGAGAAAATTCCTTCCCTCATGCACTTAGATCCCAGTGGGAGAGACAGACCAACAAAAGTAAACACACTTAAAAAGCACACCAAAAGAATTGCAAATTGTGCTAAACATTACTAAGTAAATGAACCAAGGGCTGAGATAGCTAATAGGGTATACGGGGAGTGTGACAAGTGGAGAGGATCGCTTTAGATAGGTTAGTTAAGGGAAAGTCTGAGACATTTTAGCTGAGACCACCTGAAAGGATGAGCAGGAGGAGCCTTGTGAAGAATGAGAATGTCTGGAGAGCATTCCAGGAAAAAGGCACAGAACGTACAGAAGATTGAGGCAGGTAGAAGCTTAGAATTTCCAGGAATTGAAAGAAGACGGTGCCATTAGAATGTAGTGAGGTGGGTTTGGAGCCTTTGTGGGTTTAGCTCATGGAGGGTCTTGTAGGCAATAGTAAGGACTTTTGATTTGATTTTGTGTGGAGTGGAAAGCAATTAGAAATTTTAAACAGGCAGTGATATAAGCTGGTGCATATTTAACTGTGCCATGCTTGTGGTTATTTGAAGAATGGGTTTGAGAGAAGCAAGACTGGAAATGGGGAGACTGATTTTAGGCTTTGCAGCCTCCTAGGTGAGAGCTGAGGAAGGTCTGAACTAAGGTGGTGGAAGTCAGATATATTCAGAAATATAACGGAAAGAATCTATAAATACATTGAATATGGTGGAGGGCTCCTGGCTTGAGTATCTGGGTCGGGGGGTTGCCATTCCAATTGAGATGGAGAAGATAGAGGTGAAGAGGAAATAATTTTGACAAAGGGATTGGGGGTTACTTTTTGTGCATTAAAGTTTCAGATGTCTGGGAATTATCCAAGTGGAGCTGTCAGATTGGAAGCTGGATGTGTATATAAGCCTGGAGTTCAGGGGACAGGTCTGGGCCAGAGATATAAATGTGGAAATCATTAGCATACTTATGTACTTAAAGCCAAATGACTTGTAATACAGCTGGAGAATATGTGTAGAGGAAGAAGACAGCCGAGATGAAGCCCTGGGGAATTGCCACATTAAGATGTCAGATAGAGGAGGAACAGGAGCCAGGAGAACAGAAGGAATGTGGTCAGTGAGGGAGAAGGACAACCAGATGTGTGGCATAGGCTGCAGTCAAGAGAGCAGAGTGCCAGAGCAGGAGGAAGAAGACATCTCTGTCACAGGATGCTGAGGGTTTGAGTGGAGCAAAGACAGAGGGTGTCTTTTGGATTAGCCAACATGGAAATCACTGATATCCTTGACCAGATGAAGGTATATCTAGGTCACCTGGTAGATGGTATTGGGTTAAGGGGTGAATGTAATGTGGGGAAGTGCAGACAGCATTTGTGTGTACTCAACTTTTCAAGAAATTTTCAAGAAATTTGGTCATGATGGGGGACAGATAAATGGGGCGGAAGCTGGCAAGAGACTACGTGGACAGTGGAGGTGTTTTGTGCGTGTAAGACGGGAGATGCTAAAACACATCTGTGTGCTGAGGAGAATAAGCAAGTGGATGGAGAGACAATGTGCATGCACAAGAGAGAATGGGTAACTGGAAGAGGAAAGTTCTTGAGAAAACAGGAAAGGATATGAGCTTGACCTTCACTGGCAGAGACAGTAAGGAAGCAGAGGAGGGGTACAAGTGTCAGTGATAGAAAGATGATGTTGTTCCCATCCCATGGCTACTATTCTTCAATGAATTATGAAAAGTCATCAACTAGTATTAGTGGGAGGTTTGAGGAAAGAGGAGAAGACGTGAAATGCTTGTCTCATTTGAATTAGGTAACTAGCTTCCCTTTAGCTGACTTCATGCTTACTATGCAGCCTTCTAGTTGGAATTGGGCTTCCTGTGGAATTTTCCAACAGAGAGAAGATATGCAGGGCAGAGGTTCCAAGTGTCAGCCCAGAGGAAGTTAGAATTCTCCCAGTAAAAGGTCTCTTGTGAGTTTGTCTATGTGGGCCAACCTATGTGAGTCACTTCAGTGATACAGAGAAGTCCAGATCAGAAGTGCAATCTGAAATGTGACAACTTTATCAACTTTGTATATGGTTCTCCTGGCAAAATACTTGCCTTATTCAGCATCTTTCTATTAAACTTCAGTAAGGATTATGTAATTTATCTGTGTTAGAGAGGCAAGTAATAAGGATCATTCGTTCAGGCTCACAATAGACTATGCATTCTGTCTCTTAAACAATGAACCTGGAGAATCATCGGCTGTAATCATGAATAGTCTCATAGAAGCATCATTTTATACCCCCAAACGCTCCCACCCTTTATCTTATAATGGAAAATTTTCTGCTGTTTCTTTCCTGTAGAAATAACACAGTAAACAAATAATGGGGAGAAATAAGGAAGCTCTGAGATTAGCCTGAGAATTAACGGGACTTCATGCCATTATCAGATACATTATGTAGCTACATTGCCCTTGAAGATTTACAAAATGTCCAGCCGATGGGTTCATAATTCCTGGAAAAATAGAGGAGGGATGAAAGAGTTGGTAGTATATCAGAATATTTAACTTTAGGTTATAAAAACCCTGGGTGGCCCAAGTACTTGTCATCCCCCTGGTCCCATCATCAGGAAGATTTTGGTTTCAAAACATTCAGGGAAATGTTACGCCTTGTAGTATTTTGAACAGAGTAAATAATGACCATCCAGAGAAAGAGGCTACAGGTTTCTTTTTTAGGTGGGATTCTTCTGATACTTGCTTCGGTAACTTCTCAATAAATCATTACGATAATCATTCTTTTTATGACTTCATATATTTTCCTGTCAAAAATGCAAAAAAAGAAATGATTGTGGGTTCTAGACAAAGCTACAGTATAATTCTTATATCATAGCAGCTGGGAGTGTGCGTGTGTGTGTTGGGGGGGGTGGGGGGTGGTGAGAGAGAGAAGGAGGAAATATAAATTTTTGTTGCTATAGAGTGTTCCTTGCAAAACAGAACTCAACAGAAACATCAGACAGAAAAACAGGACAGTACATTTATTCCAAAAATATTTATCGAGCATCTAATACAAACAAGACACTGCAGTGGGTATTGCACATACAATAGCACACAAAACAGACTTTAGAAAACCCTGCCATCATGGAAGCTTGCATTCTGGTGGATGGCACCTGACTGTCTACTTCACTACCTTTTCTAGAAATTTTCAGTACATTGCTGTGAGACCCAAGGAAGTTGAAGGCTTTTTGCTTTCTTGGATCAAACACAACCTGGCTGGGTACTTTGTCTTTCTAGTTGATTTAAATGAAACAAGAAGTGACTTTCAGTTTTATAGTGGTAATAAAACTTGAGGCCAGTGAGCAGAAGGGGATGATGATATTATTTACTGTAGAAGAGGAAGCATATCTGCAGAGCAGTGAGATTAGATCTATCAAGGTAGCATGCAAGTAACTAGAAAGCAGCCACCAAATATGATTGCATCCTTCCCTCAGTAGCAATAACATTGTCTTCTGTTCTATTGAAACTTCCATTTCATTTTCTGAGGAAACAAGTATTCTCTCTCTTTCACTGGCAGACAAACTCTCAAACACACATGGGCATTGTCTCTCTCTTCCTGTTTTTCTGTCTCTGTCTCATACACACACACACACACACACACACACACGCACGCACGCACGCACACTCTGCTTCAAGCCAGCTGCATCAGTGATTCACCTAAGAACAGCTATGGAAACAAAGGCCATTTTTCTCCCTCTTGTCAATCACCCTCAACTTCTCTTTGAAGTAAAATCAGAAAGTTCACCAGAGTCATTTTCCTGGTTGCTGGAAATCCCATCACTGTATTTTCACACCAGGATTCTCAAGCTGCCAGCTTTACTCCTAAAGTAACATGGGGACCATCTTCCTCCCTTTATCTTTGTTCACGTGGTGAAGGAAGCACATTAGGCAACATGGGAGTATATTACATCCACACTTGTCTCCTTGGCATCATTTATAGATTCTGCGTCAACACTCAAGATGCCTGATGATAACGAAAAGGGTAATTAGTCTATAATTAGAAGTTAATCACAAATCTGTAAAAGAAATTTCAGCATATTGACAAAGACTTTTCTTTAAGTGACATTTCTATGCATAGTTAATTAATTGCTGATCTCAAATTGAGTCACTGGAAATGTATTCTTCTGCTCTCTAGTAATTTCTCATCCAGACACACTTTTTAAAAAAATTCAGATTACATCTCTTGGTGCTCCTGTGCAGTTGAGCTGTACTGCAGTGGGAGAAAAGGCAAACCACACAGGACACAGTTAACACATTTGCTAAAGAGCAGCCATGCTGTAACTGATGCACCGCTGGAGTCTACTTTGTGAGTGACAGGACATACTCGCTCCCCTTCTTCAAAAGGCATTTCCCCCCCAGTTCTTTAGGAAAGTCAATGAACCAGAAAGAGCTCAGATTCCACTGCACAAATGTAAATTGTGATATTAACATACAAGATTAATAATGAGGAAAAAACCAGGACGTAGTCCAGACTCTTTTTTACTCAGTATATGCATATAAATAAATACTACCTATAATCTATGTCTCTGTGAGACTGTACTAATGCTTGACACACAGAAATCTAATGGAATTTTAATAGAAAAGAATGTGAGGATTGCTATGGAATTACACTGGTATTATATTCACTAATACCAAGTGCATGAGTTACGGTTAATACTGTTACCATTACTGGCTAAACAGGGGTGTCACACCTCCAATAATCTGCTGAGCAGGTTTCATAGAGACTTTCCATCAAGTAGGAATAAAAAGTGAAGTGCTTCCTGAGGTTCCAACTAGAGAGAAATATAATGATGTCAGGATTGTGAGTTAAGCTTGAAGCAATGTTCATTTCCTGTATTATGTTCCAACTTGAATAACACAGCCATGGGCAAGCATGTGAGAGGATCTTATTCTGTAGCCTGAGTAGTGGATGAAGAAGGGCCATCCACTTAGCTGAACTGTGGATGTCAGTCCCTGACTCAGACCTAGTTCCATCTACCCATATGCTGCCTGCCCCTCCCTGTTATCAGTGGAAAGCCATTTGGACACTATATCATGGTTCTCATGCTGTTAAACAGAGGGATTCTGGAATAATCGATGCTTCACCCCTGGGCTGATGCATGAGGACTTTACAGCAGTGCTGGTGCTAATGTTCTGCAGTCCTATTCCTGCACCTGCACCCCATGGGATGTCCCCATGGGAAAGCTAAGCTGTTTTTCTGATTCTTTCATGCCCCAGGAAACTGAAGTTTTGGGCATTTTATGATACTGGTATTTACCCATTTTAAGTATGAGGAAGTTGAGAGCCTCCGAAAATTTAGTAATCTATAATAGCAAGTAAATGGCAAAGTTGGGAGGCAAATCTAGGCTGACCTTAAGATCCACATGCTAACCACACTACCTTATGTTTCCTCCTGTGTTCCTGAAACTAGGGCCTAGACCATTGGTTCCCAGGCCTGACTGCACATCAGAAACACCAGCAGGCTTATTAAAAATACAGATTCCTGACCAGTCTTCCCTCTGTTGTTTTGAGTTAGTAGATCTGGGGTAGAGCCCTGGAATCCGATATATTTTTAAGTTCTTGCTAGTGGTTCTGATGGATACCCAGGTTCAGGAACTACTGATCTTGATCAGGGCACCGTACTAGAAACTCAAATTGAGATCCATTCATTGTTTCTTTCAACAAATATTTGTTGAATGCTGACTATCTACCAGGTACCGTTCTAGATGCTTGAAATATAGCAGGAAATAAAACAGATAAAGTCCCTACATTTGTTAAATTTACACTCTAGTTGGAGGAGCCAGACGATGAAAAAAAAACCTGACATGTATATATACTCTATCAAGCAGTGATAAATGCTACATAGAAAAACATAGCATGGGATCTTCAGGAGATATTAAAAGTGTGACTGATGATGAGGATGAGCAAGACGGTGGGGAAAATGATAGACGAATCTGGAGAGGATTCTCTGATGGAAGAAGTCAGCAGATTCACGGACAGCTTCCAAATGGGTGGCTACAAAAGACACTTCTGGAAGAAAATGAGGACGCTCTAACTTTTTTTCTCCAGTTGTCATGGTGACTATAAAATGACAATGCAGTCTGCCCTTATTGGGGAAGTAGGTGTCCTCACATGTGGCATTCTGGACCCCACGGGCTCATCTCTGCCTTTTCAGGCAGCAGAAGAGCATTAGCTCAGCAGTGCTGATGAAGAACCACCCTCTGGAATCAAAGATAAAACCACCCTCTGGAATCAAAGAATAAAGTTCATTGCCGAACCAAAGATCCTGAGGGTGTTTTAAATGCCGTTTGGTTCTAGGCAGTGCTGAGAATCCTCCAGGTTTCCACACAGCAGTGAATGAATGCCAACAGAGAGGTTCACGGATAGATCTTAGGGGATGCTCCTCTTGCCTCATTGCAGACCTGGAGCCCATGCACACCCAGTCAGCACCTTCTGTAAGCCAGGACCCTTCAAGTGCAAGTTCAGTGCTTCCCTATGGCATCTCCTGGGGAGTATCAGTAGTGAGCCTGATGCTTCGAATTGCCACTCAGTTTCTCCCAGATCCTTGGGGGCTGTAGTCACCACATATTTCTGAAGAATTTTGCAAAGTGTGCTTCCTCAAATTATTACAGGTTGAGACCAGAGAAAAACAGATTATTTTAGTCCACATTTACTCAAGGCTGTGGTAGGTACATAGGCAGCTTCTCTGAAGGATCAGGAAAAGGTGGACCCCTAAGAGAGAGAGGAGCATGTGTGATGGGGTGCATGTTTCACACACAGAAGTGCCTCATTCTCACATTTCTAGCTGTTTTGCTGAGAAGACTCACAGACTAGGATGGCCAACACGTTGTCCCCAGGACTAAACTGGAATTTCAGAAAGAGTTAACCTAAGTAATGCCAGCTTGAAGTGGCAAAGCTATGGTAACTAAAGAGTGGTGGTCTTAATGGAAACTAGAAAAGGGGAAAATGAGGAGGAAGAGTAAAAGTCTCTGTCTCCAGTCCTGTCTAAAGAAGAGCACTCTGTCCAGCTAGCACAAGCATCCACTTAACCTTTACCTACCTAGCTTGGAAATGGGTGTGTTTGGCCTTCAGATATTGAAGGTGTAAAATCATTGAGCTCCCTTGACTCTTGTTCTGAGCCAAGCACACAGCAGTCCCAGAGGATCTGGACATTCATGGAGAGGAGAATACGCTGAGCTGTTAGCCTGGCTGTTCTGGACTTCTTGAGAGTTTGATGTTTTAAATTGCTGGATTCATAATTTCTCAATGTAAATCAGCCATGTGTTATTTGATTAGCATGAGTCAGTCCCAAGAGCCTGGAAAAGTCTGACTGATAAAATTGGGCTTCTATACCACAAAGGGAATGATCCTGCCTGAGGGCAGTTGGTCTGTCTCTTTAACATATTTCCTCCAAACTTTACCTGGGTCAGTAGGTATGACCTACCCCAAGGCAGTTTTAGACTCAATTTTACGTATAATAATAATATAATTATATATGTATAATATATATAATATATACATATGTGTACATATGTATTGATAGTGATAATATGTTCTTAATAGTAACCTGAAGAAAAAGTCACTGTTACTTTAGTGTCTGAAAGGGACTTTGATATATTCAGGGTAAGAGCAATATGATATATATATGTATATACATATACACACATACACCAATACATACATATAAGGTATATATACTATTGACACACATATATTGAGTGACTCACACACTGTAGTAAAATTAACTAGTGGAAAATTTGGTATTACAATCCAGTTCTCTGGTCATCTGGTTAAATAGCTCTTCTATTATCTCTACCATATGATTATTATCACACTATTCACTTTTATTAAGTCCACTAGGTAAACAGACTTGCCCAGAGATGTATATGCCATTTTATTACTCTCTGTAATGTAATCTGAAAGTCAGCTATAGTACAGATTCTATACACCAAACAAGAAAGATTAATAGAGACACTTGAGAAAAAGAAACTAACCACTTTTATTTTTATCTTTATTTCAATCTTACTTTCTATTTTGCAGTTGATTTCTCCACTAATTTTTTCTTTAATAAGCTCACTTTCAATTTTATCTTTTGGACAAGTTGTTTCTGCCATCTCTGGTTTTTTTGTTTGTTTGTTTTAGTTCTCTCAAATATTTGTTACCCTTTAGTGCAGAATTATTTTTCCCCAGATTCTTTTGTTTGTGGATATAAGCACTGGGGTTATTTTAATAACTTGCCTCTCATAAGTTTGTTTGGATTTATGTCAGCAGCACCTCTTTCCCAGTTAAACTAAGTCACCCCAAGGTATCCAAGACCATAAGATCAAATTTATTGATGACTTCAATTCTTAAGAGCCAATCTTCTCTTATTGAGTGCAAAGCCTCAGCCCAGTAACAAGGTCTTATAACAAAGGAAAAGCATAAAGTGGTCATTATAATGGATATTATTGTGATAAGTTATAATCCACTGAGAGAATTGCAAGTGTGAAGGTTTATTTGGAGTTCTGCCATCAGTAACCTGCTTTAGATAAGCTAATGATTTAAATGGGACCAAAGTATCCAGTACATGGAAGATACAGTGCATTATGCCAAAGAAACTTAAAATATCAGTGTACCTTGAGTGTTCTGTGATAAAATTAACACTCAGTGAATAAAGACAAAGATATAAGAAGTCATCTTGAAGATGTAGAGTTATTTCCAGGATAGAGAGAATATTCTTACAGATAGTATTAACACCCTGAACCATGACTGAGTCAAAGCAAAGGGGTTGTTTAACCATAAAAATACAGGGAAGGGAATGTCCAAAGCCAGCAGGGCCCAGGAAGAACGGAGTGTGTGACTCAGTGAATTGTACATCAAGTTTGATAGACAGTATCCTGAGATGCTCCCAAATCCCTACTGGCATAGAATTCCATCAGTGTTCTCATCTCTAAAATGGAGATTAAGAGAGTTGTGACCCAAGGCAGGCCACCCCAAAGTGTGCTTCAATGGCATATTGTTTTGAATTAGAGTTACTTAAGCAACCACAAGTGCAAGAGGGACATTTTGACACTCCTGTCTGTCTCCCTGAAAGCAGGAAATAAATCTCTCCTATGAAAGGTGGTCTCCCTGCATCTGGAGGTAGGACACCCTTATCACCAGAGCTCAGAGATTTGGGGCTAGAAGCCTGTATAAACAAACCTTGTTACTTGTTTAATTTACTACCCCAGGCTCAAACTCTATTCAGATTCTTCATTTATTAAGCACCCAAAGCCTAAGCTTTTGTCCTGTCAATTCCTCACAAATTTATTGTTTCTTTTGTCTAAAAAGTATAAAAGCTGCCTGCTTTGGCCAAATCTTGGGTCCTGTTTCTCTGAGACTTCTGTGTACATGAATTAAAATTTGTTTCTTTTTCCCTTGTTAATCTATCTTGTTTTAATTTTATTGTTAGTCCAGCCACAAGAATTCAAGAGTGATAGAGGGGAAAAATTTTCTCTCCCAACAAGGGTATCAACTTCACAATACTGTAATGAAGTTCACATGAAATCATGATTTTAAAATTAGAATGATCTGAATAATGGGGGTAACTTCATTCTCTAAGTCTGCATTTCCTGTAAGTCAGTCGAGCACCTCTGTTGTGATTTTTACCATTGTAATATACACCTCTCCAATTATTTACTTAGTATTCATCTTGAAAACAGTTCACTTAAAAAAATTTTTTTTTCTTTTTTTTTTTAGTCCAAATGCTCATTATAATTGAACTATTATGTGGATTGTAGTATATTCCAACAATAAAATCCTAGATGGCTATGAAAATGAACAAAGTACCGGTAGACACAACAAAATGGATAAATCTACAAATATAACATTGAGTGAAAGAAGCTATACAGAAAACAGTACATAAGGTGTGATTCCATCCACAGGAAATTCTTTTTTTTTTTTAATTTAATTTTTTTATATAGCAGGTTCTTATTAGTCACCAGTTTTATACACATCAGTGTATACATGTCAATCCCAATCGCCCAATTCAGCACACCACCATCCCCACCCCACCATGGCTTTTCCCCCTTGGTGTCCATACGTTTGTTCTCTACATCTGTGTCTCAGCTTCTGCCCTGCAAACCGGTTCATCTGTACCTTTTTTCTAGGTTCCACATACATGCGTTAATATACGATATTTGTTTTTCTCTTTCTGACTTACTTCATTCTGTATGACACTCTCTAGATCCATCCACGTCTCAACAAATGACTCAATTTCATTCCTTTTTATGGCTGAGTAATGTTCCATTGTATATATGTACCACATCTTCTTTATCCATTTGTCTGTTGATGGGCATTTAGGTTGCTTCCATGACCTGGCTATTGTAAATAGTACTGCAATGAACATTGGAGTGCATGTGTCTTTTTGAATTATGGTTTTCTCTGGGTATATGCCCAGTAGTGGGATTGCTGGATCCCACTACTATCCCAGAATTGGTAATTCTATTTTTAGTTTTTTAAGTAGCCTCCACACTGTTCTCCATAGTGGCTGTATCAATTTACATTCCCACCAACAGTGCAAGAGGGTTCCCTTTTCTCCACACCCTCTCCAGCATTTGTTGTTTGTAGATTTTCTGATGATGCCCATTCTAACTGGTGTGAGGTGATACCTCATTGTAGTTTTGATTTGCATTTCTCTAATAATTAGTGATGTTGAGCAGCTTTTCATGTGCTTCTTGGCCATCTGTATGTCTTCTTTGGAGAAATGTCTGTTTAGGTCTTCTGCCCATTTTTGGTTTGGGTTGTTTGTTTCTTTAATATTGAGCTGCATGAACTGTTTATATATTTTGGAGATTAATCCTTTGTCTGTTGATTCATTTGCAAATATTTTCTCCCATTCTGAGGATTGTCTTTTTGTCTTGTTTATGGTTTCCCTTGCTGTGCAAAAGCTTTGAAGTTTCATTAGGTCCCATTTGTTTATTTTTGATTTTTACCATTGTAATATAGACCTCTCCAATTATTTACTTAGTATTTATCTTGAAAACAGTTCACTTAAAAAAATATTTTTTTATTCTTTAGGGAAGTATAGTTGATTACAATGTTGTGTTTCTGGTGTATAGCAGAGTGATTCAATTATATATATATATGATTCAATTATATATATTCTTTTTCACATTCATTTCCATTATGGTTTATTACAGGATATCAAATATAGTTCCCTGTGCTAAACAGTAGGACCTTGTTTTTATCTGTTTTATATATAGTAGTTTGTATCTGCTAATCCCAAACTCATTAATTACCCTTCCCCCACCTCCTGTCCCCTTCAGTAACCATAAGTTTGTTTTCTATACCTGTGAGTCTGTTTCTTTCATGTAAATAATTTCATTTGTATCATATTTTAGATTCCACATATAAGTGATATCATATGATATTTGTCTCTTTCTGATTTACTTCACTTAGTATGATAATCTCTAGGTCCATCCATGTTGCTGCAAATGGCATTATTCCATTCTTTTTTATGGCTGAGTAATATTCCATTGTATATGTGTACCACATCTCTATCCATTCATCTGTGGACACTTAGGTTGCTTCCATGTCTTGGCTATTTTAATTAGTGCTGCTGTGAACACTAGCATGCATATATCTTTTTGAATTAGAGTTTTCTCTGGTTATATGCCCTGGAGTGGGATTGCTGGATCATATGGCAACTCTATTTTTAGTTTTTTAAGGAACCTTCATACTCTTTTCCAAAGTGGCTGCACCACAGCTCACTTTTTAACATTTAAATAGATGTAGAAATAAATGAAACAAAATCACTACCACAGGTGTAAATCCACTATCACTTTTGTAATTAGACTATTACTGTACATTAATTATTAAATAAAATATCATTTTAATTAGTTAACTAAATTGAACTTACTTGAAGTGATAATAACTGAAAACTTCCTTAACCTGGGAAAGAAAACAGACATCCAGGTCCAGGAAGATGTTTTGGTGCAGAGAGTCCCAAAAAAGATCAATCCAAAGAGATTCACACCAAGACACATTGTAATTGAAATGGCAAAAATTAAAGAAAGAATCTTAAAAGCAGCAAAGGAAAAGCAACTAGTTAATATGAAGGAACTCCCGTAAGACTGTCAGTTGACTTTTCAGAAGAAACTTGGCAGGCCAGAAGTATGTAGCATGGTATATTAAAGTGATGAAAGGGAAAAACCTACAACCAAGAATACTCTACCCAGCAAGGCTGTCCTTCAGATTTGAATGAGATCAACAGTTTTACATACAAGCAAAAGCTAAAAGAGTCCAGCACTGCTAACCTGTCTTTACAAGAGATATTAAAGGGACTTCTCTAAGTGAAAAAAAAGGCTGCAATTAGAAATATATAAATGACAAAAGGAAAAAAATCTCATTGGTAAGGCAAGTATACAGTAAATGTAGTAGATCAACCACTTATAAAGCTAGTAGGAACATTAAAAGACAACAGGAGTAAAATAATCTATATCCACATTAGTAGCTAAAGAATTTGCAAAACAAAAAGATGTAAACTGTTATGTCAAAAATGTTAAAAATTGGGGGGGGGATTGTAAAAATGCAAGGTTAGTAGAATGCTTTCAAAATTGAGAGTTCATCAACTTAAAATAATCATGTATATATTAATATACATATAGATTGCTATAGATGAACCTCATGGTAACCACAAATCAAAAATCTGTAATAGATACACATGCAAAAAAGAGGAAGGAACCCAAACATAACACTAAAGATAGTCATCAAATAACAAGAGAACAGAAGAAGAAAGGAAGCAAAGAAAACTACAATAACAACTCCCAAACAATTAGCAAAATAACAGTAAAAACATTCTCTTCAATAATTACTTAAAGTGTAAATAAACTAAATGCTTCAATCAAAAGACAGAGTCGTGAAATTGATAAAAGAACAACACCCAGCTATATGCTGCCTACAAGAGACTCACTTCAGATCTAGAGCCACACACAGACTGAAAGTGATGGGATGGAAAAACTTATTCCAAATGGAAATGGAAATGAAAAGAAAGGTGGAGTAGCAAAACTTATATCAGACAAATAGACTTTAAAACAATGACTGTAACAAGAGACAAAGAAGGACATTACATAATGATCAAGGGATTGATCCAACAAGAATATATAACAATTCTAAATACATAAGCTCCCAACATAGGAGCACCTAAATACGTAAAGCAAATATTAACAGACATAACAGGAGAAGTTGACAGTGACACAATAATATTAGGGGAATTTAACATCCCACTTATATCAATAAACAGATTTTCCAGACAGATTAATAAGGAAAAACTGGCCTTAAATGAGAACATTTCATCCATAATCAGCATAACATACATTCTTTTCAAGTGCACAAAGGACATTGTTTAGGACAGATGACATGCTGGGCCACAAAAGAAGTCTCAATAAATTTAAGAAGTTTGAAATCATATCAAGCATCTTTTCTGACCACCCTTTGAGACTAGACATTAATTATAAGGAAAAAAATTGCAAAAAACACAAATACATGGAGCCAAACAATGTGCTACTTAACAACCAGTGGTTTATTGTAGAAATCAAAGATAAAATAATAAAATACCTAGAGCCAAATGAAAATGAAAACACAGTGATTAAAAAAAATCTATGGGAAGCAGCAAAAGCAATTCTAAGAGGGAAGTTTGTAGCAATATAAGCCTACCTTAGGAAATAAGAAAAATCTCAAGTAAACAACATAACCTTACACCTAAAGGAATTAGAAAAATAGAACAAAACCCAAAGTTAGCAGAAGGAAAGAAATAATAAAGATCATAGCACAAATAAATGAAATAAAGACTAACAAAATAATAGAAAAGATCAATGGAACTAAGAGCTGATTTTTTGAAAAGGTAAACAAAACTGAAAAACCTTTAACCAGACTCATGAAGAAAAAAAGAGAGAGGGCCCAAATAAATAAAAAAAGAAATAAAAAAGAAGTTATAGCACCACAACAGAAATATAAGCAGTCATAAGAGTTTACTATGAACAATTATTTGCCAAAAAAATGGTCAAATTCTTAAAAATGTACAACCTCCTAAGATTGAAACAGGAAGAAACAGAAAGTATGAACAGACCAATTACCAGTACTAAAATTGAATCAGTAATTTAAAAACTCTCATCAAACAGAAGTCCAAGACCAAATGGCTTCACAGGTGAATTCTACCAAACATTAAAGGAGAAGTAACACCTCTTTTTTCTCAAATTAGTCCAAAGAATTGAAGAGGAAGTAAAAATTTTGAACTCGTTTTATGGGGCCAGCGTCACCCTGGTACCAAAACCAGACAAAGACATCACGAAAAAGGAAAATTACTGGCCAATACCCCTGATGAAATAGATGAAAAATTCCTCAACAAAATATTAGCAAACTTAATTCAACGATACATTAAAAGGATCACACACCACAATCAATTGATATTTATCTCTGGCATGCAAGGATGATCTAATATCCACAAATCAATCAGTGTGATGTACCACATTAACAAACTGAAGACTAAAAATCATAGGATCATCTCAATAGATGCAGAAAAAGCTTCTGATAACATCCAACATCCATTTATGATAATAAAAAAAACTCCCTACACAGTGTGTATAGAGGGAACATAACTCAACATAATAAAGGCCACATATGACAAATCTATAGCCAATATCATACTCAGTGGTGAAAACCTGAAAGAATTTTCTCTAAGATCTGGAACAAGACATGGATATTTTATTCAACATAGTATTGGAAATCCTAGACACAACAATCAGGCAAGAAAAAGGAATAAATGAAATCCCATTTGGTAAGGAAGAAGTAAAACTGTCACTGCTTGAAGATGACATGATAACCAAGAAAATCCTAAAGATGCTGCCAAAAAAACCAAATAAACCAAAAAACAAAAACACTGGAGCTCATCAATGAATTTGGTAAAGTTGCAGAATATAAAATTAGTATACATAAATCTTCTGCATTTCTATATACTAACAATGAACTATCAGAAGTAGAAATTAAGAAAACCACACCATATACAATTACATCAAAAAGAATTAAAGACCTAGGAATAAATCTAATTAGGAGGTAAAAGACCTGTACTCTGAAAACTAATACACTGATGAAAGAAATTGAAGATGGCACAAATGGAAAGATATACCATGCTCATGGATTGGAAGAATTTATATTGTTAAAATGACCATACTATCCAAGGCAACCTACATATTCAATGCAATCTCTATCAAAATATCAATGAAATTTTTCACAGAACTAGAACAAATAATTCAAAAATTTTTATGGAAACACAAAAGACCCTGAATAGCTAAAACAATCTTGTGAAAGAAGAACACAGCTGAAGGTATCATGCTCCCTGATTTCAAACTATACTACAAAGCTACAGTAATCAAAACAGTATGGTACTATCACAAAAACAGATACATAAATTAGTGGAACAGAATAGGAGCCCAGAAATGAACCCATACTTATATAGTCAGTAAATTTACAACAAAGAAGGCAAGAATATACAGTGGGGAAAAGAGAGCCTCTTCAGTAAATGGTGTTGGGAAACCTGGACAGCTACATGCAAAAGCATCCAAATAGACTACTTTTCCACACCAGTTACAAAAAATAAACTCAAAAGGGATTAAAGACTTAAATGTAAGACCTGAAACCATAAAACTCATGGAAGAAAACATAGACAGTATACTCTTTGACATTGATCTTAGCACTATTGTTTTTGGATATGTCTCCTCAGACAAGGGAAACAAAAGCAAAAATAACCACACATGGGACTACATCAAACTAAAAAGCTTTCACACAGTGAAGGAAGCTATCAACAAAACAAAAAGACTGCCTACTGAATGGAAGACATTTATGAATGGTGTATCTGATAAGGGGTTAATATCCAAAATATACAAGTACATGTACAACTCGACATCAAGAAAACAACCTGATTAAAAAATTGAGCAGATGGCCAACAGGCATATGAAAAGATGCTCAACATCGCTAGTTATCAGGGAAATGCGAATCAAAACCATAATGAGATATCACCTCACATCTGTTGGTATGAATGGCTGTTATTCAATAGACAACACATATCAAGTGTTGGTGAGGATGTGGAGAAAAGGAAATCCTCGTGCATTGTTGGTGGTAATGTAAATTGATGCAGCCACTATGGAAAACAGTATGGAGGTTTCTTAAAAAATTAAAAATAGAACTACCATATAATCCAACAATCCCACTTCTGGAGTTTTCCAGAGAAAACAAAAACACAAATTTGCAAAGGTATTTTCACCCCTATGTTCATTGGAACATTATTTACAATAACCAAGATACAGTAACAACCTAAGTGCCCTTCCATGGCTGAATGGACAAAGACGATGTGGTATATATGGATACAGTGGATATGTATGGATACTTAGCTGTAAAAAAAAAAAAAAAAGAATAATGAAATCTTGCCATTTGTGACAACACAGATGGACCTAGAGGGCATTATGCTAAGTGAAATGTCAGAGAAAGACAAATAGTGTATAATTTCACTTACATGTCGAATCTTTAAAAAAGGAGCAAATAAAACAAAACAGAAACAGAGTCATAGATACAACAAATATGTGGTTACCAGAGGGGAGAGGGATCCTGGGATGAGAGAAATAAGTGTGGGAGATTAAGAGGTACAATCTTCCAGCTACAAAATAAATGAGACACAAGTATTAAAGGTACAACATGGGGAATATATTCAATAATAATGTAATATCTTTGTGCAACAACAGATGGTAACTAGACCTTATCATGGTGATTATTTTGTAATGTGTAGAAATATCAAATCACTATGTTAGTCACCAGGAACTAACATAGTGTCATAGGTCAATTATACTTTTAAAAAAGCAGACAACGAAACAAACAAACTCGTAGAGAGATCAGATTTGTGGTTACCAGAGGCTGGACATGAGGGGACAGGAATTTGGATGAAGGTGGTCAAATGTACAAACTGCCAGTAATAAGGTAAATAAGTACTAGGGTTGTAATATACAAGATGATAAATACAATCAACACCACTATATGTTATATATAAAAATTGTTAAGAGGTTAAATCCTAAGAGTTCTCATCACAAGGAAAAAAATTTGTTTTCTTTTTCTTATATTTTTTATCAATATATATATGAGATGATGGATGTTAACTTATTGTGGTAATTATTTCATGATGTGTCCAAGTCAAATCATTGTGCTGTACACCTTAAACTTATACAGTGATGTATGTTCACTATATCTCAGTAAAACTGGAAGAAAAAGAAATCATCCAGCAGCTTGTTAGAAATGTAGAACCTCAGCGCCACCCTAGACCTTCTGAATGAGGATACTAACAAGATCCTTAGGTCATTCATGAGTGCTGTTCCAATAAGGCTTCTTTCCTGACCCTAGAAACTTCCCTTCCCCTTCCAAATTTCACCCCCACTTCTGCCTCCCTAATCCTTGCATATATATGTATGTACACATATGTATGTATATATATATACACCCTCTTTAGTCTTTTGCACTGTATGAGATATTTTATTTATATTTAAATACAGGATGATGTAAATCCTAACCTGCATCACTTACCTACACCATCATGACTATTGATCTTATCTTCTACAATTCCACCTCCTACAAATACCACAAGTGATGTGCACATTACATTTGGGAAAACAAAGCTGAAGTGCCTTGTTTCTGTGTTCTTGTTCACCAAGCCTGTAGTCATTTATAGGTCTTTGGGGTTGTTTACAAATAGTGAAGGCCAGAAGTATTATATGTATAAATGTCAAGAAACATTTATTATATTCTCTTTAGCAGGGCTCTTCCTGTGCCAGAAAAGAGCATCTCAGGCTTTTTTCTTAGTTGATGAACTCTTCTTAAGCTTACTCCTTTATCATAGTTCTTTGTTTACCAAGTAACCTCAACTGGTGAGTTGGCAGGAAATAATACACCAGTCATGCTACCTACATGGCAGAATATATACATTCTTATAAATTAATAAAATTGACATCCAGGTTTTTATAGTAATATCTGGGAACCTAGTTAATATCTACGTAGAGACTTAGATATACTCTAGGTTTGTTGTCAAATCACATTTTTGAGCCTATGAGGCTTCAAGTCTCACTGTGGACCACGGTAAATGAACCAGGAAAATTCCATCTGGTGGAACCTGTTCTAAAGAAATTGGCAGCCTACCTCTTCTTGTGCCATCCTGACCACAAATGTGCTTTTCTTACAAATAGTAACACCAAATCTAGCTGATTCTGAGATATGCCTCCTGAAAATAATAAATAATTTATCAGCTCTGGGTCTCACATAGACTCCTTCTTAAATCTTCAGTGCCTCCACAACCCTAAAGTCTTTTGAGGCTTCAACTCACCAAGGGAGAGTCAGACCATCTAAAATACTCATCCCAGTCATCCCAATTTCGGCCACTTAAAGCAGTAGGTCTTCATTGATTCCTACCTCCTAAGCAAGCTTCCTCTATTAGGGTGATGAATTCTGGGGACTGGCAGATCTGAGAAATCCATCTGGGCTGCACCTGTGATAAACAGACACTAAGGAATGTAAATTAGGGTAGAAAAAAGCTTTGAAGTCAAGAATCAGAGGATCGGAGAGCCTGAGAACCAGGAAGGACTCTAGAAATCAGCCAACCTAACCCCTTGGGGAACTGAGGCCCAGAGAAATGAAAATATTGGCTAAGGCCATCGAGAGGGTAATTAAGCAGCAGAGGTGGAATTACAATCAAGCCTGGTGACAGCAGTGTATTCTTCATCACGTAAGTGCTTTGGACTGATTGCTGTTAAAGAAGGCAGGAGTGATAAAGAAACAAAGCAAGAAGGAGACAAAGAGGATAAGCTTTCTGAACTTGATTTTCCCTGAGAAAACCTTCAGAGATTGCTCTCGCTTTGATATAGATAATGTATTCCTCCAGCGGTATTCTCACTTCTCTTTTCCTGCATATGGTTCAGCTGAAGGCTCTGGGACTTTTCTACCATAACCGTGGAACTATTTCCTAGTCGCTATTCTGCATTCCTTTTCCATTTATCAAATAGTTCCACTGTGTATTGTCTGCCTTGAGACTTACTGAACTTTTTATCAGCATTCAACCTTGCTTGCCACCTACTTTTTACCATATCTGACTGCACTATTCCATTGTTTCTTATGGCCTGTGGACAGTCATCTAGTCTCTGCGTTTCCCATCCCATAGAGTCCCCGTCCCTGGTAGAGTGTGACTAGGGATTTGGAAGAGAGGAGGGCACATAAATGAGAAACAGTCCCCTTAGGTTCCACATCAAAATTGGAATTTTCTATAGGATTTATGTGTTATATAGGAATAAAGAGTTCATTCTTTTTGCTCATTGTTTCTAACATGACCTAAAATCAGAATGCTTTTGCAAGGCTTAGATACATAAATTGTTAAAAACCAAAGCCCAGTTTCCACTGGGCACGGACTATCTTACATTCATTTCCATTTAAGGGATTAAAAAGGCATAAAAGAAAAATGAAATCCTTTAAAGGAATTTGAATCTTCCTCTTCCTAGCAGATTTAATGCTCTGAGTTCTGTTTCTAAATGTTACAGTCTTCAGTGTAATTCAGGAAATCTTGGACCTATTACATTTAGCTTTTCCAACCTCAGATGACTCCCATTAGGGCTTTGTGGGCCAAATGAAGTAGATGAAGCCAACCCTCAGAATGAGTTCTGTTCTATAAAACTCTTAATTTATACTTCATCAGCCAGAAACAGATGATTTAACTTTTTCCAAAATGACAGCTCTTTGGTGGTTTTGAGGAGAAAGATGCAATCACTGTGTTATCTTCTATAAGACCCATCAAAATCACAGTGGTTAGTGTTGCCCAACAAATGAATGGGAGAGCCACATGGGGCATATTGGATATGGGGTCGTATTGGATATGGGGTCATTCTGGGCATGAGCCCGCAGGAGAGATCAAATGGCACTGGGAAGAATTTAAAGAATGGCCAGGCAAAATAAATATAGAGAAGAAAAAACAAGAAAAAGAGGGAAGACTGAAAATCAAATAAAATTAAAACAAATCAATATTTTTGCCCAGAAAGGTAAAGCTAGATGTGCTTGAGGTCTAAAACATGAGTGTAGAGAGCACAAATCCTCATCTGATGAAACATCTTATGTGTCTGCTCAGTGTAAGGCTCTATGTTGAATGCTATGGGGGAAACAGATGAGTAAGACAAGGTTCATGCCGTGGAGTTGTATGCATGTTAGTGTTTTTAAGTTTAGAAATGTAGCAAATATTGGTAGTACAAGCAGAACATGGCACATGTATAAGAGGGTATGGATAAAACATTGGAGTATTTCAGCAGAAGAACAGGGCCAACTGAAAGCGTCAGGGAAGGAATAATGGATACAGTTGTATCTCGGTGGATGAGTACCATCAGACATACATATATTGGAGAAAGGGGCATGTGATATAGAAGAACTGCAGGAAACAAATGTACATCAGTGTATTAGTTAAGGTGAAGTTTGCTGGTATAGCAGATAAATCCCCAAATCTCAGTGGCTTAACAGAACAGAAGCCTAATTCTTGCTTTCATAAAGTCCAGAAGGGACATTCCTATTCATTAGGTGACTATCTGCAAAGTGGTGATTGAAGGACCAGGTTCTTTCCATCTTTTGGTGCCACCGACTCTAATACCTCCAAGATCACTATGTTCACCTTCATTAAGCTGGTAAAAGGAGAAAGAGAATTGAAGGAAATGCTTGGGAGATTTATGTGGGCCAGGTCTGGAAGAGGAACATCACTTCCACTTATATATTCTGTTCACTGGAACTTAGTCATATGGCCGCGCTTGACTACAAGGGATGCTGGAAAATGTAGCCTAGTGAGAATAAAGAAGAGAAAATGGGTTTGATGAATGAATAACTAGTCTATCTTTTCCACAGGCAGTGAAGTCTAAATGGAGAAGTAATTCAGTTTGGTTGAAGTAGAGGATGGGATATAAGAAATCAATTGATATAAAACTAAAGAAATGGACGGAAAACATTTTTATTTTTGATTCAATGATTCTTTTATTCATTCATTCAGCAAAATTTATTTAGCACCCGCTGTATGCCAGATACCATATTAGATGTTGAGGATTTAATAAGGAATGTGTCTAGTGGAGAAGACAGTATGAGAGTAAATATTATAAGCACTGTAATAGAAGTATATGCAAAATGCCATAAAAACACGAAGGAGAGGCAGTAACATGGCTGGAGGAATCTGGGACTGGAGCTGAATCAGAATGAGTCTTTTTATGTGAGGAGGGTGGGCACTGGGGATGTGAAGGGACTATTCCAGGTAGAGGAAACATCATAGGCAAAGGCATAGGTATATGGAAAGGCATGGTGCAGTCACAAAGTCATAGGGAATATGAATCACCTCACAGGATTCTAGTTATTAGAAACTGGGCCAACCTTGTAAGTCTGAGAAATATAAATTAAGGAGAAAAATAGGAAAAAATAAAATGCTGCATTTCACAGTGGATAATAAATTTACAAAACTTTTTTTCCTTAAGAGGTTGTACAGGTTGGTGATATACACACTTACCAGTGGGTTAAAGAGATAAATTCAAGGTTGACATAGTCACAGTATAGGAAGGTTTTAGGGGTACATCTCTGATCCCTTGCAATTAATGGTTTGCTCAGAATATATTATTTGGAGTTGCTGTCAAAGACATGGTCTCTGAAGTCAGATAGACTTGGGTTTGAATCCTAGATGCAGCCCTTGGTAGCCCTGGGCAATTTTTCTGAATCTTAGTTTTCCTTGTCTGTAAAACTGGGACATTGATATTATATACTTCAATGTAACAGTTAGACTTTGTTGCCCATAATTCAGTGGCTTAAAAATGATTTATTATCTCATGGTTCTGAGAGTTGACAGTTTGGGTTGGGCTCAACTAAACAGTTTTTCTGCTCGCCTCACCTGAACTCATGCATGTGGCTGTATTCAGCTGGAGGACTGGCTGAGGGCTAGTTGGTCTATTACGGCCACATGTCTAGTGATTTGTTCTGGCTGCCAGTTGGTGCTGGTTGTTGATCAAGGTTATGGGGATGAATGTACACATGTGCCTTGCAGACTAATTTGGGCTTATTCATACAGTGGCAATCTTAAGATCCCCGGGAGCATCAAGATAGGACAAGCTACAATGCTT
The DNA here is from genome assembly GCF_965194825.1 of Balaenoptera physalus. Taxonomy (NCBI): domain Eukaryota; kingdom Metazoa; phylum Chordata; class Mammalia; order Artiodactyla; family Balaenopteridae; genus Balaenoptera; species Balaenoptera physalus. Next base: position 57,887,660 of record NC_138886.1, read on the forward strand.
AGAATTTTTATAAGACTGTTTTTGTTATGTTACTATCCTACTGACAAATACAAGTCACATTGTCCCATTGGCCAAGCCCAGAGTCAGGTAAGAGTTGACTCTCCCAGGCCATGGTTACAGGAGGATAAAAACAAATTGGAACTGCAACAATCTACCACATCCAATCATGGTGTTGCTGTATAGATTAAATAATACTATGTTTATCAAATTTATGGATGTTGTAAACATTCAATAAATGGGAATGATGAAGATGATGATGATTATGCATGGATTGCTGCCAATGTGGCATATCTAATTGCCATTTATAGTTGAGGAAAATGTCTAATGGGGGATAGGAGACCTGGATTCTAGTCTAGCTTTGCTGTTATATGATCTGAAGTAGAGAATTGGGACAAGAGGGTCTATGAGCGGTTAACCTCAACAAGGGACAAATGTATAACATTTCTTTGTTAATTGCTACTTCACTATAATTCTTCCACCACCGCTCCTACCTTCATATCACATCCCACCCTGCTATACTGTCACTCAATACCCATACCTTGCCCATCTCACCACACCCACCCTTTTCTGCCTACCACCTCCACCACTGCACGTATAACTTATACAGAACCTCTCACTCCATGTCAGATTTCCTTGGTACTTTTTCTTTCTGAATCTGTTAACTGTATTTATTAGAATGCTTATAGTTTCTTGTTACTAAATTACCAACTGAAACGGCGTAAAACGCTGGGAACTATTACCTCATATAACAGCTCTGGAGGAAGCAGTTGCTGATTGATTGATTCAAAGGCCAAATAAACGATGTCAATGCTCAGAGATCGCTTCTCTGAGATCCTCTTTGGTTTTCCCTCACTATTATTGCAAGATGGCAGCTATAACTTCCAAGCATTCTGCTCTCACAAGAAAATATCTAAAGGAAAGAAAGAAGGGGCATTTCCCACTCCCCACTTCTGGACCTCACTCCCCTTTGTTTATTTGTCAAAGAGGGAAACTTCTCTCAGAACCTCCTCCCTTATTTCTCATTGACTATGGGACCACATCTCCAAACCAATCAGAGGCAAAGGGGAATAAGATTATCATTATCAGGGTTAGATCAGATTCATCATGGTTTATCTCCTAGAATGAGAAAGGGACCCATATTTCCTGGATATATTGTTGCAGAATGCATTGTTTAAAGAAAATTGTTTTTTAAAGGTTTAATCATGACTCTCATAAAGATATGAAATGAACAGGTGTCAAAGATTTTATCTAACTCATTAATTAAGGAGAGAACTAGAAGTTACAAACAGTTCCAAAGAGAATCCAAAGACCAAAGCAAATATGTAAGATCATCATGCTTTCTGAAATGAATTTATTTAATCAGTGCAAAACTAGCTTCCTCCACTGTAGGGGAGGAAAGTCAACTGAACCTCCAAGGAACAGAATTTATTTGCATATCTAGAGACAAGAAATCCTCGTTTTACCACCAGTTTTCTACAAGTTAACTTCTGTCTCTACAGGGTTGTAAAATAGCTTGAAGACAGTGAAAAGCACAAATAACATAAAATCAGATGTCTTGAGAGAGTGAGTTCCCATCAATACCCACTTTTCAACTAAAGACATTTTCTAGTCTTTTGGGCCAAAAAACCTTTCAGTTTTTTCTTTCTTTTTTTTTAATAGATCTTTATTGGAGTATATCTACTTCATAATACCATCTTAGTTTCTGTTATACAACAAAGTGAATCAGCCGTATGCATACACATGTCCCAATATCCCCTCCCTCTGGAGCCTCCCTCCCAGCCTCCCTATCCCACCCCTCTAGGTCATTGCAAAGCACTGAGCCAATCTCCCTGTGCTATGCTGCTGCTTCCCACCAGCCAACTATTTACATTCGGTAGTGTATATATGTCGATGCTACTCTCACTTCACCCCAGCTTCGCCCTCCCACCCTATGTCATCAAGTCCATTCTCTATGTCTACCTCTTTATTCCTGCCCTGCAACTAGGTTCATCAGTACCTTTTTTTTTTTTTTTTTAGATTCCATATATATGCATTAGCATACAGTATTTGTTTTTCTCTTTCTGACTTACTTCACTCTGTATGACAGATTCTAGGTCCATCCACCTCACTACAAATAACTCAATTTCATTTCTTTTTATGGCTGAGTAATATTCCATTGTATATATGTGCCACATCTTCTTTATCCATTCATCTGTTAATGGACATTTAGTTTGGTTCCATGTCCTGGCTCTTGTAAATAGTGCTGCAATGAACATTGTGGTGCATGTCTCTTTTTGAATTATGGTTTTCTCAGGGTATATGCCCAGTAGTGCGATTGCTGGGTCATGTGGTAGTTCTAGTTTTAGTTTTTTAAGGAACCTCCATACTGTTTTCCATAGTGGTTGTATCAATTTACATTCCCACCAACAGTGTAGGAGGGTTCCCTTTTCACCACACCCTCTCCAGCATTTATGGTTTCTAGCTTTTTTGATAATGGCCATTCTGACTGGCATGAGGTGGTACCTCATTGTAGTTTTGATTTGCATTTCTCTAATAATTAGTGATGCTGAGCATCTTTTCATGTGCCTCTCGGCCATCTGTATGTCTTCCTTGGTGAAATGCCTATTTAGGTCTTCGGCCCATTTTTTAACTGGATTGTTTGATTTTTTGATATTGAGCTCCATGAGCTGTTTGTATATTTTGGAGATTAATCCTTTGTTGTTTCATTTGCAAATATTTTCTCTCATTCTGAGGGTTGCCTTTTCTCTTGTTTATGGTTTCCTTTGCTGTGTAAAAGCTTTTAAGTTTAATTAAGTCCCATTTGTTTATTTTTGGTTTTATTTCTGTTACTCTAGGAGGTGGGTCAAAAAAGATCTTGCTGTGGTTTATGTCAAAGAGTGTCTTTCCTATGTTTTCCTCTAAAAGTTTTATAGTGTCTGGTCTTACATTTACATCTTTAATCCATTTGGAGTTTATTTTTGTGTATGGCGTTAGGTAGTGTTCTAATTTCATTCTTTTACATGTAGCTGTCCAGTTTGCCCAGCACCACTTACTGAAGAGGCTGCCTTTTCTCCATTGTATGTTCTTGCCTCCTTTGTCATAAATTAGATGCCCATATGTGTATGGGTTTATCTCTGGGCATCCTATCCTGTACCATTGATCTATATTTCTGTTTTTGTGCCAGTAACATACTGGCTTGATTACTGTAGCTTTGTGGTATAGTTTGAAGTCGGGGAGCCTGATTCCTCCAGCTCCATTTTTCTTTCTCAAGATTACTTTGGCTATTCGGGGTTTTTTGTGTCTCCATACGAATTGTAAGATTTTTTTGTTCTAATTCTGTGAAGAATGCCATTGGTAGTTTGATAGGGATTGCATTGAATCTGTAGATTGCTTTTGGGTAGTATAGTCATTTTCTCAATATTAATTCTTCCAATCCAAGAACATGGTATATTTCTCCATCTGTTTATGTCATCTTTGATTTCTTTCATCAGTGTTTTATAGTTTTCTGAGTACAAGTCTTTCGCCTCCTTAGGCAGGTTTGTTCCTAGGTATTTTATTCTTTTTGTTGCAGTGGTAAATGGGAGTGTTTCCTTAATTTCTCTTTCTAATTTTTCATTGTTGGTGTATAGGAATGCCAGAGATTTCTGTGCATTAATTCTGTATCCTGCAACCTTACCAAATTCATTGATTAGTTCCAGTAGTTTTCTGGTGGCATCTTTAGGATTTTCTGTGTATAGTATTATGTCATTGGCAAACAGTGAACAGGTTTACTTCTTCTTTTCCAATTTGTATTCCTTTTGTTTCTTTTTCTTCTCTGATTCCTGTGGCTAGGACTTCCAAAATTATGTTGAATAATAGTGGTGAGAGTGGAAATCCTTGTCTTGTTCCTGATCTTAGTGGAAATGCTTTCAGTTGTTCACCATTGAGTATGATGCTTGCTGTGGGTTTGTCATATGTGGCCTTTATTTTGTTGAGGTAGGTTCTGTCTATGCCCATTTTCTGGAGAGTTTTTATCATAAATGGATGTTGAATTTTGTCAAAAGCTTTTTCTGCATCTATTGAGATGAATATATGGTTTTTATTCCTTAATTTGTTAATGTGGTGTATCACATTGATTGATTTGCATATATTGAAGAATCCTTGCATCCCTGGGATAAACCCCACTTGATCATGGTGTATGTTCCTTTTAATGTGCTGTTGGGTTCTGTTTGTTAGTATTTTGTTGAGGATTTTTGCATCTATGCTCATCAGTGATATTGGTCTATAATTTTCTTTTTTTGTGATATCTTTTTCTGGTTTTGGTACCAGGGTGATGGTGGCTTCATAGAATGAATTTGGAAGTGTTTCTCCCTCTGCAATTTTTTGGAAGAGTTTGTGAAGGATAGGTGTTAGCTCTCCTGTAAATGTTTGATAGAATTAGTCTGTGAAGCCCTCTGGTCCGGGACGTTTGTTTGTTGGAAGATTTTTAATTACAGTTTCAATTTCATTACTTGTGATAGGTCTATTTATGTTGTCTAATTCTTCCTGGTTCAGTCTTGGAAAATTGTACCTTTCCAAGTATTTGTCCATTTCTTCCAGGTTGTCCATTTTATTGGCCTATAGTTGTTTGTAGTAATCACTTGTAATCCTTTGTATTTCTGCAGTGTCAGTTGTGATTTCTCCTTTTTTATTTCTAACTTTATTGATTTGCATCCTCTCCCTTTTTTTCTTGTTGAGTCTGGCTAAGGGTTTATCAATTTTGTTTATCTTTTCAAAGAGGCAGCTTTAATTTTATTGATCTTTGCTATTGTTTTCTTCATTTCTATTTCATTTATTTCTGCTCTGATCTTTATGATTTCTTTCCTTCTACTGACTTTGGGTTGTCTTTGTTCCTCTTTCTCTAGTTGTTTTAAGTGTAGGGTTAGATTGTTTGTTTGAGATTTTTCTTGTTTCTTGAGGTGAAATTGAATTGCTTTAAACATCCCTCTTAGAACTGCTTTTGCTGTGTCCCATAGGTTTTGGGTTGTCGTGTTTTCGTTGTCATTTGTTTATGTATTTTTTTTATTTCTTCTTTGATGTCTTCAGTTATCTCTTGGTTATTTAGTAGTGCACTGTTTAGCCTCCATGTATTTGTGTTTTTTACAGTTTTTTTCCTTTAATTGATTTCCAGTCTCATAGGGTTGTGGTCAGAAAAGATGCTTGATACAATTTCAATTTTCTTAAACTTTCCAAGGCTTGATTTGTGACCCAAGATGTGATCTATCCTGGAGAATGTTCCGTGTGCACTTGAGAAGAAAGTGTATTCTGCCACTTCTGGGTGGAATGTTCTATAAATATCAGTTAGATCTATCTGGTCTATTGTGTCATTTAAAGCTTGTGTTTCCTTATTAATTTTCTGTTTGGATGATCTGTCCATTGGTGTAAGTGGGGTGTTAAAGTCCCCTACTATTATTGTGTTACTGTCAATTTCTCCTTTCATGCATGTTAGCATTTGCCTTATGTATTGATGTGCTCCTGTGTTGGGTGCATAAACATTATAATTGTTATATCTTCTTCTTGGATTGATCCTGCCTCTCCTGAACTCCCTGGCCTCCCTCCTATGCCCCCAAGGACCCACACAGCCTGGAGGGGGCTTGGAGGGTAGGGTATTGACCTGGGAGCTCAGCCGGCTTCCCAGGCCCAAGTGTGTGGGGCAGTCACCCTCTGCTCCTCTCCTGCTCTTCCCAGAGAGTCCCTCCCACCTGCCTCTCCTGATCTCCCCAGCCTCAAGGGCACCAATCTTGTCTGGCCTCCACTTCTCCTCCCCCGTCAGTCCCCCTATGTCCTACTAGTTCACTCTGGGGTTCCTCGCATCTCCTTGGGCATCAGAGTCCTGCACCAGTGGCCGGCAGCCACCCTAGTTGTGGGGAGATGCTAACTTCACATCTTCCCACACCACCAACTTGACTCTGCCCCAGTTTTTTCTTACAATATGCACCAAATCATATTTTCTTAGCAAGGAATAAAAGGGAAATGACTGTTGGATAGACAACCAACAGTGTCTGCCACAGTCTCATTGCTGAGAATTAGGAGAGAAGTAAACATCGTAATTTGCAATGAGACTTCGCACTGCTTTACAGGGATCACTTTGGAGGTGAATGGTGAACCAGGAGATACCGGTTGAGGCCAAGAAATCCTGACCATTTGCCCTGAGTCTAAGCCTGAGCTTGTAGTGGGGATGGGACAGCAACTTGGCATCTTCACTCCTGAAGAGTCACTAAAATTGCATGTTAAGAACTGTAGCCAGAGGCACTTCTGTCATGAAGGATGAGACTATGAATGATTCCCTTTTGGAAGCTGCAGATTTTAATTTTTCTAATGTACATGACCATTTTCTGCTCCCATTCTAACCCCTTCCTTTGTTCTTTCCGCATTTACTGTAAATTGAATTCCAAGGGAATTATACCAGCAATCACATACGATTCATTTCAGTCTGTTGACAGGCAATTTTTCTGTAGTACCCTGCTGGGGATTTGATAGTGAGAGGGGGTGGTGTGAAAATGTGATATCTGGTATTCTTACAGCTTTTGTCCTCAATCTGGTGTTTATGGGCTGTTTTTTTCCTCTGTCTTATACAATTTGGGATACTATATTTTTGTACCTTAATTAGTTTCAAAATTAATAAACCAAATGTTTTATATATTTTTTAAAGTTCCAAACCACATAGTATGCTTGCCAGTACTGTTAGTGGCTCGGTAAACCTGTCTTAGAAAAGAAATCTAGTCAGGATTTTGCTAAATGCTACATTTCACACACATATATTTTGCACTTATAGTTCTGATTTTGTCTCTGAGTAATTGCTCCTTGAGAAAGAATTGCTCACATTTTAGAGAAATAACGGTTTTTCATATGGTTACATTGTAACTACATACATGCTCATTGATCATTTCCAAGGCAAAGTCCAATTCTACCTATGAAAACACTGCTTTCTGTAGGCTGATGGCTCTCAAATTTTAATGCCCATCATAATCATATAGAGGGCTTGTGAAAACACAGATGGCTGGACCCCACACCAGAGTTTCTGATTCAGTAGGTCTGAATGGACCCAAGAATTGGCATTCCTAACAAGTTCCCAGGTGATGCCAGTGCTGCTGGAGGGGGGACAGTCATTTGAGAACTTGTGTTCTAGGCCATGTACCTTCAGGTCAGAAAAGATTCTCAGTCCAGAAAGCAGCCACAGATCTATACATGAGAGAAGAGGGAAGCCATTTTGTTATTACTAGGGAGTATTTTCTTGCCCTTCAAAGGAGGCTATTTGACCTTCCATCATCTTCATCCAGTGAAAATATTGATATGAATAATCCAAAATGGGAGGCCATTAAAAAAATCATTGTATTGGAATCACTCTAGGACTTCCAGCTAACCGCTGATGCAGGACAGAGGGAGGAGGAAGAGTCAGAACTGAAGACCAGCAGCACGTAAACCTGAGTACTGTTCTTAGTGTGCCCCGGCTGTACCACTTAGGCTCACCAGTGGCTGTCTCTGTAAATTTCATTGGTAGACAAAGTTTGCGGACTGTTGGTTGCTAGGGTCCCTTCCAGTCCTCTTCTTTCATGAATCCAATCCTAATCAGATGTCCAAAGAGTGACCCAGCCTCATCTGCTGGCGTGGACATCTTGAGCCAAGAAATCTAGCAGGAGAGGGGGCAGTACCTGCCTCCGAGCCCACAGCTACAGTTTTGCCAACCCTGATGGCAGAGAGTAAAGAGGAGAGCCAAGTGGAATTTCCAGGAATTCAAGACTGTGTGACCCAGGTAAAATTGATCTGATTAGCAGCGTGTAAACCTTCCCCTTTGATAGAGCTGTCAGGGGATTACTGATGACTTCAAGCTGTCTGACACTGTTTTATACCCTCTCACAACTGTGTCTTCAGGACTTTTTCAGCACTAAAGTTCCTCAATTAAAGGAAAGGCGCCATCTCCATCTTTTCACTGGAAACTCTGGGGGCCTTCCTAGGAAGTGTTTTGGGTAACTAGCAAGCCCACCTCTGCTTAACTGCAGGCATGTTTAAAGTTGCAAAGGAAAAGCAGATTGCTTTTGATTTCACCTCAGAGTCTTGGAGTCCCTTCCAAACCTTATGGCAAGTAGACAGGGGGGCAGAGACCATTTAAAAGGAAAACTATTGCTGCATCTTGTGGTTAGTCGCATATGTGTGTATATGTGTCTCCTTTGAAAGACTGCAATTTTAGGTAGAGGGCTGTGCTTTCCCCGTCTTTGCCTCATTAATGAGTTTGTCTGTTGAGAGTACTTGGAATGGAAGTGCTTCATAAGGTTTGCTGAGTGGATAAATACATAGAATGTTGCTTTGTGCATGGAGTTATTTTGTTGGTTTGCATGTTTTTCTCAGAAAATTCTCCAAAATCAAGAAAGTTATTAATGAATGGATAAATAAATGATTTTTATACAAAACAGAAAGTTATGTTGAATGCTCAGAAACTACATTGCCTCAATAACGAGCCATTGAGTGGATGGATGAATAGATTTTTCTATAGACGTTTCAGTGAAAGTGGGATGGTTTTGTGGTTTGCAGAACTAATATCTGAATTTCTAAGTCTTGATAAACTTTCAGTGGGTCCCAGAAGTAACTATGCAGGAAAAAGTAAATAAGTAAACGGCTTCTACCTGATCTTGAGTCTATGAGTCATACAAATGTTTATTCCTCTTTATTGTTTAATAATAATAATGATGATAATGATAATAACCTCAATTAGGTTACCCTAACTGATAGTAACCTCAATTAGCTAACCTCAGTTAGGCACTAAGATCCAGACCCTGTGCAAATCTTTGTTGTTGTTGTTTAATACTCATAGCAATCTGAAAAGTAGTTGCTATAATTATCCTCAGAAGGGTTATATAACTTACTCAAGGACATCTAGCTGGTGATGGGTAGAGGAAGGATTATTGCCAAGGAAATCTGACTGCAGTGCTGTGCTTCTCATCCCTGCACTGTGTCAGAAGCATGGATGATAAATGAACCTTTGGAGAAATAGCCTGTGGTAGGTTGAATAATGGCCCCCAAACATTTCTACATCCTACTGCTTGAAACTTGTGAATAAATTACCTTACATGGAAAAAGGGACTTTATAGCTGTAATCAAAGTAAGGACCTTGAGATGAGGAGATTATCCTGGATTATCCAGATGGGCTTATTGTAATCACAAAAGTCCTTATAAGAGGGCAGACAGGAGGGTCAGAGTAAGACAACACAATGTTATGACAGAAGCAGGGGTTCAAGGCGATAGGGGGCCATGAGGCCAGGAATGGAGGCAGCCTCTCGAAGCTGGAAATGGCAAGGAGACTCCTGGAAAGTCACCAGAAGAAATATAGTTCTGCTGATACATTTTGCACTTCTTACCTCCAGAACTGTGAGAGAATAAATTTGTGTTGTTTTAAGCCACTAAGTAGTAACTATTACAAATCTTTATTTTTGGTAATTTGTTAGAGCCCCCGTAGGAAACTGATACGCAGCTGATGCAATCTGATGATGGTCACACCCTGCCCTTGGTAGGAAGGTGCTAACACAAGGTTACAAAATCTGCTGTAATGGCTTCATAGATCTTACTCTACAGAGAAATACCCTGTTGGTTTTGAGGCTCACCAGATTTGCCTGCTGCTTTATTTATCGGTACATAAATACATGCCATTTCAGAAAGTGGATGCCATTCCCCAGCACATTCACAGCAATCAAAACAGCAAAACAGACTGAAAATTGCCATAATAGTGCTTTATTCCTGTCCTCATTTTGATTTATAAAATGACATGCTCACAAGATTTGTAAAAATCTCTGCTTCTCGTTGCTTCCTCCCTGCCTTCTAGATCTGTCTTTACCCTCTCTGCTAAGAAATTAAGCTCCTTAGCAGGTTTCCCTTCACTGACATATATTGTGAGCTTTGTTTTTCTTACTTTTTAAGTGAGCATATTTTTTCCCCTTTAATTATTTTTATGACATGTGTTGGGTTAGCAACAAAAGGGAACTTTGAAATGACAAACATAAACATGAGAAATGCAGCGTCTAAATTAATATCCCCTCTGATTCAGAGGAAAACATGCTTGGTTCCTACTTGAGTTTATCAAAATTATGCAGTAGGGAAAGTAGAATGAAGAGAAGGAAATGAATATCTTTTAGATACCTATTGTATGTTTAATACTTTATGAATGCTATCATATATACTTCTCAAAACTTGTAAATACTAAGTATTTTCCCCAGTTTTTGAAGAAGGGTAAAATAACTGTGCAAGGTCTCACAGCTTTCAAGGAGAAAAGCCAGATGTTTACTGAGGCCTAGATTACTGTAAACCCCTTCAAGAGCAGGTTTCTGTCCTGTGCTGCCTCCAAGGGGTTGAGTCTCTTTTCGTCATGAGCTACCACCAAGTAGCTTTCTGAGAACTTCCGGATTCCTGGGAGCAGGGGAGGGTCCTACTTCTGTTCATGCCATTTCCTTCCTATTTGGAAGTTGTCTGCCTTCAGAGCCATCGCTCCACTTCTAAGCCTCCTCTTGTCCTCTAAGTTGTGAAGGGTTCTCCTGCTCATTGATTCAAATTTTTGCCTTCCTTCTTCCCTCTCATGAACATGTTATATTTGATAGAGATGGAATATTTGGCAGAGAAGGCCCTTGTGATAATATCGTGGCAGATCTGGTCCATCCATACCATGCTTCACCCCAAAATATGGTGGTTTCTCACCCACTGGTGAAACAGGATTGTTCCCCTTGGCATCTCTTGCCATTGGTTTCAAATGTTAGTGCCATTACAAATTTATCTGGTAAAGATGGCACTGTTGTAATGTTATCTGATATTGGTATATATAAAGAGACAGCATTACTTTGGATAAGCGAGTATAGGGGATAGAAAAAGAATAGTGGGATAAGGGAAAGTCATAAAGGGGGGACTTTGTAGGAAAAAGAAAAACTTCATGATTTCATGTTAAGCAAAGCCAGCAAAGTGAAGACTAAGCACACTGGAGGTATGGCAAATACTCAGTCTCTTGACAAGGATGGGATCTCATTTTTCCATTGCACTTTGCAGGAATAGACCTCAATGTTGCCTAAAGCTAAAATGCAATCCTGCTGAAGGCAAGAGAAAGAACATTTGATGGATAATAGGCTGTCTCAGTACAGTGGCTCTTCCCCTGTTGTCCTCCCACATCCCCCTGATTCATTTTCTGCCCTACTCTGAGCTCTTCAAACCTGAACCTATGGACCACATCATCTAGACCTCCATGACTTCATCTTCTCATTGGATTTAGCCAGCAAAAGGCACTAGCAGGAGATTTTAGGATGGGAGAAAAGAAAAGTTAGGGAATTTCTTTCTTGTCTGCTTCCTGTTAAATGTCATAGGTATGGTGATGTCTACACTCTTCCATTACTATAGATATTGGGCCCTTCTCCATAAATCCGTCACTCATTGGGCACTGTTTCTTTCTTTTGCCCCTTTGTAGGTAGGAGTAGCAATGACTTTCCGCTATTGCTAAGCTTTGGGTGCCTCAACCTCCCTGGTTGGTCACCTTAACCTGCCGGCTCTAAATGCAAATAGTCCCCCTCATTAAAGTCTCTTCAACTCAACCATCTATGTATAAACTCTGTTTCCTTCTGACACCTCAGCTGAGGCACAATCCCCTTTTCAGAACCTTCTGAATAGAGAATTTTCCTGCAAAAATGATTATTTAGCTTTTCAGTTTTGTCCCAGTACCAGAGCTAGTCATGTTTTTAACTCTTAAGTTCATTTGTTTGCTTGTTTTCCTCTGTAAATGGAGAAATAACCTTGTCTGTTCCACAGGAAAAAATAAGGGAAAGTAATACCTCTTTAAGAGTGGCATGGGTTCCCCTGGAGGGCCTAATCAATGCCTCCCTGGAAATAATTTCCATTGTTAATACAGGACCCTGCTGTATGCTCTCTTACCTTAGTGCAAAATCTCTCTGACAGGGGTTTTCCTTGTCGTATAACATCAGAGTGACAGTGGGGCTCCACTGTGCTCGTTTCTAGGCCCTACAATGTCACGCTTATGCTGCACAATACCTTTGTCCCTAAATGTCCCGGATATTTTTAGAAAATTTAACATAGCTATCTGCAATAAAATGTTATAAAGAGTTGGAGTCTTACCTCAACCAGGCAAAAACCTGATTAAAAAGATCTTGTGCTGGCCCTGAAGGTCAGTATTTATGGCACTATATTATTTATAAATAATGTGAGAATTATTATGGCAATAAAAGTTGGCGTTCCAAAGAATGGGCATATTAGGGATGGCTAAATTATGGTGACATTGAGATCATAGGTCACATCTGAAGCTTTCTTTCAAACCCGTGGAAAATTACCACCAACTTGACGGCAAAGCTACAGGAAAGTCTTGAAAGACATAAAGAACAGTGGGAAGTTCCTACACACTGGAGGAATAAGGAAGACTAGGTTGATCCAAGGGGCTGGGAGCATCTTATCCAGAGATGAGTAATTCAGCACTTTTTCTCAGTCTCGGAACTGGCAGCATTTCTGCCTATCTCTTTCCTCTCCTAATCTGAGTAAAGTCCTGCTCCAGTCAGAATTTCGGAATCTCAAATAGAAATACACAGTTGAAGAAACCCCGGGAAGAAGACGAGATTGGGTACTGTATGTTTCATCCTCTCCAAAGAAAAAATGCTGGGTTAATCACAAATCACAAATTGGACCTTAGTGTACAAAGCTCTCCTCTCCTCCCATAAAAGATTAGGCAGATCCATGGTACGCTCTTCATACCACTGCATGGCCAAGGCTCAGACAATTGATAAGTTTAAAGAACAGCTGTGGGAAAATCTTTCTTCTTGAAGGAAAGTTTTAGAAGAAAAGAATTATTGGAATACTCTCAGGAATTATCCCTGTGGAGATATGGTCCACTTGATAGCTGCAGAACACAACCTTATCACAAGACCTATGATTTTTTTTTTTAAAGTAACACTCGTTTGGAAGGACTGTCCTTTATGATGTTCCTATCTCACCCCTTTGCTGATTTAAATGTCTCAAACCCAAAGATCAGTTTTCATTCAAAAGCTGAGTTAACAGGTGTTTATTACTCTAGGAATCAAGCCAGTTTTCAAAGTTCAACTCTACTTCTGACTGATTCTGAAACTTCTGAGATGGGAAAGAGCCCAGAAAATGATTTTCAAAACCAGTCTTCTAATCATACTGTGTCTGGCTATGGGCAAGAAATTGATTTAGTTTAAGAAAAATCATTCTCGTGGCATCTGTAATCTGCCAGGAGTGTCTCACTCTGCTGGATGATCTCTTTGCCCAAAAAGCATCAGAGATTCAAGCAAATTTCTGAGCAATGGGGGAAGCAAAATAAACTTCCATTCCTTTGATAGACTGACATTTCTCTATTTTGGTTTCCCTATGTTTTGGCATTCTAAATGTTTATTTTCTTTTCTTGGGGTTCATTTCACACAGCGTAAAATTTCTGTGAATATTTTTTTCTTCCTTTAGGGAAAATGCATTCTTCTACAGGTCTGTTAAAGTTCTTAAGCAACCTTCAAACTACTAATTATGTAGAGATTATACAGGGGAGGAGGTAGATTCAATTTAAGGATGATTACCGTGTAATCTAGAGAGCATAAATAATAATGTACTTAGTGCAGAAGAGTTTACAAAATGCACAGCCATTGCTTGGCTCTGTGTGCCTGGGGAAAGAATAAGAAACTAAATGTTTGTGATTTATAATTCCTTCATCTCTGTTGGGAGTTGTCTTATATATATTTCTAATTTTTTCCTCATGGGGATAAAAATAATCTTCAGCATTGCATGTTTCTTCTTCCCTTGACTTTCTGTACTCTTCAGGTCAGTTCAGACTGCTCAACACTGGAATTTTAGGACAGCGTTGTGAAGAAGCAGAAGCAAAGCCTCTAGATTTGGTTGGCTGGAAGGAAAGTTGTACCCTGTATTTCTATAAACTTTATTTCTATATTATTTTCATGTTCTACCACACATTTTTGAACTTTGGAAATACAGAAAGCTCTGGTTTCTCAGATTCAGTATTTAAGGTTTCATTGTTTGAAAATTCACTTCGTACCCTCCTGTGGTTTCAAATCTCTCCACTCAAATTAATAGTGATTGAAAGGTACTAAGGAAAGGTATTTAAATATTAGCATTTAATTGAGACTTCTCCCATAATGGAACATGAAGAATTCCAAGGTATTGCAAAGAGAAAGCTAAGTCTCTCAAGTACAGATCAAATTTTTATGGATTTGCCAATCTTAAGAAATCTAAATAGTCTATCTCATCTCGCTCAGATAGGGAGGATATAATACATACTGTATTATTCTTCATTGTGGTGACATTTAATAGATCTTGAATATGTGAATTATTTCCCCAATTGCTTCACATGTTTATAAACCACATGGACCATATTTTTCATCTCTACCCCAATGCTTTACATATGTTCTTGCATACACAAAGCTGACACAAATCTCTGAAGCCAAATTATGGTTCATTGTAATAATTCAGGAAATGTACCATCAGTCAAAATAGGCAAGGATATGCTGCAGCAAAAAATGATCTGAATATATCAGCAGCTTATAGCACCCTCATCTTCACCCTGGTATTTAAGCAAATAGAGCAGTCTCTATATGGAACATGGCTTATATCATAGCAGGGAAAATGAGAGATACTTAACCATGTGTTGGCCCTTAAAGCTTCTGCTTCAAGGGGACAAGCATCACTTCTACCTACATTTCATTGGTCAGAGTAAGTCTTATGACTACTCACTGAAGGGAGGGAAAATGAAATACTGGGAAAACCATAATGTGATCTTCCACAGGAGATATAGGAGTTGGAAAGAAGATATACTGGGGCATTGTTGAACCTGTATATATTCTTCCAGCCCCAAGCCAGGTGCTTAGCAGCGATTTTTCACCACTTCTCTGTCTCTCCTAACCTTGGGTATGATTAAATTAATTGGTTAAGGAAAGCTGGTATGTATTTCATGTGATTAATGCCTTGGAAAACAATTGCAGTAGATTGCATTGATTCGTTTCATTTTACATACTTGAAATTAGAGGCTTATGAAGTCTACATGCAAATTTATGCAAAGTGGGATGCAAATTCATAATGCGAGCCATGAGTCCTGGCACTCCCCCCTCCCTCTAGAAAAAGAACTGCACCGTTGAATATGCATGTGCTGCATATGGTACTGCTCTTTTCAAATAGCAACTCAGAGCCAGCAGCCAAATAAATCCCAGTGACATCAACCAAGCAAAAAACAAAAGTTTAAAGTCATTTAGGAACAGAAATGGAGCTCCAAAGTCTCAAAATTTTCAGGGTCAACATTTTCAAGCAAGATCTGAGTTAACAAATGCACTGTCCTTCGGATTTCAAGCTCTGTATGAGTAGAGCAGAGGCATGCCGTTGAACAAAAGAGGTACTGGCGGAACCCATTCTGGAATTTCATTCTCTTGATTACCTGCTTCTGGTGATCACTTGGCTGGCTGGATCAAATAAATCTTCATTGCTATGAGCCAGTGCCCATGTGTGCAGACATATTTCTCCCTCATTTATACCCATCAGTGGGGGATTGTGGTTCCAGGGTTCAGGCAGAGAGTGATTATTAAGATGGTCTCAAAGAGAGGAACAAATTTTGCACCTGAGTGCTTGCAAGTCAGGCATAGGGGAAAATTAACCACTTGTAGGAATGCCAATTAGAAACAATGTCTTGATTGGCCTGCAGGTGGTAGTCAGATGATTCACGGAGCTCATTCTGCTCTTGTGAGACCCCAATTTTGCTTTGATGCTAAGTACATGTAAAATATTTTGGTGAATGTTTATAAATAAACAGATATGGGGCACAGTCTCATGAGTATTCTTCTAATTTGATGCTAATGAATTCAGCATTTAGTCATTTAGTTATTCACTCATTTATCAAATATTTTTTTAGTTATCTTCCAAGTACTGGGCAGGGACCTGGGGGTATAAGAACAAGTGACAGGCATCCCCTGCCCTTTAGGAGCACCAGCCAACCTACTGAGCTCCTGGAGCTTTGCATAGTGTCAGGGACACTGTCTCTGGATGGTTTTTAAAAGTAAATGCTTCACTCTGTATGACAGTCTCTAGGTCCAATAAAGATGTTAAGGAAAAAAAAAGTAAATGCTTATGAGTCACGGTGAGAAATATACCAGATGTGAGGAGGGAGCAATGAGATCCTTTGATGTGATGGGACAGCCCTCCATTACAGCAACTGCTTTTATAAAATTCTATTCAGGAAAATATTTCTCAGCCATGGCTTAGGTTTCAAACAACATTTAGTACAACAAAATTTCAGTACCACAAATGGGTTTCAAATGTCCCCTGGAGTTTGTCATATGAAACAAATGATCTATGAATTTTGATCTATGAATTTTAAAAATATGCCCAGTGGTTTCGATATTTTACTTATAAAACTTTCCTGTAGCAAAGGGAAAAGGGAAGTACAGAGATTGTGTTGGAATCATAACGTGACCTAGGGGTTAAGGGACCTATGTCTTCTTTATTTACCCTTAGACTGTGGCCTTCAAAATTATTCAAAATAATTGGCATGCCAGTAACAAATGTGCCAGGGTTCCCCACATGTATCAATGCAAGAGAGTAAAGTCAAGTCACCATATAGGTTGGGAGGCAGTCTAATGAAAGCAAGTCATCAAAAGATGGCTATTATTAAACAAAGGAATAATAATAATCGTTAAAAGGGCACCAGGTCATATTTATCAAGTGTTTAAGTATGCAGTAAGCACTGGGATAAGAGCATTTAATTGTTACATCAACTCAATATGCCCATTTTACAGATTAGGACACTGAGGCTCAGACAGGTATGAAACGGAGCAAGCCTGGTATTAGGTTTGACTGCACCCACAGCCTCTTCTTTCCCTCAGTGTTAGACCTCTGCCTAGGAGAGCCTCCCTCCCTCAGTTGAGACGGGGAGGCTGTCAGAGCAGGAATGTCCATGTTGGCTTGATCTCAGTGAAGGACAGCCTGCAGAATGCTGCTCATGTCTGGCCTGTCAATGAGCACAACTGATCCAATCCAAGGACAAAATGGACTGCTTCTTCTTTTCTTCCTTTGACTAGAAAAAAATCACAGAAGGAGGAGAATGGAAAGGACCCATTTCTGGCTCCCCACCTCTTAGCATTTTGCAAGTTTGTGGATACTACATATAGTGGGTTGAATTGTTCAAGTCCTAAACCTGATACCTGTGACTGTGAACTTATTTGGAAATAGAATCTTGTCTGATATGATTAATTAAGATGAGTTCATACTGGAGTAGAGTGGGCTCTAAATCCAGTGACTAGTATCTTCATCAGAGAAAACAGATGGAGATTTGAACACAGAGGGAAGAAGGCCAGGTGAAAACAGAGGCAGGGATTGTTAATGATGCAAGCTACCAGCTACAGAACAGCAAGGATTGCTGAGGATTCTTCTCTAGAACCTTCAGAGAAAGCATGGCCCTATTGACACCTTGATTTTGAATTTCTACCTTCAGAACTAGGATAGAATAAATTTCTGCTCTTTTAAGCTACCTGGTTTGTGGTACTTTGTTATGGCAACCCTGGAAGGCTAATATACCATATTTCTTGTCTCTTTCCATTATAGCCTGTGTTTTGTTATCATGGCCACTATCTAGCTGAGACCTTTATCTCCATCAATTGAACTCTTATGGTGGGCTTTTCTCTAGTCTGGCTACAGAGTATTCTTCCCTTGTACAGTGCATCTTTCCCAGTGCTGCCAGAATCATTTTTCAGAAATCCAGTCCCAGTTAAGTCACATCTCTGCTGTTCAAAGTTTTCAGTGATCCCTCAACATACAACACCCACAGCCTGGGACTCAAGCCTCCTCATTAGAAACCTCTAACTTACCTGCTTACCATTGGGGCCTCCCACTTCTCGACCATCCTGGTCCTGGTGAGCCCACAATAAATACTCACAATTATTATTATTTCTTAAATATGAATTCAGCCCAGATGATGGTTCAGCTTTCCCTGCCTATGAACCTCATTTTTCCTCTTTGTTGTTTTTCTATCTTTACATACTCCAGCTCCGCTACCCTCTCCCTTTTTTTTCCCTCTGAGGACCATGGTTATCCTTCCTCATGCTTCCCAAATGCCATCTCTTTACAGTCTTTTCCAGTTGTGCTAACTTGGTGATTCCTTTCCTCTACACTCCCATAACTTTTTCCTGAATTCATAGTAATTAACATACACTGAATTCTTCCCATGTATCAGCCACTGTGCTAAGAGTTTAACTTACACAGATTATCATACTTCATCCTGACAACAATTCTACTCGTTAATTTTATGGAAAAAAATAAGGCTTTGAATTAGTATGTCTCTTGCTGAAGATTCGTAGCTAAGCAGTGGTTTTGCTGGTTTAAGTTGGTTTAAGCTCTGGGCTGTTGAAATCCCAGTCACACGTTCCGCAGCACTGCACAATGCTGCCTCTGGGCTAGCTTCCTTGCTCTGGAGTTATTGTAATGAATCTTCTTATTGTCTCAAATTCTCTACTAGATTTTGAGCTCCTCAAGTTTGTCTGCATCTAACTCAGGAAGGACTCTGGGTTAGGAGGTAGGACATGTGAGTTTTAGGCTTGACTCTGCTATGAAGCAATGGTGTAGCTTTGACCAATTGTATCACCTCTGTAGATATCTCTGTGGGCCACTCTGACTGTACATTTCAACGATTACTATGGCTCAGAGCTCAGGCTCTGTTAGGAGAGCAACATGCATTGATTTAACCGAAATTAATTAAGAGCAGGTCTAGTCACGGTTGAAACCTTGAGACAAACTGGAAGGCAAGGGCCCTTGGATGAAATGTCCATTTGACTAGTTGTGTTTTGTTTTTGTTTTTGTCCAGAAACATTGCTTAAAGCTTAAAATAAACACTCTCATGTAAGACCCCCTCTAAAACAGGGACAGATTATTTGCTGAAAGCAAGTCTGTTTAATTTTTTTCTATTGTTACTTTAAATCAGATGGGTTTTCTATTTTTAACAAGCCTTAATTTATTAAAACAAACACCCAACACATGATGTAAGGCATAAGATTTAACAGTAGATCTTAAGGCCATTTTCAAGGCAGCTAGGGTAGTATTGAGATGTTTGAAGATCATAATTAAAATAAGACACTAAAAACAAAAAGATTTCTCAGCTCTTCAACCGTCAAAACATTTGGCATCCCTTTCTTTCCTAGGCCCCAAATAGCCATGTAATCATCGCTCTGTGTTTTACATGCAATTCTACAGCTAAGTACATCATTATTTAGACTCCACAGATTATATGGTAATCAGGGATTTACTGTAAACCCAATTTAATTTCTACGGAATTACTGACTTTAAGGTTGCAAAACAATATTGTTTACAAGGCAGTATAATAGCACTCAGAATGAATGCTGATTAGAGCTAATAAAGAAAGGAATGCATAGCTCTCAGGGCTAAGCCTAAACAGTTATAGTGATCAATACGGTAATAAAGCCTTTTTAAGAGAATACCTGTTGAACACCTATTCTGCAGTCTCCACACAATAAAACTAAGGATATGGACAAAAACCAAAGATCGTTTTATTAAAAAATTCAAGAATAATCCCTATAATGGGTCACCTCATACTTTTATTTTTTTTCTTGCTTATTCTAACTAATAACACTAATTCTTTGTTTGGGATTTCAATTTTTAATTAATAACCAAAATGCTGAATTCTTGGATAGGTTAGTCTTAGAAGTATCTCTTTGAAACCTAAATGGTGCATAGTTAATCCGCTACATAATAAATTTGCTCTTACTATACTTTTCCCTGTAACCAATTAAATGTGTCTGCATTTAGATGCATAGGTGGGAATACGCATGAATAAATGAATACACTCCAATTCAACAAACTTTGAGATGTAGTGGACAAGAGGAAGGATACAGTTTAAAGTTCCTTGTGCTTATTGGTCATACTCTTTGGTGAATAAACTTTAATTGTTGCACAGAGGTGAAAAGTAGCCTAAGGGATGAGTCAAGCTGATAGGCCTTGTTTGAGGGTGGAGTAGGAAGTGTTTGGGGAGCATTTATGCAAACACGGCAGTCCAACTAGAACTTTAGCAGACTTTTGAGAAATCCAGATTGTAACTTAAAGAAAAGAAGAAGAGTGGCAGTCTCAAAAAAAGGAGGTGGGGGTGGGAATTCTATGATTTTTTTTTCTAATCTTCCTTACGATGGGAATTGTATTCAAAAGTATCAAGCTATTAGGAAATGATGAGACTATATTTTTAATTTAGTAAGGATTTTGTATGGTAGAAAGAAGTTGCAAAGAGGTCAGGAGTGGAAAGGAGGAAGAAAAATTAAATCTCTTTTGGAAACAACTATTCCCTCAAACTTTTTTACTCATCAGGCTAAAATATCCCTGGAAATTAATGCCAACAATAAATTGCACTCCAGGTAGTGAATCGGTTCTAAATCAAAAGTTCCTTGAGGACAGGCATTCTACTGTGTTTTATTTTACTTTTCCCATGAATTTACTCAACCAATATTTAATGATCTCCTACGGCATGACAAACACTGTCCTAGATGCTGGGGATTTAAAAATCAAAAGACAGATGTGACTCTCCCATCCTTACAGTTTTCAGCCTCATAGAGAAGACAGATAACCAACAAGTTATGTCAAAAAATTGTATAAGTATTGCTTTCATTATGATTCTTTTAGTTATAAGAGACGAAGACCAAATTCAAATTGGCTAAATCAAAGAGAATAATTGGCTTACCGATCAAAACAACCCAATGCATTGATCATGGCTAAAAGCAGAGTGTTCGGGACATATATTCTGCCTTGATCTCATTCTTTCCATTATTCTGTAATGGTTCTGTACTCAGGCAGACTTTCTCCTTGTGGTGACAAAATGGCTGCCAGTGGCTCCAGCCTTGGATTTATCGTCTTAGATCATTCTCTTACCCTTACAGAAAGAGAATTTCTCTTCCCCTGCAGTTTCACAGAAATCTTAGGCTTAATTTGTGTTGTTCAAAATTGGGTCACCTGTCCATTTCTGAACCAGTCATTGGCATAAACAGCATGCTCAGGCCAAGGCCCACCCTGAGCTAGGGTATGGGCAGCTCTAATCAAATCACATAACGTGGAAAAAGGAAGGATGGTTTCATAAGGAAAATTTGGATGAATTACTAGAGAAAGATGGAAAAACTCCCAGGCAGGCAGGAACGATGGACATTTACCACAAATCTTATGATGTTAAAATACAGGGCACTCACTGTGTTCTTACCTCTTCCCCCATGCACACAGGAAGCATATTTTCAATGGTGGTTATATTAAAATCATTTTAAAAGGTATTTTTGAGCATCTCTTGTGATCTGTGATGTTAACTTTGTGTGTCAGCCTGTGTCAGCCTGGCTGTGCTAATGGATGTCCAGATGGCTGGTAAAACATTATTTCTGGGTGTGCCTATGAGGGCGTTTCTGGAAGAGATTAGCATTTGAATCAGAAGACTGAATAAATAAGATCACTGCCTGTTGGAGGAGGTCTTTGAGAGGACATGATGGCAGGTTAATCCAAGAGCTGGACCACAGCAATGAGAGGCTTCTCACCCCCTCCCCTGTCCTTGGAATGTGCATTCCCCCTTGTCTTCCCCAACACTAGAAGCCCCAAAGACGTAGTCTTGAGATGTGTTGTTGAGACCATCTGGATGTGACTGAACCCAGTTAAGGTCTCTATATAAATTTTTAAGATCCTAATGGGTGAGTGCAGAGGTATACTTGTCTCGCAGTCACCCAAGATAGCCTTGTATACAAGGCTGCCACCTATCAACCTGGAGTGGTCTGCATCTTCCTTCAGTCTTTCCTGGCCCTGCATGTATGGGGCCAGTTTGCAAACCAACACCCTCACCAATGTGGGTGAGCATCACCCAACCTGTTGAGGGCCTGAATAGAACAAAAAGGCAGAGGATGGGTGAATTTGCTCTCTGCTTGAGTTGGGACATCCATCTTCTCCCGCCCTGGGACTTTGGTTATCTCTGCTCTGGGGCCTTTGAGCTTGGACCAGGACTTAACACCATTGGCCTCCAGTTCTCAGGCCTTTGGGTTTGGACTGGAACTACACACCACTGGTTTTCTTGCGCCTCCAACTTGCAGACTCCATAATCATGTGAGCCAATCCCTCATAATAAATCTCTTTCTATATATCTGTATGTATCCTCTTGATTCTGTTTCTCTGAAAAACTCCAGGTAACACAGAGAATGTTATTTGTGAGATACCAAAGAAATAAAGGCCAAAAGCTTGGGGTCTGTTTTAAGCGCAAAATATCAGTATCAACTGCAACAATCTAAGAAGTTCCAACATGTGTAAAGTGATGTACTATAATTTAAATGCTAAGTGCTAAGTAAGGCATGAAGACATTATGCTCTACTATCATAATTCAAAATAGCAACTATTATTTGTCCAGTATTTCATGTTTTGAAAACATTTTTGTGTATATTATCTCAGTTGATTTTAAAGTGATCCCTGTCAGGTTGTTGGGGAATATATTTTCATGACCTGCATTTTCTACAGGAGAAACTGAGGCAGGAAGGGGCACACAAGTCCAAAGTGGAGGTGAACAGATTGAGGGGTATGCAATCCCGGCTTTTACTTTGCCTTTTGTATCAAAAGGGTCTGCTCCCAAATGTTCCCTGCAGTGGGCATTCCTGGGTAGTCAGCACAGCCCAAGTGCCCTGCCACTAAAGGGTTCTTTCTTTTCTTTTGAAAGCTCACATTAGTTTAAAAATATGTGTTCAGTTGCTTTCTATTTCATAATATATCTGTACTTCTTTTAACAGTAAAACCTTTTTGCCTCTAACTCTGACTCTGGCTTATTTGTGCCTCAGTATCCCCAGTGCACCTTTTTTTTTTAACATCTTTATTGGAGTATAATTGCTTTACAATGTTGTCTTAGTTTCTGTTGTATAACAAAGTGAATCAGCTATATGTATACATGTATCCTCTCCCTCTTGCGTCTCCCTCCCACCCTCCTTGTCCCACCCCTCTAGGTGGTCACAAAGCACCAAGCTGATCTCCCTGTGCTATGCGGCTGCTTCCCACTAGCTATCTGTTTTACATTTGGTAGTGCATATATATCAATGCCACTCTCTCACTTTGTCCCAGCTTACCCTTCCCCTCCCCGTGTCCTCAAGTCCATTCTCTATGTCTGTGTCTTTATTCCTGTCCTGCCCCTAGGCTCTTCAGAACCTTTTTTTTTTTTTTAGATTCCATATATATGTGTTAGCATATGGTATTTGTTTTTCTCTCTCTGACTGACTTCACTCTGTATGACAGACTCTAGGTCCCTCCACCTCACTACAAATAACTCAATTTCGTTTCTTTTTATGGCTGAGTAATATTCCATTGTGTATATGTACCACCTCTTCTTTAGCCATTCATCTGTTGATGGACATTCAGGTTGGTTCTATGACCTGGCTATTGTAAATAATGCTGCAATGAACATTGTGGTACATGTTTGTTTTTGAATTACAGTTTTCTCAGGGTATATGCCCAGTATGGGCCTGTCACCCAAATTCACAACGCACAGCACAAGATTGCAGGCACGTGGAGACCTGTGATGTGATTTCTGGGGGGCAGGAATTGTCATTTTCGGTCTTGAGGAATGTGTCTAGCAGAGAAATAGTCTTAGGTCACAAAGTAGCACTCCTTCCTTGTGGACAACAGTGACAAGAGCATAATTCAGGTCCCCTCTCATCCCTAAAAGTCCTTGAAAAATAAGCATAGGCCCAGTGGGAAAAATCTGTGTTTAGCAAGTTTCTACTGTTTTACATGGAACATCCATGCATTTCTTTGTATTGTTATCACGTTGGCTCCCTTTCACGAAGAGATAAATCACACAGTATGTTCTACAGGTTTCAAGTTTGCTAAAAACAAACACAATTTCACAGCTTTCCAGAATATTTTATTGTTTAGCAGCTTCCAGGACTTTGTATTCACTAAGTACCTTACGGTTTATTCCTTAATCATCACAGAATCCTTGAAGCAGTTTGGCCTGATATATTGCTGGTTCTGCTTTATGGATGAAGAACCTAAAAGGAAGTGATGTTCAAAGTTATACACAAGGACCAAAGTTAGAATCCATAAGTCTCAATTACAAGTACGTTCCATTGAATCTGGCTTCCTTCCTGCATTTCAACCTTGGGTTTTTCTATAACCTCTTTAAGTTAGGTCAAAAGGACAAGTCTCTGCCTGATTCTGCCTGACCTGTATTCTGATATTGTCACTTAGTAATCTTGTGACTCAGGGTATGTCATAAAACTCAAACAAGCTTCAGTTTTCTCCCTTGTAAAAAGGGGAAATTAAGCCTATGTTTCAAGTTGTGATTACCTATAACAAATGTGACAAATGGTCATTGTTGCAATTAAGAATCAACATAATTTCTCCAATTTTCTCATTCTCTTTCTTGTGGTAGATCATCAAACCCTTGAGAACACAGGCTTCCACTTATAAACTGCTTTATCACAGTGGTTCTCAACCATAACTGCACTCAAGAATCAGTTGGGCAGCCTTTTGAAATTATCCATTTCTTTTTTGTCACTCCAGACCAATTAAACAAGAATAAATAAGGGTGGTCTCAAGCATCATGCTTTTTTAAATCTCCCCAGATGGATTCTACTGTGCAGACATCATATGAGTGAGAGTGATGACTTACAGAGTTGATTTTTGACTTCCCTCTATTTTATATACTAGTTAAAAAGTAAGTTACTTATAAACTTTGGCATTTTATCTTTAGCAGTAGTAAATTAATTTGCCGCTGATTGATAGGACAGTCCAACATGTCAACTCAGTTGGAACCACTGATTCCTGGTTGGGGTAACGAATCCTGGATGGGGTTTGGGAAGGGGTTGGGGGAGGAAGGAGTTGATGCAAATTTGAGTGCCTGGATGCATGGGATGGAATTAATAGAGATGGGGAATGCAGCAAGAACAGGGTTTTGTAATGATGAAGCAGAGAACAGCAGGCATAATCTGCTATGGGCCTTAAACTATATTTAGGAATCCAGACCCTAAAATCTTCAGAGTATAGATATGAATCAGCACATAGCCTGAGTCTCCTTTATTCATTTAGTCTATTCAGGAAAGCACAGTGGTTGAGAGAATAACTGGAGTCAGACTCCCTGTATTTGAGTGCTGCCTCTACCATTTCCTAGCTTTGTGATGCTGCACAAGTTACTTAACATTTTTATGCCTCAATTTTTATATCAGTCTAATGGCGAAAATTATATCTGTTTCCTAGGTTACTGGGAGGAAAAAAATGAGTTAATTCTTGCCAAGTGCTTAGAACACTCCCTGACATATAGTAAGTGCCTAGTTAGTGCTATTATGATTATTTATTTATTAGAGAAATATTTATTTCATGTTGACCATGCACTGTGTACTGTACAAGGTGCTATGCACAGTGCTGAGCAAAGCACATTTATTTCCACCCTCATAGAACTTAGAGAGGAATCATGAGCTCTAAAATAAGAAATACTGACAGAAGTCATGATTGATCCTGAAGAGGGAAAAATGGGAAGTCTCTCTATTTCTGTACAGGGAGCTCTCTGATGAGTTAATGTATTTAAAGATATACAAACAGCGTGTATAAAGATGCATATGTAGAGGGAGAGAAGTGCACATCATAAAGGCAGGTGTATAAAGAAGATAGTCAAGGAAGCTAAAGGCCAGAATGATGTGAGAATTGCAAAACTTGCAAAAACAACTGATGGGGTTTTAATGACACTTTCAGAGCAAAGCAAGTGACCAAGTAAAATACAAAACAAAAATACCAAAGCCAGACAAAGATGCCACAAGAAAACAAAAATACAGACCAATATGCCTAATGAATAGAGATACAAAAATCCTCAACAAAATATTAGGAAATCAAATCCAGCAATACATTAAGAGGATATTATTCACCACGACTGAGTAAAATTTATCACAGGAATGCAAGTGTAGTTCATGTAAAAATATCTATCAATGTAATACACTATGAAGGGAAAAAACAAACCCACACAATCATCTCAATAGACATGGAGAAGCATTTGAAAAAAATTCAGCACCCTTTCATGATAAAAATACTTAGGAAACTAAGAATAAAAGGTAATTTTCTTAACATGATGAAGAGTATTTATGAACATTCCATAGTTGACATCATACTCAATGGTGAAAGACTGAAAGCTTTTCCCCTAAGGTCAGGAACAAAACCACTATGTCCACTTTCACCACTGCTATTCAACATTTGACTGGAAGTCCCAGCAAGGACAATAAGGCAGGAAAAAGAAATAAAAGACACTCAAATTAGAAAGGAGAAAGTAAAACTTTCTCTATTTTCAGGTGAAATAATTCTATGTATGAAAATCCCAAAGAAGCCACAAAAAACTACTAGAGCAAATAAATGAATTTAGCACAGTTGTAGGGTAGAAAATCAACACACACAAAAAGTTGGTTGTGTTTCTATACACCAGCAAGGAACAATTCAAAAAGGAAATTAAGAAAATAATTCCATTTGCCATAGCATCCAAAATAATAAAATGCCTAGAAATAAATTTAACCAAGGAAGTGTAAAACTTACATAATGAGAACTATAAAACATTACTGAAAGAAATTAAACAAGACCTAATTAAATGGAAAGACATCCCATATTCATGGATTGAAAGACATACTATTTTAAAATGGCAGTACTCCCCCAGATAATCTACAGATTCAATGTAATCCGTATCAAAATTCCAATGGCCTTTTTTTGCATAAATGGAAAAGCCAATCCTCATATTTATCTGGAATTACAAGGAGTCCCAAATAGCCAAAACAATATTGAAGAAGTTTGAGGACTCACACTTCTCAATTTCAAAACTTACTGCAAAGCTAAAATAGTGTGGCACTGGCATAAGGGTAGACATATTCGACCAATGGAATACAATTACAAGTTGAGAAATAAACCTAAATATCTATGGTCAATTCATTTTTGATATGGGAGCTAAGACCATTCGATAGGGAGAGAATAGTCTCTTCAACAAATGGTGGAGGGACAATTGGATAAGCATATGCAAAAGAATGAATTTGGACCCTACCTTACTCCATTTACAAAAATCAACTCAACATGGATCAACAACTTAAATATAAGAGGGAGAGAGGGAGAAATCAGACACATGCTTGGATATAGATAGTGTCAAGTTAATCAGGAGTGGTGAACAGCCAGCCTTCTTCAATTGTAAAGCATAAAATAAACATTTCTTTAAAAGAGAAATGGAAATCAATCATTGGATATTGCCTGGTTTCTTGAAGTTAGTTCCACTTGTCAAACTCTGGTGAATTACCTCTCAAGGGATCATAAGAATTGTCTGATGTGATTGTGGGACCACTGTTGATCATCTTTGAGAAATTGCAGACAATAAGAAAGGTGTTAGCCCAGAGGCAATGGACAACTGTGAAGTTATTCACAAAGGGGAACATGGTCCCTGGATTACAGTTTGCTAAACTAGATGGTGATTCCCAACAGAATTTCCCAGTAGATATTATATAGGCAGTTTATAAGAGGTGACATGTAGGCCAACCCAGACTCCCTAAGCAGAGCTAACAAGTCAAACCATAATTTACATTTTGTAGATAATTACCAGGCCAGAAAATTAGGGGAATGCTATAGATATGAGAAAGCTAAATTTATCAAGGCATTAAACAAAGACTTATCCTGCTCATAAAATGGAAGAAAATGTGGTCTGGGATACTCGTATGGTTAACTAGTTTAATTGCTGGTAGAATAATTGTTAATTTAATTGTTTTTTGAATATTCAAGGAGTATTGATTAATGGATGGGCACCAATCTAGAAGGAGACCTCAGTGATCACATTCTGGGGCCCTATTCTCTTGCTTATTCCAGTTCAACTTACCATTTAAATTTACATCCAAAGAGTATAGAATTCTAGTAAGAGACCTCATTGCAAGAATAAAAATAGGGCTTTTAGTTTAGTTTATAAAAAACTATCAGTGCAATTACAAATGGGAAAGATTTAGTTTGATAACCTTTCTTGTGAGATTGCTTTCATTCCTCACATGTTAAGTGAGTGTCCACTATTTGTCAGGCACTCTGCTAGCTGGTCAGCATGTAAAAATGTGGTCACTCCAGGAATCTGTAGTAGACTAGCTACCTCAAAACCCTCCCTGAAATCTTAGTGGTTGGTTTCTTACTCAAGTCCCAGAACAATATGGGTCAACAGAGACACTCTTTCAAGCAGACTTTCAGGGGCCTGGGCTTTACCATCCCTAGAACCTCCACTCTCTTGGCATCTGGCCAGCAGACAGGGGAAGAGAGTGCATGTGGAGGATCATGCCCCCTCCTGCTTGGCCCATATCACTCTATGTCACTTCTGACTACAAGGGAAGCTGGGAAGTATAGTCTCACTGTGTGCCTAGGAGGAAAAGGGAAAATCTGTTTGGGCAACAAATGGCCAATCTCTGCCACAGGGGAAAGATAGACACATAAAACAACATAGTAAATAAAATTGGTATTGGAGATATATAGAAGGTGCTAAAAACAAAACAACAACAACAAAACAAACCAAAAAAAAAAAAAAAAACACGAAAAAAGGACTACTAGGAAGCATCCTGTACCAGAGTAGTCAAAGAAGATATCCATAAGAGGTGATGCCAGTGGTGAGTCTCTGAGGATGATTTTGAAATAATGGATAGGGGTTAACCAGACAAAGAGGAGAGGATGTTAAAAGAGACAAACCCAGAAAATGCAAACGAAGGAGAAAGAATGTGGAGGGACTCTGAGCGCAGGAGAACTGGCAGCCTGCCATGGAGTGGGCAGTGGCTCTCTTGGGGCTCATGTAATTCTCAGCATTTGAAAAGAATGGTTGCTTGGATGGGAAGGGGGCATCTCTTCTGTTCTACAATCCAGTTCACAGAGCTCCTTTGTGGGACAGCCACCAGAAAATGGTCCCTTTTTATGCTATATCTTACCTTATAAAGTGTCATATAACTGCTCCCAAAGCACTTCCCTGTGGGTCTCAGTGGCTGCTGTTTGACCAGCCAAAGCTGTGAAGGCAGCTTAACACAAACCCATCATTATGTTCTGTTGAGTACAGGGTTCCACTTCCCACTCCCCAAGGAGAGGCAGTAGAGATGTAATCTCAGTTGAAGGCCATTGTATCTATGAGAAAAGTACATCTGAAAGTGGGGGGGTCTACATTTATCTTGGGTCCAGGATTTCTATTTTTGGAGAACCTCAAACTGATGACAAACTGAGATGAGACTACCCACAAGCCCTGGAGAACAAGCCAGGGCTCAGGAAGCTCTGTCCCAGGCCTAGGACTCTTGGTGGGAAGCACAAAACCAAAAGCCATTCCGTTATGCTCACATCATCAGATAAGAGGAGACCAAGCCAGTGCTGTTCCCACACTAGGGTGATATTTGCTAGCAACCAGTACCACTGGGACAGTCTCCCCAGCTCATGGTTTTAAGGTCATTTCTTGGTCTCCTGCTCAAAGGCACTCAGCGGACTGCTGCATATAAAGACGTTTTAAAAGAACAGATGGGGGGGGGGGCACCTTCAAGATGGCGGAGGAATAAGACGTGGAGATCACCTTCCTGCGTATAAATACATCAGAAATACATCTACACGTGTCACAACTCCTACAGAACAGCTACTGAACACTGGCAGAAGACCTCAGACATCCCAAAAGCTTTGCTTTTATAATTTGTCGTAGGGTTCTGTCTCTCCGATTTTGTTTTTTTTTTTTAAGTATAGTTTTTAGTGCTTGTTAGCATTGGTGGATTTGTTTTTTGGTTTGGTTGCTCTCTTCTTTCTTTCTTTCCTTTTTTTTATTACTTTTTTATTTTTAATATTTTTTATTTTAATAACTTTATTTTATTTATTTATTTATCTTTCTTTCTTTCTTTTTCTTTCTACCTTTTCTTCTGAGCCGTGTGGCTGAGAGGGTATTGGTTCTCCAGCCAGGTGTCAGGTCTGAGCCTCTGAGGTGGGAGAGCTGAGTTCAGGACATTGGTCCACCAGAGACCTCCCGGCCCCATGTAATGTCAAATGGTGAAAGCTCTCCAAGAGATCTCCATCTCAGCACTAAGACCCAGCTCCACTCAATGACCAGCAAGCTATAGTGCTGGACACTCTTTGCCAAACAACTAGCAAGACAGGAACACAACCCTACCCATTAGCAGAGAGGCTGCCTAAAATCATAATAAGTTCACAGACAACCCAAAACACACCACTGGATGCGGTCCTGCCCACCAGAAAGACAAGATCCAGCCTCACCCACCAGAACAGAGGCACTAGTCCCCTTCCCCAGGAAGCCTACACAACCCACTGAACCAACCTTACCGACTGGGGGCAGACACCAAAAACAACAGGAACTATGAACCTGCAGCCTGTGAAAAGGAGACCCCAAACACAGTAACTTAAGCAAAATGAGAAGACAGAGAAATACACAGCAGATGACGGAGCAAGGTAAAAACCCACCAGACCAAACAAATGAAGAGGAAATAGACAGTCTACCCCAAAAAGAATTCAGAGTAATGATAGTAAAGATGATCCAAAATCTTGGAAATAGAATGGAGAAAATACAAGAAACATTTAACAAGGACCTAGAAGAACTAAAGAGCAAACAAACAATGATGAACAACACAAAAAATGAAATTAAAAATTCTCTAGAAGAAATCAATAGCAGAATAACTGAGGCAGAAGAACGGATAAGTGACCTGGAAAATAAAAGAGTGGAAATAACTACTGCAAAGCAGAATAAAGAAAAAAGAATGAAAAGAATTGAGGACAATTTTGGAGACTTCTGGGACAAAATTAAACACACCAACATTTGATTATAGTAGTCCCAGAAGAGAAAAAGAAAGGGACTGAGAAGATATTTGAAGAGATTATAGTTGAAAACTTCCTTAATATGGGAAAGGAAATAGTCAATCAAGTCCAGGAAGCACAGAGAGTCCCATACAGGATAAATCCAAGGAGAAACATGCCAAGACACACATTAATCAAACTATCAAAAATTAAATACAAAGAAAAAATACTAAAAGCAGCAAGGAAAAAGAAACAAATAACGTACAAGGGAATCCACATAAGGTTAAGAGCTGATCTTTCAGCAGAAACTCTGCTAGCCAGAAGGGAGTGGCAGGACATATTTAAAGTGATGAAGGGGAAAAACCTACAATCAAGATTACTCTACCCAGCAAGGATCTCATTCAGATTTGATGGAGAAATCAAAACCTTTACAGACAAACAAAAGCTAAGAGAATTCAGGATCACCAAACCAGCTTTACAACAAATGCTAAAGGAACTTCTCTAGGAAGGAAACACAAGAGAAGGAAAAGACCTACAAAAACAAACCCAAAACAATTAAGAAAATGGTAACAGGAACATACATACTGAAAACTACCTCAAATGTAAATGGATTAAATGCTCCAGCCAGAAGACATAGACTGGAGATAACCTCATCCACCAGAGAACAGACAGCAGAAGCAAGAAGAACTACAATCCTGCAGCCTGTGGAACAAAAACCACATTCACAGAAAGATAGAAAAGATGAAAAGAAAGAGAGCTATGTACTAGATGAAGGAACAAGATAAAAACCCAGAAAAAAACCTAAAAGAAATGGAGATAGGCAACCTTCCAGAAAAAGAATTCAGAATAACGATAGTGAAGATGATCCAGGACCTCAGAAAAAGAATGGAGGCAAAGATCAAGAAGATGTAAGAAATGTTTAACAAGGGCCTAGAAGAAGTAAAGAACAAACACCTAGAAGAATTGAAGAACAAACAAACAGAGGTGAACAATACAATAACTGAAATGAAAAATACACTAGAAGGAATCAATAGCAGAATAATGGAGGCAGAAGAATGGTTAAGTGACCTGGAAGACAGAATGGTAGAATTCACTGCCATGGAACAGAATAAAGAAAAAGAATGAAAAGAAATGAAGAGAGCCTAAGAGACCTCTGGGACAACATTAAACGCAACAACATTCGCATTATAGGGGGTCCCAGAGGAAGAAGAGAGAGAGAAAGGACCCGAGAAAATATTTGAAGAGATTATAGTTGAAAACATCCCTAATATGGGAAAGGAAATAGCCACCCAAGTCCAGGAAGTGCAGAGAGTCCCAGACAGGACATACCCAAGGAGAAACACGCTGAGACACATAGTAATCAAATTGACAAAAATTACGCTGAGACACATAGTAATCAAATTGACAAAAATTAAAGTCAAAGAAAACTTATTGAAAGCAACAAGGGAAAAATGACAAATAACATACAAGGGAACTCCCATATGGTTAACAGCTGATTTCTCAGCAGAAACTCTACAAGCCTGAAGGGAGTGGCATGATATATTTAAAGTGATGAAAGGGAAGAACCTACAACCAAGATTACTCTACCCGGCAAGGATCTCATTCAGATTCGATGGAGAAATCAAAAGCTTTACAGACAAGCAAAAGCTAAGAGAATTCAGCACCACCAAACCAGCTCTACAACAAATGCTAAAGGAACTTCTCTAAGTGGGAAACACAAGAGAAGAAAAGGATCTAGAAAAACAAACCCAAAAGAATTAAGAAAATGGTAATAGGAACACACATATCGATAATTACCTTAAGTGTGAATGGATTAAATGCTCTAATCAAAAGACACAGGCTCGCTGAATGGATACAAAAACAATATCCATTTATATGCTGTCTACAAGAGACCCACTTCAGACCTAGGGACACATACAGACTGAAAGTGAGGGGATGGAAAAAGATATTCCATGCAAATGGAAATCAAAAGAAAGCTGGAGTAGCAATACTCATATCAGATAAAATAGACTTTAAAATAGAGAATGTTACAAGAGACAAGGAAGGACACTACATAATGATCAAGGGATCAATCCAAGAGGAAGATATAACAATTATAAATATATACGCACCCAACATAGGAGCACCTCAATACATAAGGCAACTGCTAACAGCTATACAAGAGGAAATCCACAGTAGCACAATAATAGTGGAGGACTTTAACACCTCACTTACACCAATGGACAGATCATCCAAATAGAAAATTAATAAGGAAGAACAAGCTTTAAATGACACAGTAGACCAGAGAGATTTAATTGATATTTATCGGACATTCCACCCAAAAACAGCAGATTACACTTTCTTCTCAAGTGCACATGGAACATTCTTCAGGATAGATCACATCTTGGGTCACAAATCAAGCCTCAGTAAATTTAAGAAAATTGAAATTATATCAAGCATCTTTTGGGACCGCAGTGCTATGAGATTAGAAATCAATTACGGGAAAAAAACATAAAAAAACACGAACACATGGAGGCTAAACAATACGTTACTAAAGAACCAAGAGATCACTGAAGAAATCAAAGAGGAAATCAAAAAATACCTGGAGACAAATGACAATGAAAACATGACAATCCAACACCTTTGGGATGCAGCAAAAGCAGTTCTAAAAGGGAAGTTTATAGCAATACAAGCCTATTGTATTTTCTCAAGAAACAAGAAAAATCTCAAACAAACAATCTAACCTTACATCTAAAGGAACTAGAGAAAGAAGAACAAACAAAACCCAAAGTTAGCAGAAGGAAAGAAATCATAAAGATCAGAGCAGAAATAAATGAAATATAAACAAAGAAAACAATAGCAAAGATCAATAAA
This sequence comes from Balaenoptera physalus, assembly GCF_965194825.1. Classification (NCBI taxonomy): domain Eukaryota; kingdom Metazoa; phylum Chordata; class Mammalia; order Artiodactyla; family Balaenopteridae; genus Balaenoptera; species Balaenoptera physalus. Next base: position 57,921,284 of record NC_138886.1, read on the forward strand.
ACTAAAAGCTCGTTCTTTGATAAGATTAAAAGAATTGATAAACCATTAGCCAGACTCATCAAGAAAAAGAGGGAGAGGACTCAAATCAATAAAATTAGAAATGAAAAAAGAGAAGTTACAACAGACACCACAGAAATACAAAGCATCCTAAGAGACTCCTACAAGCACCTCTATGCCAATAAAATGGGCAACCTGGAAGAAATGGACAAATTCTTAGAAAGGTATAACCTTCCAAGACTGAACCAGGAAGAAATAGAAAATATGAACAGACCAATCACAAGTAATGAAATTGAAACTGTGATTAAAAATCTTCCAACAAACAAAAGTCCAGGACCAGATGGCTTCACAGGCGAATTCTATCAAACATTTAGAGAAGAGCTAACACCCATCCTTCTCAAACTCTTCCAAAAATTGCAGAGAAAAGAACACTCCCAAACTCATTCTATGAGGCCACTATCACCCTAATACCAAAACCAGGCAAAGACACTGCAAAAAAAGAAAATTACAGACCAATATCACTGATGAATATAGATGCCAAAATCCTCAACAAAATACTACCAAACAGAATCCAACAACACATTAAAAGGATCATACACCATGGTCAAGTGGGATTTATCCTAGGGAAGCAAGGATTCTTCAATATACACAAATCAATCAATGTGATACACCATATTAACAAATTAAAGAACGAAATCCATATGATCATCTCAATAGATGCAGAAAAAGCTTTTGACAAAATTCAACACCCATTTATGATAAAAACTCTCCAGAAAGTGCACAAAGAGGGAACCTACCTCAACATAATAAAGGCCATATACGACAAGCCCACAGCAAACAATGGTGAAAAACTGATAGCATTTCCACTAAGATTAGGAACAAGACAAGGATGTCAACTCTTGCCACTATTATTCAACATAGTTTTGGAAGTCCTAGCCACGGCAATCAGAGAAGAAAAAGAAATAGAAGAAATCCAAATCAGAAAAGAAGAAGTAAAACTGTCACTGCTTGCAGATGACATGATACTATACATAGAGGTTCCCAAAGATGCTACCAGAAAACTACTAGAGCTAATCAATGAATTTGGTAATGTAGCAGGATATAAAGTTAATGCACAGAAATCTCTTGCATTCCTATACACTAATGATGAAAAATCTGAATGAGAAATTAAGGAAACACTCCCATTTACCACTGCAACAAAAAGAATAAAATACCTAGTAATAAACCTACCTAGGGAGACAAAAGACCTGTATGCAGAAAACTATAAGACATTGATGAAAGAAATTAAAGATGTTACAAACAGATGGAGAGATATACCATGTTCTTGGATTGGAAGAATCAACATTGTGAAAATGACTATACTACCCAAAGCAATCTACAGATTCAATGCAATCCCTATCAAAGTACCAATGGCATTTTTCATGGAACTAGAACAAAAAATTTCACAATTTGTATGGAAACAAAAAAGACCCCGAATAGCCAAAGCAATCTTGAGAAAGAAAAACAGAGCTGGAGGAATCAAACTCCCAGGCTTCAGACTATTCTACAAAGCTACAGTAATCAAGACAGTATGGTACTGGCACAAAAAAAGAAATATAGGTCAATGGAACAGGATAGAAAGCCCAGAGATAAACCCACACACATATGGTCACCTTATCTTTGATAAAGGAGGCAAGACTAGACAATGGAGAAAAGACAGCCTCTTCAATAAGTGGCGCTGGGAAAACTGGACAGCTACATGTAAAAGAATGAAATTAGAACACTCCCTAACACCATACACAGAAATAAGCTCAAAATGGATTAAAGACCTAAATGTAAGGCCAGACACTGTAAAACCCTTAGAGGAAAATATAGGCAGAACATTCTATGACATTCATTACAGCAAGATCCTTTTTGACCCTCCTCCTAGAGAAATGGAATTAAAAACAAAAATAAACAAAGGGGACCTAATGAAACTTAAAAGCTTTTGCACAGCAAAGGAAACCATAAACAAGGCGAAAAGACAGTCCTCAGAATGGGAGAAAATATTTGCAAATGAAACAACTGACAAAGGATTAATCTCCACGATATACAGGCAGCTCATGCAGCTCAATATCAAAAAAACAAACAACCCAATCCAAAAATAGGCAAAGGAGCTAAATAGACATTTCTCCAAAGAAGATATACAGATTGCCCACAAACACATGAAAGAATGCTCAACATAACTAATCATTAGAGAAATGCAAATCAAAACTACAATGAGGTATGACCTCACACTGGTCAGTATGGCCATCATCAAAAAATCTACCAACAATAAATGCTGGAGAGGGTTTGGAGAAAAGGGAACCCTCTTGCACTGCTGGTGGGAATGTAAATTGATACAGCCACTCTGGAGAACAGTGTGGAAGTTCCTTGAAAAACTCAAAATAGAACTACCGTATGACCCAGCAATCCCACCACTGGGCATATACCCTGAGAAAACCATAATTCAAAAAGAGTCATGCACCACAATGTTCACTGCAGCTCTATTTACAATAGCCAGGACATGGAAGCAACCTAAGTGTCCATCGACAGATGAATGGATAAAGAAGATGTGGCACATATATACAATGGAATATTACTCAGCCATAAAAAGAAACAAAATTGAGTTATTTGTAGTGAGGTGGATGGACCTAGAGTCTGTCATACAGAGTGAAGTAAGTCGGAAGGAGAAAAACAGATACCGTATGCTAACACATATATATGGAATCTAAAAAAAAAAAACCCACAAAAAAATGGTTCTGAAGAACCTAGGGGCAGGACAGGAATAAAGACACAGACGTAGAGAATGGACTTGAGGATACGGGGAGGGGGAAGGGTAAGCTGGGATGAAGCGAGAGAGTGGCATGGACATATATACACTACCAAATGTAAAATAGATAGCTAGTGGGAAGCAGTCACATAGCACAGGGAGATCAGCTTGGTGCTTTGTGACCACCTAGAGGGGTGGGATAGGGAGGGTGGGAGGGAGATGCCAGAGGGAGGATATATGGGCATATATGTATACATATAGCTGATTCACTTTGTTATACAGCAGAAACTAACACACCTTTGTAAAGCAATTGTACTCCAAGATGTTAAAAAAATAAAATAACATATAAATAGTATTTTTATACAGAATGGGGACTACAAGACTAGATGCTTAAAACACAAATTAAACATCACATGTGCAGACCTCATCAACATCTGTGGTCCCACTTTTTGTTCTTTTGCCCTCACAAGGGAGGCAGAGTGTAGTGGAAAAGGCACACATCTCGATATGAAGGTGATATATGTGCAAATCCAGGTTTTTGAACCATGTGACTTTGGGTAGGTGGCTGAATTTCTCTCCATTTTGATTTCCTGTCTGTAAAATGGCAATGAGAATATCTACCTCATCGTAGCACTAGCTGTGAATCCTGATATAACATCCCTGCTTCAGGAATGGCATACTGTAAGTGCTCAGTGAAAATTATTTTGCTCTTTTGTTTTACTTGTAAACCTTCAGCTTCCTCTAATGCACCAATTGTGGGAAACTGCCAAATCGCTGTCTCACTTGCATCTCAGAATCAATAGATCCCAAAGTGAAGTCATTTCCTTTACTTCTAAACCAGCACTCCCTTTCAACATCCCTCTGTAAATAGTACCACCATTTTCTCAATGAATTAGAATCACTTTTACTCTCTTTCTTCAATCACCAAGATCTATTGGGTTTTCCTCTCTGGTGTCTGAAACAGCCTCATTACACCTTGTAAATACATACTTCTAAAGTTATGGAAACAAATGTCATAGGAACCACTGACGTGTTTAGAATAGAATCCTGACCTGGTGAAGTCAGTATTTAAAGATTCTTTTTGCAGTGCACTGCCCTTAGAGGTATGACTTTGAAGTGCTAAAGAGATGAGAATTAGATTTGGAACAGAGAATCGAACAGAAACAAAGCCAGGTAAATGGGGCATAGACAATAAGGAGATTTCCTGTTTTAGTGGAAGTTGAAGGTTTTGATGGGCTTCAGATCAATCTAATGGCTCTGAGATATATTTCAGTAAAGTTGCACCCCACCCTTTGCTCTGAGCCTTTTGCCTACTGAGTTAGGGATCATTAATTTATTTTCATCTTCCACCCCATTTAATATTTAAGAATGCTGAAGCCCAAAGAAGTAACATGACTTGTCCAAAGTTATCTAGCAGGTCAGTCAATGATGCTTTAGTTGTCCTGTGTCTCCTCTCCTCAGAACTTTGTTCTCTGTAAGCCAATCGAAAATAATTTGAATGTCTCAGACATTAGTACTTTCTGAGTACAGATGCTGACATACCAACATTAATGCCCAAATTTACATTACTTATATCCCCACTTGAATAATTGCAGGACCTTAGCTGACATCCCCCAGAAGACTCTACTGGTTATTTCTAAGAGAACAAAGGAAAGAGTCAGCTTACAAACATGCAGGGGCAATTCCACTCACTCCTGTGCTAGATTTTGTCAAACTGCCTGCCAGGCTTTTCAGGGAATCATGGCCCTTCTGCCACTGCTGGGAGCTGCCTTCCCTCCTGCTGGTTCCCTGGGCTCAGAACTTCTCTGCTGGCCTTCCTGAGCCTTTAGGGTTCTATGGCTGCCCTGAAACCTACAGTGGACTCTGGATGGTGGGGAGAAATTCCAATTTCACACTAGCTTACCTAGGCCCTGAAGCAGTGCAGCTTGTGCCTAAGGTCTTACACATTTTCCAAGAACTTTCAGTTTCTGGCCCTAGTCCCTCCTCCCTCTTTCCCAATTGAAATAAACAAGAAATCTATCTAATAAGCAAATGCCAGTTCCCCAGGAAGGACTGAGACCATATGTCCCTTCCATTGGCACCACCTCCCCTCCATGCTCTTCAAAACAATCAAACAAATCATTTCCCCTTTTTACCAAATACATACTTAGGCAGAGGGGTGCTTCCAACTCACACTTGGTACATGTTTATGATGCTTAGCTCCAGCTCAGACAGAATTCCTTATCATTCGGCAAAACTTCTGTGTGAAAGCAAAGATGTATATTTGTGGGCTAGTGTTTGTCATTCTTTCTCAATGCGGAGCCCAGTTCCTGCCCTACACATAGTAGAGGCTCAATGAAGACTTACCTTTTAGGAGAGGTCTCCTGATGGCAACAGGACTTGCAAAGACCTGTCATTATCTTTGGTGTTTTGATTCCGTAGAGACCAATCATGTATACAATAGCAAAATCATGAGCCTACACTTTGACTAAGAAATCTGTATTTGAGAAGACCTGTTGGGATGAGCAATCATGTATAGGGGATGTTGTGTGATTTATAAGAAGACGTATATATTTGGTCATTGTCCTGTCCCCACTTCTGGCACAGCGCTCCTAAAATCCTTGGAATTTCCAAAGTGTTGAGAGTGATAAATGTTCCTTTCATTATGTGGATGAGGTGACTTTTAGAAAGCATCTAAGCATGGGAGCTGGTTGCCCCTGGAGTCAACCATATGATCAGACAGTTGGAACTTTCACTTCCCACCCCCTGACCTCTAGGAAGGGGAGAGGGGCTAGAGATGGAGTTCAGTCATCAATGACCTATGATTTAATCAACTATTCTTATGGTTGCAATTGGACTTGGAATTGGCATTCTGAATTGGAGAGGGTCATTGGAACCTCCAGTTTGTAGCTGTTCAGAAGCACAGGTAACAACCTGGGTTTGGGACTGACATCTGAAGTGTATGTGTGTTGGGGAGGGGCAGTCTTGTGGGACTGAGCCCTTAACCTGTGGGATCTGATACTATCTCTGGGTAGATAGTATTAGAACTGAGTTGAATTATAGGACACCCAGCTGGTGCCAAGAATTGCTTGTTGGTGTGGGGAACCCCCTCCCCTACATGGATTGGAATTGAGATCTGAACAATTTTAGATGTGTATCCTTGATACTCAGCTCAAGCAGTACTTCCTCCAGGAAGTCTGCCCTGATCTCCCAGGATGAATTATGTGGTCTCCACAGCATTCCCACTGTTATCTTTGAAATTCAAAAGCTCCCCCTCTGCTTCAAGGATCTTTGCCATTGTTCTTTCCCTGGCCCTGTGCGTGGCTGGTTCCTTCTCATCTTTCAGATTTCAAATCATATATTCTTTGCAAGGAGAGGCTGCTTTTGGCCATGGTCCTTGGGCAGCAGATTCTGACATGCAGGTGTGTATCCCGAAAGTCGATTGGGAACACCTTTGGGATAATACCTGTGAAGGGGGTGAAGGAAGCCTGATTGGACAGAGGGAGAAGCTGAGCTGTGATGCAGTCACAACAGAAGCCTCAGCCAATCTCACTGGGAGTTCTAGAGCTGGGATGGCCCTTCGGAATTGTACTATATTGAGACAAAGAGGATGGGCCCCTGCACTGCATCAGTCAGGCATTGGATGCAGGCTGCTTCTGGGCAGGGGTAGTAATGTGAGTTGGGTAGCTCCCTTCAGCTGAGGACAGTTCCTAGAGGTGCTCAGCTGTGACAGCATGGTGGCCAAGATCCCTGAAGCCGGGGGGATGAGAGCTCAGGTCCAGAAGGGGAATCAGAGCATTCACTAGAGAGGCCTTGCCTGACCACGCTGTATCAATTAGCATACCACCCTTGCACACTGTATTCCATCAACCGCCCTGTTCGCTTCATTTCTATTCTGTTATATCACACATTACAATTAATTTGCCCTTTTGTACTTTACCTGCCTTCTCCACTTGGGTAAAGGCACCTCTTGAGGGTAAAGACATTATTTGTCATAGAACAATGTGTAGTTGATACTCAGTAAATACTGGCAGAAAAAAATGAATGTGTGAACAAATGATGCAGGTTGATAACATAAACTCCGTATCACTTGCTGCAGCAATTAGGATGTCCAAAGTTACTCCACAGAGTGAGGAGTCATTTTATAAAGGAGGTAAGTCTGCAGTATTTGGAAGGAATAAAAGAACATTAATATCCCATCCTCATTCTGAAAGTAGAAACAGAATGTGATCTCAAATTGTAGTATCAGATGCATTGTGATTTTCAACCAAACTTTTCAAAAAAAAAGTTAAATGTTTTGTTCTAATTAGTAAAGAAATGGATGTTTATTGTGGAAAATGTGTAGGGTGCAAACTATAAATAAGAAAATAAAATTCATCTATAGCGAAAACATAGAGAATGATGACTACTATTAGCATATTCTATGCTAGCATTATTCTATGCTAGCATAATTCTATGCTAACATATTCTATGTTCCTTCTCGGTTTTTCTCTATTTGTATTTTCTATATAACTGAGATCATACTGCTGCTATAATTTCATATCTTGCAATTTTTTCCCTCAACATCATGTAAAGTTTTTGAGGTCCCTGAAATCCTTTAGGCACCTTATTTTTAAAGGTCTGTTCTTCTAGTTGCAACATTATTATTTAACCATATCACCATGATTGGATAATTAGATTGTTTCCAATTTTTGTGTGATTATAAACAATTCCAAGTAAACCTTTTAATAACATGATTTATTAAAGATTATTCTTTTACATGCCCAGATGATCTAATTTGCTAATCATATGCCTCATTTGTCAGATCAAATCACTCCTTTTCATTAAGGTCTTTTATCAGAAATAATAGAGTAGAACCAATCACTAAGCTAAAAGTAAGAAATCCTGGGGTCTATCCCAGGTTGGAAGCTTACTAATGATGCAGCTTTGGGAAAGCAATGTGTTTTCAACACTGAGCCTCAGTTTCTTTGCTTGTAAAATGGAATGATTGGGCTAGATCATCTTTAAAAATCGCTTTCAGCTCTAGTATCCTATACTTTTATAACTGCTTCTTATTTCTCTTCAAGAAACAGCTTCATGGGCTCAATTTCAGGCCTCTTTAACATTTTGAGTTACCTACAAATCTCTGATTTCCTGTATTTCTGATTTAACTTCCCTCCTTTTATCCAATTTTGGCTATTCCTTAATCTTCTTATCTAGGTCTTACTTTTGTTCCTTCTTTCACTGCCATCCATTAAGCTGAGATGAACCCTCTCTTCTTGATCTTTTACCCACTCAGTACCTGATTTTTCTTTAAATCCTTTCTCAACACTTAATTTTTTTCCCTGCTAATCCTTTTGATGTTCAGTACTCACAAAGATTGCTCAACCCTCTACTTTCTCTTTTTTTGCAAAAATAAATGCAAATAAAAAGTTGGGTAAAAGAATGTAAGGAAGTGAAGTTAAACTCAGTAACATGATATAGCACACATCTGGTGTTTCAGTATACTGTCTGTAACAATCTATATGTGGTACGGGGTTTAGTCGGGAGGGTGAGGGAAGGGGTCAGTGCTGGAGACTGGCTGAAAGGCCAAAGGATATTTCTGTCAACAAGGTTAATAGAAGCCCATATGCCACATTACTCTTAATCTCATAATAAAAATGATGATAGTAATCAGTAATTGGTAACATTTTAAATTGCTTTTTTATGTTGCAGACATTATACTAAGCATATTGATGTTCTATGTCTCCTTAAATCTTCAGAAACCCCTGTGAGATAGGAATTATTATTACCCCTGATTTGTTGATAGGGAAACGGATGTATTGAAATCATTTTTCCATATTATAACAAACAAATATACAAGAATTATATCAAATCCCTGGAAGGTGTTCAGTGTAATGGCAGGCATGGATTATATCATGTATCAGTTAGAATGTGGCAAATACTCTTCATTTGGGTTTGCCCCAAATTCAGAACCTGAGATAAGGACTTTGCAGGTGATTCCAGAAATCAGGAGAGAGGGTGTGAGGAAAATGAGAGAGGGAAGGAGGGGTCGTCACAATAAGGGCATGTCATGGAGACCACTACTGCGGCTCCTGGGGAGTGGAATCTGCCTCAGTGTCTCAAGATCAACCCCTAGAATTGTGAAGACTGACATTCTCTCTTTTGTTATACTACCCTTTCTGCAAGTGTGTTTTCAGAAAAATTCTTTTTGGAGTTGTTGATTGGCAAGGTATAACAAACAAAAGGAATGACTCAATCAAATAAGTTTGAGAAACACCACAAGGAAAATAAGAAAGGAAAGGAGAGTGACTCACTTTTCCTTCACTGTGCTTTTCCTTCACTATCCCATGTGATCTTCCCCACAAGGATAGGAAATGCCCAGCATTTCTTATTTTATAGGTGAGGAAATTGGGGCTCAGAGAAATGACGTAACCAGGATAGGCTCCCCATACACAGGGAAAGAGTAGGTATTGGAACCTAACCCTGCCTGACTTGCGCATCCATCCTCTCTTCAGAATACCCATTGTCTACAGGAGTTAATGCCCGATGTCATTTTCTTGTGGGGAAAGGTCACTCCTCCTGTCTCTTACATGCTGTCAGACACCTGTCTGCTCAGCCATAGGAATCGTGCAGTTTGTTGAAGGTCTGCCCTGCTGGGCAGTTGTCTAGGTCTCATTGGAGCTGAGATGTGTTTGTAGTAAACAGTAAACCCATAGGCCAGTTTTTTTTTTTCAAGATTAGCATTTTATTTTATTTTTTAATATTTTTTTTGGCCACACCACGTGGCATGCAGGATCTTAGTTCCCCGACCAGGGATCGAACCTGTGCCTCCTGCATTGGAAGCATGGCGTCTTAACCACTGGACTGCCAGGGAAGTCCCCATAGGCCAGTTTTTTAAAACAGTTTGTGGAACTTGTCCCAGATGTGGACACTGCATACCAACCCTCTGCACTCCTGCTCTGTGCTGGTCGTCCCCATCTGTTGCTCTCTTCTTTCTGGGGTTAGTCATCTGTCAAATGCTGCTCTCTATCAAATCAGTGCTTTCCAAAAACCCAAAGGGAAAGGAAGTTCTGAGTAAATAAGGGCAAAATATGTCATATTTCTTTCAAACTAGCTTCCATGTTAAAATTTACCTGATTTATTTTCATTCCCAGATGTAGAGAGGTTTGGATGTTTCACAGCTGCTACTCAGATGGCCCAGAAATACTATTTGGGCCCATAATTTCAATTTCTCCTTGACCAAAACTTGAACTGTGTTTCTGGCTGACCAGAAAACCCCAAATAAACTTGAATTTCAGTCTCTTCCCTTCTGAGAGCATAGGCTTTGGAGAAAGATAGACATGATTTCAAATCCTGGCTCTGCCTTTGTCCAGCTGTGTAACTTTGGGCAAGTTAATTAAGCTCTCTGCTCTGTCAACATAAAGTGGGGATACAATAGTAATGGTCATATTTACTTGACAGGGTTTCTTTCTGAAGATGAAAGAAGCAATGCATAAAGTATTTAGCTAATTTCCTGTCACCAGCAGATACTCAACAAGTGTTAGCTTCCATTCTGTTCTCTCCAACCCCTGTCCTCTTATCCTGATAAAATAGGTAACAGACTAAAAAAGGTGTGTGTGTTTGTAGACAATAACAGTCAACAGCTCTAGATTTTTACTGTGCTAGAGTTGTGGCAGTGCAGTTAGCATGTAACTCCCAGATTAGGAATAAATGACAGTGAAGAAAAAATCCAACTCAGACACTCAGCTCCTGTTTGTTTCTGGGATAGAACTGTGTGTCTTATTAAATACCAACTACTGTGCTATTCTCTCTCCAGAAAATGATTGGTTGAACTAGGTAGCCAGGGAGTTAGAATTGAATAGAGCCAGGAAAACAGCTGTGTCTAGGTGAAGGCAGCAAGTTTCTAGCTCTTGCTGATTCATTTCTCCGGCAGTTTTTACTTAAGAGAACCATCCATAATGCATGGCTGCAGGACTATATAGAAGGCAAATCGCCCAAACTGTGAGCATTATAAGCATTGAACATTGACTTTTCCAATTCTGGGAACTGCATGATGAGCTACCTATGATTTTTCTAGCCTGAGCATGAGAGAAAAAGAAATGTAGTTACTCAAACAAAAAGAGACGTGAGAATGACTGATTTGCTTTTTTAGCATGCCTTCACCATCCTTCCAATAAGAGTTAATTATAATTCACGACTTTATAAACATTTGTTAAACAACTACTATGTGCCAGACACAAGGTAAAGTATTGGATATTCAGAGGGGAGCTAGACTACGGTGATCCCTCCCCTTCCTGGAGCTTGCAGTCTAGTGGATCCAGTAAACATGTCACTAAAGAACTAAATACGTCTTTTCAATGAGATGAAAATGCTGTGAAGATTGAAAATAGTGGAAACCCGCTTAGAGGTGCCAGCAACCATTTAAGTGGAGCCTACAAGATGAGAAGGAGCCAGCCATGTAGAACGCCAAGAGCAGGAGACCCTGTCAGAAGCATATGCAAAGTCCCTGGGAGGGCAAAAGCTTGGCTTGCTCTGGAAACTAAAAGGAAGCCAGTGTGGCTAAAGCAAAGCTAGCAAGGGATGGTGGCATGAATGGCAAGTTGGAGATGGAAGCAGGGGCTCGTTGGCCATGTACCGAATGAGGCTTTTATTGTAAGGTTAATATGAAACCTTTTAAAGTTTTGACTCAGGGGAATGGCATAATCAGATTTACAATTTCAAAAGATCACTCTGGTTGCTTGGTGGAAAAAGGTTTGTGTAGAGAGGACACAAGAAGATTTGTAGCCAATTAGTAGGCATGTTAACATTCCAGGCATAGAATGATGGTGTGGAGGGGAGGCAGGAAAGTGATGATGGTGCAGGTGGAGAGAAGTAGAAGTAGAACAGGGGATACTCACTGGAGGCAGAATTGATTTGAGTGGTATCAGAGTGACAAAGAGGATAATCAAGGATAACTAAGTTTGGAATGGTTTAATGGAATGGGTGTGTGTTGATGCCATTTACTGGGTTGGAAAGACTGCGGAAGAAGCAGAAGGACAATCCAAACTTTCTCTGGGCCCCTTGAGAACTTTGTACATATCTTTGTTATGGAGTAAACCGTACTATGCTTTGGTTTATTGTCTACCTGACTGCTTTTTCTGCCAGCTTTTTCACCCCATTGGGTAAGAAGCACAAGGTTCATAGCATGGGCTTTTGAGTCAAAGAGAAACAGGAGTCAGATCTGTGCTCTATCACTTACTCACTGTGTGACCTTCAGCAGGTTAATTAACCTCACAGAGCCTAGGTTTCCCGCTTTGTAATTAGGTTCTAATAACACCTATCTCAAGGGTTGATGGATTAAATGAGATAAATTATATAATGTGTCCATTGCTTAGTATGGAATCAATGAATGTTAGCTATTGTTAGCTATCACTGGACTCTTTCATAGTCTTGGTCCATAATAGATACTAAGTATTTATGGAATAAACAAATGAATGGGCTAGAAGCCATTTAGGTGCTTACTGAAAAAATAAATAAATTAGATCTGGATTATAATCTTAAATCTATGATTATCCAACTAATTACTGTTGGTTTTAACTTACTTGGGTTAAACCTGAACTCAGTTTCCTCATATGTAAAATGAAGCAGAGAGGTATGAGGGAAGGGTAGTTGTATGTTAGACTACACAGTTTCTTGAAAAGCTTCTAAATTTAAACTTCCCATAATATTCTTAGTTCTTTGTTTTAATATACCTATTTAATCAACTATTAAAGGGTGCCTAATAATTCATTACATGCTTATCTGCTTTCTCAGTTGATACAATATCAACGATAGTTGATAGGCCAGATGATATGATTCTTGCTTAACAGATGAGAAAGTTGACGTTAAATGACATGTCCATGGTCAGTACTTGAATTCAGACCTCATGACACAGACTATAATCAGTTTTCCACTATGGCTCACTGCTTCTCAGACTAGGTAGTAGCCCTCATATGCAAACAGGAAGAATTCATTTCTAAGAGCCATACTATTTTTGAAAACAACAATTTAAAAATGTTGAGTCATCCTAGGCTTAATATTTATTCTAGAAAAAATTCAAATGGAGTTTCAGAGCTATGAGAAATCCAATAGACCAATAAGACTTCCAGTATGCACTTGCTTAGATGTTCTTGTCTCTTTTAGGTTGACCAAGGGAAATGTAATGTGAGCCGCACATGTAATTTAAAATTTTCTAGTAGCCACACTAAAAAGTTAAAAAGAAATATATGAAATTAATTTTATTATCATATTTTATTTAATCACATACTTCCAACATATTATAATTTCAATATGTAACCAATTTAAACATTTCTGAGATATTTTATAATTATTTTTTCATTCTGAGTCTTCTAAGTCTAAAAATCCAATGTCTATTTTACACTTATAACATATTTCAGTTCAGCCTGACCACATTTCAAATACTCAATAGTCACATGTGGTTCTTGGCTACTGTGTTGGACAGCACAGGTAATACAACTAGTACAATTGCCCAGTCACCAGTCAAACCTTTAAATGGTTTCATGTCACCCTTACAATAAAAGCCACCTTCTGTACAGGGCCAACCATTCCCTGCTTTTCTCTCCACCTTCCCATTCATGTCACTTTCCCTTGCTCACTTGGTATTTCCCTGAGGACAAATACTCGGATCATAGAATGGTGTCATGGAGAATGGTTGGGCTATGTGGGACATCAATTAACATGGCTGTATTCTTTAAAAAGATCAGTCCAGCTAGTTAAACTTGGTATTCCACTTGAAATGGATTATACTAGCCCATTCTATCTCAAGTTAAGTTACCAGAAAAAGATCTTAATTCAGGAAATCTACAGAACATTAGGACCAGAACACTCTATGTAGTAATTCTCAATATATGTACCTCCCTGCAAAAAGACCCATAAACACACTCATGTATATATGCTTGTATGTAGATAGAAAACAGCTGAAATAATTTTCTAAGAAATTGGTCTCAGTACTGACTTTGGAAAAGAGAGTTGTGATGGGTTGGAAGAAAGAATTATGTTTTTTACATATGTTTTTATAGCGTTTGATTTTTTTACCAGAATTTGCAACAAAAATGATAAAAATTGCTTTTTCAATCAAAATTATTATGATACAATAAAATTATACTTTTAGTAAAAATAACTATCACACAAAAAGATAGCATGCATCAGAGAGGAAGAAAATTCCATTGGTCTTTTGCTTTTTATTTTTCTCAGTAGGACCCTTTCTTCAGCCAGAAAGTTAGAAATTGCAGTGGCATGTTATCCAAGGTTATAATCAATGTATAAACCCAACAAGGGTTCAACCATATCACTGCAGCATCAGAGGCAGACACAGTCTGTTGAAAAGTTCCTGTGAATTTGATGGGATTTGTAGCCCTACATCACCCATGGGCTCAGGCTGTCAAGCAACCAGAGAAAATCAATAAAGACTCCTTACTTGTGCTCAGAATTGCAGGGCATGTTTGATGTGTTACCAGCCACCTGACCTAAACGTATTCTGGAAGATTGTGATCATGTCACTGAACTGTTCTAGATCGATCAAATCCTTTCTTTTTGGAGGTGACATAGTTTGTGTAGTATTTATTTCCCAAAGGGAATAATTCACTGAACACTAATTCCGGGAGTTACTCTTTTTAAAAAATTAGTGAAGGTTTCTGCTTACTATATTACCTTCTTGGAAAATGACAATCAACCTCAACATATTAATGACTCAGAGAAGTCCTGTAGTAAAGAAACCTTTTGATGTTGTTTAATTCAGTATTTGCCAAGTTAGTGTGATCAAGCAACTTCTGGTTTCTTTGGGACATGTTTAATTGACACCTGAGCATACTTTGGAAACCTCTGGTATAGTTAGAAGTGGACCTCACTTATTGTTTATGTGATCTTGGTCAAGTGACTTGATTTTCTTAAGCTTTCTTTATAAAATGGGGATAATAATATATGAGGATTACTTAATTTAATGAAATAATTTATGAAGGAAGGATCTTCATAATGGCCACACATAAAAGAGGCACTTAGGAGCTCAACCAACATTAATTCTTTTCTGCTCTCCTCCCCTTCCCTGTTCCTCTGTTATTAGGTAAACTCTCATAGAAAGAATATGATCTATAGAAAATAATATTGCTAAAGCATATTAGAAAATACGAAACTTAGAAACTTATGACACACTTGTCCAATAAGGCTAAGACATGAAGGGGTGCAGATGAAATGGGAAATGAGAGTGGCCTAAAAAATGTGAACCACCCTTGTGTGTGTTACTTTAATCAGGTTTTCAGCACAAAAAATATTTCAGTCTGTAGATAGTCTTTAAGTAGGATTTCTCCAATTTTCTGCTTTGTTTTTTTTAACTGAAAAGAACCTTACAAATTGGAAATTCCTAAACTAAATATAAGAATATGAACTTTATAGGGCCTGGATTAAGTTTCACTCACTTGAACTTAAGTATTTTATAGAAGGTCCGCTTATGAGTGTGATGAATAATAGCGTAATAGCCTAGATTCCCAACAATGTTTCCAATCTAAATTACCAAACATTGTCCTATTGTTTAATAACATATTAAACATATCCCCCTTTTAGAAGTGAAGTAATATATGTATATTTTGGATATTTTGGATTTAAACATAAGTTTAAAAGCCACATGTAGTTTTATTTAAAAAAAACAAATATGTGATATCAGTTGGGGTAACTGCTCCTTGATCTAAATAAGATCAAGTCACGACCCCACTGTGCATCCTGTGGAAGATCCAGTGCCATCAGTAAGTGTGTTTGTGAATTCCCAGCAGGCTTTGCATTTCATGGCCACCTGCAGCTCCAAGTCTTGCTTCTGCTGACATAGTTCAGTTACACATTTGCCTGTCATCCCAAATGAGCTGTCCCCCAGACTCACTGTGTCAACCCAGATGTAGAACTCAGTCCCTTTACTTGATGTTCAAACACAAACAACAAATAAAAATGAAAAACAAACAAACAAAAAACAAAAAAAAATCATTTTAAGGATTTTATGGGTGTAAAAGAATATTTAAGGAAAAGAAGGAGATTTACATTTAAGAATCATAAGCAATATAAAAATTAAATAGTCGGCATTCCTTTCTTAAAGTCTTGTGGCCATTTCTGCAAAATAGGGCTTTGAGGTCCCTCCATATGGCTAAACTCTGATCTCGCACACTTTACTTTCTCATTTTCTCTATTACCTCTCCTGAGGAACAAAGGAGGAAAAAAATCCTTATTCCCCCCCAAATAACCCGATATTAGGTGATGTCCTTATTGTTCAGGCAATCAATAAATCTCTATTGCCATTTGCCCTGCTTAAAGGAGCACATGTGAGAAGCAACTCCAATTGGAAACCAACCCCCGTGATTGCAGCATTTGTCCCTTAGATGTTCATTTTCAACTTGGGGTTCATATTCGAACCCGTTGTCCATGACACACCAACATGGAAGCTCTGTCTGTACCAAGCGGCAGTTCTTAGTTTGGAGGATAACTATTTATTTATTTAACATGTCTCCCAGGGCTCTTCACATTGAATTTTATAGGAGCTACATAGCTTATATTTTAGGCTAGACAATCCTAAATTTACTTTTCCAACTTGGTGAAAGTTTATCCAATTATTTTCATAGGATATAGACACCATTGGAAACTTAATTATATATATATATAAATATATGTATGTGTATATGAATAATCAATAGATGTGATAAATACTATAATTTAAACCATGGTTATTTAGTTTTGTTGTATCATTTTTGTGTTCATATTTTATTCATACAAATTTATTTTTCTGATATCACAAGGAAATGAGGTATTTATTATTGCCAAATAATTAATGCTCCTCTTTGATAAGAAGTGACAAAATTTTATTAAAACATTCTCAAATTATTTCTAAAGTACATGTGTCTCTCACGGAATACAATGATCATATTGTAGTAAGTTGGGATGAAAACAAGGGGAGATGGGGGGGAGACATAC
Source organism: Balaenoptera physalus (assembly GCF_965194825.1). Taxonomy (NCBI): domain Eukaryota; kingdom Metazoa; phylum Chordata; class Mammalia; order Artiodactyla; family Balaenopteridae; genus Balaenoptera; species Balaenoptera physalus. The sequence continues at coordinate 57,937,995 of NC_138886.1, forward strand.
CATTGGAGGAATTTTATAGAGCAGCATTATTCAAAGTTGCAGTTGGGGAGTCATTTTGGTGAGTCTCTATCAATAATGAAATAGAATGGAATAGAGTGTGATCGACAAAAAAAGGAGTATATTACATATTACATGATTAAGTACTTTCCTGTGAAGTTTTGTTTGTTAGGTGTTTGTGTGTGTGTGTGTGTGTGTGCACGCACACCGTTGGACACAATGTAAAATGTATTTGTTACTGTGAGTCACAGTCAAAGACGTTTAAAAGTCATTAATATAGAGGCCAAGCTGCACTGGGGCAGCATATGAGTGTGATCACCACAATACAGAGTGTGGTCCTCACTCTTGCAAGTAAGAGATGGAATTTTCTTTGCACATTGATCCTTAACTTAAACCTGTTTCCTGGGGAAAAAAAAAAAGTGTAAGATCAGGCTCAAGTTGAGGGTTGTATGAATCAGACCTGGTATCTCTCTGTTGGGCCAACCACAGTGGGCTTTGAAATTGGACCACCGTGGTTCAAATCCTGGCTCCACCACTTACCAGTAGTGTGACCTTGGGCAGGATGCTTAACCTCTCCAACTCTTGAATTCCTCGCCTGTGAAGTAGAGATAACAGTTTTTCTTATTTCCAGGGGTTACTGTGAGGGATATATGAGATCATTTATTAAACTTTTAATATAAAGCCTTCACATAGTAAACTATGTTAACTGTTACAATAATTATTCTACTTTCCACAAACAGTTATAATAAATATGAACATTTGTCCTTACTCTGTGTGTGTGTGTGTGTGTGTGTGTGTGTGTGTGTGTGTAGGATTAAAGGGGTGGTGATCTTATGATAGAAAAAGTCATAAAATTTACCAGCAAACCACTGCCTGTGGCACTTACCATATTTTGCCATTGTCTTTCCAACATCTGTCTTCTCCCTTCAAGCACTGTGAGCTTTAGTGGGGGAGACAGACAGTAGATGAATATTGGAAAAAAGAAGAAAGCACAGACTAAAAGTAGGGATTTTAATCTCTTACGTCGAATACTCTGTCCATGAAATGCGTGAAATCAAAGGATCAATGAAAAGCCACCTGCATATTCTTTCTGCTTGGAATAGACCATTTGAAGAAATAAGTACATATGCGTTTTGACAATTGTCTTAAGAGGATAGGTACATTCTTTCCTGTTGCATATTGCCACTTTGGCATCCAATGCAGTCAGGGAGATCCCTGTTAAAACTAACCTAAGCAAATAAAGTGTACTTCCTCTCATGCTGACTAAAGTTAAGATTAAGTCCAGATAATCCTCATCTTTAAAAAATTCTCTCTATTAAAATAAGGACCATTATATGCTCACTTTAAATCATTTCTCTAATCTTATTATTTTAACTTTTCCCTATTGAGCTAATTTTCAACTTTATTCAATTATGACTCGCTCCTTAATTAATACCAAAAAAATGTTAATGCAGAAGTGATTTTAGGAATCTTATAGTCAAACCGCCATCTTTAATGGAGAAAAAAATAAGACTCAGAGAAATGAAAAAAAATATTGCCAAGATTATACAACTAGCTGTCAGCAGAGCTTATATCAAAATCCATGCTTCTTGAATACTCAGTTTGGAGTTATTCCCCTTTCTCTCATCTACTTTCATTTTAGGACTGTAGTAGGTAGAAGAGCTAAGGAAACATTACTTTAAACCACTATTTTCTATGAAATACTTGCTTTCTGAAGGCACCATATTGCCTTGCTCTCCGGGCAGAGCTATGGTGCTTTGAGTCTCCCTGGAGTTTTCCTATATGAACAGTGGTGCTCCAGTGTCTTTTTCTGTTTGTTGTCTGTCCTGCTGATTCATTTTGATTTCAACTTCATGTTTTGTGTGGCTCGCATGGTTCTGCTCTAGCCAGCAGGGTTCTGCTTTCAACATTCTGGAAATAATAAAAATGCAAGAATAATCTTAAGGGGATTGTGCTGGGGGTTAGTAAAGGGAAGGGTGAGCTGTGATGGCAGAATTAAATGCAGATTTTGAAAATGCAGCTGGATGGAGAATGTCAGGTCACAATGGCACACACATATACGCATGCACGTAGACATTCTCATTGCAACGCAGGGTAGTGGTTGTCCTGTGGCAGGCATTGGGCATGCAGAGGGCAACTGAGACATGTTTATGTGTGTGGCTGGAGTAGAGTAGAGAAAGGCGGAGACTAAGAGGATGGTAGCTGGGTACACAATTTTTTTTGTAATACTTGTTAAGGCAAAGGTTTGGGAAGTGCAATGACCAAGAGTGTAGCAGAGGATGGAGAGTAGACAAGGCAGCAGGTATGCTTGAGCATGACTGCCTCTGTTCTAAGTATACATACCTACAGACATATTTTTTTCTCTCTCATCTATTTATCGAGTCATTTTTCTTCCTATCCTCTTTTTTAAAATCCATAATTATTTGTAAATTGAATATATGGAATGTTTGTTCATTTAAACCTTAATGAGTATTATTATTATAGGAGACACGTTACCTCTACCTCAGAACGTTGTAAAAACTATAAAAGATGTCACAGCCTCCCTATGATGTCACAGGAAAAGGAGACATTTACTGAGGGTATATTTTCTGTAAGGTTTTAACATATGAAATTGCCAATATTCAACTTTTTTTGAACTATAATAACGACAGTATCACATTGTCTTCCTTTTACTTGTCCAGGGTTAGTGGGAAAGAGATAACACATGAAGTTGCTGTGTGAGGAGCCATTTAAGATTGACTTTTATTGTCTGCCTTCCAGAATGTGTGTGCACAGTAGGTAATATAGGGCTTTGGAATCTGACAGGCTTCAGTTTCAATCCAGGTGTTTTCACTATTTTCTCTGTGATCTTGAGCTCATTTTATAGCTTCTCTAAGTGTTAATTTTTTTCACTTATAAGATGGGGATTGCAATAGAACCAACTGTATTTGTTCTCTCTTGATGCATAAGAAATTCTCCCAGAACTCAGTGAGTTAAAAAACATGACCATTTATTATCTCATAGTTTCTGTGAATCAGGAATTCCGGAGCTGCATAGCTGGATGGCTCTGGTTCAGGATATCTCCTGAGGTTGCAGTCAAGATGTTGGCTGCAGCTTCAACCATCTACAGGCTAGACTGGGGCTAGAGGATCTATTCACTTGCGTGATGATGAGTTGGTGTGGCTGTTAGCAGGAGGTCTCAGTCCTCCGGCATGTGGACTCCTCTGTAGGGCTTAAGCGTCCCCACAACATGGCAGCTAGCTTCCTCCAGAGTGAGTAATACGAGAGAAAGCAACATATTTTATGGCAGTCTCAGAAGTCACGCATCATCTATTCCACAATATCCTATTGGTTACATAGGTTAGCCCTGTTCAGTGTGAGGGCTACACAAGAGTGTTATTACCAGGAGTCAAGGATCACTACAGGCCATCTTGATGGCTCACTACCACACCAACTAAGCTGATGTGCATAAGTATTTAGCTTGGCATGTATCAAGTACATTTTGAGCCCTAATTAAGTGTTAACTATTATAATTATTATTAATTTGTTGAAAGTTGTTTAAAAGTTAAGGCATTATTTCTGTTCAAAATTTGGAAATTGCAAAAAAATCACAGAGAAGAAATTTTAAATAAATAGAAACACCCACTTCTTCCTTGTTTCTACCTTTCTCACCCAGAATAGTACACATAAAATAAGACATGCAATGATGTTTGTCAAAATAAAATAAAATATCAGAATCCTTGTAGCTGCTATTTGAAAAAAATTTTACTAACTACAAACTTTCAGTATTCTACAGTATAATCTCACATATAGTTTACATGGTTCTTTTGATATTATAAATAAGTAAGAAAGAGATTGAGTAAATTCAATTCAATATGGTAAATGCTCTTCAGTGTTCTAAAAGTTCAAAAATTTCTCCTGTTCTTCTGAATACAATTACTGTTTGGTTTAAAAGACATCTTTTGATTTTAAGTGACAGAAATCAACTAAGTCTATTTCAAGAGAACAGAGAATGTTAAAGCTCACACAAATTGTGAAGTCAGAGGCAGAACATTATATGAGCATAGCCAGATCCAGGGGTTCGAATGATATCACCAGGTCATTTCCCTATCTTGCCTGTTTTCTCCCATGTGGGGAGCAAGGTGACACCATCATCCTCACACCACCACCTTTATGGCATAGCAGTAAAATGGAAAGAAGACCTTTCCTTCCCAGCACCCATTCATCAGTCCCAAGTCACATGCTCACTGTTGAGCCAATCACTGAAGTTAGGGAGGTGAGCATTCCGATTGGCCAGCCTGGTTGATGCACCTACCTGAGATAACAGTGATGATGGTGGTGGTGAGTGCTAGTCACTGGGGTGGAGTTAGGGGGCACTATAATTTTTATTTCCACCAGCTCAGCAAAGGGACTAGAAGAAAGTGGTGGGAAAGTGTGTAGAGAAAGGAAAAACTATACCTACCGTAGTCTACTATGAGTAGAATTTATGATAGACACAATCTATAAAATGAATTAAAAAGAAATGTGCAGAATAACTATGTTTCCTAATTATATACAAGGAGACCTGAGAGATATTGTGGGTTTGGTTCCAGAGCACCGCAGCAAAGTGAGCCATACACATTTTTTGGTTTCCCAGTGCATATAAAAGTTATGTTTACACTATACTGCAGTCTATTAAGTGTGCAGTAGCATTATGACTAAAAACTGGACATACCTGAAGTAAAAAATACTTTATTGCTAAAGAACACTAACCACCATCTAAGTCTTCCTTGAGTCAAAATCTTTTTGCAATAGTAGCATCAAAGATCGCTAATCACAGATCACCATAACAAATAATAATAATAAAGATTGAAATATTGGGAGAATTACCAAAATGTGACACAGAGCCATACATACAAAAGTTAGTTTTTTAATAACTCATGATACGAAAGTATAAGCTCTAGAAGTATAGAAAGCTGTACAAGAACCTTGTGAAGATTGTACAGACTAATAGTTTTAACTTAGGTTAAGAGAAATTGGTTCAGGGACTATTTATTGCTGATAGACTGTGGACATGCAAAGGAAAGGAATCTTCAGCCTCCAGTCTCTCAACTTTGCATATGTCTGTCTTATCTGAAGGGATCCTCCATGAGTTTTTCTTTGAAGGGAAGGTTCTGTTACTAAAAAACTAGTTTGGAAAACTGATGTCATGTAAAAGAGGATTCTAGAGTCTTAGAATCTATATATATTCATTAGTCATTAGTCATTCAACAAACATTTGTTTAGTGTCCACAATGGTGGACAAACAATAAAAAAAATACATTGCTCTTACCTCTTAGAGCCAAGAATTTAGTATATATTTGTTGCTGTCTTAGGGTTATTTTAAGCTCAGACCAGAAACGCCCCAAATCCACTAACATTTGACAGATATTTAGCAAGTTTCTATTACATGCAAGGTAGTAGGGAGAGCAATGTCACAGGTGGGTGCTGGGAATGCAAAGATGAATAACAGTCTCAGCTCTCAGAAAATCACAAATCAATACTTTGCTTCTAAGTCTCAAGGATGGTGGACTTTTGACCTCCTCTGATGCTTATGCTTTCAGTGAAGGAGGAAATATGAAGTGAGTGTTATCTTCCATATTTCTCATTTCTCCTCTTCAACAGCAGCAAAAAAATTCCTTCTGTAAGGTTTAAGGAATCTCTATGAAGAAAAATGGCAGCAATACAATAGCTCTTGGGTGGCTAAATCACAACTCATGGACTATTTGTAGATCCCAAGAGGACTGTTCAGTATCAACCTCATTCCTAGTGGTGGAACAATATTTCAAATGCAAAGCCTTCTTGGAGGGAAAACCACATGTTTTTATTTATAACATCTGTACTTTAATGCACAATTCTTAGAACAGTTTCTTAAAGTGTGGATCACCTATGTTAGAATCACATAGGAAACTTGTTGAAAATACAGATTTATACCCGCACCCCAGACCTTCATAATGAGAATCAACAGACTCTAGAATTCAGCAATTTAAACAAGGACTGTAGGTGAGTCATAGACACAGTGATGTTTCAGAAACAATACTTTAAAAAACTTAAGTTATTGTATAACATACCGAATGAGTAACCAATTGTACTCTGGAATATATTCATTCATTGTGTTATGATTATACAACTTTAATAAACTCCATTAAAACAACAACAACTCACCAGTATACCATTTTGACCTGGTAGTTATTAAGGAGTTTCTCTCCACACATCAGTTTTCCATTCTAACCCAAATCAAAGTGACTGTTGGTTTGGTAACTGAGAACTCTTGTTTTTCCTTGTCACAGTGATCTAGGTATGCAATAAAGTTAACAAAAGAATAGCCCTCTGGCTGTACACCCAGCAATCCCATCCTCACATTCCTCCCAAGGCATCTAGGAAGTCCATATGTGCTCTCACGTGGTCCCTAGATGGCCTCATCTCCTTTCTTGTTCTTCAGGTTTGCAGTAATATTGCTCTGACACCATCACTGGCATGTCCAACACCTCATCCAGGATTCTGTGATTCTTCTCCCAACTTTCCAAATCCAGGAGCTCACTTTGGTCCTGCTTTTATACGTCCAGTTCCAACAGGCTACCCTGCCAGTGAGGCATACTTGCTTCATAGCCCTGTATCACCCTCTGCATCCAATGCTTTAAATGGGTCTACCTTTACTCTCAGTGTCTTGCCAGAGAGTGGAGTGATGTGATTCTTAATTGGTTACTTCTTCCTGTGCACAGAAGTTGATCAGAAATCATTTATGGTAGGGTTTAGGAGGTTGGGTAGGGAGCTGATGACATTCAAATTAGTCATTTTTTCTTACAAAGTTTCTTCAACCTCCTATCAATTTTGTTGACCTTAATATTCTCCCTTGTAGGCTGAGGTTATTTTTTTTCCATAGGACGTTTCAGTAGGATGCTTTCATTGGGTTAACAATGCCATCAAGGACATAAGGTTTTCTGTCTTCTATAGCTTGTTGGCTTGTCCTCACACTGGTTTACACTGTGGTCACAGGATGGCTACAGTAGTGCCAGGCATCAACTATAGACTCAGTAATCAAAAGAAGAGGGTCCATCCCTTCCTGAGGAAACCTCTCTGACAAAATTCCCAGCAAGTTATCTCTTTTATTTTTTTTAAAAAAATTATTTATTTATTTATTTATTTTTGGCTGTGTTGGGTCTTCATTTCTGTGCGAGGGCTTTCTCTAGTTGCGGCGAGCGGGGGCCACTCTTCATCGCGGTGCGCAGGCCTCTCACTATCGCGGCCTCTCTTGTTGCGGAGCACAGGCTCCAGACGCGCAGGCTCGGTAGTTGTGGCTCACGGGCCCAGTTGCTCCGCGGCATGTGGGATCTTCCCAGACCAGGGCTCGAACCCGTGTCCCCTGCATTGGCAGGCAGATTCTCAACGACTGTGCCACCAGGGAAGCCCTATCCCTTAATCTCATGGACTAGAACTGGGTTACACACTCACCCTTAAACCAATCACAAGGGGCAACAGGTTAAACCTGTGGATTTTTTTCCTTAGAATATTCAGTATTTCCTCCCTGAAAGCTAGACACATGAATAAAGTTGGGGTGTTATTAGTTGAGAAGAAAAGAGGCAGGTTTGGGATAGGCAACCAAGAGCCTCTACTGAAAGATGATGAAAAAACTCTGGAAAAACAATGGAGTTTTTAATAACCTAACCTCCAGCATGTTGGCAACCCCGATTTCCACTCTGGAACCCCCAAATAGCCAGAAGCACATCTTAGACCTTGGCTTACCATAATGGGGAGGTTTTTGATTTTTCACTAGTTATCTGTGATCTAGTGTCTGATTTCTCAGTTTGTTTCTGGCTGCCTCCTGGTTTGTTTGGTTGTGTTTTTTTGGTTTTGTTTTTGGGTTATTTTTGGTAAAAAAAAATATCTAAGAACTTACAATGCTTTTCAGGTAGATATAAATATAATGTAGGTTTAATAATGAGACAAGGGAATTCCCTGGTGATCCAGTGGTTAGAACTCAGTGCTCTCACTGCCAGGGGCCTGGATTCGATCCCTGGTAAGGGAACTAGGATCCTGCAAGCAGCGTGGCATGGCTAACATAAATAAATAAATAAATATTTTAAAAAATTAATTAATTAATAATTATAAAGATAATGAAACAATTGAGATTAAATAAAACACTGATGTTTGATATCTTCCAAGGTTTACCAATCATTTCAGTTCTGTTGATCAGAACTCGCTTACTTTTCACAAACAGCCAATCACTTCAAAGGTGTAAGTAACATGAGCCACCAAGCATAGCCTCACTTCAAATGAAAACTGCCAAGGGGACACCCTCTGCCTCAGTCCTGAAGGGGAGATGTGTCCAAAAAGTTAACAGAGGGAGGAAGGAGGGAACAAATCCTCCAAATCTCTCGAAGAACAACTGCAACTAACCATTAAAGTTAATTAGAACAAAGTGTCAGAAACAGAACTTTGAAAATTTCATTGATGTTTACTCTAAAACCCACTTTCCCCAAAGCTTCCATGTGCTTCTTTATTTGGTTTTATTTCTAGGACCTGTGCTCAGAGCAGCAGATGTGGGAGCAAAAATGAAATCAGAAGGACTTTGGTATTCTGGAGTAAATTGCTCTCCACTGCATTAGTGTGAGAGAACAGATTGTAGCTAGGATAAGAGCAGTGTAAATAATTTTAAGTGTGCAATAGCACACAGCATCGATTTAAACGACCTGGTAACTCAGCACCATCCCAGGCAATTATTCCCTAAGCAGGATTTATGTCGTGTGTTGTCAAAAAGCAGTCCAAACCTTGGACACTGATATACGTTTAGATATATGTTTAGAAGTTGCTCTTCTCAATTGGAAAAGACCTTTGGATTGCTTTGTTATTAAAAGCAGAAAGGCCCTTTTCTCTTTCTTTTTCCTTAAATTTAATAACCCTCAGTGGTATTAGGGAATAGTTTATCTTTTCCCTGTCTTTTAAATATTTTGAAGATGCACATGCAGATTGATTTGAAAAATATCTGAAAGGATGACAGCATTTATCATAACTTGTATTTACACATGTGTAATATATGAATAAAAGTTTTAAAAGTCTTACACTTTTATTTCAGATGATAGCCTTCATATACATCTAAAACTATTCCTGGGCTTTTGGTGAAACTGCAGAAGAAATTAAAATATTTTAGGTCCCCCCGCCCCACACATTTCTTTCCGGGGAAGCAGCAGCAAAGCTTGGATTCACATAAAGAACCGCATGTTAATGTCATAGCCTCAGGTTGGGTAAATGCCAAGGAGCACATCATAGTAATGAACCTTCGATTGACAACTCAGTCAGCCTTTTGACTTCACATTTTATGGCTCCCCACTCTGCCTGACATTACAGTTGGAATGCTGAGCACAGTGGTTTGCACATGCTAATCTCAGGTGCTCAGATGCATTGGTATGCTTTCAGTTTGGAGCAATACGCCTCGTGAACCTGAGGTTTAAACTTGGCTGTAATTTTGGCAACAGAGCTGCCAATCAAGACCTGATCTAACCCTTTCATTTGCTGTTCTTTTCTCTCACTTATAACTTGCCAAAGCAGAACCAGATCTCTGGGACTCAGGTGGGATTCTGAGCTAATGTACAGAACCTATACATGTAGTATATATCATAGTATAAGAAATAGAAAGCTGGATTCTAAAGCTTGTGTCTGTAGCTTCTCCAACTGTTGTTGTTCACTGTTGTTTAATACCCTTGGATTGGTTTATCTGTCTCATGAGCAAGGCTCCTTCAAACCCATCTCCATCTTATTTTGCTAATTGTGATGAGATAAACTTATTTCTCTCTCTCATTCTTCCTCCTTCATGGGAATTAGACACATTAAAATCGGGAGAGCAAAAGAGGGAATTTGGTAGTGCAGATCAAATGAGGAAAGAAACAGAAACTCTAGCTGTGCAAAGAAGAGATTATTTTGGCAGTATAAAACTGTTCTACTGTCTTACCAATCCTCCACTTGAAGCTTTCCAAGTACTGCTCCCTTTGCACAGCCCCACACACAAATAATTGTTAACTTGGGCCAGAGACTTGAGAAAAAGAGGAAGCCCACAGGGAGAAATGCAGTAGGGTCATAGACCTTCCTTGGCCATGGCAGAAGAGGTCTGCTTTCCTAGCGACCCTGAGGGTAAAAGTTGGAGGCAATGGACAAAAAACAATTTGTACATCTTCTGTATTTTATGTGAGTGCTCGACTACAAGTAAGGGTGTTTAAAAATGAACTGTACTGCCCCTCTTATCCATCTAAAGAATAGTACTGGGGTTACTCTAAATTGATTCCAAGCTTCCTCATGCTGAATGGAAGCCATAAAAGGTTTGCCACCATGAACATTATGAAAGAGCTCTGTCTGTCTATCTCTGCACCTTAAACATACAGATCGATTTCTGCGTGAAAGTATTTCATTATTTCAGTCCATGCATTCAATAGATGAAGCTCAGATAATGAATGATTTGTCAACATCCACAGGATGTGTTGGAACAGGTCATCAGAATCAGATTGCTCATTTGATTATAATACACTGTCTGGGAAGTACCTACTAATTAGGACCTCAAACAGAACAATCTGGGGATGTCCTTGCCTATATGGCTGCTTGTGTGAAGCTCTTTGGATATAGGAAGGCTGGCCCCAAGCCTCTGGACCTCACTAGGCTCTTGGTTTGCTTAGTTTAGCAAAATCAGATTCTTTGCACCTATTGCATTAGCTATACTCATTTATTTTCCATAGACGTATAAACTCTAGGGAATGAGAAGTTTAATCAGAAGAAAATTTGAGAGACAATCCTTAAAAGCTTTGGTAGAGATGCTGTTAGGTCCAGCTCATTGCCTCCCACACTGCTGTTTTCTGCCACAGTTTTTCTGTGCATAACAAATCAAGATCATAAACCAAAAAATAAAGCAAGGAATCATGGGCTTTCAAAGCTAGTGGAGATCTTATAGATCATCTTATTGAAACATTTATTTTATAGAAAAGAAACAAGCCCCCGAGCCTGCATGCTTTCATTCATTGACAATTTTTCATTTAGCCTTTACTGAATGGCTGGCACTGGTCTAGTTACTGGGAATGTAAAGTTGTAAACAGAACACTCTAAGTTTCTGTCCTCATCGCACTTATATTCAATTGAGGAGTGAAGACGTGTGGGTATGTGTTTGAGCAAAATGTCAGAGAATGATGGGAGCTAGGAAGAGAAACAAAGCACAGTAAAGAAACTGAGCAATAGGAGTAAAAGCGGGAGCTCTTCTGGATCTGATGCAAAGCACTCTGAGGGAGTTTGAGGAGACAGCTGATTGATGCAAGGGACAAGATGTTTGACTATCTTAGGGGAGGATTTCCAGGCAGAGAGAACAGTAAGTGCAGAGACTCTGAGCTAAGAGGATGTAATATGTATTTGAGAGACAGCAGGAAGTATGTTTGCAACTCTGTGAGCAAGAGGGAGAGTTTGTGAAGTGAGATCACACAAATATCCAGGGTTAATCACGTAAGGCCTTGAAGGCCAAGCTAAGAAGCTTAGAACCTATTCTGTGTGTGATAGCACAAGACTGGCGATGGTTGGGTTTCAGGAAAGAGGGTGACATGATCCAGCTTACATTCGAACAGGTCCTGCTGGCTGCTCTGTGGAGTGAAACTGTAGTGTGTACAAGACAGAAGCAGAAAAACCAGTCAGGAGAGGGTTATAGTAGTCCAGGCCACAGTGGGGGATGACTGACGCAGAGTGACAGGTGGTCAGATGTTAGGAATATTCTGAAGATAGAACTAACAAGATTTGCTGAGGGGTTGGGTGTGTTAAAAAATCAACTGAGGCATGTTAAAAATTTTATGAGTTTATCTGAGCAAAAATCAACTTGAACTGGGCAACACCAAACCAAAAGTAGTTAGGAGCACTCCTGGACAGAAGCCAGGGGGAAGACTTAATGTGGAGAAAGTACGGGAGCAAAGAAAGGAAGTTATTGGATTGGCTATAGCTTAAAGCCTAGTTGGCTGCTTGTGATTGGCTGTCCTTAGTGTTTTGATTTCATAACCTTGAGGCATTTACAGGCTTAGATTTTGGTTTGCCTACTAGGCTGCCAAGACCTTAGAGCCACCTCAGTCTAATGGCCTCCTTCTTTTATTAATTTAACGAGTATAGAGCATAAGAGAAAGAGAAATGTCAAAGATGATTTCTAGGCTTTTGATATGAGCCCCTGGGAGAATGGAGATGCCACTTTTAAAATGGAACAAAGAGATGAAGCAGATTTGGAATATGAAAGGAGAAATCAAGAGTTTCTTGATTTTGGTTTTGGATGGGTTAAATTCAAGACACCTATTAGTCATCCAAACAGCAATGTCAAGAGGCAACTGAATATATGAGTCTGGAGGTCAGGAAGATTTGGGGTCTAGAGATGTAAATTTGAAAATCATTATGATTGGCTTATTTAAGATCCCCCTTGGCAGATCTGAGACTTCAGCCTAAATTTCTGCCTCCGTCTTTGTTCCATATCTGACTGTATCTAGATGACTTATTAAAACAAAACAGACTTGGCAAAAATCAGCATGCTTTTCAAGTACTGTTTTAATGTAAAAAATATATATCTTACATGAAATAAACATAACATGAAATATATATGTATATAACATACATTCAAGGAAAAAAGACTAAATTCAGTAGGAGAAAATCCTAAATATAAAAGAGGCCTTATAGTAATTTTTATTTATTTATTTATTTTTTCATCAAAACACTATTTTATTAGAGGCCATGAATCCAGAAAGAAAAATAAGCTTATAAAATTATTTGTATTGTTATCTCTTCAATGGAATGGAAATTTTCTGTAAGTTTTCAGAAGGCACCTAATTTTTTTTTTACATCTTTATTGGAGTATAATTGCTTTACAATGTTGTGCTAGTTTCTGCTGTACAACAAAGTAAATCAGCTATATGTGTACATATATCTCCATATCCCCTTCCTCTTGAGCCTCCCTCCCACCCTCCCTATCCCAGCCCTCTAGGTCATCACAAAGCATCGAGTTGCTCTCCCTGTGCTATGCAGCAGCTTCCCACCAGCCATCCATTTTACATTTGGTAGTGTATATATGTCATTGCTACTCTCTCACTTCGTCCCAGCTTCCCCTTCCCCCCTGTGTCCTCAAGTCTGTTCTCTACATCTGCATCTTTATTCCTGCCCTGCAACTAGGTTCATCAGTACCTTTTTTCTTAGATTCCATATATGTGCGCTAGCATATGATATTTGTGTTTCTCTCTCTGACTTACTTCACTCTGTATGACAGACTCTAGGTCCATCCACCTCACTACAAATAACTCAATTTAGTTTCTTTTTATGGCTGAGTAATAGTCCATTGTATATATGTGCCACATCTTCTTTATCCATTCGTCTCTTGATGGACATTTAGGTTGTTTCCATGTCCTGGCTATTGTAAATAGTGCTGCAATGAACATTGTGGTACATGTATCATTTTGAATTATGGTTTTCTCAGAGTATATGCCCAGTAGTGGGATTGCTGGGTCATATGGTAGTTCTATTTTTAGTTTTTTAAGGAACCTCCATACTGTTCTCCAGAATCCTTCGAATCAGAAGATAAACCATCAGGGTGAGCTCCTTCCTTCTGCCAAGAGCTCACACGCTGTTCTCTGATTCCTCTCCCCTTTCCTCTGACCTGTGACTTGAAATAGGGCAGCTCTTTCTGGGAGGATTGTGTTCCACATCCAGGCTGTTTAGGAGCATAGGCTCTCCTCGTCTTAACAATTGGAATCAAATGGAATCCTACCTGGGCTCATGGACCACTATATATTCCAGGTGTCCTTTAGTGACATTTTACTTACTCTACAAAGCCATATGTGAACTTGAGACCAGTTAACATTGTTATCATTTCTCAAGAACTCAACTATATCCCAGAGTTCAAGTCGGCTAAGGCGCTCCAGCTGATATTCTCCTTCTCTATTTGGACGTACGTCCCTTATAGTAATTTTTAAAAATCAGCTCTCAAGAAATGTTATCAATGTTAACTGGTCTCAAGTTCACATATGGCTTTGCAGAGTAAGTAAAATGCCACTAAAGGACACCTGGAATATATAGTGGTCCATGAGCCCGGATGGGATTCCATTTGACTCCAATTGTTAAGACGAGGAGAGTCTATGCTCCTAAACAGCCTGGATGTGGAACAGAATCCTCCCAGAAAGAGCTGCCCTATTTCAAGTCACAGGTCAGAGGAAAGGGGAGAGGAATCAGAGAACAGCGTGTGAGCTCTTGGCAGAAGGAAGGAGCTCACCCTGATGGTTTATCTTCTGATTCGAAGGATTCAAACCTGAAAGTCTTATTTAACAAGATTATCTACAGGCTTATCTAGTTTTAATGCACTTCAGATACTCCGTTACTTTACAAATTGCATATTTGTTGCAACCCTGCATTGAGCAAATCTATGGGCGTTGTTTTTCCAACAGTATTTGCTCACTTCATCTCTCTGTCACATTTTGGTAATTCTGCAATATTTCAAACTTTTTCATTATGATTATATTTGTTATGGTGATCTGTGCTTAGTGATCCTTGAAGTTACTATTGCAAAAAGATGATTATTTGCAGAAGGCTCAGGTAACGGTTAGAAAGTTTTAGCAATAAAGTATTATTTAATCATGGTATGTACTTTTTAGACACAGTGCTATTGTACATCTAATAGACTACAGTATAGTATAAACATAACTTTTATATGCAGTGGGAAACCAAAAAATTTGTGTGACTCACTTTGTTGTAGTTGTATAGAACCAAACCCGCAGTATCTCCTAGGTATGCCTATATTAGAAAGCAAGTTCCAAGAAATCATGATATTTATTCAGGAATCAGTATCACAGTGGTGTTTTTGAAGAGCTAAACTGGTGGCAGAGGAGAATGTCTAATATTGCACAGAAATGGGATAACTTGGGAGATCTTGGATTCAGGACGTGTAGCAGCACCACTAGAGGGGTAACTCCCTTTCCTGAGTTGCACTGCCTATTTTTGAAAAATTACAACTGGGAGGAGAGCCGTGGGTAACACTGGGAGAGTATTATGTACAAAGACTTATACATATCCACTAATTTTATTTGATCTGCATGAAGAAGTCGCAAGATGGGCAAGACAGGCAAGAACATCCCTGTTTTCCAGATGAGGAAGCGAGACAGTCACTAAGTGGCAGAGAAAGGGTTCAATGCAGGAGAATCATTTAGCACTCATGTCAAGGAAAAGCATGTCAGTCCTACAACTGACTTGGTAAAATAAGCATCAAGCATGGCAGAAAGCCGAAACTGCTGTCAATTGCCCTCCTCCCCCTCAGCCATGGATATATTTAAACCAAGTAATAAAACAAACCAGCAGCTGGCACTTTTGTAGAACCAACCCTGGGGCCCCCTCAGAAGAAAACGTTTTTCTAGATAGACTTTGTCATTTCTCTTTTTTTATTTTTCATTTGCTATTTATTTTAAAGTTACATTTCTAACTAAGGGAAACATTTTAAAATAAAAAATTGGAACGAACTGAGCCAAATTATAAACACAAACCTGCCTGGAACAGTGTGCAAGTTAAAAAAAATTTTTTTTTTTTAAAGTCTGCCTTCTTGGCATCTGCATGATGTGACCCCAAACACGTGGTCCCTCAGACACAAGTGTAGCAGCCCCTTCCCCACATCCAGACCCTGAGTCCTCAGTCAGCTGACGAGAGGAGTGGTGACTCATTATTTATACTATTAAATATTTATACACTTATACTATTAAAGACAAAATATACTAATAAAAACAATATTGGTGATCATTTCTTGACGTCCTAGTACATCACAGTCATTAACACGCGGTCAGTCCCCAGAAAAGCTGGGGAGTATGACTATTCACATTTTAAAATCAGGAAGCCGAGGCTCAGAGAATGTAGCTCGTCTAGGGACAAACAGCTTCCAACTGGCTGGTTCTAAAGCAAACGTTTCGTCTGCATTGCCCTCGTCCCTCTGAACCTCTGGCTTCTAAAGGCAGGGTCCCTGCACTTAGATCCGAGGGAGACAAATTGAATTTCCATTGCTTTAGAAGGCACAAACTAAATTGCTCCCTACCAGGAAGACACCTGGGTTAATATAGACATATCTCCTGGAATTCTTAGAGAACCAGTGTGGAAGGAGCATCCTGAAAAAGTTCCAAAGACCTCAGCTCACATGACCCATCTGCTTCTTACTGGTGATTTCACAGTCCCTCGACTCCCCAAACCACCTCCTTTACTTCCATCTGTAAAATGGGAACTCTGGGAGATGCCCTGCCCATTCTCTTTCCTTGCTGTAGACCCAAGTGTGTAAATTAATGAAAGTGCCTGTCAATTGGAAAACTCCCTACCTGTGAGGTTAGTGTGATTTTTTTTTCTCATTTAAAAAATAATGTTGCCAAAATTTTCAGTATCCCTATATTCAGCCATGGTAAAACCTACTCGAGGAGTTTACTTACCGCCCCCCTCACTCCTAATAACTATACAGCAAAGGAAACTGTAATGAGATTGTGCAGCAGAAGTCACAGAGAGAGGGTCACGTTTTCACTAACTCATGGGGAGGGGCTGATTCTGCTGGTGCTGCCAACATGTGCCAGTGTGTCTCTCAGCTTGCTCTCTTGGTAACAGGTGTTCACAGGGTGGTGAGGATGGAGAGCAGGCCTCCCCCCAACTTTGCCTGTCTTTTCATTGTCAAGGGTTTTGACAGGCGTTTTGCAGTTCTCTGTCACACAGTTCCAAGCATGGCTGCACAGCATGCTGCTTAAAGCAACCCCAAGTCAGGAACTCGGAGAATCCCCCCCTAAGAGGTTCTGTTTGATGACATGCCTGGATATGAGAGTGGGTAGCCCTTCTTCTTGACATGTGTCTGCTTTATTCATCCTTCTGGTGGGTGGCACACAGGTCAAATTTTGTCCCACTGGTGATTGGGCTTTGCTCTGGGTAACATATCAGACTTGATTTCTGTGCCAGTTTAAGAAGGTCTAAAATATCCCTTTTCCTTGCTCTCATGTATCCAGTGTATAAAATTTCCTTATATCACAGTCACTTTTTAAAGTGTCTGTCTCTCCCAGTCGACTCTCAACTTTTTTGATCAGGGACCCTGCAATATTCCTAACACACCTAGCAGTGCCTGACATACAGCAAAGGCTAATAAATACATATTGGGCTGAATCTTAATACAGTGCATCCAGGGTACCTGAAAATGGTAATTCCCCTAAAGGAAATGAGGCCAGATTTCTTCTAGTTATTGAAACCATTTTGGTGATAACATGACCAGAATCCAGGGCTTTCACCAATGCTGGCTCCTAGTCCCAGGCTTAATGGCTATTTCTGTAGTTGGCTATTATAGTGATGAAGTCGCCTATTGGGTTTTATTGTGTCCACTCAGCTTCATATATAGGTAGACACCATTAAAAAAAAAATATATATATATATATATATATATATATATGTATATATATATAATTTTGTACCTTCAGGTACAGGACAGAATGTGCATTTTTTATTGGTCTGCTTTGCCTACTCACTGATGGCATCTTTTCCTTTGCTGAAGTGCATTGTTATTCTAGACACAGCCTGCATAACACAACATGTTTAATTTAATTCACATCACTAAATCAGTATTATGCAGGGTGAAACTGAAGGAGGGATTTTCTTATTTGGGTTTTTGGGAAATAGAAAGGAACTACACATACATAGACATCACCATCACCACCACCAAGCCCAGTCCTTCCTTGACTTCCCATATTTCTTTTGACTGCCTAGGCAGTTATGCAAGCTAGGAGAGGGTAATCACATTTCATGCTTCAGGGCATGATCTGATCACAAGAGGGTCAGGAAGGACCTCTCTCCTCCCTTGTAGAATTGTTCGGTTGGCCAGATGCACTAATTGGGGTGAGGGGTTGCTAAACTCCTGTGAAGCATCAGGCATTGCAGCTGCAGGATTCTCGGGAGTGAGCTTGCAGGAGCAGTGGTCTGATCTTCTGTGGCACCTTCACGGGATCGCTGCAGAGAGTGCTATTTCAATTTTCTCTCGGTTCCCCACTACCAGCTCTGTCCTTTGGAATCAGAGAATACGTCTCCTTCTTTATGCAAAGAGAGAATCTTAGTGCTGAAAGGGAATTTAGAAATTACCTAGTCTGATCTTCTGAATTTATGGAAGGTAACATTTATGTTCTAAAAGGTTAAGTGACTTTCTCAAGAGCATAGTAGGAGCTGACGGCAGAACTGAGTTTAGAACCTGAGTCTTATGACCCAGATATTCAGATATTCTTTCCACTACTTTACAGCTGAGATCTGTTCTACACACGTCAGTCAGGTTCAATTACACCAGTGGTTCTCAAATGTAAGCATTCATTTGAATCACCCAGAGAGCTTGTTAAAATACAGATTGGTGGGCTCCAACTCCAGGGCTCCTGATTCAGTAGTAGGTCTGGGATGGGGTTAAGGATTTGCATTTCTAATGAGTTCTCAGGTAACGCTGATGCTGCTGGGCCAGGGATCATATCTGAGATAAGAATCACCGAAATACACTAAAGTTGTCAAATAAAACAAATATTTTTCTTTCTTTGCTAATTTGTTCAGCCCTTTATTCATTTACTCATCAAATATTTATTGAACACCAACCGAGTGCCTGGCATGTTTGCTGCTGTGGCTGGGGACAGGAAACATGAAGATGAAAAAAGCACGACTGTGAACTCCTGAGGAGTTCACAGTTGGTGGGGAGGGACAGATGCATAAATAATTACTGAGCAATCTTTTAAATGCAGTGATAGAAGTCTATAGAAAGTGTAATTGTTGCATAGCCCTAAAAGTAGTGACATGGGGACGTCTCAGGGAAGGCTTTACCAAAGAGGTGACATCTGGGCTGGGCTTTGAAGGATAAGCAGGATTTCTCCAGGCAAAAGGAATATTATAGGCTGACAGAAGAGCACATGTAAAGGCATGGAGAATGGCCTTTTTAGGAAGAGCTGGCTAAGAGTGGCAGGAACATGGAGGGGGGTGGTGTGGAACAGAAGTCAGGGAGTGGAAAAAGATACAGATGGAAAGTTATGGTGGGTGAAGTAACGAAAGGCATTCCATACCCTGCCAAGTAGTCTGGAGTTCATTTTGTGTGCAGCAGAGATACTGAAGGGTTTTAAGCTGAGACATGTTGTAAGATTACTCTGGCTATAGTGTGGAGGGCATATGAGAGGGATTTCTTGGAAGCAGGGAGAAATTAAGACTCTATTATGGTAATCTACATGAGAAATGATGATAGCTGATCCAAAACAATAGCAATGGGAATGGATAGGAAAGAGTAGTGAAGGGTTAAAATAACCAGGACTTGTGAACAGATCAGAAGAATGACAATAAAGAGAGTCATAGATAATTCCACATTTTCTAGCTTTCCAGCTGACTAGATGGGAATGCTATGATTGGAGATAGGAAATAGAGGAGCACAAGTAGGTGGGAGATAAGTTCATTTGGGACAAGTTGGGATTCTGGTGTCTATACAAAGACAGTTAGGATGCTCTACTGTTCCTGGGAAATAGAGTCTGAGGTTCAGGAGAATGGTCCAAGATCAGTGGAGAAATTGGGGTAAAGTCAGGGAAGGGTATGAGCCTGCTTAAAGAGATGAGAAGAATTTCTTGTCCTGGATTATCATATAAATTGCTTGTCAGAGTGATAAGCGATATATCCTCAATTATAAAGAAGAGGAAACCAAATGATTAATGATACATGTTAAACTAAGGAATAACAAGGAAAAAAATGGAAAATCAGAATTTAACATTTCTAATTTTGATAACTGAACATTCTGAGAATGGATGATAAGAAAACAACTGTAACAAAATGAATTCCCAATTCCCAGTTACTGCTCTTAGCCAAGCTACTACTGCTTCATCACTTGAGGCTATGGGGAAATTCTTACCTGCTCCAGGCCTCAATCTTCTCATCTGTAAAACATGGCTGCTGAGAGGAGTAAACAATTCCTGCAAAGCATTTAGTTAGCATAATCCTTTTTATGCTTGGCACATAAAAAGGGTGCTGTAATTTTTTTTTATATTTAACAGTGCAACAATTTTACTAGAAAACGGAAAATAAGAACTATCCAAGAAAACCACCAGTAAAAGGACAAGTGAAGACCATTACTAACAATACAAAGAGAAATGCTATTCAGATGGTCCCTTCTTGCTACTTCCTGAGCACCCAGAATGGGGATGTGTATTTGGTCTGGCGTGCCACCTACTCTCGTTACCGAACTCAGGTTCAGCTGCTCGCCGCTCAAAAGCCAATAACCGAGGGGCAAGTGTCAGTAGAAAGGAAACGTGCTTTATTCAGAAAAGCTGGCTATTTGGGGAGGAAGTGGACTCATGTCTGGAGACCAACTCCAAAGACTCTGTTCAGCCATGACAATTTTCAAAGGGAAAAAGGGGAAACCACCTCAGTTAATCATCAGAGTAGGAGATCAGATTCTTCATCATTTTTCCATTGCGTGCAGACCTGCTGACTTCTCCTGATCTTCCTTTGGATGCTCTCTTGCCTGCTTGGTCGGCCTGCAAATTTGCTAAGGGGGAAGCTAGGGGTAGAGAGTCAGTCATTCTTTAACTACTTAATCTTTCGTTCTTACTCCTTTTAATCCAGGAAAGGAATCAACAGGTCAAGCAGGGCATTGTGTACATTCAGTAGAGAAGTCAAGAGTTAGGTTAAATGTTACCTAGTGATCTCATTTTTATAATTAAGGTTTATGGGGAATAGAAATAGACTACAGGAAAGGGGCAAAAGAGCTGCTTAAAAATTCCCACTTGTCAGACATCATTCCATTTCTATGAGATTAGGGGTGAAGGTCCATCTTCTGTAACTTCTTCATGCTGACATAGGGTGTTGTATTTTCAGAGTGGAAGATCTCGACATGGGTCTGCAGCATCTCTTTGCTGACAATTTTAGTTGCTTGCTTACATATATGGGCAGACCAAGCTACAATTATTCTAATGTCCACAAAGATACATATTATTATGAGCAATAGTGTTAATCCCATTCTTTCATCAGACACTGAGTCTATGACTCTATTGTCCTAATCATTAACTGCTTGAGCGTGCTCTTTTGTGACTCTGGGAGGCCTGGGAGACTTCAGCTTTCCTACAAACAAGAGGCAGGGGACATAGAGGGGCCTTTGTACTTGGGGGGAGGGGGCCACAGGGTTCTGCTTAGTTCCGCTATGACTATGATACCACAAAACACTTCTGATTCCTTGTATTCATTGCCTATGCTGTGTAACAAATTACCAAACTTGACAACTTAAAACAACTCAAATTTATTATCTCCAGTTTCACAGCACGACTAGATACTTTGCTTAGGGTCTCACTGGGCTGAAACCAAGGTGTTGGCCGGGCCTGTGGTTCTTGGTTCTCACAGGCCCTCTTCTAAGCTCACAGGTGGTTGGCAGAATTCATTTCCTTCCAGTTGCAGAACATTTCCCTTTGAGTTGCTGGCTGGTGATCACTCAGCACTCCAGGCTGCCTGCCATTCCTTGTCATGTGGCCCCCACAGGAAATTCTCAGTGTGGATGTTTGCTTTCTTCCAGCCTCCAAAGCACTTTCCATGCATTGACTCCCCCTCCTGCTTTGGAGGAATCTTTGGCTTCTCAAGTCTCTGACCTCTGGACTGAGATTTAATGGGCTCATGTGATTCGCCCATGTAGATAATCTTATCTTAAGATCAACTGACCTGGGACCTTAATTACATCTACAAATTTCCTTCACAGCAGCACCTAGAATGGTGTTTGAATAACCGGGAGAAGGTGTATTTTCACCCAGGGGTTGGGAACCTTGGGGGACCATTTTAAGAATCCTGTCTACCACACTCCTGAAGCATATGCAAGTTTAGTCACAGGACTGAGCAGTGGTTTTTAGTGGCATTGCTGCATTTAACATTTGCCCTTTTGGCTATTTCTCTACATTCCATTTACCTTTGAATGACAAGTTGCTGAATTATGTCAAAGGCTAAGAGACATGCATTTAGAAGAGTGACATATTTTTTCTCCATGCTCTCAGGATACCTCTGAATGATGTATAATTATAGGTCTTTCACCTCTGACTCTTTGCTCATAACACCTAAATAATCTTTGGGTCAAGGCAAGGATTTATCTGTCACACACACACACAAAAAAAGCTTTACAACTCAAAATTGCTTACTATTCCTCACTTCAAGATTTGAGAAGTGTCAGTTTGATCAATGTAGTCCTGGCAACAAATCAGTTGAGGTCAAGCCTGGTTTGAGGGGGTACTTGAACATATGCTTGCCCTGAACATATATTTAATTCAGGAGCAATATATTTCACATTGTCAAATCAAGTGGCATCATTCAAGAGGCCCCTAATTCAGACACAGCCAGGCTGAGAAACCAGTAATAAAAAGGAGCAAGGGGCAAATGCTAAGCTAAGGGTGGTGGTGAAGTACAAATCATGGCTGAAATGCTTAACCTCTAGGGCTGCCAGCAACAGCCGTCTCTGCAATTTGTCCTGGTCAGGTGAAACTTCAGAACTTTTTAGATTGATCTGCATTTAGCCTACACCAGTGCTGCAAGCAACAGCTGCCCAGCAATTGGCCTAGGAAAAAAAAGAGACCCCTTACCTCTCCCCCAACACACAGCAAGATCCTAAAGATCAACCTATATTCAGGTCTTTTAATATGTTCAGACATATTCTTAGTTGGTCACCGGATTCTAGATTACTCAATGCAATACACAAAGGCAACAAGCGATGGTGTAATGATTTCTTGATCATCTGGAGATATCAAAGTTGTTACTGTGTAAAGGTTGTGCTAATAGGTATCTTGGACATCATGAAAAATGTCAATATTTGAATGTATACTCACATTTTGATCTGTGTTCCAGGGAAAACTCTAAGTTCATTTCAAATTACTTATTTTTGTACGTTT
Source organism: Balaenoptera physalus (assembly GCF_965194825.1). Taxonomy (NCBI): domain Eukaryota; kingdom Metazoa; phylum Chordata; class Mammalia; order Artiodactyla; family Balaenopteridae; genus Balaenoptera; species Balaenoptera physalus. The sequence continues at coordinate 57,960,884 of NC_138886.1, forward strand.
TTCTCTTCTTTCTTTGCTAAAGGTAATTATAAACTCTCATTTCCATGCTGTAAAGAGATTCTAAAGCCCATAAGTCATAATCAAGCTGGTGTTCTTAAATTCCCGAGTAATAGTCCCTGGATTCTTGAACCTGTTTGTCCTGCTTACCCCACTTCATCCCCAAGCAAAGGGAAGATAATAGGGGCACCAAATGCACTTCCTGCATTGTAGGACTAAGGCAATGTCTCTTTTCTTTCTGAAGTCATCCCTAAAACAAACTAGGAACTCTGACTTACCACCAGCAGAAATCAAAGCAAATTTTGGAGTACACTTCAAAAGAAAAAGAAAATGAAACAATTTTTAACTACAAGTTCTATTTTTGGGGGGGGAGGGGAGCATTATTCCCAACTGCCTATAGACATGGTAGAACAATACTTAGTTCACACCTAGTTAAGCGACTCCAAGTTGGGAAGAACCAAACATACTTTGGCAATATATCTGATGAGTGGGCAAGTTTATTTGGAAAAAGCTCTTACTTGGTTAAAGAGTCATACTAGTATGAATTCTGGGAAAGATGTTACAATTATATTACAATATATAAGTTTTAAGAGTTATTCTATGTATCCAGTAAGTCAAGCCAAGACCAGCAAGTTATGTAATTTGGGTTTAAACTAAGAAAATGTTAGGACTACAGCTGTCCATCAGTAGAATGGCTTGCCTTTTAAAGCAGGTAGTAACTTGTCTTCGTTAGCATTTTAGTGTGTCATGGGCCCTCAAGGAAGTACCCTGCTTTGGGTCCTCTCTGGTCCCTTCTAATTTAAAACTTCTATATTCACTAACATCACATGACTGAATTGTACATTTCACTTAAATACTTTGTTGTCTACTTTATGTTGCAATGTCTTCTCAATTGCACAGATACATAACCATCCATGCCATGAATCCTGGTGTAGACAATGCAAGAGACTTATTGTCATTTGTGAGTCTTAAAAGACTTGGGCCCTTCTTTACAATATTAGAAAAATAGCCCTAAAGGTACTCTACTTACTCAACCTATCATTCAAAATTTACACGTTGTGATTGGCAGTTAAATTTCAGAGTACTTTTCTGCTCTGAAAAATAGCTACATGTAACTTTATAGAGAAGCCATAGCATTTCAGAAATAAATTAAAAAACTGGTTGGAAGCAGACTTCTCTTAAAAAGAAAGTGTTTAATATTAAGTTCTCTCAAAAGCAACTCAATTTCATCATAGAAACCTTTCCTGTGCTTGTGGAAAAAGAACCAAACCCCCCCCATGCCCCCGCCCGCCCCCCCCCCCACACAAAGCACAAAAGACTTTGACTTTCTCTCAAATATTTCAGTACTTGAGCTTTTTATTTTATGCTGATTTTTATGATTATCTAATTGTTTCATAAAGGTAATTCTTGCCTCTCTGGAACAATCCTAGTTCTGAAAGACAAAAACAGCTGGACAAGAACAAGTCCTAAGTCTATCACTGACTTGCTGAATGACCCTGGGCAAATCACTAGGACTCTGTTTTTTAAGGTTCACTTACCACCAATGAAATAACCACCTCAGAGTAGCTGGGAAACTCTCACAAGGTCATGGATCTGACAATGCCTTGGGAAGTATGAGCAGTACACAGATAAATGTTTTACGTACTTCTGCCTATTGCATGATGCCTATCCAGGATGAGGTGGATAGTAGGTGTTGACCCAACCATAGGAGAAGTAGAAAGAACTCTTTAAAATAACTTTAGCTCACTTTCTCATTTGGTTTATCATTTCCTCTATATTTTTAAAAAATTATACCCTCCTTCCTCAAATAACACAAAGAACCTCTTCTCTGAGGGATTTATTGGTCCCTGTGGAATCTGCGAAGAAGGCCACAAACACGTATGGCCAACGAATGACAACCCATATTTGTCTCTTCAGTCTTGTAGTATCTGCAGGACTGAAGTCTGTCAATGTCCATGCATCTGTCCAGAACATCCATACGCCCCATGCTTGTTCTGTGTGTCACGGGGATGCCGAGAGATGACAAATTCAATGGTGGTACTTCAGCCAGCGCGGAAGGCCTTCCCTTTGGGGTCTGACAGGATGACTACACCCCAGCAAGCAATGCCTAGGGAAAAAACAACAGTACTTTATTCTTTGTTGTACTTCAATTTACCAGGTGCTTTCATATATATCAACTTATTTAACCCTCACAATACTCCTTTAAGATACAATTACCATTATGTCTATCTTACAGAAGAGTGAAGCTCAGGAAAGGAAAGTTGAGAGGAAAAAAAATTCTGTTACTTCCCCAAAGCAAGGAAGTTACTAAAAGGGAATTGATCTGGGTAATCTAATTAAGAAGGTAAGAGATCTGAAAACTTAAAATTCTGTTCACTCGGTCTGAAGAGCTAAAAGAATCACTACATTTTACTGGAAGACAGCTTGACAATCACGTAGTATTGTTACAAATAGGAACTGTGGGCCACAGTACCCAGTGGTAGACCTAGTAATGTGGGCTTTGAACCCATGTCTACAATCTACCTTCAAAGCCAAAGTTCTTAAACCAAGGTCAAGTGCCCTCACTCAGGCCGTCTCCACAATCTAGAGAAGCAGCATGGGTTTTGGTAACAGATAAGCCTGGGAATCAAAGGCTAGCTGTGTCATATCCTGGGTGTCTGACTTCGAACTCTCTGTGCCTAGGTTTGTTCAACAGGAAAATAGTACTACTATATTCATACCTATCTTTTATAGCTTTTGGTAGGATTAAAAAGATTGAGGCTAGTAAGAATTCTTAAAAAAATATTGTCATTTAAGAAAAAAGAAAGAAAAGCTTCCCAACAACTTTTTCTCCCCACCACCATCTTAGGGGGTGGGGGGAAAAAAATGCCTGCCGCCACGTGACAAACCCGGCCGCCCCGCCCCCGCCCACGTGGATGCGCCCCTCTTCTCCCTCTTCCCCCAGCCCAAGGGTAGTGCCCCGAACTCTCACTGATGCCGAAGACCATCTGCGCAATAGTCCCTGGACCCGGGGGGTATCCCAGCTTCATGGGCTTCCGTGCCACCCAGTACACGTACCCGCCCGCCCCTATCAGCCCGGACCCGGAGAGCACGCGACAGCTCCAGCAGTTATTAAATAGAGGAACTTCTGCTGGAGAGGTCGGCGCTCCCGGTGCAATGACGGGCGCGGGGTTGGCGGAGGAGGCGACCTCAGGAGGCGCAACGTCCTTGACTGGCTCAAGTGGCTGGGAAACGAAAGAACCCATGATGAGGAGCTCGTCCTCAGCCGTAGGAACGTTCCCACGAACTGACGTAAAGGATGTGCCCGGAAACAGAGCGCTGGTGCGCTGCACCGGAAGCAGCCCGAGGGCCGCTGGGAAATGTAGTTCTTGCTTGCCTCGGAGGCGGGAAAAGACGGAGGTGGACTGCTACATGGGTGTGCTGTGGCGAAAACCTTGGCCATGACGGAGGCCAGTTTTTTTTTCCCTCCCAGTCCTTTTAAGAATTTAGCCAACTCCCTAAATGTCTCAACTCGCAGTCTCCTTAGAGGAAAAGTCTGGGTTTCTAAGTGTCCTAACAGGAAAGGTGAGACCTCGGGCATGTCACTTCACCTGTTTGTGTGTTTGACTTAAAAAGGTTGGAGGTGTTTGACTTAAAAAGAGTTAAGTAGTTTGTGCCTGACTGTATGCTAGACACTTTGCTAAGCGATTATCTGCATTATGCCATTTGCTATTCCCGACCCAACACGGTATCAGTTTCCCAATACATGACAAAACTGGTTAGGTGACATAGCTATAGTAGACCCAATGTCTGGATGAAGATAGAATCAAATTTCTTAAACGCTACCTGTACATAATGTGAAGGGGCTACACAAATATAAGACAGGTATTAAAAATGGGTTTGAATTACCTGCATAAACACTTTTAATTTCGCTGTAGCATTTTTCATCCCACCTTTCCTTTCTTTCGGGTAGGGTTGGCCATATGTTTCTTGTGCTGGGTTGTTCTCAGAGGATTATTGGTAAGAACAAAGGTATTTAGAATTCAGAGGTTGTTTCTGTTAGAGGAGATGGGCGAAAGTAGGATTAATTTCAGGTTTGAACTTTTCTCCTTTAGAATGGCTTTAAAAATTTACATGATAAAAAGAAATTCACTCTTCACCTTTCTAGAACGGGGATGTGATTTTGGGAAGACTAAAAAGAAGACAAAAGTAAAGATATGGTTAAATAGGAGAAAATAAAGTAGTGAGAATACTAGATTGCCTGCTGCTTAATTTCTAAGACCATCCCCTTTTCCATAAATAAATGAATAAATCTATATCTCCGCGTGTTGTAGAGTAGAAAGACAAACTTTTGGGAAATTTGTGATCTGTACCTCGCTCTGTCACTACGAGTCAGCCATATGACACCGAGCACATTATTCATTCTCTCCGGCCTGTAGTTACCTCGTTTGGAATGAGATTTGAAATAGGGGATCTCTAACTTCAAAATTCTATTATGTATTAGTAATCTCTCTTTAGATAACATTATGCTAAGTGCTGTACCAAATGAATTCAACAGCATTTCGCTTAGAAAGTCATAGTTTATGGCTGCTGCTTCTTGCTGTGCTCAGATAAAATATTCTGTAGTGCATTTGATTTCTTCTTATATATGTGAGAAGGAAATCATCATTTGGCAATGGTTACCAAACATTTTGATTACACTCTATGGATAAAAAAGACTGAGCCCGCAATAGAATTTATGCATGCCTATTTATTATCTATAAATTCTATATTAATATACTACTTTATACAGTATTATAAGGATAAGACTAAATAATAGAAATGGACATTTTAATATTTTCTCATATCCCAATAGATGGGATTGTGCATCTCCATGGATATCATGGTTATTAGGTATGTGACTATACTAATTTATATTTTATCTAAAAGCTTACCTTCTTTAGTGTGCTTATAACAGCTAAGAATGTCAGGAGATGACATCTTTAATTCTCCAAACAAATATTATTAGAGTGGGCTACAATACTTTTTGCCAATAACAGGCAAGATTTTATTTTAACCACTGTTTTTTTAAAGTACCTTCCAAAAGATGTGTTTGTTCTCTTATGATTGCCTCAAATGAATGATTTTAACCTTTTTGTGCTATTGTGATATGCCTCCAAAACTCTCAGTGGCTTCTATGGAGTCTGTGTTCTAGAACTGCACATAGTGCAAATTGGAATTGAGATGTACTTATATAATTTTGATTGGAAAATCATTGGAAACACTGATACCTCTTAAGATAAATGAAACAGTAGGGTCTGAGGATAAGGGTAGAGGCCAGTGAAAGCAAGCAAAATTGTAATTAGAGGAAGAAGTGTGCATTTTGGGGGAAGGACATAGGAGGAAAAGGTTGAAAGCTAACTTAACCTCATTATCGCTATTGTATTTATTTCTTTTACTACTTACTATCTCTACAGTTCATTTTGCACTTATGACTCACAAGGTCTATGTCGTCTCCCGTAGTTTTTAAAAATGCAAAAGGCGTAAAAAGGTACTTAATAAAAAGTATCCTTCACACTCTGTTCCCCAGCCGTCCAGTTCCCCTTCACCGACACAGCCAGCCATACCAGTTTCCTGTGTGTCTTTTCAGAGTTATCTCTGTGCACCTGTGTGCACCTTTCCTCCAGTGATCTGGGAGATGATTCTCTAACAGTCAGTGAGTAAAGATCTTCTTCATTCTTTTGTATGGCTCCATAGGATTCCATTGTATAGATGTACTATACTCATTGATGGTACATATATAGTATATATATATTGATGGACGTTAATAGACATTTAGACTGCTTCCATTCTTTTGCTATTACATATAGTGCCACAATAAATAACCTTGTGCATACATCATATCACAAACATATACATCTTAGAATATATTTCTAAAAGGGTATAGTATTTATAAGCTTGGTGAACAGAATCAAATTACCCTTCAGAGAAGTGGTACCAGTTTACACTCTCGCCAACAAGTAAGAGAAGACCTGTTTCCCCACCCAATTCCCTAAAATAGTGAATTATTGAACTTCAATCTCTGCCAATCTGATAGGTGAAAATGGTTTAATTTTCTTTTTATAAGTGAGCTTCTTGATGTGTATTGAAAGGCAATTTGTATTTCCTTTTCTGTGAACTGTCAATATTTTTGCCCATTTTTCTCATTGGATTGTCTTTTTCTCATTGATTTCTAGGAACTCTTTATAATTAGTGAGATTAACCTTTTGTTTGTGATATCAATTCACATTTTTTTCTCCCAATTTGATATTTGCCTTTTGAATTTGCTTGTTGTACTTTTTACCATGCACATTTTTTAAACCTGTAATTAAGTTTATCAGTTTTTACTTTTATAGCTTTTGAGCTTCATGTCATAGAAGGCCTTCATAGAAAGGCCTTCCATTTTCTATGGTTTCCCCTGGGATTTTTTTTTTCTTTTTTAACAGTTAAAAATTTAATACATTTGGAATTTATCCTATTACTAGCTGTCAGGAATGGAATCAGATTTTCTTTTTCTTTTCCTTTTCTTTTCCCTGATCCATTTTTCTCAACACTGTTTATTAAATAGTCCACCTTTTCCCCACCTATTTGAAATGCCACATTTTCTAAAATGCCATATATTAATGTATGTCTATTCCTGGACTTCATATTCTGTTCCATGATTTCTCTGTTTATCCATGTGCCAGTGTCACACTATTGTAATTACTGAAATTCTGTAATGGGTTAATACTTGGAGACTGATCCCTCTCTACTACTCTTCTGTTGCAGACTTCTCTTGGCTATTTTTGCTTGTTTATTTTCCCACATGAACTTTTGACTCAGCTTGATTATTCTAACAAAATGATGCTGACATCTTTATTAGACTAGTGTGAAAATTGTAGGTTAATTTAGGGAGAATTGACGTTTTTATGATGTTGAGTCATCCTGTCCAAGGACATGGAATGCTTTTTCTTTGGTTCATATCTTATTGTGTGTTCCTCTGTATCATTTTAGTCTTTTTTGTAATGAGCTCACACATTTTCTCTCATTTTTTTTTAACATCTTTATTGGAGTATAATTGCTTTACAATGTTGTGTTAGTTTCTGCTGTATAGCAAAGTGAATCAGCTATACGTATACATACATCCCCATATACCCTCCCTCTTGCGTCTCCCTCCCACCCTCCATATCCCACCCATCTAGGTGGTCACAGAGCACCGAGCTGATCTCCCTGTGCTATGCGGTTGCTTCCCACTAGATATCTATTTTACATTTGGTAGTGTACATATGTCCATGCCACTCTCTCACTTTGTCACATCTTACCCTTCCCCCTCCCCATATCCTCAAGTCTGTTCTCTACTAGGTCTGTGTCTTTGTTCCCGTCTTGCCAGTAGGTTCTTCATGACTTTTTTTTTCCTTAGATTCCATATATCTGTGTTAGCATACGGTATTTGTTTTTCTCTTTCTGACTTACTTCCCTCAGTATGACAGACTCAAACTCCATCCACCTCACTACAAATAACTCCATTTCGTTTCTTTTTATGGCTGAGTAATATTCCATTGTATATATGTGCCACATCTTCTTTATCCATTCATCCGATGATGGACACTTACGTTGCTTCCATGTCCTGGCTATTGTAAATAGAGCTGCAATGAACATTTTGGTACATGACTCTTTGAATTGTGGTTTTCTCAGGGTATATGCCCAATTGTGGGATTGCTGGGTCGTATGGTAGTTCTATTTTTAGTTTTTTAAGGAACCTCCATACTGTTCTCCATAGTGGCTGTATCAATTTACATTCCCACCAACAGTGCAAGAGTGTTCCCTTTTCTCCACACCCTCTCCAGCATTTATTGTTTCTAGATTTTTTGATGATGGCCATACTGACCAGTGTGAGGTGATACCTCATTGTAGTTTTGATTTGCATTTCTCTAATGATTAGTGATGTTGAGCATCCTTTCATGTGTATGTTGGCAATCTGTATATATTCTTTGGAGAAATGTCTATTTAAATCTTCTGCCCATTTTTGGATTGGGTTGTTTGTTTTTTTGATATTGAGCTGCATAAGCTGCTTGTATATTTTGGAGATTAATCCCTTGTCAGTTGCTTCATTTGCAGATATTATCTCCCATTCTGAGGGTTGTCTTTTCATCTTGTTTATGGTTTCTTTTGCTGTGCAAAAGCTTTTAAGTTTCGTTAGATCCCCTTTGTTTATTTTTGTTTTTATTTCCATTTCTCTAGGAGGTGGGTCAAAAAGGACCTTGCTGTGATATATGCCATAGAGTGTTCTGCCTATGTTTTCCTCTAAGAGTTTTATAGTGTCCAGCCTTACATTTAGGTCTTTAATCCATTTTGAGTTTATTTTTGTGTATGGTGTCAGGGAGTGTTCTAATTTCATTCTTTTACACGTAGCTGTCCAGTTTTCTCAGCACCACTTATTGAAGAGGCTGTCATTTCTCCACTGTATAGTCTTCCCTCCTTTATCAAAGATAAAGTCACAATATGTGTGTGGGTTTACCTCTGGGCTTTCTAGCCTGTTCCATTGATCTATATTTCTGGTTTTGTGCCAGAACCATACTGTCTTGATTACTGTAGCTTTGTAGTATAGTCTGAAGTCTGGGAGCCTGATTCCTCCAGCTCCATTTTTCGTTCTCAAGATTGCTTTGGCTATTCGGGGTCTTTTGTGTTTCCATACAAATTGTGAAATTTTTTGTTCTAGTTCTGTGAAAAATGCCATTGGTAGTTTGATAGGGATTGGACTGAATCTGTAGATTGCTTTGGGTAGTATAGTCATTTTCACAATGTTGATTCTTCCCATCCAAGAACATGGTATATCTCTCCATCTGTTGGCATCCTCTTTAATTTCTTTCATCAGTGTCTTATAATTTTCTGCATACAGGTCTTTTGTCTCCTTAGGTAGGTTTATTCCTAGATATTTTATTCTTTTTGTTGCACTGGTAAATGGGAGTGTTTTTTTAATTTCACTTTCAGATTTTTCATCATTAGTGTATAGGAATGCAAGAGATTTCTGTGCATTAATTTTGTATCCTGCTACGTTTCCAAATTCATTGATTAGCTCTAGTAGTTTTCTGGTAGAATCTTTAGGATTCTCTATGTATAGTATCATGTCATCTGCAAACAGTGACAGTTTTACTTCTTCTTTCCTAGTTTGGATTCCTTTTATTTCTTTTTCTTCTCTGATTGCTGAGGCTAAAACTTCCAAAACTATGTTGAATAATAGTGGTGAGAGTGGGCAACCTTGTCTTGTTCCTGATCTTAGAGCAAATGATTTCAGTTTTTCATCACTGAGAACGATGTTGGGTGTGCATATGTCATATATGGCCTTTATTATGTGGAGGTAAGTTCCCTCTATGCCTACTTTCTGGAGGATTTTATCATAAATGGGTGTTAACTTTTGTTGAAAGCTTTTTCTGCATCTATTGAGATGATCATATGGTTTTTATCCTTCAATTTGTTTATGTGGTGTATCACATTGATTGATTTGCATATATTGAAGAATCCTTGCATTCCTGGGATAAAGCCCACTTGATCATGCTGTATGATCCTTTTAATGTGCTGATGGATTCTATTTGCTGGTATTTCGTTGAGGATTTTTGCATCTATGTTCATCAGTGATATTGGCCTGTAGTTTTCTTTCTTTGTGACCTCTTTGTCTGGTTTTGGTATCAGGGTGATGGTGGCCTCATAGAATGAGTTTGGGAGTGTTCCTCCCTCTGCTGTATTATGGAAGAGTTTGAGAAGGCTAGGTGTTAGCTCTTCTCTAAACGTTTGATGGAATTCACATGTATAGCCATCTGGTCCTGGACTTTTGTTTCTTGGAAGATATTTAATCACAGTTTCAACTTCAGTGCTTGTGATTGGTCTCTTTATATTTTCTATTTATTCCTGGTTGTGTCTCAGAAGGTTGTGCTTTTCTAAGAATTTGTCCATTTCTTGCAGATTGTCCATTTTATTGGCATATACTTGCTTGTAGACATCTCTCATGATCCTTTGTATTTCTGCAGTGTCAGTTGTTACTTCTCCTTTTTCATTTCTAATTCTGTTGATTTCAGTCTTTTCCCTTTTTTTCTTGATGAGTCTGGCTGAAGGTTCATCAATTTTGTTTATCTTCTCAAAGAACCAGCTTTTAGTTTTATTGATCTTTGCTATTATATATAGTTTCCTTCATTTCTTTTTCATTTATTTCTGATCTGATCTTTATGATTTCTTTCCTTCTGCTAACTTTGGGTTTTTTTGTTCTTCTTTCTCTAATTGCTTTAGGTGTAAGGTTATGTTGTTTATTTGAGATGTTTCTTGTTTCTTGAGGTAGGATTGTATTGCTATAAACTTCCCTCTTAGAACTGCTTTTGCTGCCTCCTATAGGTTTTGGGTCGTCGTGTTTTCATTGTCATTTGTTTCTAAGTATTTTTTGATTTCCTCTTTGATGTCTTCAGTGATCTCTTGGTTATTTAGTAGTGTACTGTTTAGCCTCCATGTGTTTGTATTTTTTACATTTTTTTCCCTGTAATTGATATCTAGTCTCATAGCGTTGTGGTCGGAAAAGATACTTGATATGATTTTGATTTTCTTAAATTTACCAAGGCTTGATTTGTGACCCAAGAAATGATCTATCCTGGAAAATGTTCCATGAGCACTTGAGAACAGAGTGTATTCTGTTGTTTTGGGGTGGGTTGTCCTGTAAATATAATTAAGTCCATCTTGTTTAATGTGTCATTTAAAGCTTGTGTTTCCTTATTTATTTTCATTTTTGATGATCTGTCCATTTGTAAAAGTGGGGTGTTAAAGTCCCCTACTATTATTGTGTTATTGTCGATTTCCCCCTTTATGGCTGTTAGCATTTGCCTTATGTATTGAGGTGCTCCTATGTTGGGTGCATAAATATTTACAATTGTTATATCTTCTTCTTGGATTGATCCCTTGATCATTATGTTTTGTCCTCTTTGTGTCTTGCAATAGTCTTTATTTTAAAGTCTCTTTTGTCTGATATGAGAATTGCTCTTTCAGCTTTCTTTTGATTTCCATTTGCATGGAATATCCTTTTCCATCCCCTCACTTTCAGTCTGTATGTGTCCCTAGGTCTGAAGTGGGTCTCTTGTAGACATCATATATACGGGTCTTGATTTTGTGTCCATTCATCCAGTCTATGTCTTTTGGTTGGAGCATGTAATCCATTTACATTTAAGGTAATTATCAGTATGTATATTCCTATTACCATTTTCTTAATTGTTTTGGGTTTGTTATTGTAGGTCTTTTCCTTCTCTTGTATTTCCTGCCTAGAGAAGTTCCTTTAGCATTTGTTGTAAAGCTGGTTTGGTGGTGCTGAATTCTCTTAGCTTTTGCTTGTCTGTAAAGGTTTTAATTTCTCCATCGAATCTGAATGAGATCCTTGCAGGGTAGAGTAATCTTGGTTGTAGGTTTTCCCTTTCATCACTTTAAATATGTCCTGCCACTCCCTTCTGGCTTGCAGAGTTTCTGCTGAAAGATCAGCTGTTAACCTTATGGGGATTCCCTTGTATGTTATTTGTTGCTTTTCCCTTGCTGCTTTCAATATTTTTTCTTTGTATTTAATTTTTGACAGTTTGATTAATATGTGTCTTGGTGTGTTTCTCCTTGGATTTATCCTGTATGGGACTCTCTGTGCTTCCTGGACTTGACTGACTATTTTCTTTCCCATATTAGGGAAGTTTTCAACTATAATCTCTTCAAATATTTTCTCAGTTCTTGTCTTTTTCTGTTTTTCTCTTGGGACCCCTATAATTCGAACGTTGGTGTGTTTAATATTGTCCCAGAGGTCTCTGAGAATGTCCTCAAGTCTTTTCATTCTTTTTTCTTTATTCTGCTCTGTGGTAGTTATTTCCACTGTTTTATCTTCCAGGTCACTTATCCATCTGCTGCCTCCGTTATTCTGCTATTGATTCCTTCTAGAGAATTTTTAATTTCATTTATTGTGTTGTTCATCATTGTTTTTTTGCTCTTTAGTTCTTCTAGGTCCCTGTTAAACGTTTCTTGTATTTTCTCCATTCTATTTCCAAGCTTTTAGATAATTTACTATCATTACTCTGAATTCTTTTTCAGGTAAACTGCCTATTTCCTCTTCAGTTGTTTGGTCTGGTGAGTTTTTACTTTGCTCCTTCATCTGCTGTGTATTTCTCTGTCTTCTCATTTTGCTTAACTTACTGTGTTTGAGGTCTCCTTTTCTCAGGTTGCAGGTTTATATTTCCTGTTGTCTTTGGTGTCTGCCCCCAGTGGGTAAGGTTGGTTTAGTGGGTTGTGTAGGCTTCCTGGTGGAGGGGATTGGTGCCTGTGTTCTGGTAGATGAGGCTGGATCTTCTCTTTCTGGTGGGCAGGACTGCATCCGGTGGTGTGTCTGGGGTTGTCTGTGAACTTATGATTTTAGGCAGGCTCTCTGCTAATGGGTGGGGTTGTGTTCCTGTCTTGCTAGTTGATTGGCATGGGGTGTCCTGCATGGGAGCTTGCTGGTCATTGAGTGGAGCTGGGTCTTACTGTTGAGATGGAGATCTCTGGGAGAGTTCTTACTGATTGATATTATGTGAGGCTGGGAGGTCTCTGGTGGTCCAGTGCCCTGAACTCAGTTCTCCCAACTCAGAGGCTCAGGCCTAACACCTGGCCGGAGCACAAAGACACTGTCAGCTACATGGCTCAGAAGAAAAGGGGGAAAAAAAAGAAATAAAATATTAAAATTTAAAAAAATTATTAAAAAGTAATAAAAGAAAAAGAGCTCAACCAAACCAATAAACAAATCCACCAGTGATAACAAGCGCTAAAAACTGTACTAAGATAAACATAAAAATCAGAAACTAGTCAGTCGCATACAGCAAACTGCAAGTCTACAGTTGCTCCCAAAGTCCACGGCCTCAATTTTGGGATGATTCGTTGTCTATTCAGGTATTCCACAGATGCAGGGTACATCAAGTTGATTGTGGAGATTTAATTCGCTGCTTCTGTGGCTGCGTGGAGAAATTTCCCTTTCTCTTCTTTGTTCGCACAGCTCCTGGGGTTCAGCTTTGGATTTGGCTCCGCCTCTGTACGTAGGTCACTCTCTGGTGTCTGTTGTTTGTCCAGAGAGGAGGGTGTTAAAGAAGCGGATGATTAGGAGGCTCTGGCTCACTCAGGCCAGGGGGAGAGAGGGGTATGGAATGCCAGGTGAGCCTGCGGCGACAGAGTCCAGCATGCTGTTGCAACAGCCTGAGGTGCACCATGTGTTTCCCTGCGGAAGTTGTCCCTGGATCACGGGACTCTGACAGTGGTGGGCTGCACAGGCTCCTGGGAGGGGAGTTGTGGATAGTGACCTGTGCTTGCACACAGGATTCTTGGTGGCTGCAGCAGCAGCCTTAACATTTCATGCCCATCTCTGGTGTCCGCGCTCATAGCTGTGGCTCACGCCCATCTCTGAAGCTCGTTTAGGTGGTGCTCTGAATCTCATCTCCTCGTGCACCCCGAAACAATGGTCTCTTGCCTCTTAGGCAGTTCCAGACTTCTTCCTGGACTCCCTCCCAGTTAGCTGTGGCACATTAGCCCCCTTCAGGCTGTGTTCGTGCAGCCAGTGCAGGGGAGTGTCCTATCCCTGGGACTGACCTCCAAAGCTCGAGCTTCAGCTCCCAGCCCCACCCACCCCAGTGTGTGAGCAGACAAGCCTCTCAGGCTGCTGAGTGCTGGTCTACACTGATCCTCTGTGTGGGAATCTGTCCTATTTGCCCTCTGCACCCCTGTTGCTGTGCTCTCCTCTGTGGCTCTGAAGCTTCCCCCCCCCCACCCCCCATCTCCACCAGTGAAGGGGCTCCCTATTGTGTGGAAACTTTTCCTCCTTCACAGCTCCCTCCCAGATGGGCAGGTCCGGTCCCTATTCTTTTGTCTCTCTTTTTTCTTTTGCCCTACCCAGGTAGTGGGGATTTTCTTGCCCTTAGGGAAGTCTGAGGTCTTCTGCCAGTGTTCAGTAGGTGTTCTGTAGGATTTGTTACACATGTAGATATATTTTTGGTGTATTTGTGGGGAGGAAGGTGATGTCCACATCTTACTCCTCCACCATCTTGAAGGTTCTCCTCTCAGACATTTTAATCTTTTGTGTTATTATTGAAAATAAGGGATTTTTCCTTCTGTTGTGTCTTCTAACTGGCTGTTGTTTGACTCTTAGAAGGTTATTGATTTCCATATATCCTAATCTTGACTTAGCAGTGCCTTCTTTTGAACCTTTGAAATGTGGTTGATAGTTTGTGTGTGTGTGTGTAATCCTTCTTGATTTTAGAGATCACTTTTATACCTACTTCATTAGAAGAATTTGGAAACATTCTTTCTTTTTATGTACTCTCAAGAGTTAAAATACCATTGGAATTATCTGCTTTTTAAAAGTTTTGTTAGAATTTCCCTGTGAAATTGTCTAATCCAGGCACCTTATTATTTTGGTGGGGGGAAGGGAAATGGAGAGGAGGTTCTTTGACATTTTCTCTATTTGAATTTTGGAAATCTTTAAATTTTCTGCTGTAAATAGTTATGGTAAATTATATATTTCTGGAGTGTTATGTACTTCATCCCAGTTTTCACGTTTATTTGCATTAAGTTGAGAAGAGTAGTCCTTTACAATTCCTTTAATTTATTTATAATCTATGTGGAGCCTGTAAATGGTAACTTTTATATACAAACAAACAAAAGAAAACTTTGCAGATGTGATTAATTAAGGTTCTTGAAGTGGAGTGATTATGCTTGGATTATCTGGGCAGGCCCTAAATGCAATCACAGGTGTCCTTATAAGTAACATGCAGAAGGAGATTACACAATAGAAGAGAAGGCCATATGACTACAGAAGTAGAGATAGGAGTGATGTGGCCACAAGTCAAGGAATGCTGGCAGCCTCCAGAAACTAACTGGAAGAGGCAAGGGACATATTCTCCCCTAGAGCCTCTGGAGGGAGTACAACCCTGCTAATACCTTGATTACAGTTCAGTGATACTGATTTCAGGCTCTTGCCTTGACATTGTGAGAGAATAAATTTCTGTTATCTTAAGCCACTAAGTCTGTTATAGCAGCCACAGGAAACTAATAAATGCACTCAATTAAACTTTTGTTCCAGAGTCTGCACTCTGAAGAACCTTGGTTAAGGCAGCAAAGTATAACCACTTGGGATAGTACTTTCTTTTCTTAAGGATTTTGTATTACTCCGCTATTTTCTGACATTGGATATTGTTGTGGAGAATTCTGAGGCCAGGCCAGTTTATTTTCTGATGTAATTGAGTAGATCTTTTTGCCTAGATGCCCAAATGATTTTCTTTTTTTTCTTCCTTCCCACCTTCCTTTCTTCCTTCCTTCTTAAAGTTGTTGAAGTCCAATAACATCTTTACTAGAATATATATCTTTGTGGACTATTCTAGCTCAGTTTTCCAGGCACAAACAACTATATATATATTCTGCTGTCTTTATTCCAAGAATATTTATCTGAATTATATCTTTTTTAAAGCACACTTATTGTTTTCTCATAACCAAATACAGCCAAATAGTATTACTTCCACTCACGCATCATTAAAGACAAGAGGATAATTCATTGGATATTTTAAAATAGTGCACTATATAACAAAAAAAATTAAATTTACAAAAGTAGCTCAATTAGTTATGTAAAATGGTAATTAAGAAAAGAGCAAAACTAATTTGTTTCTTTCCTCATAAATAGACATTTAAAGCATTCTATTAGTCTTAATGTTATCTTTATGTTAAAGTAGCTCAGAGTGTGGTACATATAGTTTCATCTAGAAAGGTATGCAATTTACACACCTCATATGAATGAATAAAATTTGCATAACAAAATGAATACAGAGAGCCCTAGGCTTTCATGTTAAAATTTGGTGTTAGATTATCTTTTATGACCTTATAGATTATTACATAAGACATATTTCCATACATTTATAATCTTCAGAAGAGAAAAATAATTGTTTCTTGGAAAAGATCTCCCAGTAGCCATTTGGTTTATGATAGGATAAACTGAACCTCTAAGAGTTTAGTGTCTACCAAATCTGAAATCCTTAGCTTGAGTCAAAGCATCAGATATGCTGCATATTTCACAGTTTCCTAAGTCACAGGTCTGCCTTTTCTCCTGAAGTACTGACAGATTATGCACTTTTAGGGAGTATCCCTGGCATGGTGTTTCTGTGTGTTGTTGTTTTTATTATTATTATTGTCTATGAACTCTATTATTTCTCCTCCTTTCCTCCTCTGACATGCTCTTCTATTTTACTTAATTGTAAGTCCATTCAGAACATTCTGAAGAATATTCCTCTAAGAAAAGAAATTTTAGAGATGAAAAATTAGAGAGAGTAAGACTGGGTATTGGTATGTGCCTGGCTTTCCCTATATTTGCTGCAAACTTCTGCCAGATTGATGATGTTGAAGTTTTAAATGTGATGGCAAGCTCCAGAACTCTGATTTTTTTTTTTTTTTTTTTTTTTTTAGAAAATCAGCAGCATCTACCTATGGCTCCTTTTTTAGTAGAACTTTGTGAAGACCTTTTCAGCCTTTCATTGTTTATTTTCTTTTCTTATTTTTTCATTCTTAGGCTCAAAGCATTCCACATGACTCTTTATTTTTCATTTTTTCTCCATATGCCTTTTTAGATATACAGTTTTAGTTATATGCCCATTTATAGGTATTTGATCATTTTTTGGAGCTTTGCTTCTAATGCATGGTTCTGCCGGCTTTTTCTGTTGCTGAATTAAAAAGTAGATCTCATAAAAGACCCCCCACCCAAAATTTCTGTAGGTCTGTCTCTGTGGTGGGCCCCCATTTCTAGAAAAGAAAAGGATCTGCATTTTTAACTTCCACAGCAGAGGGTTGGAGATGCCTGAAGATGAAGAGCAACATTCTAGTCCATATTCTTCTGGACTTTCATAACTTCAAATACTTTTCTTTTTCCACGTCTTCAGAATGAGCAGTAGCTGCTTTGTGCAATGATCCGTTTGCAATTCCAGTGATAAATGGGCCTGTTCAGACCCTGTCAGCTCATAGATTGAGAAAGATATATGTCTGCCTTTCTGTGACAAGAAATAGCCTCTATTTATTTCCTTGCAGCTAACAATCTGTTATTTTACTTTGTCGATGAGTATGTTTGAGGGAATCTTCATTACTTTCATAGACCTTGGGATGGGCAATGGCCAGAGAGCCATGGCTGCAGCATCAGCATGTGGAGGAGAACACCAGTGCAGTGTGACATGCTGTAATCCCTCACCTGTGCCCTGGGGGCCTGGTGTGGGCTCAGCAGGCCTTCTTCATGCTGTACTGTTGCCAAAATGGATCTGTCCTTTAAATATTTGTTCTATTTTTTCTTTAAAAAATCCCAATTATATACGCTGTTGTAGCTCTTTTCATTTTCTTACAAATCCTTTTCATTTGTTTTCTTATTTAGTTTAGCTTTTCTCCTTAATGTGTTTATAACAGTGTCTATTCTCCCTCATATTCCTCTACTTTGTCCTTAAAAATTTGATTTTATTTTTTCTGCCACTGCTTTTCTTGAGCTCTGACAACTTATATATTTTATCTTCTCCTGCTGTCTAGTCATCTTGTCTGTAAGTTCTTTTATTTGTGCTTTGAGCTCTTCCTTCATCGAGTCGATTGCTTCTTAAGTTTTTAAAATTCAGGGAGAAATATTTGGTCATAATTTTTACATGCTCCATTACAATATTTTTTCTGGATGTTATGAATCTACCATTTATTTTTTTCTCATTTCTTACATTATTGTCCTTTTTCCTCAGTATATCTTTGAATATCCTGATTTTGCTCCCTTGTTTATTAAGTATTTCGGAAAAGGTGAGTTTTCTCAGCCATTAGGAGCAGGTTTACATCAGGACAGAGCCAGAACTGAATTCCAGGCCAGTTGGAATTATCCCCATGTTTCAGGGAGTCTTATGTGAGTTTCCATAGCCTGCTTTTCTCCTCAGTGAATGGAATAGGCACTGTTGTTTTTTGTTGTTGTTGTTTGTTTTCTTTGTTTTTTTGTTTTTTAAATCATGTCTTTTTCCTTCTACACTGCCACAGAGACAGTGTGCTTCCTGCATACATGGCTTCTTGGTGGGATTCCTTATTTAACTCTACCTTCTTTTCTTCAAGGAATAAAACTAGTTCTAGGGAACCTAGGGATTAAGTTTATCAACTCAAGGTGTGCCCTTCACCTTCAAAAATTATGCTTTGCTGACTCATTCTGATATCTGCAGCTATAATGCCCTCACTCTTCTGTCTCTTCTTTCAAACACACCCCTTGTGTGATCACCACTGCTACAGTGATTGCGTGTGTACATGTTGCAGTGGAGCCTCATCAGCCTTGGTCTCTTGGTCATTATAATGAGCAGAATACGCCTCTTGACCTGTTCTGTATGTGCAGAGTAAGAGAAAAAGTTTATTCTTTTGTTATATTATGTCCCTGAGGTTTGAGGTTGTTTGTTACTATAGCATAACTTAGCCTATTTTGACTCATACACTTGGTTCACAACTGTGGGGTGTTACCCTAGAGGGCATTTGGAAACAGTAAGAGGCACTTTTGGTTGTCATAATGACAGTGTCCAGGGGCCAGGGATACTGAATCTCTAGTAATGCTTTTAACAGCCCTATGCAATAAAGATTGCTTTGCTGAAATGTCAATATTTTCCCCATTGAAAAACTCAGTAAATGTCTTGATAAGTACAGACAAAGTGCCTTCCTAAAATGAGTGTCCATTACTAAAACCTTGCCCAAATTGGATATTCTTGGCATTTTGGAAGGTCTTCTGTTTTAAGTAATTCAGATAATTTCAAATTTATCAATATATACCTGTATACTTAGTATTTCCTAAATATAATACCCATGAGTGGACTGTTAAGAGTTTATTAATTTTTGTATCATTCTCATATTGTTATTAATATCTGGTAAATATCTGTGGATTTCATTAGAGTGAAATATCTTCTCAGGCCCATGTTTGATAAAGTGCTTTCCATGTTATGAGTGCACATTAGTAAAATGTGGATTCCCCTTTTGTTTTCTGTAGTTTGAACTGACAAGAGGCTTGGAAAATAAACAATTGAAAAAGATATTCCTAAAAGGTAGCCATCAAGTGTAATAAGACTCAAGTCAAATGGCCCGGCTGTCATTGTAAAATACAGCCTATTGACGTCCTTCTCACTAGGGTAAAGCACTGCTTGCCACTTACAACAGACAGCATGGAGAGAAAGTATCACCCTAAGAACTGCAGGAGGGAATGCCCCATGTAGCTAAGAAAAAGGCACAAAACAAATCTGGTTGCATGTGTCCCTAGCAGATAACCACACGTTTTTGTAAGGGGGAGGGTGGGCTACATAATTGTCTTACTTTTAACAGTCAGAATAAATAGCTCCATAGTTAAAATATAACTGAGAATGACTAGCAACATTTAAAAAAAATCATTAGAGACCAGCTAGGTACCAACCCCTCATGGAGACAAGTGGAGGGGACAGCTTACGCAAAGATGACAAGGATAGAGCCTGCCTTCTTGGCTTTTGGAATCTTATCTGGAAGCATATGCATAAATAAATCTAATACCTGTAGGCTGTGACAAATATTATAACAGAGGTAGTAAGAAGATTTAATGAGAATGTAGGAAAAAAAGATTTCTAATTGAATGGAGGCATATGAGTTAAATCTAGGAGGAAGAATATTTTAAGTTGAACCTTAAAAGAAGCCTACTGTGTGGACTGCTGAATAACATGTAAATATAACTGACTTCATTGTCTCAAGGCAGGGTTAAGAGGTATAATAACTAACATCAGTAACATGTTTTGCAGTTAAATAATGCTATTACATACATTATTCTTATGACTGTATTAATATTAACAGATGATTTATATAATTAGAACCTGAAAAACAGAGGCTTTCAAATGATTTAAAATAGGGTATTCTAAAAATGATACAATAATTTACCACTAAGTTTGCAGCTTATGATTTTGTGTGTGTGTGTGTGTGTGTGTGTATGTGTGTATAAGATGTTCATGACTTGCAAAACGGCAACTGATGTACACACTGGATGCCCACATTGCTTTTGTCTACCAACATTGAGTCCTTGCAGTACCTCATTCAACCAGAACCAAAAATGAAAACATCATTCAAAATGATGTTTAAGTAAATTCTGTTCTTATAAGAGCAACCATTCTTACAGCCTAGTAAAAATGTTCTTTTTTTTTTGAATTTTTGAATTTTATTTATTTTTTATACAGCAGGTTCATATTAGTTATCCATTTTGTACATATTAGTGTATATATGTCAATCCCAATCTCCCAATTCATCGCACCACCACCACCACCCCCGCCCGTTTCCCCCCTTGGTGTCCATAAGTTTGTTTTCTACATCTGTGTCTCTATTTCTGCCCTGCAAACCAGTTCATCTGTACCATTTTTCTAGGTTCCACATATATGCATTAATATACAATATTTGTTTTTCTCTTTCTGACTTACTTCACTCTGTATGACAGTCTCTAGATCCATCCACGTCTCTACACATGACCCAATTTCGTTCCTTTTTATGGCTGAGTAATATTCCATTGTATATATGTGCCACATCTTCTTTATCCATTCATCTGTCGATGGGCATTTAGGTTGCTACCATGACCTGGCTATTATAAATAGTGCTTCAATGAACATTGGGGTGCATGTGTCTTTTTGAATTATGGTTTTCTCTGGGTATATGCCCAATAGTGGGATTGCTGGGTCATATGGTAATTCTATTTTTAGTTTTTTAAGGAACCTCCATAGTGGCTGTATCAATTTACTTTCCCACCAACAGTACAAAAGGGTTCCCTTTTCTCCACACCCTCTCCAGCATTTGTTGTTTGTAGATTTTCTGATGATGACCATTCTAACTGGTGTGAGGTGATACCTCATTGTAGTTTTGATTTACATTTCTCTAATAATTAGTGATGTTGAGCAGATTTTCATGTGCTTCTTGGCCATCTGTATGTCTTCTTTGGAGAAATGTCTATTTGGGCCTTCTGCCCATTTCTGGATTGGGTTGTTTTTTTTTTTAATATTGAGCTACATGAACTATTTATATATTTTGGAGATTAATCCTTGGCCCGTTGATTCGTTTGCAAATATTTTCTCCCATTCTGAGGGTTGTCTTTTCGTCTTATTTGTAGTTTCCTTTGCTTTGCAAAAGCTTTTAAGATTCATTAGGTCCCATTTGTTTATTTTTGTTTTTATTTCCATTACTGTAGGAGGAGGATCAAAAAAGATCTTGCTGTGATTTATGTCAAAGAGTGTTCTTCCTATGTTTTCCTCTAAGAGTTTTATAGTGTCCAGTCTTATATTTAGGTCTCTAATCCATTTTGAGTTTATTTCTGTGTATGGTGTTAGGGAGTGTTCTAATTTCATTCTTTTACATGTAGCTGTCCAGTTTTCCCAGCATCATTTATTGAAGAGACTGTCTTTTATCCATTGTATATCCTTGCCTCCTTTGTCATAGATTAGTTAACCATATGTGCATGGGTTTATCTCTGGGCTTTCTGTCTTGTTTCATTGATCTATGTTTCTGTTTTTGTGCCAGTACCATATTGTCTTGATTACTGTAGCTTTGTAGTATAGTCTGAAGTCAGGGAGTCTGATTCCTCCAGCTCCGATTTTTTCCCTCAAGACTGCTTTGGCTATTCGGGGTCTTTTGTGTCTCCATACAAATTTTAAGATTTTTTTGTTCTAGTTCTGTAAAAAATGCCATTGGTAATTTGATAGGGATGCATTGAATCTGTAGATTGCTTTGGGTAGTATAGTCATTTTCAAAATGTTGATTCTTCCAATCCAAAACATGGTATATCTCTCCATCTGTTTGTATCATCTTTAATTTCTTTCATCAGTGTCTTATAATTTTCTGCATACAGGTCTTTTGTCTCCCAGGTAGGTTTATTCCTAGGTATTTTATTCTTTTTGTTGCAATGGTAAATGGGAGTGTTTCCTTAATTTCTCTTT
The DNA here is from genome assembly GCF_965194825.1 of Balaenoptera physalus. Lineage (NCBI taxonomy): Eukaryota > Metazoa > Chordata > Mammalia > Artiodactyla > Balaenopteridae > Balaenoptera > Balaenoptera physalus. The sequence continues at coordinate 57,982,834 of NC_138886.1, forward strand.
CAGATTTTCCATCATTAGTATATAGGAATGCAAGAGATGTCTGTGCATTAATTTTGTATCCTGCTACTTTACCAAATTCACTGATTAGCTCTAGTAGTTTTCTGGTGGCACCTTTAGGATTATCTATGTATAGTATCATGTCATCTGCAAATAGTGACAGTTTTACTTCATCTTTCCCAATTTGTATTCCTTTTATTTCTTTTCCTTCTCTGATTGCCATGGCTTGGATTTCCAAAACTATGTTGAATAATAGTGGCGAGAGTGGATATCCTTGTCTCGTTCCTGATCTTAGAAGAAATGCTTTCAGTTTTTCACCATTGAGAATGTTTGCTGTGGGTTTGTCATATATGGCCTTTATTATGTTGAGGTAGGTTCCCTCTATGCCCATGTTCTGGAGAGTTTTGTCATAAATGGGTGTTGAATTTTGTCAAAAGCTTTTCCTGCATCTATTGAGATGATCATAGGGTTTTTATTCTTCAGTTTGTTTATATGGTGTATCACATTGATTGATTTGCATATATTGAAGAATCCTTGCATCCCTGGGATAAATCCCACTTGATCATGGTGTATGATCCTTTTAATGAGTTGTTGGATTCTGTTTGCTAGTATTTTGTTGAGGATTTTTGCGTCTATATTCATCAGTGATATTGGTCTGTAATTTTCTTTTTTTGTAATATCTCTGTCTGGTTTTTGTATCATGGTGATGGTGGCCTCATAGAATGAGTTTGGGAGTGTTCCTTCCTCTGCAATTTTTTGGAAGAGTTTGAGAAGGATGTGTGTTAGCTCTTCTCTAAATGTTTGATAGAATTCACCTGTGAAGCCATCTGGTCCTGGACTTTTGTTTGTTGGAAGATTTTTAATCACAGTTTCAATTTAATTACTTGTGATTGGTCTGTTTGTATTTTCTATTTCTTTCTGGTTCAGTCTTGGAAGGTTATACCTTTCGAAGATTTTGTCCATTTCTTCCAGGTTGTCCATTTTATTGGCATAGAGTTCTTTGTAGTAGTCTCTTAGGATGCTTTGTATTTCTGTGGTTTCGGTTGTAACTTTTGTAACTTTTCATTTCTAATTTTATTGATTTGAATCCTCTCCCTCTGTTTCTTGATGAGTCTGCCTAATGGTTTATCAATTTTGTTTATCTTCTCAAAGAACCAGCTTTTAGTTTTATTGATCTTTGGTATTGTTTTCTTTTTTTCTATTTCATTTATTTCTGCTCTGATCTTTATGATTTCTTTCCTTCTACTAACTTTGGGTTTTGTGTGTTCTTCTTTCTCTAGTTTCTTTAGGTGTAAGGTTAGATTGTTTATTTGAGATTTTTCTTGCTTCTCGAGGTAGGCTTGTATAGCTATAAACTTTGCTCTTAGAACTGCTTTTGCTGTATCCCATAGGTTTTGGATCGTCCTGTTTTCGTTGTCATTTGTCTCTCAATATTTTTGATTTCCTCTTTGATTTCTTCAGTGGTGTCTTGGTTATTTAGTAACATATTGTTTAGCCTCCATGTTTTTGAGTTTTTTACGTTTATTACCCTGTAATTGATTTCTAATCTCATAGGTTGTTTTCAGAAAAGATGCTTGATATGATTTCAGTTTTCTTAAATTTACTGAGGCCTGATTTGTGACCGAAGATGTTATCCTGGAGAATGTTCCATGCGCGCTTGAGAAGAAAGTGTAGTCTGCTGTTTTTGGTTGCAGTGTCCTATATATATCAATTAAATCTATCTGGTGTATTGTGTCAATCTTTTTCCATCCCCTCACTTTCAGTCTGTTTGTGTCCCTAGGTCTGAAGTGGGTCTCTTGTAGACAGCATATATGTGGCTCTTGTTTTTGTATCCATTCAGCAAGCCTGTCTTTTCGTTGGAGCATTTAATCCATTCACATTTAAGGTAATTATCAATATGTATGTTCCTATTACCATTTTCTTAATTGTTATGGGTTTTTTTTCCTATGTCCTTTTCTTTCGTATTTCCCACTTAGAGAAGTTCCTTTAGCATTTGTTGTAGAGCTGGTTTGGTGCTGCTGAATTCTCTTAGCTTTTGCTTGTCTGTAAAGCTTTTGATTTCTCCATCAAATCTGAATGAGATCCTTGCCGGGTAGAGTAATCTTGGTTGTAGTTTCTTCTCTTTCATCACTTTAAGTATATCATGCCACTCCATTCTGGCTTGTAGCGTTTCTGCTGAGAAATCAGCTGTTAACCTTATGGGAGTTCCCTTGTATGTTATTTGTCATTTTTCCCTTGTTGCTTTCAATAATTTTTCTTTGTGTTTAATTTTTGTCAGTTTGATTTTATGTGTCTCAGCGTGTTTCTCCTTGGGTTTTTCCTGCCTGGGACTCTCTGTGTTTCCTGGACTTCGGTGGCTATTTCCTTTCCCATGTTAGGGATGTTTTCAACTATAATCTCTTCAAATATTTTCTTGGGTCCTTTCTCTCTCTCTTCTCCTCTGGAACCCCATAATGCAAATGTTTTTTGCGTTTAATTATGTCCCAGAGGTCTCTTAGGCTGTCTTCATTTCTTTTCATTCTTTTTTCTTTATTCTCTTCCTTGGCAGTGAATTCCAGTATTCTGTCTTCCAGGTCATTTATCCATTCTCCCTCAGTTATTCTGCTATTGGGTCCTTCTAGTGTATTTTTCATTTCAGTTATTATATTGTTCATCTCTGTTTGTTTGTTCTTTAATTCTTCTAGGCGTTTGTTCTTTATTTCTTCTAGGTCTTTGTTAAATATTTCTTACATCTTCTTGATCTTTGCCTCCATTCTTTTTCTGAGGTCCTGGGTCATCTTCACTATCATTATTCTGAATTCTTTTTCTGGAAGGTTGCCTGTCTCCACTTCATTTGGTTATTTTCCTGGGGTTTTATCTTCTTCCTTCATCTGGTACGTAACCCTCTGCCTTTTCATCTTGTCTGTTTTTCTGTGAATGTGGTTTTTGTGCCACAGCCTGCAGGATTGTAGTTCTTCTTGCTTCTGCTTCCTGCCCTCTGGTGGATGAAGCTATGTAAGAGGCTTGTGCAAGTTTCTTGATGGGAGGGACTGGTGGTGGGTAGAGCTGATTGTTGCTCTGGTGGGCAGAGCTCAGTAAAGCTTTAATCCACTTGTCTGCTGATGGATGGGGCTGGGTTCCCTCTCTCTTGGTTGTTTGGCCTGAGGCGACCCAACACTGGAGCCTACCGGCTCTTTGGTGGGGCTAATGGCAGACTCTGGGAGGGTTCACACCAAAGAGTACTTCCCAGACCTTCTGCTGCCAGTGTCCTTGTCCTCACGGTGAGCCACAGCTATCCCCTGCCTCTTCAGGAGACCCTCCAACAGTAGCAGGTAGGTCTGTTTCAGTCGCCTATGGGGTCACTGCTCCTTCCCCCTGGGTCCTGATGCGCACACTACTTTGTGTGTGCCCTCCAAGAGTGGAGTCTCTGTTTCCCCCAGTCCTGTCAAAGTCCTGCAATCAAATCCTGCTCGCCTTCGAAGTCTGATTCTCTAGGAATTCCTTCTCCCGTTGCCGGACGCCCAGGTTGGGAAGCCTGATGTGTTGCTCAGAACCTTTACTCTAGTGGGTGGACTTCCGTGGTATAAGTGTTCTCCAGTTTGTGAGTCACCTACCCAGCAGTTATGGGATTTGGTTTTATTGTGATTGTGCCCCTCCTCCCATTTCATTGTGGATTCTCCTTTGTCTTTGGATGTGGGGTATCTTTTTTGGTGAGTTCCAGTGTCCTCCTGTCGATGAGTGTTCAGCAGTTAGTTGTGATTCCGGTTCTCTCACAAGAGGGAGTGAGTGCATGTCCATCTACTCTGCCATCTTGCTCCTGCTTTCAGTCTAGTACTAATGTTTACATTCATCGAATTCAAGGAGTTGTACGTGAGCTTTTAAGCACATACAACTTTGGTTGTATGTATATGTATTTCCTTTTGTCTGGTACTGGCATTTATTAGATGAGGAATAAATAGTGTGGCCTCTCTTCAAGAAATGACACTTCATAACGTCTTGAATCTTCTTAACTTGGAAGTGTCTGATGTATATACACAGCTGAGCAGGAAGTGCTGTCAAAGTATAAGTCAGTGAGCACAGACCTTTAGAGCTTTGAGCAAAAAATGATTTAATTATTTCAATTCTTCCCATAACACTTATTCACTTCAACAGGATGCCTCTCTACTCCCTTGTTCCTTATTACTGTCATGAGAAAGGAACTCATATTCATCCCCCCTGTAATCTTTTTTAGGCCTGGTGGGTGGTGCATGGTTGAATATCTGAGAATGCTGTTCTTTGCTGTCCAGCGAGTCAGCAGAAGAGGAGATGGGCCTCAGGTGTCCTGCAGCCAACTGTATCTCAAGGTTTGTTGACGCTAATCCACACGGCATTGTACTGTCAAGTTAGATGGCTCTGGGGCTGCTGTTGATGTGAAACATACATAGCCCAAGGGAGATAACTATTCTTGGTGATAAAATGCAGTTTTCTTGGAATTTTAATTTATTCCAGAATTTCCTTCCAGAGAGCATATCCTGCTAGTTTACTGAGGTTATTATGAAGAGCAAAGTGGCAGAAGAGAAAGAGGATGAGGTGATAATATGAATTAAAATATCTGTGTTATCTTCCAGATTATACATTGTCTAATTTAATACAACAGTACCGTGACAAAGTGTTATTATTATCCACATTTTACAGATAAGGAAATTGAAGTCTGGTAGGGTTAAGTAGTTTGCTCAATGTAATTTGCTATTAGGTGAAAGAGATGAAAAAAATACTAATTGAGCCAGACACTCTACATACGCTCTACTGAATTATTAGATTCAATCCTCATAATAACCTATGTGGCAGAGACTAACTCCAGTGCCATTTTTTAAAAAATGGATGAGAAGCCAGGTACTAGAATCATTTAGTTTTAAGGGACTAGACTTGAGGCCAGGTCTTCAGACTCCAGAACCCATTGTATACTGTGGTGCAGTCCAAGTGATATGGCGTCTTCTGACTGGAACTTGAGATTTCTATCCACATACCATGCTAAGAAAATGTCTTTAGAGCACTTTGCACACTGCCTCACATGTAAAAATATTCTGTAATTGAAAGCTACTATAAATGTGTGACTAGTAAGGCTATATTTGCCTATTACCTTTATTATAAAGATTTTTGAAGATTTTACAGCTATTGTTAGGATCATGAAATGCTGGATCCCACTAAGCTTTTATCTGTATAAGGCATCTTTTCAGGTTGTGTCTAGAAAGACTGAAATTCAACGACAAAATGTGACTTTTCTAAATTGATAAGGTGTCAGTGGCAAGTCAGCCTGACAATCCATAGCAGCAAGGAAAGTTCTCATTGTGCTTGACTACATGCTACTCTTTACTAGCCATAAGCAGTCTGGGAGCTCACAGTATCATTTCAAAAATGTTTTGCAGTTTTCCAAGTGCTTTCAAATACATTCTTTCGTTTGTGCCTTATGACAACATTGTCCGGTGGCAATTGTTATTCCTATTTTACAAATAAGGAAACAGAGAGCTAGAGTCAGAGGTTAAGATGCAAGTCATACAACTAAGAAATGGAGGAACAAAAGTCCAGAGTGGATTCCCTGACTCAAAGCTCAATGCTTTTCTTACTACACGTAGTTTCCTCACATTTTCATTAAGATTTCTGTCTCCTTATAATACTTAAGAGCCACCAGAATCTGAAAATACAAATGTAATAAAGTATCACAGTGGGTAGCTTTATGAAATGCATGAACAAAAAGGGAAATTTGATGGGCCTAACAGTAAAATCTTAAAAAGTACTCTCAACAAATATTCATCCAGCACCTATTTATTTAGTCTCTACTTTGTCCATGCCATCGTGTTAAATTATGTGAGGTATATAAAGAAGCAGGGGCCAGGAATGCTGGGAAAAGCCTTCAAATCAACACATTTTTAGATGTACAAAAATTCATAGGAATCATGTTGTGGTAGTTGTGTACATGTCTTATTTCACCAGTTGAACTAAAATCAAATTGATGATGGTACCTGTGTCTTATTTATCTTTAAATTTCACATAATGCCTGGCTCAATATCTTTCCTGTTGAATGAATGAATGAATGAAAGAATAGGGGTGTAGAGTTAGGGCCTCTGCTGTATAGGAGCTTATGGACTAAATGGAAAGATAAGATATGAAACTAAATTAAATACAGTACAAGATTGGAAATTCCCTGGTGGTCCAGTGGTTAGGACTCTGTACTCTCACTACTGAGGGCCCGGGTTCGATCCTTGGTCGGGGAACTAAGATCCCATAAGCTGCGAGGCGCAGCCAAAAAATTAATTAATTAATTAAAAAAAATACAATATAAGATTGATATATGACCATATGGTAGAGAGATGAGAGGCATAATTTCTAGCTGAGATGATCAGGGAAAGCTTTATGGAAGAGACACTTGTTGAATGAGAGGTAAGTAATAAGGACTTCTGCTGTCCTGTTTTAGAGCAACAATGGATAAACTAGCTTAGTGAAAATAAGAAGTAGGAGTTTTAAATCTTCCAGCACCCTATAGGTGGGCATAAGGGACATTCAAAACATTTTTGTTGAATGAATGAATGAATAATGATTAAATCTTTCCAACAAAATTTTTAACGTATTAGCTTTTAAAAATGAAATGCTGTTGAGACATCTTGGTGTTACGTGGAATCAGTTAGTTAAGAAATGTCAAAACACTGTGATCAAGGATCTTGCTATACTCAGTTTAGATCTTCTAGAAATCACAGAAGTACCTTAGAGAGTGCTTTACTCTGTTATAGAGATTTAATAAACCTATACAATTCAGAGAAGCATTTTGGATATATAATCAAAGAGTAAAACAAATATCTTTGAGAGGTTGCATAATTTCCTTGAGAGGGAGAATACCAAGCCAAAACTCTTCAGTTATATCCTCATTCCTACTTACCCCATATAATTTTAACAGCTTTTGGCAGCCTGGCAATAAAAACTAGGATATGAGAATTCCTGCTTAACTCTGAGTCTGGGTTACACTCTGGTCTCCACACTGATCATTTAGTTTTATTTCTTTTCACAGAAAATCACTTGCAATGCCTCCTAGGTTACTCTCAGAGCTGGGACTTTTACACCAGCAATAAAAGGAAACATTATTTACCATAGGGCATTTTTCCATTTGATGGCAGTGACCCATGGTTCTTTCCTTTACTCAAAAGTAAAATAATAATGCTTCTACCTGAAATTTAAGGGTTTTTTATGTTTTCTAAATTTTGCCTGGGTGGTAATCATCAAAAGAATAAATAAGACCTTAAAGCATTAATAATGGAGGTGGGACTTCAGTTTGCTTTTATTACAACAGCAAGTAATAAACACATTCAATGGACTTTCCAAGTACTGTACTTTTATTTGATTCCCTTTAGGAACATTTTGAAGAATAGTATAAAGAAAAGTGTCAACAATGTTAATATTACTAGTATAAATTATTTAATGTTTTTGGTAATTGCATTTCATGCCCCATATATATTCCCATTGAGGAGAAGCTCCGTTTGAACTGGATGACTGCATATGTTCAGTGAAGTCCAAATAATATGAAATTTTGACTTACAAAACCATGATGAACACTTTTCAAAAAATAACTTTCTAAATTAATTATCTAGCACTGTGAGGTGAATCATGTTCTCTTGAAAATGTATGTGGTACATTTTTGGAAACTTTGTATATAGTGATGTTTGAAAATTTCTGTATGGTAAAATGTAAGCCTTTTATAAAATTACTCCAAACTTTGTAAAGTTCAGAGATTTGCATTATCCTCCATCTTCTCTTAGAACTATATGTCATAGTTCTATATATTTACAGTGATTAGACTACCTTGACTTGGAATTCTAAAAAAATAAAAGAAGAGAATGATGGGAATAGTTGAACATATATCATAAACAATAGGAAAAAAGACTTTTAAAAACATTTAGAGGAAAAAAAGATATGCTTTCATGGATGGAAGCCCAAAATTGAATATGTTTCAAAGAGGATGTGAAGTTCCTTCCCCAAGGCAGGGGTTTTCAAACCTTGGTGTATAGGAGATCTCTTGGGGAGCCAGTTAAAAGTAGGATTTCTAGTTCCCCGTCCCACAGGGTGGCCACATCTTATAAATATCTGAAACAGCAGAGGGGTACATGAGAAAGGGGTAGGATAGAGGGATTAAAGGGGCTGGAAAAAACTTTTAATGATGATGGTTATGTTCCTTATCATAATTGTGGTGATGACTCTTCAGGTGTGTATGTAAGTCAAAACATCAAATTGTACATTTTAATTAGGTACTGTTTATTGTATGTTAGTTATATGTCAACAAAGCTTCAAAATTAAATAAAGTAGGCCATGGAAAAGGGGATTTCTCTGCTCTCTGAGGCACTTAGCTTTAGAGGTTCTTGTGTCTGATATTGAAGCCCCTTCTGACTCAACAACATTGTGAGGGGTGTGTGTATGTGTGTATGTATGTAGTGCAAAAGAGTTTGTTAACAGGAAACGGTACAGAAGGGCTCAGGCAGTTTTTATTTGTGTGTACTTGCAAGACCCAGAGAGGAGTAGTCTTCCCTGCCCCTTGAGGGGCCATTCACTGTGGGTCTGCAGTTATGAGGACTATAGGGTCTTGCCTTTGACTTCTAGGCCACTCTTGTGACTGGCATCACATGGAAGTTATAGCCTCTTTCACACTGCCCAAGTTGTTTGGGTTTTAATGACAAAGGTGTGCAATAATGGTGGGGATCAAAGTCAGCAATCCTATAGAACTTCTTGCAAAAGATTGTGAAATTTCCATATATGAGTGAGGAAAATGACTGATTCTTAGGCTTTATGAGAATTCTGTAGGTTGTCTAGCAATAACATGGGCTGAAAAACCTCAGGGTAGGAGAAAATTGACGTTACCAAAGAAGATGGTGGTGTGGAGCCACTTGAATATTAAAAGATTTGTAGCTCAACTGGATAGTGGGAAGTACACTTACTGAGGACAAACATGGAGGAAGGTTCCAGTAGTTGCCTGTTCTTGCTTCTTTATACAGATAAGGAAATGGGGTCAGTACTGATTGTGAGCTTTGGCTGAAGTCACAGACACAGTGTGATTGAACTAAGGAAAAAAAACTCACTTTTTCAGTTCTCAATTGTATACTGTTTGAACCACACTTTTTACCAACTGCAGATTTTTTTTTCCGTTTTGACTCTGAAGAAATGAACTTCAAACTGGAGATAGCAGAACAAGCATGGTTAAAGAGTATTTGAAGTTTAAGCAAGATCAGACGTGGGAGAGCACTTAGGTGCTATAAACTAGCATATTTCTTCAGAGTCATAAAATTATACATCAGGATGCTGAAAGATCTTGCAGGTGTAAATGCAGAATCATAGTTTGGGGTAAGTCTTCATGAACAGCAGTTATTTTAAAAATGGAAATTGGAAAAAATACGATTCTGGAAAGGCTAACAAGTCTTCTATAACTATTATGCTATGCTATCTCCTATTTATAAACGGACAGGTTTTAGTTAGGTGGCTCTTTCAGTTCTCAAATAAATCTAATCATAACCCAAATTTCCTGGGATAAGTAAATGTTGTAGGATCAGGCTAAGGAAGATCCTAGTAGGTTCTTTTAAGAACAGGAGTGATAAGTGGAGAAGTGAGCTGGAGCCTGGAGTAAAAACATTGGCTGTAAGTAATTTAATAAGCGCTTTCATATACAGAAACTATGAAAGAGCTGTACTTATTCTTCCTAAGGCTGTACTTTAGGAAATAGGTTAAACTCTGAATGAGATTGGCAGGGGAATGAGTATTGCTAGCCATTGGAATATGTAACTGTGTTTTTAAAAAGATAACTTCTTATTTATATAAGATTCTAGCTCAAGTTCTACATCTTCCAGGAAGATATTTTCTCTGACTTGTATTGGCCATATTTATTTGATCTTTCTCTGAACTTCAATTGTCCTGAGAGTCAATAGGTCAACAGCATGCAGGTTATCTCATAATTAATTAAGTTTTACTTGTGTCAACCAAATGCAAAGACCAGGTTAGATATTACAGGAGATGCATATATGAAAAGATAGTTGGATTATCATCTTCTTGAGGTCATCTGGAGAAGGCTTCACTCTTCTGGAAGTTTAGTTAGAGTTTATGAGGGAGAGAAGAAATTTCAATTAGAATTTAGGGACTCTAAATAGAAGGCCAGGAAATAAACCACTGTTAGACTTAAAGACTTTATCATGGTAAGAGGCAGGAGATGAAGCTGGCCCTGTAGGTTAGGGTCATTTTGTAGACAATCCACAGAAGGGGAGAAAATATTTGCAAATTATATATTTGATAAGGGACTTATATCTAAAATATACAAAGAACTCTTACAACTCAGTTAAAAATGACATATAACCCAATTTTTTTAAATGGTCAAGAAATCTGAATAGAATTTTATCCAGATAAGATATACGAATTGCCAATAAGGCACATGAAAAGATGCTCAACCTCATTAGCTGTCAAATGCAAACCCAAATGACGATGAGAGACCATTTCACACTCATCAGGATGGCCATAACAAAAAATTCAGATAATAACAAATGTTGTCAAAGATGTGGAAAAATCAGAACCTCATACACTGCTGGTAGGAATGTAATTTGATGTAGTCACTTGGAAAACTATCTGATAGTGCTTCAAAACGTTAAACATGCTTTTACCATTTGATCCAGCAATTGCACTTCTAGAGAAATAAAAACATGTTTACATAAAAACTTGTATATTAATATTCATAGCAGCTACTCATGATAGCCAAGCAGTGAAAACAACCCAAATATTCATCAACTGATGAATGAATAAATAAACAAAATGTGGTCTATCCGTACAATGGAATATTATTCAGCCATAAAAAGGAATGAAGTACTGATACTTGCTGCAACATGGATGAACTTTAAAAACCTAATACTAAGTAACAGAACTCAGCCACAAAAGACCACATATTACTGATATATGACTCCATTTATATGAAATATCCACAGTAGACAAATCTGTAGAGACAGAAAGTAGGTTAGTGCTTGTGTTTAGGGTTAGTGGGGGGAAAGAGAATGTGGATACTTGGGGGATAATAGCTAAAGGGTACAGGGTTTCTTTTGGTGGTGATGGAAATGTTCTAAAACTGATTGTGGTGATGGTTGTACAACTCTGAGTATACTAAAATACATTGAATTGTATACTTTAAAAGGGTAAATTTTATGATATGTGAATGTGATCTCAATAATCGTTTTATCCAAAACAAACAAACAAGCAGACAAAAAACTCACACACATATTTTATCTTTAAAAACTTTTTCCTACTTCTGTACACTGAGAATGTCTAAAAACAATGACCAACCCAATAGCAAAGACTACCTTTTTGGTATCCAGATCGTGGTCTTTACCACTTACATTAAAAGGAACTTTTGTTTTATTTTGATTTTTCAGAAATGGCTGATTCTAGATATGGGACAAAAAGAAATGTGCAAAGTGAGCCTGAAATATCCTCTAGTATTGGCAAACAAGGTAACTATTAAAGACTTTGGGTGATATCAAAAGAGCTCAGGAGGCAACCTGAATAAGCTTCTACTGGTCTAAGATGAAATTATTTGAGCATCAGTTAAGACAAAAACTACAGTGGATACATCAGATATGCTTCATTTCATGGGTTTATTATGGTATTAAAAATAACTCATTGATGACTTCTGGTGATTCTTTTTATTTCTTTATTTTTTGAAAATGTCTAAAGAGAAAGAATCAAGTATTTGTCTTCCATTCTTATATAACCTTACCTCAGTAACCAAATAACTGGTGAGGGAATATTTCTCTGTTTGGAAGGATTCTAGCTAATAAATGGAGAAGAAATGACAAATATCATTATTTTGTCACCCCACCAATGTATTAATGGGTCTCAGAAATAATCATCAGTAGTTGATAACATCAAAAAAGAGAGACAACGTATACATCTTGGTAGAAGTATGCAATATTACCCATGAAGGAAATATGCCCAGAAATGAAAAAAATAATCTGAATCTGATCAAACATCTAGATTTACCTGCCAATTTATAGGAAGTATAGGTGACAAAGGAACTCTATAAATGACATCACTGGTATGTAATTAGCATAATATGTTTTAGAAAACTCTGCAGGATAAATGACTTAGTATCTTAGTCCTGGTATCAACAACAACAACAACAACAAGTGCAAGATATAAAAACAAGGAGAAGGCTTTAAAAGACATACCAGCTATCTCAATGTATGGACATTTTGAATCTTGATTTAATGATTTATCTGTCTTAAAAATTTATAAGACCGTCAGTATATGTGAACAGTGTCTGGATATTTGATGATATTAAGTAACTACTGTTAATTTTTTAGGGATGATTATATTTTTTATGCCTTCTAAAAAGAACCTCCAGTTTTAGAGATACATGCTGAAATATCTCTGTGATATGAAATGATATGATATGTAGGATTTGCTTAAAAATAATTGAGGGAAGAGTGGGTAAAAGTATAGTAGAACAAGCTTGTCATATGTTAATATGTTGTTGAAACTAGGTGATGAAATGGGCACATTGAGTTTATAGTACTATTACCACAACTAGTGTTCATGTTTGAAACTTCAATAATAAAATTTTAAAATAAAATTTACAAAAATAAATAGTGAATGTTTTTAGATCCCATGCTCAGTAAGATATAATTTGAGGAAAAGGAAATAAAGAAACAATCTTTGGCAGCCCTTATGCTTACCTTACGGAACCATCATTACATTTCTGTTCTGCTGCGCAACAGGTTTAAGTCGCTAAGCTCAACTCAGCCTAACCAAGGACATAGCCAAGCTAATGAATTACTAATTCAAAGTCAGAATGTGTCACAAGTTAAACTGTTTATGTTTATTTGCGTGAAATATTCAATTCATTCATTTACCATAGGTGGTAAGGATTTTGCCTGTAGGTAACAGCAGGCATTGGGTGTTTTAGCATCAGTGAAATTCTATTTAAAAAATTAACTGGAAAGGGGAAGGACTGACTGATGTCATTAAAAACCAAAGAAAGGAGAATGAGAATAGAGTTGTTTTTTTTTTAAATCATAGTTTACTTTTTACTTTTTTATTTTTTTCTAACATCTTTATTGGAGTATAATTGCTTTACAATGTTGTGTTAGTTTCTGCTGTATAACAAAGTGAATCAGCTATATATATACATATATTCCCATTTCTCCTCACTCTTGCATCTCCCTCCCATCCTCCCTATCCCACCACTCTAGGTGGACACAAACCACCAGGCTGATCTCCCTGTGCGATGCAGCTGCTTCCCACTAGCTATCTATTTTACATTTGGTAGTGTATATATGCCAATGCTACTCTCTCACTTCGTCCTAGCTTACCCTTCCACCTCCCCGTGTCCTCAAGTCCATTCTCTACATCTGCGTCTTTATTCCTGTCCTGCCACTAGGTTCTTCAGAACCTTTTTTTTTGTTTTTTTTAGATTCTATATATATGTGTTAGCATACGGTATTTTTTTTTTCTTATGGCTTCACTCTATGACAGTCTCTAGGTCCATCCACCTCACTACAAATAACTCAATTTCGTTTCTTTTTATGGCTAAGTAATATTCCATTGTATATATGTGCCACATCTTCTTTATCCATTCATCTGTTGATGGACACTTAGGTTGCTTCCATGTCCTGGCTATTGTAAATAGTGCTGCAATGAACATTGTGGTGCATGAATCTTTTCGAATTATGGTTTACTAAGGGTATATGCCCAGTAGTGGGATTGCTGGGTCATATGGTAGTTCTATTTTTATTTTTTGAGGAACTTCCATACTGTTCTCCATAGTGGCTGTATCAGTTTACATTCCCACCAACAGTGCAAGAGGGTTCCCTTTTCTCCACACCCTCTCCAGCATTTATTATTTGTAGATTTTTTGATGATGGCCATTCTGACTGGTGTGAGGTGATACCTCATTGTAGTTTTGATTTGCATTCTCTAATGATTAGTGATGTTGAGCATCCTTTCATGTGTTTGTTGGCAATCTGTGTATCTTCTTTGCAGAAAGGTCTATTTAGGTCTTCTCCCCATTTTTGGATTGGGTTGTTTGTTTTTTTTGATACTGAGCTGCATGAGCTGCTTGTATATTTTGGAGATTAATCCTTTGTCAGTTGCTTCATTTGCAAATATTTTCTCCCATTCTGAGGGTTGTCTTTGCATCTTCTTTATGGTTTCCTTTGCTGTGCAAAAGCTTTTAAGTTTTATTAGGTCCCATTTGTTTATTTTTCTTTTATTTCCATTTCCCTAGGAGGTGGGTAAAAAAGGATCTTGCTGTGATTTATGTCATAGAGTGTTCTGCCTATGTTTTCCTCTAAGAGTTTGATAGTGTCTGGCCTTACATTTAGGTCTTTAATCCATTTTGAGTTTATTTTTGTGTATGGTGTTAGGGAGTGTTCTAATTTCATTCTTTTACATGTAGCTGTCCAGTTTTCCCAGCACCACTTATTGAAGTGGCTGTCTTTTCTCCATTGTATATTCTTGCCACCTTTATCACAGATAAGGTGACCATATGTGCGTGGGTTTATCTCTGGGCTTTCTATCCCGTTCCATTGATCTATATTTCTGTTTTTGTGCCAGTACCATACTGTCTTGATTACTGTAGCTTTGTAGTATAGTCTGAAGTCTGGGAGCCTGATTCCTCCAGCTCCGTTTTTCTCTCTCAAGATTGCTTTGGCTATTCGGGGTCTTTTTTGTTTCCATACAAATTGTGAAATTTTTTGCTCTAGTTCTGTGAAAAATGCCATTGGTAGTTTGACAGGGATTGCATAGAATCTATAGATTGCTTTCGGTAGTATTGTCATTTTCACAATGTTGATTCTTCCAATCGAAGAATATGGTATATCTCTCCATCTGTTTATAGATCTTTAATTTTTTCATCAGTGTCTTATAATTTTCTGCATACAGGTCTTTTGTCTCCTTAGGTAGGTTTATTCCTAGGTATTTTATTCTTTTTGTTGCAGTGGTTAATGGGAGTGTTTCCTTAATTTCACTTTCAGATTTTTCATCATTAGCCTATAGGAATGCAAGAGATTTCTGTGCATTAATTTTGTATCCTGCTACTTTTCCAAATTCATTGATTAGCTCTAGTAGTTTTCTGGTGGCATCTTTAGGATTCTCTATGCATAGATAGTATCATGTCATCTGCAAACAGTGACAGTTTTACTTCTTCTTTTCTGATTTGGATTCCTTTTATTTCTTTTTCTTCTCTGATTGCTGAGGCTAAAACTTCCAAAACTATGTTGAATAATAGTGGTGAGAGTGGGCAACCTTATCTTGTTCCTGATTTAGTGGAAATGGTTTGAATTTTTCACCATTGAGAATGATGCTGGCTGTGGATTTTTCATATATGGCCTTTATTTTGTTGAGGGAAATTCCCTCTATGCCTACTTTCTGGAGGGTTTTTATCATAAATGGGTGTTGAATTTTGTCAGAAGCTTTTTCTGCATCTATTGAGATGATCATATTGTTTTTCTCCTTCAATTTGTTAATATGGTGTATCACATTGGTTGATTTGCGTATATTGAAGAACCCTTGCATCCCTGGGATAAACCCCACTTGATCATGGTGTATGATCCTTTTAATGTGCTGTTGGATTCTGTTTGCTAGTATTTTGTTGAGGATTTTTGCATCTATGTTCATCTGTGATATTGGCCTCTAGTTTTCTTTCTTTGTGACATCTTTGTCTGGTTTTGGTGTCAGGGTGATGGTGGCCTTGTAGAATGAGTTTGGGACTTTTCCTCCCTGTGCTATATTTTGGAACAGTTTGAGAAGGATCGTTGTTACCTATTCTCTAAATGTTTGATAGAATTTGCCTGTGAAGCCATCTGGTCCTGGGCTTTTGTTTGTTGGAAGATTTTTATTCACAGTTTCAATTTCAGTGCTTGTGATTGGTCTGTTTATATTTTCTATTTCTTCCTGGTTCAGTCTTGGAAGGTTGTGCTTTTCTATGAATTTGTCCATTTCTTCCAGGATGTCCATTTTATTGGCATAGAGTTCCTTGTAGTAGTCTCTTAGGATGCTTTGTATTTCTGTGGTGTCTGATGTAACTTCTCCTTTTTCATTTCTAATTCTATTGATTTGAGTCTTCTCTGTTTTTTTTCTTGATGAGTCTGACTAATGGTTTATTAATTTTGATTATCTTTTCAAAGAACCAGCTTTTAGTTTTATTGATCTTTGCTATTTTTTCCTTCATTTCTTTTTCATTTATTTCTGATCTGATCTTTATGATTTCTTTCCATCTGTTAACTTTGGGTTTTTTCTTCTTTCTCTGATTGCTTTAGGTGTAAGGTTAGGTTGTTTATTTGAGATGTTTCTTGTTTCTTGAGGTAGGATTGTATTGCTATAAAGTTCCCTCTTAGAACTACTTTTGCTGTATCCCATAGGTTTTGGGTTGTCATATTTTCATTGACATTTGTTTCTAGATATTTTTTGATTTCCTCTTTGACTTCTTCAGTGATATCTTGGTTACTTAGTCGTGTGTTGTTTAACCTCCATGTGTTTGTATTTTTTACAGTTTTTTTCCTGCAGTTGATATCTAGTCTCATAGCGTTGTTGTCGGAAAAGGTTCTTGATAGGATTTCAATTTTCTTAAAATAACGAAAGCTTGATTTGTGACCCAAGATGTGATCTATCCTGGAGAATGTTCCATTAGCACTTGCGAAGAAATTGTATTTTTATGTTTTTGGATGGACTGTCCTATAAATATCAATTAAGTCCATCTTGCTTAATGTTTCATTTAAAGCTTGTGTTTCCTTATTTATTTTCATTTTTGATGAGCTGTCCATTTGTGAAAGTGGGGTGTTAAAGTTCCCTACTATTATTGTGTTACTGTCAATTTCCCCTTTTATGGCTTTTAGCATTTGCCTTATGTATTGAGGTACTCCTCTGTTGGGTGCATAAATGTTTACAATTGTTTTATCTTCTTCTTGGATTGATATCTTGATCATTTTGTAGTGTCCTTTGTCTCTTGTAATACTCTTTATTTTAAAGTCTATTTTGTTTGACACGAGAATTGCTACTCCAGCTTTCTATTGATTTCCATTTGCATGGAATATCTTTTTCCATCCCCTCACTTTCGGTCTGTATGTCCCTAGGTCTGAAGTGGGTCTCTTTTAGACAGCATGTATACGAGTCTTGATTTTGTATCCATTCAGCCAGTCTATGTCTTTTTGTTGGACCATTTAATCCATTTACATTTAAGGTAGTTTTTGATATTTATGTTCTTATTACCATTTTCTTACTTGTTTTGGGTTTGTTTTTGTAGGTCTTTTCCTTCTTTTGTGTTTCCTGCCTAGAGAAGTTCCTTTAGCATTTGTTGTAAAGCTGGTTTGTTGGTGCTGAATTCTTTTAGCTTTTGCTTGTCTGTAAAGGTTTTAATTTCTCTGTCAAATCTGAATGAGATCCTTGCTGGGTAGAGTAATATTGGTTGTAGGTTTTTCCATTCCATCACTTTAAATACGTCCTGACACTCCCTTCTGGCTTTCACAGTTTCTGCTGAAAGATCAGCTGTTAACCTTATGGGGATGCCGTTGTATGTTATTAGTTTCTTTTCCCTTGCTGCTTTTAATATTTTTTGTTGTATTTAATTTCTGATAGTTTAATATGTGTTTTGTCTTGTGTCTCCTTGGGTTTATCCTGCATTGGACACTCTGCGCTTCCTGGACTTGATTGACTGTTTCCTTTCCCATATTAGGGAAGTTTTCAACTATAATCTCTTCAAATATTTTCTCAGTCCCTTTCTTTTTCTCTTCTTCTTCTGGGAACCCTATAATTTGAATATTGGTGCTTTTAATGTTGTCCCAGAGGTCTCTGAGACTGTTCTCAATTCTTTTCATTCGTTTTTCTTTATTCTGCTCTATGGTAGTTATTTCCAGTATTTTATCTTCCAGGTCTCTTATCCGTTCTTCTTCCTCAGTTATTCTCCTATTGATTCCTTCTAAAGAATTTTTAATGTCATTTAATGTATTGTTCCTCATTGTTTGTTTGCTCTTTAGTTCTTGTTAAACGTTTCTTGTATTTTCTCCATTCTGTTTCCAAGATTTTGGATCATCTTTACTATCATTACTCTGAATTCTTTTTCAGGTAGACTGCCTATTTCCTCTTCATTTGTTTGGTCTGTTGGGTTTTTACCTTGCTCCTTCATCTCTGTGTATTTCCCTTTCTTCTCATTTTGCTTAACTTACAGTGTTTGGGGTCTCCTTTTCACAGGCTGCAAGTTCGTAGTTGCCATTGTTTTTGGTGTCTGCCCCTAATGGGTAAGGTTGGTTCAGTGGGTTGTGTAGGCTTCCTGGTGGACAGACTGCTGCCTGTGTTCTGGTGGATGAGGCTGGATCTTGTCTTTCTGGTGGGCAGGACTGCGTCCAGTGGTGTGTTTTGGGGTGTCTGTGAACTTATGATTTTAGGCAGCCTCTCTGCTAATTGGTGGGGTTGTGTTCCTGTCTTGCTAGTTGTTTGGCATAAGGTGTCCAGCACTGTAGCTTTGCTGGTCATTGAGTGGAGCTGGGTCTTAGCATTGAGATGGAGATCTCTGGGAGAGCTTTTGCCATTTGATATTATGTGGGGCTGGGAGGTCTCTGGTGGACCAATGTCCTGAACTCGACTCTCCCACCTCAGAGGCTCAGGCCTGACACCCGGCTGGAGCACCAAGACCCTGTCAGCCAGTTGACTGAGAAGAAAAGGGAGAAAAAAATAAATAAATAAAATAAAGTTACTAAAATAAAAAATTAAAAAATATTATTAAAAATAAGAAAATTAAAAAGTAATTAAAAAAAGAAGAGAGCAACCAAACTGAAAAACAAATCCACCAATGATAACAAGTGCTAAAATCTATACTAAAAAAAAAAAAAAAAAGTGGACACACAGAAACCTAGGACAAATGGTAAAAGCAAAGCTATGCAGACAAAATCACACAAAGAGGCATACACATACCCACTCACAAAAAGAGAAAAAGGAAAAAATATATATATACATATAAAAAAAAAAGGAGAGCAACCAAGTCAATAAACAAATCTACCATTGATAAAAAGCTCTAAATACTAAACTAAAATAAACGTAAAACCACAAACAAATTAGACGGAGAAAGCAAACCCCAAGTCTACAGTTGCTCTCAAAGTTCATGGCCTCAATTTTGGGATGATTTGTTGTCTATTTAGGTATTCCACAGATGCAGGGTACATCGAGTTGATTGTGGAGATTTAATCCACTGCTCCTGAGGCTGCTGGGAGAAATTTACCTTTCCCTTCTTTGTTTGCACAGCTCCCGGGGTTCAGCTTTGGATTTGGCCCCACCTCGGTATGTAGTTTGCCTGAGGGCGTCTGTTCCCTTCCCAGATGGGAGAGGGTTGAAGTAGCAGCTGATTAGGGGGCTCTTGCTCACTCAGGCCAGGGGGAAGGAGGGTACAGAATGCAGGGTGAGCCTGCGGCGGCAGAGTTCAGCATGACGTTGCAACAGCCTGAGGTGCTCCGTGTGTTCTCCCAGGGGATGTTGTCCCTGGATCATGGGACCCTGGCAGTGGCAGGCTGCACATGCTCCAGGGAGGGGAGTTGTGGAGAGTGACCTGTGCTTGCACACAGGATTCTTGGTGGCTGCAGCAGCAGCCATAGCATTTCATGCCCGTCTCTGGTGTCTGTGCTGATTGCAGTGGCTCGCTCCTGTCTCTGGAGCTCGTTTAGGCGGTGCTCTGAATCTCCTCTCCTCATGCACCCTGAAACAGTGGTCTCTTGCCTCTTAGTCAGTTCCAGACTTTTTCCCGGACTCCCTCTTGGCTAGCTGTGGCACACCAGCCCCCTTCAGGCTGTGTTCACACAGCCAGCCCCAGTCCTGTCTCTGGGATCTGACCTCCAAAGCCTGAGCCTCAGCTCCCAGGCCCCACCTGCCCTGGCGGGTGAGCAGAGAAGCCTCTCAGGCTGCCGCTCCACCCCCCGTCTCCGCCAGTGAAGGGGCTTCCTAGTGTGTGGAAAGTTTTCCTCCTTCACAGCTCCCTCACCGATGTGCAGGTCCCATCCGTATTCTTTTGTCTCTGTTTTTTCTTTCTTCTTTTGCCCTACCCAGGTATGTGGGGAGTTTCTTGCCTTTTGGGAAGCCTGAGGTCTTCTACCAGCGTTCAGGAGGTGTTCTGTAGGACTTGTTCCATGTGTAGATGTATTTTTGATGTATTTTTGGGGAGGAAGGTGATCTCCACGTCTTACTCCTCTGCCATCTTGAAGGTTCCTCCAAGAATACAGTTTTAATGAAATATGGAAGAGTACAAAAAAAGAAGTGCTCCATTATCAGTTGTAAAAGAATGTAAGCTGACTAAGAAATAGGACAGAGTTTTCATGGATGTGAAAAAAGCCTATGTATTTAGAAAATGAATAAGCTTACTTAATGTTTAGGTAGCAATTTTTATAGGAGGATAAGTAAAAAGATTGATATTGATTTTTTCCCCAAGTCCAGGAGACATTTTGTGATTATAATATTGGTTTTTAGTATTTTGATATATTGAATTTTTTTAAGTAACTAAATACTGATATTTTTGTTGATGTAATACCATTATTGGATGTTTTGAAAACTTTGAAGTCTCAACTACTTACGTCTTAAGATATATCATAGATGATCATTTTCAAGCCAACAAAATACGTTCAAACTTTTCAGACCATATTCTTTCCTTGTTTAAAACCTTTCCAAGTTGTAGTCTTATTGTTGTTACTCCCATTTCCTAGGCTGTTAATGGGACTGAGCATCTTTTGTCATGCCTACTAGTCATGAGTAGTTCACCAAAGTCACTTTGGGTTTCTATCTGCTATATTTGTGTGGCAGGCAGAATTCTAAGACAATCCCCAAGATTCCCACACCCTGGAGTTCATGCTTTATATAATCCCCTCTTTTTGAGTGTGGGTGGGAATTGTGAATATGATGGGGCAGTTACTTTCTTGATTAAGGTACATGATATGACAAAGGTGATGGTCACTCTCATGATTACCTTATGTCACATATATTACGGTCAAAGCAGACTGGAGAGAGATGCTCCTGTTGGCTTCAAAGAAGTGAGCTGCCATACTGTGACATGGCCATATGATGTATTACCATATGGCCATGTGGCCTATTGCCACATAACTATAACCTGAGGGCAGCCTCTAGGATCTAAGAGTCAACAGCTAGCAAGAAAATGTGGACCTGTGTCCTACAACTACAAAGAACTGAATTCTGCCCACAGTGTGAATGAACTTGGATGAAAACTCCAAGATCAAGATGAGAACAAAGCCCTGGCCACCACCTTGATTTCAGCCTTGTGAGACCCTAAGCAAGGAGCCCAGGCCCAGCTATGCTATGCCTGGATTTCTGACCTAAAGCGCTGTGAGGTAATAAATGGGTATTGTTTTAAATCACTAAGTTTGTGGTAATTTTACAGCAATATAAATGAGTACAATTAATTGATGTTCTCTTACAATGAGGGGAGTGGTGTGGGTGATGGAACATTATGGGACATGGAGGATGGTGTGGTTATTAGGTTACATGGGTACAGGAAGAAAAGAGGAAGGAGGTTCTCAGGCCCAATTCCCAGCTGTTCCCTAGAGCTCAGCTACCTGCATTTGCTCATAGCTAGATTCCTTCCACTGTATTGCTCTGATTTTCCTTCAGGAAAAACTTGAGTCTGACCATTTCTTACTTTAAATAATTTAACCAGATCCTTCTATTCCAATTATTCTCCCTATGGTGCTGGACCCTAGTTCTCATTCTGAGAGCTTTGCTTTTAACTACAAAGTAACACTTTATGTGATTGATAATTATCTACTTGGTTGAATAATCTTGTCTGTTGAACATTTTGTATGTATCTGTCTTTTTCCATATTACCACAAATATGATTTGGATATCACATTACAGGAAATAAATAAAAACCTAGTATTGTCTTTTTGGTTTCAATATCACAATCACTAGGGACATCTGCTGATACATCTCCTTACCATGAGGGAACAAAGGAGCTTGTTTTATTTCAATTCATTTCTTTAATAAAAAATTATTTAGTACTTACTACGGCATGTCAGACACAAATGGAGGGACATAAAAATGAATAAGAATTTGGTATCTGCCTAGGACAGTAACTAGAAAGAAGGTAACTTCATTGACCCTCCTCAGTTTCAATTTCACTGTATATCAGCTTGAACTCTGGTGTGTGTCAGACCACTTTGGGCGTCGGTTTCTTGTATAGAGTGATGGGGATGGTAGATGATCAAAGTGTCTGTCTTAAGTGTGGTAGTGATGGGTCAAGTTGTCAGGGACATCAGCAGGAGACCTAGACTGGAATTAACATGCAGCACTAATAGAGCTTCATGGGGGGGGGGGTAGAACTGAAACTATAATATTGAATTTCATTAATAGTTGATTAGTTAAAAATTAAAATAAAATTTTTATGCCTATCAGATTGTCAAAAAAGAAAAAAGTTGATTATATTCAATGTTGGAGAATATTTTGGGAAATAAGTACTCTCAAATACAATGGGTAAGAGGGTGATTTGACAGTGTCTATCAAAATTTTAACTGTGTATACCCTTTGACTCAGCAATTCCACTTCTAGGAATCGATCCTATAAAAATACTCTAACAAGTACTTAAATACTTATTTACAAGGAAATTTATTGCAATGTTAGTTATAATAGCTTCCAAACTTGAAACAACCTGAATGTCCATCAGTAGGAAATTGGTTAAATATAGTACACTAATATAGTAGAGTATCATACTGTTGTCAAAAAGAACTAGGTATATCTATATGTATCGACATGGAAAGGTATCTATGATATATTGTTTACTGAAAAAAACAAATTGCAGAATCTATGATTCCATAGATCTAAAGAAATTATATAACTATAAAATATATAGAGTATGTATATGTTTGCTATATATACATATACAATGTACTATATATATTTATACTATACAATATACCATATACATATTTATATGCAATTGGGTAGATGTTTATATACAGAAGAGTCTAGAATGACACACACTAAATTATTAATAGTGTTCACCTTCAAGAAGTAGAATAGGATTAGGAGGGCTGACTTCCACTTTGGTATCTATACTGTTTGAAAAATTTCCAAGAAATATAAATGATTTTTACTACCAAAAAATCCTTTAGGCATTTTTTTAGTATACACACAAATATATAAATATGAAACTATGAACTTGATTATAGGGGAGATCCGGCTAGAGTTTAGATCCTTGATACAAACATCAGTGAAAATATAGAGCCCAGAGTAAGGGTATAGGATGGCATCTGTACCAGCAATAAGTCCACTATGAAAAGAGCCACTTATATTTAAGAAGCATGAACTATGTTTGGAGGAATGTGACTGAAAAGGGTAAAATATTCAACATGCAAAGGTTGGGAGTGGGAGAAATAAGTCCACAGTGGACTATTCCTAAGATTCAAATGCAGGTAGCTGAGGAGAGTCAAACAAACCCCTTGTGGGGTTTGATGCTTTACTGAACTCAGATCTAAGGATAGTTATTATCTCCCATTACAATAGGTGCCCTTGATCTCAACTTCTGCCCCAGGAAGCAAAGGTGATTACAGAGACCAGTACATCTCAGCCCCTGAATCAGAAATTATCCCAAGTCAAACTTATTCATGAAATTTGTAAAGATGTGACCCTTTGGGGTATGTTTTTGGGAAAGCAAGTGACAGTTTGTTTGGCTATACTGAAGCATGAAATGGAACCAGTTCATATCTATTCCCAGTTGTTTATATTTATTGGGAAGAGTCCTGGACCCAAAGTCAGCAAATGTGGCTGGACTTCTATCCTTGTGCTGTTAATGACTAATTCTATGGCCTCGGGTAAATTATGTAATTTCTCTGATGCCAATGTCCTCATTAGTAAAATAGGACTTTTAATAATAGATATTTTATTAAATAAGCTACTAAATAGTAATGTGTTTAGCATCGTGCCTGGCATGTCATAAGTCTCACAAAATGGTAACTAGTATTACTCTTTGAACACTCACCATGTAACAAGTACTGTGGAAACACTTTTATATTATTTTATTTAACCCTTACAAAACCCTTAATATTGATACTATATATTTGACGCTTTACAGATGAGGAAACTGAGGCTAATTAAACTTAAGTAACTTGCCCCAAATTAGTAAGTGGCTGAGTTGAAAGTCAAGCACAGGCCTTTAGGTTATTAGAATATACTGTTTGTTCCTTTTTTCTTTCATATTAGAAAGCAGTGTCCCAAATCATTTTAAATCACAGAGTGTTATCAGTGAGGGGTAAGAAAAAGAAGAAGCAATAAAGGTGAATTATTCATTCTTAAAATATGGTAATCTGGGTAAAGCTGTTTAATTAAAATGTAATCTCTCTTCAAAGGTGGAAATAAAGACACTGTCTTTCATCAGTACTTAACAATATCTTTTATAGACTTTGAGGATACTGATTTCATTTAGTAACATTTATTTATACATCTCTAGAAATCTGTTTTGCACATGTGTCCAGTTTCTTTCAACTCAAGGGTATTGTAGAATCTGAAAAATTTTATATCCTTTGGTTTTTCTTGAGAGTGAGAGTGAGAGGATTGAGGAAGCTGCTTCAAATATATTTCTTCACTTTGGTGGAAGATGAGCTTTTGAATTGTATTGCCAAATACAATAGTTATGATCAAACTATGCTTGCATAGAGGGAATTTTTATTTCCCTTCAAAAAAAAGATCTTGAGATAAGAAAAGTTTCCTATTTCATTCTAACTATAAATCTCTTCCCACAGAGATTTGTTCTCAATGTCCCCTTTTAGAAAATGACACCATATTTTATTGGTGGGAACAGTAGAAACCATCGTTGCTTCCTTGAACATCTGTCATTCAGATCTACCCATTAGTGGGGGGAGAGGGGAAGAAAAGGGTGCTGAAGAGAATCAAGAGTTATGGTAGGGTAAAGAAATAAGTTTGTCCTTCTTGGGAAAACTATGGAGGAATCACAGTTAGTCTTGGAAACCATGGTACTGTTACCTTCTTTATGGTAGGAACATTAGAATCTCAGAAAAGATGCCATAGTCCTGCGAAGAACACTTTATTCCCAGATTGTGTTTGCCCTAGAATATAGGCAAAGACATTTGGAGAAATACTCAACTACAGCAGGACTTTTTGCTGGGGCTTTCCAACAAGCAGAATCACTGCAGTAGCCTGTTTGTGCCTCTCAGCTATAGATCATTCTTGTAGTATTGCCACCACCAGATGAAATTGTGGGTAATTGAGTGCTTGTGCTAACAGTTGTCATGATGGCTGAATCTATGATTGGACAAAAATATCTTACAACTTAATCCATAAGTAGGAACCAGATGGAAAGTTTACTATGCCAAGAAGACAACTAATATCTGAGGAACGCCAGTTGGCTGTATCAAATACCCTAACTTGATTCATTTATTAAGCATCTATTTTATACTAGTAGATGAAGCTACAAAAATGACTAAGGCATGGACCTTTGTCTTAAGAGCAGAAAGCATGTGAGGGAAGGACATTCATTTGAATATTGACTTTCAATAGTGTCATAATAGGATTTGTATAAACAACAGTGGTACATAGATGAGGGAAAAATAAAGTCTTCTTGGGATTAAGTTGAGACTAAGTGTTAGGCGAAACTGCAGAGACCTGCTTGTCCAGACTGTGAAGGATCTGCAGTTTTACCCTACTGGCAACCTGACAAGTCAGCCTGCTATATAATTTCATGGATGCAAGCAGAAAGCACAAGACTCCTGGATTACAGACAAAGAACTTTCTTACTCATGGCACTGCAAACAACATGAGCTTCATATTGGTATCGGTTTCTCTTTTCATCCAAGTCTCACAGGGGTGATGCAGAAGCCAAAGAAATGCAGTACATGCAATGGGTTTGTGTCACAGTTGAGGGACGCCAAGATTAGGAAATCTAAATCCTTCATAACAGCCTGCAAATAGACCTACCCAACCTCTGTCCCAGGGGAGACATTATCTCTATTATACTGGACAGTAAACAAACCTGCCATCTCCTTCATAAGGAGAAACTATCTCTATCTTCCAAGGCTCTTTGCTATGTAGATACTATTTAAAAAATAGGCTGGAACAAAAGCTGCCTCTGCTGGCAAGATGTGCAGAATTGTGAGAGATCCATGGAGAATTGTCTCACAATAATATCCATCCCTTGTTTCTACCCCATCTTGGCCTCTGATGAATTTTCCAATGTGTATAGACGCTTCGATCAATCTGAGAAGAGCTACTACGTCTTGTCTCATGTTTCCCCTGCCTCTTAAAGTAAATCCATAGCCTTAGAGAGGATATTGGGAAAAGAAAGAGCAAGACTATGTCCCTCCCTGATAGGACACAGTGGAAGTGAATCATGGCCATGAAGACATTTGGAGGACCCCAGGGTGGAAGAAAAGACCATAGTGTGGTGTAGTTCCTGGCCCATTGCTCTGGATGCATATATGAAATATGGAGGGGGAGGTTCGATGGTTTATTTCACCTGAATTGTCCTCACATTGCACATCTGCTGCGCTTCCTTTTGTCTGGTGGAGTTTTTCAAATGATAAATGGCCAGATGTCAAGCTTTCTGTCACTTATCAGCCAACACCATCCCTCCTTTCTCAGCGAGATGACAGGGCTGCTGCTGTTTCACTGATAGGTGTTTTGCCAGCCATGGGTGAAGTTGTATGACAGTGTAGTGAGCGCAAGCTAATCACTCCTTCCCGGCCTGAATGCTAGCTGCCTAGCAGATGTCATTCCTAAGCAGAAGGTGATCAGCTGTCTAGTAAAAATCACTGGGTTCTGAATTCTCTTTCATCTTAAAGAGCTTAAAAACAATCTCAGATATCCAAAATGGTTCTTCGGCTCTTTAATACTCACTTAGATATTTTTTAAACACTGGCATTTACCAAAGTTTTTGTTTCCTTGCTCCAGCATGCCCTCTCTTATCCTTCCTTTTATTTTTCTCTTTGCATTCCCAATCCTGCAGATGTTCATGAGTTAGCTTCAGAAAGTGGCAGATACCCTTTTGAAATAAAGAGCCACTATGCCTGTCTTCACATTCCAAGTGGCAGACAGCTCACGATTCCCTTTGCAGGCATCACATACCTGTCTGCTTTGGTACATGGTGGCAGACATTTGAAATATGGTGAATAAAAAAACCTGTAGAAATCAAATCGTACTTGTGAAACAAAACGACAATAAAAACAATTCCCCGGTCTTTCAAATGTCATGCAGCTCAGTTATAGTTTTCAGCTTAGCGTTCACAATCAGCTCTGCCTTGATTGCGATTCCTCTTGGCTCTGGCCAAATAACACCTTCTATTTGGAGGCTACTTAATTATAATAACATTACCGGACACTATTCCCAGTAAAATACAAAAACAGGGTGAAAAAATTAGCAGGACACAAGCCATAGAGAAATAAATGGCTCTCTGTCCATGGTAGGTGGGTCACAGACTGTACTTTTTTGGCCTCATGTCAAGATTCACAACTTTTATGAACTCATATATACATCATTACTAATTAACTACTCTCACATTAAAAGAAAAAGAACTTCTTTTCACACTCTACCCGGTATTAAAGCCAGTCGTGTTTAGAGTGATGAGAAGGTGGTGTATCATAGCTGTTCCCTTTCATAATGGCTGCATGCACGGGCAGGAGGTCAGGTATGTTGTGGTTTGAATTCCAATTCTTCTGTTCAATGGCTTAATGCGAACTTGTACCAGTTGTTTAACCTCTCTAAGCCTCATATATAATGTGGAATCATATATAATGTGGAAATAAAGATAGCTACGTCATTGTAGAGTTGTGCGCACCAAGTGAAATAAATCATGTGAAGTATTAGAGAAGAGATGGCTAGGTGACTACCAAATTTCATCCTCCCTTATTTTCTATCTTCCCTTGTGATTAGGCCTAGCCCTATTACTAAATTCTTTCCCATGGAATGTAAACAGAGGTAATATGTGCCACTTCTGGCATTAAGGCATTGTGCCTGTTGTCTCCATGTTCTCTTTCTTCTTTCTTCCTGGTGGAACCAGGACATAGTGGCACCTTTGTGTTTTGTCCATGCAGGTGGCAAGATCCTAGATTCTAGATGCTGTTAGGATGGCAGATGTGTCTTTTTAGCCCTGGGTCCCTTATTGTTTCTTGGAGCAGAGACCAGGTACCCATCCTGGAGATCTTGTTTGAGCTACTGCATTTTTGAATATCCTTGATAGAACACGATAGCCATTACCCTAACTAGGTATCTAGTCTGAGATCCAGCTAGTTATAGCTGTTCAAAAACCATGGGTATTGTATCAATTCCCTTATCAGACTGTTATTTCTTTAGGGGAAGTGTTCATGTTTTAATGTTCTTTGCATCCTCTGCAGTGTTTAGCACAGGGCCTTGTGCATAGCAAATTTGTTACAATTCTTTAATGAATAAATGCAGCTCCTGAGATTGAATTATAGTTCAAACTATTCAGAGTTTAAAATCCTAGTTGCCATGAATTCTTTTATTTTTCCCTTCATCTCTGACCTTTGTGGTTTCCCTGCTTCAAATGCAGGCTATTTGGAGGCTGGAGTTAATAATTTTTTATGTTTCAGTTTTGGTAAACACAAGGCTGTGCTTGGCAGCAGGATGTGCCATGGTCTGATGTGATAAATTCTTCTTTAAAATTCAATAAACCTATAAGGAAACTAGGAATTCTTTCCTCTAGATGAACTGCTTATATTATGGGTAACAATGACTACGGTTTGCTGGAGAAATTAAGCAGGTAGTAAAAATGCTCAGGAAAGTTGCCATGAATTTAAAAGTAATCACTCATAATTTAGAGTTCATCATCCTTGAGCATTATTTCATGAGATAGGTTTAGGTCATTATGAAGAAGGTGCTTTTTCTTGCATTAGAAACTAGATAAAAAGGGATGGTGGTTTATGACTGCTATATAGTTGATGAGATATTAAAATTTCACACGGCAGCAGGAACTCAAGAGGAAATATCTGAGAGAAACATGTCCTTTCTAGGTGTTTCCATAGTGTGGATTCTGGTCTGGGTTATAAATTGGTGTGAAACCATTACCATTTTTTTTTATAATCGCTTTATGTGCCTGTGTGTGCTTAAGATATAATTAACATGGATGATCTTGGAGAAATGGTAGTTAATTGATTTTTAAACTTCAAATCACGTAGGCCATGGATAACCCAGTAGTGGAGAACTAGTTGGTTTCTATTTTCCCAAGGCAGATGTCATCCTCCTGGCTGTTTGTCTTAGGCAAGTTTAAGGAGCCATTTGAGTTTCAGTTCCAACTTTGGCACTTTCTAATATGTGTCCTTGGTAAAGTTACTTAGGCTTTTCCTTAACTTCCCAAAATCTTAAAATAGAGATAATAATAGTAATTACCTCCTAGCATTATTGTGAAGACTAAATGAGATAATGTATGCAAACCTTATAACAGTGCCTGGAACTTAGAAATTACTCAAAAGGATTAACACTTTTTACTTATTCAAAGCAGTGGTTCAGACCAGCATCAACATCACCTAGGAACTTGTTAGAAATGCAGATTCTTGTGACTCAATATACACCTAGTAAATCAGAAATTCTGAGGGTAAAGCCCAGCAATATGTGTTTTAACAAGCCCTCCAAGTAATTCTGATGCGTGCTAAAGTTTAAGAACCACTTCCTTATGCAGATGGTTTAACATTCCTGGTTTTCCATTTTCCAATCTGTAACATATTTCTGTGATCAACATATGATGCTCAGAAACTGTTCCCCTTCTTTTGAAAAGAACATCCTAATTTTCCACTAAGAAAATCACCTCTTCCCTATTCTCAGTCCATGTGGCTAAATGAGGCTGATCTTTCCCCTAGGTTTAGGGTGGGATCATGTTCTAGCATTAAGCTAGAATCAGTGTATCCCATCCTGCAGGCCACGATGATTACTTCAGGTACGGATATGTGATTTGATTCAGGTCAATCAAAGCCATGTCTAGGAGTCTGACTGGAGTTGTTGGAAAGACAGAAGCTCTCCACCATTGGAGTTGCTAAGAGGAGGGTGTAAACCTGGAGTTAATACAAAAGCATAAGCTCTCATTGAATAGGGCCAAAACAGAGAACTTTAGAGCCAAAAGATAGACAGAAAGTAATTCTTGATGACATGGATCAAACCTTTAGACCCAGCCATGCCTGCGGGTTTTCCCCTGGACTTTTCAGACACACAAAAATTAGACCTCTTCCCACCTGTTACCATTTCTTGAACATGTTTTCTTCTTAAAAAGAATCAGTTATATATGCTTTAAAATTAGTTCGATTAATAAACTATTTCATAAGCTTTTTGTAAGGAGTAAACTAAATCAATGTATATAAAACTATTGTGTAAGTCTGGGTCATCTGAGAAGCAGACACTAAAATGGGATTAGATATGCAATAGATTTATTAGAGGAATGACTGTAAGAGAAAGTGGGTAAGGAGTGAAGGAAGGGTAGTTGGAAGAGCCATCGGAATGTAGCACAGATATGACTCTTGTGAAGGAGAGAGGGAAGGAAGGAGGCATGGGTGGAAGAATCTTAGATTGCAGCATAGTTCTAAGAAAGTCCCTGAGCCAAAGTCTCCTACCAGAGGAGTTCCTCATCTTCCAGAAATGGACCCACCTCAATATCCAACCATAATCAGTTGGTTAGAAGCAGCTCATGGGAAACATGACCTCCAGTGAAGTCAGTGATAGATTTCACAGTGTAGCAGCTGAGGCCTAGATCAATCATTCTCCTCACAGAGATCTGAGAGACATTTTCATGACCATGACAAATGCCTTGGGCAGTGTCTAGAACTAGCAGGGCTTCAGTAAAAGCTTATGACTCCTCTGCTTAACCTATTCTTCTGAAATAAAAACAAACATCCTCAAAGCCCTTGCATACCCCTTCTATTCTTTGTTCTAAGTATGAGTACATCCTGGGTCTCTTTCAGCAGCCACATGTTCTAAATATTGCAGACTAATAACTAATAAAACAAACTCTACTGGCCCAGCAGGGAGCAAGCTATTCATCTGATCACTTATTGCAAAATGCCACTCAGATGATGCCTTTAAAGCATAACTGCCAGGCATATCGATTTTGTCAATATTACACTTGGATTAAAATCAGCATAGGTTAGCGGAGCGCGTAGGGCACTCCATCTCTCTCTTATTCTAATAGAGTGTAATTTATAAAGACCCTAACCCCAGTTTAACTTCTTATGACTCTGGAGTTAATAGTTGTGCATCAAGTTGAATGACTTTTAGGGCTAGAAAATACAGTTACAAATTCTTGGAAATCCACATGCAGCAAGATTCATCCAGGCCATTTTCTATGATTCGTGCTCTCCTTTGTTTGAAGAGTGGAGGATTAGTAGCAGCCAGGTGAATCGTAAATATCTGAATTTTAAAAAATTACTTCATTAAATTTCTGAGGTTACATAAAGTACTAAATGTATAAGTGTATTAATATCTAGGGGAGGGCTTCCTCCAGTGACCCATCCCCCAGTGGTGAGAACCTTTCCATAGCACATCTTCAGTTTTCAATTCTCTGAGCCTTGGTTTTGAAACCCCTCTTTAAAAATTCTTTACAGTTGTAACAGGTTGGAAGTGAGGCAATACAATTACCTTTCCTTGGCTTTCTTTACAATCTTCTTACTCATTTTTTAGAGTTTCTAAAAGACTCATTCAGTCTCACCTTGTCATTACTCAGTTGCTCCAATCATGTTATAAATGACCCAACTCTGGCTGTGGCGAATGCTAAAAGCTCCTGCACAGTGAATTGGGATAAACTAGAATTTAGGCTAAAATGAGGAGGGCAACATCTGCGTACAGCCCTAAAGGAGAGGGGCTTGGGCATCCTAGACCAGGACACTAGTTAGTGTTGGAAATTGTATTCCAAAAGACAGGGACTACAGCAGGATTCAAGCATGAGACGGTACTTGGCTGAGAGAGCCAGAGAAACAAGCCAAATCTGAGCCCATCAGGTTCTGGCAAGCCAAGAAGCAACACTAAGGCCATGGGTCCTGGAGCAAGATGGAATAGGGTTTCAGAGCCAAGAGTTCACAGCAGAATGGAGATAGGATTTAGAGAGGCAGCAGGTGAGGTACAAGCAAGCAGGATCTAGGGGGATTGCCATGATTAACTTAGGGTATTTTTAGCTTGTCATTATTCATTGATAAGTATATGGCCCCTGAGATTTGGGTTGCCTTAAAGGGCCAGAGCCAGTTAGGTGTACGACAGAGGTGCTGCCCCATATTAAGTTAAACCTTTAAGTCCAAATGGCGTGGGGACAAATTCAAGTTCCATATCAACTTGTTAATTCCACGAGTTTGAGGGAAGTGAAGCAAGATGCAGTTTTAAAGTTCCAGGGCAGAATAATGCTTTTGTTTTTAATTGAAAATTTTGTTGTCTATCAAGGAGGATCATGCAAAAATTGAGAGATTTCCAGAAGCAAAACCTACTTTGAAGCCGGCAGAGAGTGCTTACTTTTGACTTTGCCTAGGTAGTATAATGGAATGGTTAAGAGCATGAATTCTGGAGCCTCACTTTGAATATCAGTCTTGCTAATTTAATTACTAGCTATGCATGACTTTGAGAAAGTTTTCTAACCTCTTTGTGCCCCTGCATCTGAAAACTGAGAATAATAGCAATACCTATGCCTTAGGGATGTTGTGAGGATTAAATGAATGAATACACGTAAAGTTCTTAGATGAGAACATAGCACATAGTAAGTGCTCCTTAGTATTAGCTATTACTATTATTCACCTATAGGCACTTGGACATTTTGAGCAGAACATTCAAGGGTTTTCAGACATTTTTAAAACAGTGAATTCTTTCTTCAAATTAAAAATTTTATCGGAAACTCAACACATGGTAGATAAACATGATATTTCTTCAGTTAGTGCAGGAGATGGAGAGCTCAGAGCCCTACCCACTCAGTTGTCCATGTGATTTCATGGAATTCAAGGGCCATGAAGAGCACAGTTTGAAAACTGCTGAGCTAGAATTGTTTAGACCATACTTTCTAGGGAGGAAGGTGCTATTATCCATTTGTCTGGGTTCACTTTGACCATACTTTCTAGGGAGGAAGGTGCTATTATCCATTTGTCTGGGTTCCAGGAATGGAACCTACAATGCCTGGGAGAGTCTTGTTGGACATTTGGGTGTAGGTCTAGGACAGAATGAGACTCATTTGACACATGGCTGTGTCCACGTTCATGCTGTAGTTGTGTGGCACAAATAACCACACACTGCATGGAATTGTTCCGAAACACAATGAGAAGGAGTTTTGCCAAAAGTTGGTACAGGAGAGAATAACCTAGATTTCCAGGTGAATACACACACACATACACACACACACACACACACAAGCTTATTGATAAGACTGGCATATAGACAGCCTGTCCAGGCTTAGAATAGGCTTTGGAGTGTCTTTGTGAGATATTTCCCCAATTCATTAATCAACAAATGTTTACTGAGAGCCTAGTATGTGCCAGTTACTATGCTGGATACAGGTCTTGTAGGAGTGAACCTAACAGATGAAAATCCCTGACCCCACAGAGCTCACCTTCTGGTATTATTGCAGTACGTCTGTGTCTTTTCAACCCCTAGGGTTGAGCAATTCTAGACTCAGAGAAGTTTCCCCCAGATGTGGTTTAGACATTCGTAGACTAAATAGAATCACAGTTAGTGAGTTGGAATGGATCTTCAGAATATTATATCAAGATCCTTTATTTACAAATGGAGACATAAAGGCCAAGAGAATTTACATGCTGTGCATGCTTTGCCTGAAGTTCACACTGAGTCGGTGTAGACCAGAGTCCAGATCGCCTGTTCAGCATTTAGGCCATAGCACAATCATCACCCTTTATCCAGCCTCATCCCTGTCTCCCCCAGCAGGTCTGCCAACCCATCCTTACTTCCTTTTCTCATGGGTGGGTCTCAGGGGCAAGTTCAAAATTCCAGAGACACTTCTACTTGATGACAGGATGTGGAATGCTTAGAGTAATCAAAACTTGGGTACTACCCAGTATTTCACTCTCCCACAGGCTGCTTTTCAGTCTCTCAGACTTTTATATTGGCACTTATCTCATGGCCATTCATTCTGCCTTAATACCAGGCTTCTTTTACAGTCTTCTTCAGCCCTGCTTCAATGCCATTTCAGCATATCTCTGGAATGTCCAGTACCTGGCATGTATTTCTTATAGGCCATCTGCTATATTTTGGCTGATACATTTACTTATTAACTCACTTCTTCCATGAACACATACATATCTATGCATACTCCCTAAATACAGTTCATATTTTACAAAATCTGTGCTTTGCCAATAAAATATCAAGGTGTCAATATTGGATTTATACATTTATTCATAAAATATTAATAAAAACCAGTCACTTTATTAGGCACAGAGAATGCAAAGATGGGGAGGATTATTCTTCACTCCCAAAGAATTCACAGTCTGATAAGGAGAGACAAATAAATACATATTTACAATCTGATGTAATAAATGCTAAAGGAGCTAAGGAGAAACTATTGGTACAAGTAGGGAAATCTTCCTGGAAAAGGAGTCACTGACTGTGAGGCTTGGAGACTAAGTGGGATTGTCCAGGCAGAGGGGGCAGGAGCAGGGAGGCATTGCACCTAGAGAGAATAGCATGTGCATTCACGTATGTGTGCAAAATGTCATGGCATACTTGGGAAGCTGTGAATTGTTTGGAGTTTTTTGATACAGGAACCTTGAGCTCTGGGGTAGTTAGAGTTAAGACTGTAGATAGGACCTGATGAAGTTCACCAAAGATTTGGACTTTATTCCAAGCCAGTGAATGATGTATTTAGATCTAGAAGTAGTGGAGGTGTGAAGCAGTAAGGGGCTTGGAGATCTGTTGGGAAGCTGTTGGATTGGAGTGAAGGGTTTGTGTTAGACACAACAGAGTAGAGGTTGCTAACTAACCACCATGAGCCACATAGAATCCAAAGTTGTGTTTCATGTTGCATATACAATGGAAACTCATACTTGAAAAAAATTCAAATTAGTTGCCATATGATCTGATTTCACATAAAAATCTGGATTTCCATAATTTTTTGAAAAATTTAGAAGGTATGCTAACAGTTGGCTAGAGTTAGTAACAGTTGTTCCCTATAGATGAGGCCTGTCTTCCTAGTCACCATGGTCTCCAGTTATCCCTCTTATATCTGTAATATTGGAACACAGTGTCAGTAGCCACATACCATTGGACATTTATGTCACCTGAGGACATCTCTGCAAATGGAGCCTCTCCTGAACCTACAGCCAGGTGCTGTTCTCACTGGAATTCATGTTCTAGTAGATTGGACATGGGTCTCCCTATTGAAAACCATAGCATTTCCCTGGGAACTCCTGATTTCATAGGCATCTTTGAATTCAGTTTTCTTAACCGTGGCTTGATTCTAGTGCTAGAGTGGTTTGGTGTTGAATGTAAGGGACCTTCCTTAAAAATAAATTATTGGGGTTTCCCATTGTGTAGCACATTAAGTAATAGAAGCGTGCTTGCAATAGACCAGTCACAGATCTAGATGCCATGAAGGATATCAGAGATATAAGACTGATTACTAGCCCTCTCAGGAATTAACAATCAAATTAGAAGCCATTTCCAATCTACTAGCTGAAGCTATCTCTTGTTCCTTAGTCCTGCCACTCTGGATACGTACTTAATAGATGCTTTCTAACCAGTAGAGTACCATTTAGTGCACTGAAACAGCTTCCTTCTCAATGGCACCCCGAGGCCTGAAAAAATTTCTACAGCTTTCAAGGGAATGGAATCTATAAGCAGAGAGCATCATCTAACTGGATCAGTGCAATCTGTTCACACCTGGACCCTGACTGGTCGCTGCAGGGTACCAGGGCATTTGTTGTAAATGGGGGAATTCCTTTGAGCCCCTGGGAAGTCTGAGCAGCAAGCAGTCAGTATGTCCCTGTGAACAAGATCAGAATTGCTAAATATAAAAAAAATGTGTTATTTATTCTCCTTCTAAATTATGGCTTTAGAAGATAATACAACACAGTTATTAGTGCCTTGTTTTTCTTAATGTTCTGCAAATTTATACATCTTCTGAGACTACAAATACTCTCACTAGCAATAAGGATAAATTATGGCAATAAACATAATATACAGTGACCTAACAGGAAAAATGATAATCCCTTTAAATGTCACATGGTAGCATTTAATTTGCATTTAAAAGGCAGTTAGTATGAGTAATTATAAGTTAATTAAATATTGATTGTTCTAAGAGCTCTGTTGTGATTTAGGATCTATGCAGTGTAGAGTAAATCTGGCTGATTTGAAATAAACTTAAAATGACATTGGTAACTACTGCGTAATTACATTTTATAGTTATTAAATGTGACTTAACAAGCTAAATATTTATGATGAACAAGTCAAATATTATGGTAAAACACCAACATTGGTTTCTCAGAACATACTCCTATGATATACCTTACTAAGTGCTTATACTTTCCTAAGTTTTTTTTTTTTAACTATCATTTTATACTCAGTTTTCTTTGTGGAACATTGTACTATTTATAAGAGAAACTCCGTGTATCCTGTGTACCTGTTGCGTTGTGCCTGTTGATATTCTCAAATGCAATCAATAGTAAATTATTATGTAGTAAGGATTCTCCATTTACTTTGTTTAAAATGTTCCTTTGAAACACTTATGTCTTATTTCAAATTTTATGTTTATGAATTATGCAGTCAACTAATTTATCACCCCTCTCTTGCCTCTTACTAGAAGAGTGCTATCAAGCAGACACCAATTAAATCCAAATAAAACTCATTCTTCCTCTTCCTTTGGGTATCCATCGGAAGAGTAAATGCATTTTTGAAAAGGTTTCTATCTTTTGAGGGAAAACATAAAATTTGCTACTTAGAGCAAGGTAATGTTTCAGAAATTTCTTTAATAATCTTCCAGACTTTGCCATGGTAACTTTTCATTCATATTCACTCTTCTGTCCATATATCCCTCTATCCCTCCATCCACTCACCTATTCATTCAAATGGCTATTTATTCAATAAGACATCATGAGCAATTCTGCATAAGAATGTTAGTAAATTTGGTCTTTTGTCTCCTTGCCTGGAAACCCAACTTTGTTGTTGCTGGAGGCTAGGGAGGTATGTTGCTGGAACTCAGAATACAGTGTGCCTACCAGATTCTTCTTTTATATAATGGTGCTACATTTTGTTGTGGTTGGATTTCTGAAAGAGAAGCCTTTTAACATTAAAATGTTAGATTGCAATGAAACATTAAATGATAAGTAAATATTGTCAGATCTCTTGAATGTTGCCAACTGTTGATGTTATAATATAATATATTGGAAAAAAGTTGGATATTTGTTTGCTGATTCATTGCTATAATCTCAAATTCAGTTTGTCTATAATTAATCTTCTTCTGCTTTTCATCTTTCCAAACCAGCTTCCCAAGTCGGTAAGACCACTGTGCACTCAGAATTTTCCAATTACATCTCCCTTCCTGCAACCTCAAGTCTTGTCTACTCTTCCTGCTTTCAAAAACCTCCATGGTCACCTCCCCCACCTACCCATTTAAATTTACCACTACTCCCCAACACAGTCTCAACAACTCTCCCTTGTGTCTTCCTTTCAAAATCTTTTAAGATTGTAAATTTCGTCTTGGCTCTGTAACTTGCTAGCTGTCTACCTTTCTACAAATCACTTAATCTTTCTGAATCTCAGATTCTTAATCTGTAAAATTAGGAGAGAGGATGCGGGGCAAGGGCAAGGAGGTGCATGAAATATCTCTAAGCTCACTTTCCAGTTCTGAGCTTTTTTTTTCCTTTCAGTTCTATGTTGAATCCCATTTCCTTCATGATTCCTTCCCCAATCGTGCTATCATACGCTAACTTGACTTCTCTGAACTCTTATAGCACTTGCAGCACTTACTACACAAGTTACTGAGATACAAATTCTCTCATATCGTTCCCTTTTACCTTATGAAGTTTCATATTAGCTCTCTAAATGGACCATAAACTTCTCTAGGGCAGGAACCATGATTTAGGCTTCTTTGATGTGTCTTTCGCCTATGTCAAAGGATCTAACATAATAATTTGCTCAGAGAAGAAGCTAACTGCATATTTCTGATAAATTATTGATTGAGAAAAAGATAGAATTAATGGTTCCACTGTACCAAGCTATTGCTACTTGGGCTGAAACAATCTGCTCATTTATCTAAATGCAGATCAGATATTACCTCCTCTGTAGGACTGTATTTGT
Source organism: Balaenoptera physalus (assembly GCF_965194825.1). Classification (NCBI taxonomy): domain Eukaryota; kingdom Metazoa; phylum Chordata; class Mammalia; order Artiodactyla; family Balaenopteridae; genus Balaenoptera; species Balaenoptera physalus. Next base: position 58,021,057 of record NC_138886.1, read on the forward strand.
TCGTCTTTTCATTCCCAGCACCAAGCACATATCCAGTGTTCCATAAATGTTGGTTCCAAGAATGAAAGAATGAATGAATGAATATCCTCTTCTTTGAGAGCTTTTATTAGCCACTAGGTTTATTGAAAATAGTTTCATCTCTTATTCTGTGTAGCAACAAAACACCTTTCAAATCTGAGCTTTTTATCTGGGCATGTAAATACTCCCTTTCAAAGTACATTAATCTCGATAAGCTTTTATTATTATTATTATTATGCTGTGAACTCCAATTCTTTGTTTTCCCTTAACAGAGTCTTTGCACCAGGAAGGCACTTGCTCTTGTCTAATCACATCTGCAAGTAAGCAAATATTGGCAAAAACTCATAAAATCTTATTATTCCCTTTGGGAAAATAATGTCAAACTCAGTGGCCACTATTGCCATTTATAAATATGAGTCACAAATTTACATTGCCTCTGGACACCATAAATGGCCTGTCTTATAAAATGAGAGTAAAAACCCTGCTTCCACTCTGTTAAGAAGGGTCAACATGAATAATCAACTGAAAACAAACCTTTAAAAGCATTTTGATGTTAAAGGTTGCTTATCACAGCTCACGTCCTAAGAGTAGCATGCAATTTTTACTTATCTAGTTCTATTCCATAGGTTTTGCTTGCTTGTAAAAATCATACTGTGCAGCAAGGAAAGCTAAAATGGCTTCTCTGAAGAATAGGCATATCCGTTATGATTTTTGAGTGAGAGCAGCAGAATCTGTGTCTTATAAAAGGGAATTTATTGCCTGGGCATGGAGGATTCACAAGGTCTCTGGGATGCTGGGGGATGGGGCTTGAGGATAGATGGGAACCATAGAAGCTCCAGAAAGCAGGAGGCAGGAGCCCTGAAGCTATCTCAATAATCTGAACTGTTGCCATTGCTAAAATGAAGGAAATTAACAAAATTTCCCTAATCCTTGAGTCACCACTCAAGAGTTCTCCTTTTTCAGTTTCTTTTGTGTAAGAGAGTTGCCTAGAATTATACTGCCTACAACATTACATACAATGCGGAAAAGATAATATCCCAGTAGTAAATCAGGAAGCTATTTTAAAGGGGAAATGCATATTGAGTGGCTTTAAAGTGACAACATCCACCACAGTAAGTGCTCAATAATATAGGCTTACATTTACTCAGTGTATCATTCATTCATTCAGTCAACTAACAATGCATGTCTACTATGTCTAGCTACTGAGCAGAGAGCTTGGCCTCTGACCTTGAAGATAATACCATATAGCACATAAAGGAAGCCTGTAAAGGAATAAGTACAGTGGAGTCTGATTAGGGTCACAGTGAGTCACAGATAAAGTGATAAGGAAATTCAGTGAACAGGAGCTATGAAAGGCAGTGAAGGAGAGGGAAGAGTATTGACTGTGGAATCATTGGAGGTGGGTTTGATCATCCATCCTGATAACTAACTTTAACTTTAGGAAAAGTCACTTATCATCTCCAACACTCAGTGACCTCATCTGTAAAATGAGAAGGATAAATGGTCCTTGTAAGATTAAAGACGTAAATGAGATTGCAAATATTTAAGCATTTAGCACTTAGCAGGTATTTGATAAGTGGTTGTTGATTCATTGATTCATTTATTCATTCATTCATAACAAAGAAAGTTGCTGGCTTCTGGCTGCACCAAGAAGGGGATATTGCAAATAGATCTTGAAGAAATGAGTAGGGATCCCTCTGGGCAGAGGGAAAGGACATTCTGAGCACATGCAAAGATGAAGAAGTGATACGGGCATGGGGACCTCTGGAGAGGTGGTGAGAAGATCAGAAAAGATGGGCTGTGAACATTTAGGGAAGTGTCAGGTAAAGAGAAGAGAGTGTTAGGGGATCGCTGATAGAAGGTGTAGTGCAATGTTAAAAGGTTGGATTTCATCCAGTCATCAGTGCTTTTCAAAATGTGATCCCTGTGCTTCCTGCATCAAACCCAGTAGGATTACTTCTTAGAAATGCAGCTTCCAAGGTCCCAATGCAGACTTTCTGAATCAGAATCTCTGAGAGTAGGTTGTGGGGAAACTACAGTTTTTACAATCTATCTGGGAGATTTTAAGATACCTTACAGTGTGAGAATCCCTGGCTTTCTAATAACCCCTGTTAATAGAAAGCCAAAGGAAATGTTTAAGTGGGGGCGATCATGAGAAAAGGAGAGATTAAGACTCCATACCCTGTGTTTCCTTTACTTCAGGATTTTAGAGTATATTATATCCGTCTATAGAGGATTTTGATATTGTTGAATTAAAACTTAACACAAATGAGACGGATATGGTATCCCGGATTCATGACTGGGATGTACCAAATCATGGTATTCTCTTTTTATAGCCAAGAAACAGACTAGACTATGGAATAATTCTGTAGCAAATAAAGTAGAGCAAGATGGCTGATAATAAAAATGAATGCTTTCTAAAAGCATTTAACACTCAAGGAGATGGAGCCAGGAGAAGACGAACACTTTTGAAAAGGGGATAGGGGTGGGAGAAGAGAAAAAAAACAGCATAAATTTTCAGAGCTATGGTAAATGTCACAGAGAATTCAACAATTTTCTTTGCAGAATTTAGAAAATGAGTATGCATAATTCCAACTGGGTGATATCACAGGGAATTTGAAAAGTACCCTGAGGCGATTCAGGGAGCTGCTTTTACATTCAAGCTGAATGAAAGAAAACATCCATATTTCAACTAAGCGTGCACACACACATACACACACCCCCAATGGCTGCATGCAAACATGCATCACAAAAGCACTTAATCACAAAAATATATTGTTAGGCTGAAAGTACAGCAGGTAGGATTGCTTTCTGGATGCCCTCTATCTATCTACCCAGGTCCCAAAGTCAGGACTCAGATGTTGACCCAAAATGATCAACCAGCTGCAATTCAACCTCAGACATTTTTGGGGGAGTTGAATAGATTAAAAAAACAATGACAGTTCCTTGTTGTTCTGACTTAAAGCCTTAAAATTACATAAGCATGGACTTCTGTAGTGTTTAGATGTCTGTTTGCAGAGGACTGCATTGAGGCACCGCCTGTAATTTCTGGCAGCCCTGTGAGCAGCGCATTAGAAGTTGAACTCCTTTGAACCAGTTCCTTGCTTTCATTCACTTGCTAAATGCAAATCAGTAAGGAAAGGAAAGGAGACTGGTAACGTCTGAGAAACCACAGAGGGTCATGTTAGGTAAGCCAGTGGGAAAAAAAGCAAACTGTCCATCATCTGGGAAGCAATTTCAACATAATAGCATGAAGAAAAGGGGTAATATTTCTGAAGCAGAAAGACAAACAGATGTATTTTTATGCCCAGAGAGATCTGGGTAACAGAAGTAAAGAATGTCAGTGAACAACCCAAAATGGAGCTCTAAAGGGTCACTCTTGGTTGGGTTCGTTCATCCATCCATCCATTCAACTAACATTCATTTAGCCATGACTATTGTCATGTTCTGTGCAAGGTGGTAGGGATACAAAAATAAACATAAAATAGTGCCTTCCATCAAGGTGTACACATTTCTGTGGGAAAGGCAGATGTGGAAAAAAATATTTAAAAAATAGTGTGTATAAATTTTAACTGTAAGCACACAAATAGTCATAAGAGCATAAGGGGAAAAAACCCGAGAGAAACAAAGTACTTGAAACTGTGTGTGTCTGTAATAGAAAAGAGAAAGCAAGGAAAGTCCATAAGAATGCTTGAGGGGAAATTATTATGACGTTCTGGCCAACTTTAATGGAATATCAGGAACTTGCTTGATATATTACCATTTTAATATTCATTTGATCATGCTGCATTCAGATGGAACATGAGTTCTGAAGATACAACAGTCTTACAGTAATGTAGCTAGAATGACACATGTCCTGTCTGCTGTTCTCAGGATGAAGCAGGGAAAGATGGAAGGAAAGTGTGTGGTCATGATCTCCATCTCTCTGAGTCAGAAATTTTTAGAAACTGAGATGATTTGCTTAATTGGAATAAGTACATGATTGTGTCTTCTCTTCTCACAGGCCAAGAGGTGAAAACTGTTAGAGTAGAATCAGTTCAAATTAAGCCTTAAACTTTGGAATATATGACTTTTTTGTTTGTTTGTTTTGTTTTGTTTTGCTGGTTCAGAGGACAGTAGATGAGCAGAAGGAACTGGCATTTATTGAACACCTACTTTGCATGTGGTTCTATGCCCAGGGCTTAATATAATTTACCTCATATATTAGTACTATGTAGGAGGGTTATGGAAATGACAATATTGCATAGAGATTTTAAACATAGAGATTCCTGGATTCAAATCTCAGCTCCTCAACTTACAAGCTGTGTGATCCTGGGCAAGGTACTTAACCTCTCTGGGCCTCAGGTTTTTCATCTGAAAGATGTTTATATTAATAGAATCTTCCTCAGTGGTTGTTATGACCATTAAATTATTTAATATAAGTAAAATACTTGGAGTAATACCTGACTCAAAATAAACACCAATAAATGTTAGCTACTCTTCCAGCTTTTAGTACTACATAATATTTTGTTCAGTTGATCCTCTGGGGAAAATGCTCATTCATGTATTTTAAAAATTAGCATACTAGAAATATCAGTAGAAAGAACAGAATTTGATAAAGTGTAGTGACAGTGAGTTTACAGTAAACATCTTAACTAATGGTGAAATGTGAAAAGCTTTCTCTGTGAGAAAAGGAAGCAGACAAGGAAGCCTTTTACAACCACCACCATCCAAAAATGTACTTGACATACTAGGCTGGACATTAAGGCAAGAAGAAGAAGAGAAAGGTATAAGGCGAGAAAGGAAGAAGCAAGCTGTCACTATTCATAAATAATATGATGGTATATATAAAAAATCCAAAAGAATTATTGGAATCACAACTGGGTTTATCAAGATTGCCAGATACAAGGTCAATATACAAAAGTCAACTGAATTTCCATATTCTAGAAACAAGCAGAAAGTAAAATTTTATTTACTTATTTTTAATATCTTTATTGGAGTATAATTGCTTTACAGTGTTGTGTTAGTTTCTGTTGTACAACAAAGTGAATCAGCTGTAATTATACATATATCCCCATATCCCCTCCCTCTTGAGCCTCCCTCCCATCCTCCCTATCCCACCCCTCTAGGTCATCACAGAGCATCAAGCTGATCTCCTTGTGCTATGCGGCTACTTCCCACTAGCTATCTATTTTACGTTTGGTAGCACATATATGTCCATGCTACTCTCTCACTTTGTCCCAGCTTCCCCTTCCCCACTGTATCCTCAAGTCCATTCTCTACATCTGCATCTTTATTCCTGCCCTGCCAGTAGGTTCATCAGTACCATTTTTTTAGATTCCATATATGTTTGTTAGTATACGGTATTTGTTTTTCTCTTTCTGACTTACTTCACTCTGTATGACAGACTCTAGGTCCATCCACCTCATTACAAATAACTCAGTTTCGTTCCTTTTTGTGGCTGAGTAATAGTCCATTATATATATGTGCCACATCTTTATCCATTCATCTGTCGATGGACATTCAGGTTGCTTCCATGTTCTGGCAATTGTTAATAGTGCTGCAGTGAACATTGTGGTACATGTATATTTTTGAATTATGGTTTTCTCAGGGTATATGCCCAGTAGCGGGTCATATGGTAGTTCTATTTTTAGTTTTTTAAGGAACCTCCATACTGTTCTCCATAGTGGCTGTATCAATTTACATTCCCACCAACAGTGCAGGGGGGTTCCCTTTTCTCCACACCCTCCCCAGCATTTATTGTTTGTAGATTTTTTGATGATGGCCATTCTGACTGGTGTGAGGTGATACCTCATTGTAGTTTTGATTTGCATTTCTCTAATGATTAGTGATATTGAGCATCTTTTCATGTGTTTGTTGGCAATCTGTATGTCTTCTTTGGAGAAATGTCCATTTAGGTCTTCCACCCATTTTTGGATTGGGTTGTTTGGTTTTTGATATTGAGCTGCATGAGCTGCTTGTATATTTTGGAGACTAATCCTTTCTCAGTTACTTCATTTGCAAATATTTTCTCCCGTTCTGAGGGTTGTCTTTTTGTCTTGTTTATGGTTTCCTTTGCTGTGTAAAAGCTTTTAAGTTTCATTAGGTCTCCTTTGTTTATTTTTGATTTTATTTCCATTACTCTAGGAAGTGGGTCAAAAAAGATCTTGCTGTGATTTATGTCAAAGAGTGTTCTGCCTATGTTTTCCTCTAAGAGTTTTATAGTGTCCAGCCTTACATTTAGGTCTTTAATCCATTTTGAGTTTATTTTTGTGTATGGTGTTAGGGAGTGTTCTAATTTCATTCTTTTACATGTAGCTGTCCAGTTTTCCCAGCTCCACTTACTGAAGAGGCTTTCTTTTCTCCATTGTATATTCTTGCCTCCTTTATGAAAGATAAGGTGACCATATGTGTGTGGGTTTATCTCTGGGCTTTCTATCCTGTTCCATTGATCTATATTTCTGTTTTTGTGCCAGTACCATACTGTCTTGATTACTGTAGCTTTGTAGTATAGTCTGAAGCCAGGGAGCCTGATTCCTCAAGTTCTGTTTTTCTTTCTCAAGATTGCTTTGGCTATTCAGAGTCTTTTGTGTTTCCCAGAAAGTAAAATCTTAAAAAGACACCTTTTTCAATAGCATAACAATGCCAAATATCTAGGATAAATGTAATAAAACTTCTGTGTAGAAAACTATAAAAACAGTATTTAAGGAAGTTAAGATATGGGAGACTCAGTAGCAATAGATTAGAAGACTCAATATTTTCAGTGTGTTAATTTTACCCCAAATTAATCAAATTTTCAAGTTCTTTGGTAAAGTCTTCCCAACTTCTTGTTGTTCTTTAAGACTGTTTTGACTATTCTTAATCTTTTGTAGTTCCATATTAATTTTGAAATCAGCACATCAAAAGAAAAAATTGTTGGAATAGCAATGGACTTTAACTTGAGGGAGAAATGGGAAAAATTTCTCATGCACAATTAGCTTTCATACAAATACTACAAAGCACATAAATAAATTTATAATAATGAGAGTCACTTGGCATACCCAACAAATAGGACAAGTCATGCCTAAGAAAAAGTAATAATGAAGGGAATGGCCAACTTGTTTAAAATAAGTTTGGTTAGAATCCTGAAAGAGATAAATAAAGAAATAGCATTCTTAAAATGATAACAGTTTATTAAATGGAAAAGGCATATATACAACTTAACCAAAAATATTGAAAATTAAAATTAAGTAAATTACTTAGTAAATGAGATAAATAGTAGACTATATAAGGTAAATGAGAAAGAGTATAGTGGAAGAGAAAACTAAATAAATGTGGTAGGGGCTGGCTTGATAGTCACTAATGGCATTTCATTTTCTTGAGCACATAAGAAAACCACTCCTGAATGCCCTTGGATTGATATTGGTGCTATGTGATTAGAGTATGAGTGAGATTAATGTGTATCACTTTTAGGTCTGGCCACAAAATACCCTATGTGATCCTCCAGGCATTTCTTCTTCCTTGGAGATACTGAAGACCACATGTTGATGATAGCAGTATCACAACATTATACAATATATTTCTAAGTCATAAGTTGGATGAGATCTGTTCAAAGAGCTGCCCAACATCATTAAACCATGACATAGGCAAGAAGTAAATTGTTGTTCTGCTTTCTGAGTTTTTTTTTTTGTTTCTGTTGTGCATCATAATATAACCTATGATGAGTAAACAGGAAATCACCTGGAATGCGGTAAAACAAGATAAATACATAAAAAAATAAAAACAAAGTTATAGAGGATTACTGAGAAAATCCAACATATGTATAATTGGTGTGTCCGATGAGCGAGTATCAGAATGAGGGAGAGAAATTATTACAAGAGATAATAGACTGGAAGTTTTCCAGAATTAAAGAAAGACATAAATCATTAGATTTTTAAAAAGTCATTCAAGTGTACTACTTTACTTGTAATAGTAAATTTCATAATAATGACTCTGAAAAATGAAATTGGCCAAAGCTTAGAAATACACTGTAAAATCTCTTTCTAACTCTTCACTCCTTTATTAACTCTTTCATTCATCCATATAAGAAATAGTTTAAAAAACCCACTATCTGTCAGATTCCTCCCACCCCACTGCAAAATCTTCGCTTTCTGGAAAATCCTTAGTTTCCCTAGCTGTTCAGCAAAGTATTTCTAATAACATGGCCTAGTTCCAAATCCTGTAAGATTAGAAGTGGCTAGGGCAGATTCTGGAGATCCTAGAAGCCTTGGCCGTATAGAGTGTGTCTCCTCTGATCTAGAGCCTGTGAGGGAGTATGAGGGGGTTTGAACTTGAGAACAGAGAAGCAAGCAAACATCCTCAGGACAAGATAGCACAGGACTCAGAGGAGAGGCTTTTCTGTCCAACTTGCTCAGGAAGCACTTCCTTAATGATGTATTTTTTAAAATTTATTTTTTATTAAATTATAGTTGATTTAGAATGCTGTGTTAGCTTATTAGTTTCTGGTGTATAGCAAAGTGACTCAGTTATACATATATGTATATACATATTCTTTTCCATATTTTTTTCCATTATGGTTTATTATAAGACATTGAATATAGTTCCCTGTGCTATACTGTAGGACCTTGTTGTTTATCCATTCTATATATAATAGTTTGCATCTGCTAATCCCACACTCTCCACGCATCCCTCCCCTACCTTACCCCCTTTGGCAACTGCAAGTCTGTTCTCTATATCTGTGAGTCTGTTTAAGTTTCCTAAATAAGTTCTTTTGTGTCATAGTTTAGATTCCACATATAACTGATATCATATGGTGTTTGTCTTTTCGACTTACTTCACTTAGTATGATAATCTCTAGGTTCATCAATGTTGCTGCAAATGGCATTATTTCATTCTTTTTTATGGCTGATTAGTATTCCATTGCTTAATGATGTATTTTTAACCATAGGTGGCAACCTGTAAGTGGGTCAGAAAATAACCATATAGCATATATATATGTGTATATATATGTGTGATACATATATATACATATTTGCTGCGTTGTTTGAGTTTTAAAAATATTTTACTTAAAAATAATAAGATATTTGTTATTAGGCATATAACATTGTTACTTTGTGCCATGTTTAGAAAGAAGAATCCAGATTCTGTAGGCTCTCAGCCCAGACTGACTATGAACACCTTCAACTCAGGTGTCCTACTGGGAGACAGAACCAAGTTTAGGGAGATAATCCCAGAAAAAGCCAGGAGGATAAATATGCTATGAATTAAAGCAGCCAATCATAGGAATATTGTCTTAAGAAGCATCAGTGAAAACTTGGGAAGATGCCCTTGTCCTGCCCTTGTCACCATGTTGTGCAGTTCCACACAAAAAAAGGGCCACCTTCTCAGTGTTTGTAAAAGGAGCTAGTTCTCTCAGAGGGAACGTGGAGGAGAACTGATTAACAGGGTACAGCTGTCCTCTCTAGTGAAGTCTTTAATATTCCTTTTGATTCTAGGATCTGTGATGTTTCATGCATCTTGACATCATCAAACCAACATCAAAATGGAGAAATAAACATGTACTGAATGCCTTTTACAAACCAAAACCTTTTATATCCTTGATCTCATTTAATCTATACAGTGGTCATGTATAGAATATATTACTCTCCTTATTTACAAATGTGTAGCTAATAGCTACAGGATCTAAGTAATGTGCTCAATGTCACTGGGATAATAGGTGATAAGGACAAGAGTTACTCCAGGACTAGCTGCACGGTACAACCAGAGCAGGCTTTCCTCTCTACATCATACTTTCTCTCTAACTGCAATTAGAGCATCTGGTTTACTTTCTTTTGATATTGTTTATTTATATTCTTTCTTTTATGTGGGGTCGGGTTTTCTTCTTTTCCTGTATGTTTGGTTGTGATCATGGAACTATTAGTCCCTAAGTTTCTTACAGAACCACAACCTGTGGCTGTCAGTCCCAAATGACACATGTGTATCTAGTAAATCCCTCTTGACCTCTTTCTTGAAGCTTTGATTCCACAAAAGATGGAACTTTCTTCAAGACATTTTACTGCTATAGTTTTGCACAAACCAAAACAAATCTTTTGGAATCTTAGTTTGAAGACTGACTGCCTTAAGAACTAGCATCCTTTATCACTTGAACTAAATAATCTTTCTCCACAGAACATACACTTCTGTCTAAAAAGAGTAATGTGGTGTGTAACTCGGCTAATACTTCACTCCTCCATCTTCCATTATTTGGAACCAGAATGTCCTCTTGGTGAATTATCCAAACTTTCCTGTTTTCTTCTGGTTTCCTACTGTTTTTCCATTTTACTCTTCTTGCTGTGTTTGGGGCTGTTTGGATGTCAGGTGACTGAAGGGGTGCCCTGGGCACATGGCAGAGTGGTCAGTTTGGATCTGTCTGGAACTGAGTGTCCTTCATTCCAGTCATGGCACAGTCTCAGTGCATTGCAGCTGTCCTTAAAGCTCACTGTTCTGAGGAATTGCTTAGCCCCTTGCCAGGAGGGGGATCTGACCCTCAGACGGATAGTGGTTGTGGAGACTGGGCAGCATCTTCAGCTGTGCCTTGATTATCTCAGCCGACTCAGACGTTGCTTCCTGGTAAAGCAAGCGCTCACTCTGGACAGTGGCTCTTTCCCAGAGCAGGCTATTTCATAACCATCTAGCAGGATATCAATAAGAGCCTTGCAGGCTCTTTTGAAAGGATACTACTGTTTTCAAGACCTCAGCAATAGGAGCTGAAATGCTTGTCCATTAGGAAATGGAGCTGCTGGTCTGTAGCATGAAATGGGATCTCAAAGGCACTTTACTGGCAGGTGCTTTAATACCAGAGAGGTAATTGTTGCAGTATTGATCCCTGGGTCTCCTGCTGTAGCAAATGGCCATCTTAATCTGCAAGAACTTGAATTAATGCTTAACATCCTGTTGATCTTGAGTGTCCATTTATTCCTTTGGGATCTTGGGGCATTGTCTCCCACAGTGCATGAGATTGTCTTGAAGATTTCATTTCAAAGTGCTCGATGTGCCTTGTCATAAATAAATAAATTTAACGGTGTAAACATCAGACCCTCCCATGTCATCACCAGTTTGATAAACACCTCAGTCAGTCACTTACTGGTTTATCCCAGCACCTGCCTCCTTATCCCTGCCCTCACCAGGGCAGTGGCCCCTAGGTACCCTGCCATTTTCTTAGAAAGGATGTCCAAGGCAGGACTTGTCTGAAAATATGGAGGCTGGGGAAATGATAGGGTGGAGAGTCTGAGAAAAGAATATGTCTTTCTTCTTTCCTCTGACAGGAGACACTCACAGGCGATGCAGCAGTAATGTATGGAAGTTAACTTCCTTCTCAAGGGTCAGAGGTTCTGTTTCTCTACAACTTTGGTGTGGGTTTGGTTTGGCTGTCCATGAAACTCACTCTAGTCCTTTCAGCTGCTTTCTCCAGAGTAAATCACTATAGCAGAATTTGTGTTTCTTAATTTAATTTCTTGGTGGGAAGAATCTGATTAACTCAGCTCAGCCTAGCAACAGGTTTTGGAGCTTACCTTGATCTAATTACCTGTGGATAGATTACAGGGTTAGGGTCTCATGGACAGAAGGACCCTTACTAGGGCAAACTCCAACAGTGGGGAAAAAAGGCTGGAAAGAGGCACCTAAATTGTCAATATTAATTAACTTTCTCTGATAGAAATAATTTAAAAATGTAAAAGTGAAAATCTCATTTATTAGTGAGTCCAGTGATTTATTAGTTATGAAAGAAAATTTTGGCTATATTGTATAGTACCTTACCCAGAGGAAACAGCCCTTTTATATTTGCTTTTACTGATTTGCATTCATGGCAAGAGATGTGATAAGTTCTAGGAGACTTAATAAAGGCATGTTATTGAGAACATTGCACTCTATATCATGCAGGCCCCTTAGTAAGAATGTAGGGACAAAATCCCTTTAATGGTCTCAATTCCAGAAAAAGCTGTATTTCTTTGAGTAACTGTGTGGACTTTATAATATGGACATTTTGACTCTTATAAATCATTGCGTTTCTCTTTTCTTTGGCTGCTAGGAAGCTCAGAACCAAATTTGTAGACCGCTTCCAGCAAGTGTATAGTATCTTAGGGTGTGTGCTCTTGTTTGTTCATCTTCCATGTGGCTTTTTTATACTCCTCCCATAATCCTTGTTTTTCATGTGTAAGCTCTTCTCTTGCTGGCTCAGTTGGTCCCTGCCATGTCCCCAACAATTCCAGTTCCAAAGGGACTCTAGAAGCCTTACTCCATCCCCAGGGAAGGGGTGGCTCTAAAATAGCTCAAAGTCAGTGTAATTCCCAGCTTAATTAAATTAGGCTACCATAGTGACAGAGGAGGTAGAGATTTTAGTGAGCCGACTAACCAAATTAAAGACAAAGCAAAATGGAAGGCATCACTTTTATTTCTTCATTTCCCTTTTTTTTCTGTCTTGCCTCCTAAGAAATTGCTATGGTGAGTCAAGGACTAGAAGCACAGAGAAAAGAAAGCTCATATCAGCTGATTATGTTGGACTCTAGACTCATCTTTAAAAGTAGTCAGGTGGGAATGTAAATGAGTGCAGCCAGTACGGAAAACAGTGAGGTTTTGGAGGTTCCTCAAAAAATTAAAATTAGAACTATTATATGATCCAGCAATTTCACTTTCGGGTATATATCCAAAGGAAATGAAATCACTATATCAAAAAATATCTGCACCCCCATGTTCATTGCAGCATTATTTATAGTAGCCAAGACATGGAAACAACCTAAATGTTGATCAGTGGATGAATGGATAAAGATAATGTGGCATATATACACAATGGAATATTATTCAGTCATAAAAAAGAAACAAATCTTGCTCTTTGCAACAACATGGATGGACCTTGAGGGCATTATGTTTAGTAAAATAAGACAGAGAAAGGCAAATACTGTGTGATCTCACTTATATGTGGAATCTAAAAAATAAACAAACTTAAAGAAGAAAGAACAGACTGGTGGTTGTCAGAGGTGGGGGATTGGGAGTGGGAGAAATGGGTGAAGGTGGTCAAAAGATAAAAACTTCCAGTTATAAGATAACTATATTCTGGGGATGTAATGTACAGCTTGGTGACTGTAGTTAACAATTCTGTATTGCATATTTGAAAGTTGCTAAGAGAGTAGATCTTAAAAGTTCTTATCACAAGAAAAAATAGTTGCTATCTGAGGTGATTCATGTTAACTAGGCTTATTGTAATAATTTCACAATATGTACACATATCAGATCATTATGTTGTATACCTTGGACTAATACAATGTTACATGTCAACTATATCTCAATAAAACGAAAAACTAACTAACTAAATAAATAAGAGTCAGGGTTACTCACTACCCATGATAACTCTAGTTCAGCTCACCAGGTCATCTGAGGCAAAGCCGTGGTAGAGAAGAGTGTCTGTGGGCCTGGAAGGTGCCTTGTGCCTCTGTTTTTCAGGCCATCATGGATATGTGAGGCAACTGGAACACAGATTTGGATTCTTGCCACTGAGAACATGAATAACAGTGGCAGTTTCCTCATCAATTTACTTAATCCTGTTGCATTGTATTTATGTTTGAAAACTGCCTCAAATCCCTTTGTGAGCAAAACAGGATATGTATGCATAAATGAAGAAATATAGAACTATATAAAAATGCAGGGAGGGTAAGCAATGTTCCCAGTGATGTCAGTGTTCTCCCACTCAGTGATCTAGCACAGTGCCTGAAATCCCACCATTAGAAAAACTTTTCTGAGATAAGTAAGTTTCTCCAAACCATCAGGATCAAAGTGGACGCATTTTCTCCCATCTACACATTGGTAATTTATAATTGTACCTCAAGTACCTTGTAAACTGAAAACCCTTTACAGTGTAAGAAACTGTATTATTTAGAGTTATTAGTGCCATAATTTGGATTAAAATCTGCATTAGATTATTGCTATCTGGGAAATCAAAAGGAAGGACCCTGGCAGAATGAGACAGAGAACAGATGAATCATAAAAGCCAGGAAAATCATGAGCAAGGGAAAGCGTGGGGATGGCTGAGAGCTGCTGCTGCTCATCCTTGCCTGGGTAGAGCAAACCCTTGAGAGATAAAGGTACCAGGAGGGAAGACCACCTCTGCCACAAGATGCTAAGTAAATAATAAAGAGATTACCTGGTTCAAATATTGGCCCTGCCAGCCATGATCTTGAACAAGTGACAACTTTTCTGTGTTGTTTTCCCATCAGTGAAATGGGGACAGTAGAATGATCTTCATAATGGAGCTGTGTGGACTGAATGAGCTGATGTTGGCAAAGTGTTTAGGGCAGTGGCTGGCATGTAGTAATCACCGTTGTCGGTTAAATGAAATATGAAAAAAAAAATTGGTGGTCCAGGGAGAGACTGGGTATCATGGAGGTCACAAAGTGCCTATGATATTAAATTTAATGTGCTGTTATTTTTTCCATTTTAAGAGACATACTCATAATCAAAGGTATAAATATATTAGAAGTGGGGAGTTTGGTGAGGCAAAGAGTATACAAATCCAATGGAAAAGAAAGAGAAAAGAACAGATTTGGGAAATATTTCAAAGAAAAAGCAGGAGAGTTTGATGACAGATGGAGAGAAGAGGTTTTTGTTTTTGTTTCATTGTTTTTGTTTTTAGAAGAACAGGTAAGATAGTCCTTGAATTCAAGAATGGAATTTACTCAAGTGCACATTCCTGATGTGTGTGGAAAAGTGTCTTGGGCCTGTTGTGAGCACAAGTTTTGATTAGATGGTGATGGATGCTTCTAATGAGTGAGCAGTGGCAGGACATTGCACACCAGCACTGCCCAACAGAAGCATGAGTCACAGATTTGTTTTAAGATTTTCTAGCAGTCCTCTTAAAAAGAAGCAAAGAGAAAGACATGAAATCACTGTTAATAATATATTTTAATTAAAGCAATATATCCAAAATATTATTAGACTGTATAATCAATTTTTAAAAATTAATGAGATAGTTTGCTTTTTTAAATTGTCTTTGAAATCTGGTGTGTATTTTACACTTCCAGCACAACTAAATCCTGATTAACCACATTTCAAAACATATGTAGCTAGTGGCTATGGTATTGTACAGAGCAATTGCTGTACTTTCAGTTAGAAAAACCCTTGTCATTACCCCTTGTCTTGGGGTGCATAGTGTCCCCTTGTCCACCAGGTTAATATTCAGTTGTTCAGTTTTGGTCATCCGTGGTTGTAACTACATGTATTAAGTTCCTACTCTGTGTTGGGATTAGATACTGGAGGTTCAAAGATGTCTACAGAGAGTATAATTTTACATCCCAGGGAGGTTTTGACTGGATTAAACTAGTTCTTTTTTGTTCCAGTTGAATTCAACTAAATTAAACTAGTTTGAATATGACCAATTGAAAACTGGATCAAATTGTTTCAAGCCAGCAAGCCAGTGTGAACCTGTCTTAACAAGAGCAAAGATTTCTGGCTAGTTCCTTTGGGTTACAGCTTAATTACGCTATTGAAAAGTAGTTCTGATTTCAGATGGTTCTTATGTATTTTGATTATTTAGTTTTACCTGGACTATGTGTATTCTAATCATTTCAAAATGGCTCATAATGGGTCTAATAATTCCTTGCCAATTCAGAGTTGAGCAGTCTTTTCTAAGAATATTAAATATTTTAAGCCACTTATGACCAGATAGATGTTGCCAAACCCAGGACACAATGAGAAAGAAGACAAAAACCGTCTACAGGAATTGGGCCCTAAGGTCATAGCTACTCTGTCAATGAGCCTGACTTTAGTCTGAACTGACAGATTATTGTACTAGGATTCTCCAAACCTCCTGAATTTGGGAATGCTTATTCTCAGAAAGAGGTACAAACAGAAAACATTGAGTTAAAGTTAAGTAGCCTTAGTTGTGAGTTGATGTCAGACTTGGCAATGGGATATTAAGAGATTCCTGAAGATTAGGACATTACATATCAATGAGTGGTGAAAAGATCTGGGATTGGACTCCAGTTCACCCTGGGTTGGTATGAGGCTCCTGGTAACTGTACTAGAGAAAGAGGCAAAAATAAGAAAGGAGAAAAGGGAGACAAGTTGCTGAACACACTGTTTCACCTAACAAGAGTACCCATCTCGGGTCCGGGTGAAGCAGGCCTGGGGGAAGATTCCCGACAATGCCATGGGCAGTGAGAAAGGAGGTACCAATGAATTGATGCAAGGACAGACCGCAGGGAGATAAGTTAGGTTTACCCGACTCTGGAATTTTTACCATTCAATCCACACTGCCTAGCACTATCAGGCTAATTTTTCATAAACCAATCTCTCACTTTTTTTAGGTCTCTCTTCCCAAAAGCATTCAATGGCTTCTATTTGGCTACCAAACCAAACATTAAACTTGTTTAATCAGTTGCCTTACCTTCCCTTGCAAACTAATTTTCTTGCCACTTTCTGGTGATTCTAACCTCCACTGTCAGAATTACTATGTTTTCATTCTCAGGTTAATTTACCCTTCATGTCGGTCTCGCTGTTTTCATGCACTTTTCTCTGTTCTTATTAAAATTCTATCCTTTCAACAAGGCCAGTACAGGGTCTTGCTTCCTGCCTGATGTCTCTAGCCTCATAGATCTCATTTTCCACTGAATCCTCTAGCCCTGATCCACATCACACAACTTGTCACCTCTCTTGTCTTACCTTATTCTTTGAGAATTTCATCAGTGTTAACCTCAACACCCCAGGTAGTTTGAAAGATATTCAGTAGCAAGAATTGTGTTTTTAGGGCTTCCCTGGTGACGCAGTGGTTAAAAATCCACCTGCCAGTGCAGGGGACATGGGTTCGAGCCCTGGTCCAGGAAGATCCCACATGCCGCGGAGCAACTAAGCCGTGCTCCACAACTACTGAGCCTGCGCTCTAGAGCCCGCGAGTCACAACTACTGAGCCCACATGCCACAACTACCCAAGCCCGCGTGCCTAGAGCCCGTGCTCCTCAATGAGAGAAGCCACCGCAATGAGAAGCTGGCGCACCGCAACGAAGAGTAGCTTCCGCTTGCTGCAACTAGAGAAAGCCCGCGCACAGCAACGAAGACCCAGTGCAGCCAAAAATAAAATAAATACAATAAATAAATTTTTAAAAAATTATGTTTTTGTAATCACTCCCCACCAGCATTATGGAGTTATGAAACACGTAAATCCTTATTGCATTCATTTAAAATGAGTTTTGATGATTACTATGTGCTAGCTACTTGAGATGCAGCAAAGAATAAGGACCCTGGCTTCATGGAGTTTATAATCCAACGGGAAAATTATTAAGTTGTAAATGAATAAATAAATTAGTTTATTTTGACTTGATAATTTTTATAATGAAAATTAAGCCAACGAGATGAAAAGAGAAAACGGAGTTATGAGTATAATTTAGTTAGAGAGAGATTTATTTTAAGGAATTGACTCACATGATTTTGGAGCCTGGCAGATCCAAAATCTGCAGGATTAGAACAGGAGACCCAGCTGGAGACCCAGGGAAGAGTTGCTGTTTGAGTCCAAAGGCTGTCTGCTGGCAGATTTCCCTCTTCTCCCAGGAAGGTCAGTCTTTTTTCTATTAAGTCTTTCAACTGATTAGTGAGGCCCGCCTACATTAGAGAGGATAATCTGCTTTACTCAAAGTCTGCTGATTTAAATGTTAATCTTATCTAAAAATATCTCCTAGAAACATCTAGAATAATGTTTGACTAAATCTGCATACTATGGCCTAGCCAAGTTGGCATATAAAATTAACCATCATAAGGGCTTCCCTGGTGGTGCAGTGGTTAAGAATCCGCCTGCTAATGCAGGGGACATGGGTTCGAGCACTGGTCTGGGAAGATCCCACATACTGCGGAGCAACTAAGCCCGTGCACCACAACTACTGAGCCTGTGCTCTAGAGCCCGCAAGCCACACTACTGAAGCCTGTGTGCCTAGATCCCATGCTCTGCAACAAGAGAAGCCACTGCAATGAGAAGCCCGCACACTGCAACGAAGAGTAGCCGCAACGAGAGAAAGCCCGCGTGCAACAATGAAGACCCAACGCAGCCAAAAATAAATAAATAAATTTATTTTTTTAAAAAATTAACCATCATAAGAACTGAGCTGATGTTTGAAAGATAGGTTTGAGTTAGTTAAAAGAGGAAAGGTGGGCAGGGTGATCCTGAAAGAAGGAATAGATCCAGAGGTGTGAAACACAATGTGTGTTTAGAGATCTAGAGCAGATCATTATTATAAGAGCATAAAAGATAAATTAGAAAATGGTAGAAAGAAATTCTGAGGACATCTGTGGGAGCCAGGTCATGGAGGGTCTTGTGTGGCATGTTCAGAAACTTTGACATCATTCTATAGATAGTAGGGAGCCAGTGAAGGCTCCCTAGTTAGATTTGCATATTACACAGATTACTTTGGCTGTGGTGTGGAGAATGGATTTATGAGGGCAAAACTGGGGTTGGAGAAGGCAGTTATAGAAGCACTGTAGTGTTCCCCAAGAGCCATGGTTAAAGGGGGAACTATGGGAGTGGTTGTAATGTTAAAGGGGGGGTTATATTCAAGAAATATTTGCAAGGTAAAGTAAACAGAACTTAATGATTAGATGTGTAGAGAGGGAAGAGAGGGACTTCCTGATACCTAGCTTGGATGCTCAAGTGGATTTAGGCTCTATTATTTGCGATCAGAATATAAGGGGATAAGGAAGTTTGTGGAGGATAGAGGTGGGGAAGACAGAGTCTTGATGCATATAATGAATTCAGATTTGAATATACCAAGTATGAAGAGCCAATGGGACTTCAAAAGGTGTTGTGCAAAAGACTCTGTGAGTCTTAAGTTCAAAGGAGGTATGGGAACTTAAGACAAAATTGTGGGACACATCAGCATACAGATAGTACTGTTCTACAAGAACGTTAATGAAACTAACCAAATAGAGCCTGAAGAGAAAAAGATCAACGAACCAAGGAGAGAGGAGGACTGGGAAGGAATAGTTAGGGAGGTAGAAGGGAACCAGGAGCACCAAGTATCAGAGAGTCAAGGCAAATGAAGGAACTAAAGGGAAGGAGGGATCAACAATGCCAATGCAGCAGTGAGTTCAAGAAAGATAACCACTTGCTTAGGTCTATGGTATTTAGCAGTAAGGAAGTCATCGACAGCTCTCACAAACTCAGCTACAATGGGATGATGAGAAGAAAAGCCAGATTGCTATTGGTTGAAGAGTGAGTGGGAAGAAAGGAAATGGTGACAGTGGCAGTCCTTCAACAAAAACTCTGGCTGAAAAGGAAGGGAAAGAGAAAGACTCAGGTTAAAGAGAAGATTATAGTTTTTAGACTGGGAGAGACCTAAGCATGTTTATAGGCTGTGGGAAAAGAGCCACATTGATGGAAAGGTAAATGTAGGATGGAGAGAAGACCATTGATGGAGCACAGCAGGTTCCAGAGGAGATGGGAATGAATCACTTCAAGGGTTTGGCCCTGAACAGCCATCTGTGGCTAGAGGAAAGGGAGAGCTTGATTATGAAATAAAAGCACATGTGTGGATGGGGAAGCCAAAAACTGAAAAACTGTATGTTGACAGCCTCAGTTCTTCAAAATAATAAGAGCTGAGATCATTATCAGAATGCAAGTGGGATGGAAGTTAGAGTGGTTTGAGACACTTGCTGAAGCTTTGGAATGGCAAGTAAAGAGAATAGGAGAAGAAACTGCCAAGGAGTTCAACTCAAGTTAGAGACCATGAATTTACAGACCATCCAGAGTTAACTATTGTGTGATATTTGGTGTTGATAGAGCCAAAAGGGAAGGCCCAATAGAGGTAAGAGTATTGGTATATTGGTAAAGTGCTTTCAATGAGCTACCATTTTAATTCTTCAGACCTCTTTTACTTTAGGATGATATTATAGACAAATCTCTTAAAACATCACTATGTTGTATCCCCTAAAAAGAACACTATCTGATCCTTTTAATTTTATAATATCCTTAACTATTTCAGCTTAATGTGAAAAAGAATAATTAAAGTTTTCTAATGATAGAAAATTGTCCTCTCCAAATCCACAGGTCCCAAACTATTAGATAAATAACAGTAGTCTTAGTGCATTTAAATAGTGCATTTCCTTCCAGCAAACACCCACAAATCTGAATACAGAATTTTAAAGATATACATATGCATACAGGTGCATATATTTGACACAGTGCAGACCTTTCATTGGAAAACTATAAATACTATTCATGCTGGGTAGTTTTCATAATTATTTTCTTTTTATATTATTGAAAGAGAAGCAAATCTACTTCCTTTGTATTCAGAGGAATGGAAATTAGTACTGGAAATAAACAATTAAAATCCCCAAGAAAACTACATTAAAGATGAAATACAGTATGTTAAAAATACCATATGGAGAGGACAAAATCTGCTATTGAGCCAGGAAGAAAATGGCCATAAGGGTCCAGGATTCAAGGACAAGCTTTCCTCACTCCTTCACTCTCTGCAAGGTGCAGGATTTCCACACATATGGTGTTAGAATCTTTCACCGTTCTACAACCCCTGGTGCAAGACCATATGTGCTGCAATCCACAAGCACAACAGGATGAGACAGTAATTATCTGCCAATTTTTTCTTGGAGTTGCTTTGTGTTAAGGAGTTTTATACTTTGCCCCTATTGTTATAATTCATTGAATTAATTACAGAAGCTTTTAAATATTTGAAATCTCCCCACTGCCCCAGCCTCATGTATGACTAATAGTTGTTCAAGCCTGTGCCCAAGATCACCACTGTAATTCATTTGGGCCTCAAACATAATCTTACGGAGAATTCAATCAGCTAGTTGATTAAGCACTAAATTATACTTTTCTCTGGGTGTCTTTGCTCTTGCTTCTAATTCAGAAATGCTGTGATTACTGAATCCTTCTCCCACCACCCTGCTCCCATTTTGATTTGTTTTGAAAAGTTAAGAGTAGTATCTTGATATGCCAAATTCCAGTTCTGGATTTTCCTTCATTTTCGTTCATTTGTTTTAAAAAAACACATTAAGGATATATAAAAGGTTAGAGGTAGCTCCTGCAGTATTGCTTTAGTTTGACCAACCTTATGAGGACTTGACACGTAGGGCAAGATTTCAACCTCGGCGGTAGTGACATTTTTGACCAGATAATTCTTTGTTGTGGGCCGCTGTCCTGTGCATTGTATTGATATAATGTTTGCCAGTATCCTTTTCCTCTATTGACTAGATGTCAGTGGTCACCTCCCTATAGTTGTAACAATTAATGTCCCCAGATATTGCCAAATATCCCCTGGGTGGCAAGATGGTTTCTGGTTTAAAACCACTGATCTAGGAATGGAGTAGCTTTGGGAACCAAAGCTTAGTTTTGAAGGGGCTGCTCTTCTTAATGTATCATTCTATTCCATTAAATAAACAAATGCTACTCATTCAGTCTGATTGCACCATGATCAGTTCATGTGTCAACTGTGCTATGAGCTTTTAGTGGGCAAACACTCTGTACTAAATATTTTTGTTTTTTTCCCCAGGGGCCTCACTAAGTGCCAAGAGCTGACTAAATGCATATGAAAAATGAATGAATGAATGAATGAATGAATGAAAATTCTATACGTTAACTCCAGGAAGGCAGAGGCCAAGTCTAAATTTTCATTTATATCTTAGCGCTAGAGAGTACTAAGGTTTTTGAACATCATTGATTTAGTAAACTTCTCTGTCTCCTCATGTTCTCCCTTATTGTGCATATCTCAGAATTGTTCCTGAACAAAGGTTGGCTTCAAGGTAAGGGGAACCTAGCTGAGACTTGAATAAGCTGGTAAATTTTAGAGAACTTACTGAAAGCTGCTTCCCACAGATAGAATTTCAAAGTACTTGATAGACCTTAACTTGGTGAGAACAATGCAAATTCATCTTCGTTAACATAACGTTTGCTGTGTTGGTTTTGAAGCAGTATTACTTGGGCGCAAGCCTTGATTCTGTTTCTTATTAGCTCTGTGACCTTGGACAAGTTAGTGAACATCTCAGTTCCTTGATTTCCATATCTGTAAAGTGGAAATAATAATAGAAACTATCTTTGAGGCTTGTTTTGATCAATAAAGAGTAAATATATGTAAAAGGATTTAGAGCAGTGCCTGATACATGGTTAGTGCTATATAAGTATTTGCTCTTATTACTCTCATTTTGCTTATTTACAGAAGAGGAAATAGAGGCATAGAGAAGTAATTGGTCAGGTCACACTGCTAGAAAGTACCAGAACTGGGACTTGAACCCAGGTGTGTAGCTCTAGGAACCACACTCTTAATCAGAATACTCTTCTGCAATGGCCCATGCTATTGCAGTGCCCAGTGATGTGGTTAGCCCTCTAGAGTTAATCAATGATGTCTAAGATCCAGGCTTTCCCCTTGGAGAACTGTGTTAAGCAGAATAACACCCTACCAAATATGTTTACCTCCTAATCCCTGGAACCTGTGAATATGTCATATTACACGACAAGGGGAATTAAGGTTGCTAATCAGTTGCTTTAAAGTAAGGATATTATCCTGTATTATCTGGATGGGCCCAATGTAATCACAAGGGTCCTTAAATGTGGAAGAGAAGCAGAAGAGTCAGTGTCAGAATAAGATGTGACTGATGGAGGATGGGGCCATGAACCAAAAAATGTGGGCAGCCTCTAAAAGCTGGAAAGGCAAGAAAATAGATTCTCCCCCAGGGCCTCCAGAAAGGAACACAGCACTGCCAACACCTTGATTCTATCCCAGTGAGACTCATTTTGGACTTCTAACCCCCAGAACTGTAAGGTAAGAAATTTGTTACCACCTTGTAGTAATTTGTTACAGCAGCAATAGGAAACCAATCTAGGAGCTTGCAGTGTGGTTAGGAAGAAAAGGATGCAGGGACATGACTGCATGCTAAAGACTAACCACTGTCTCCTTATATAGTGTGGAAGACAGAAATATGGCTGAGAGATTAGTGAACAAATCTAAGAGTTGTGTTTTAATATCTTTTTGGTATTTAATATTTTTTTCCTAATAGACAATTAATTGTTTCTGAATAAAACTGATTTTCAGACCCGAGTCATAATAATAAACATAGCCATCTATAAAGTATTCTGTCTTCTACTACTACATTTCCTCTTTGTGGCTGTAGGTCATCAAGGTAGGTAGTGTCTGATACACTGTGGAAGAGTAAGAGATGATGGAATTTGGGGTTAATAGACCTGGGTTCAAATCCTGTCTCCACCGCATGGTAGCTGCTGACTGGCACGCAGTGGAACCTCTCTGAGCTGCAGTTTCTTCATCAGTAACATAATAATGCCTCTCCTTTGAGAGGAATAAAGGGGGTGCCACCTGTGAGGGTGCCTGCCATTCAGTAAGATATTCTATACGTGAGAGTTTTATTTTCTATCTACATTTCACAGATGGGGAGACTAAGGTCAAAGAGAGTAGTAATTTGAGTGAATTAGCCTACTAGTTGATGACAAAGTCAAGATTTGATCTATATTCTCATTATATAGCCCTTTCCATTCAATCCAGTTGTTTTCCTTAAGTGACTTTTAAAAATGCATTGCTATAATCGCTAACTTGCTAAATTAATCTGATTGCATTACTCAATTTATGTATAATTTATAGCCTGACTGCTTCCAACAAGAATTAGAAATGACTCGATCCAATTAAATGCCTGCAGAATATACCTTTGTCAGGATTTTTAGCAGTGCTGCCAATAGGCTTGCCATCCTGGGAAGGGGCAGAGCAGTCCTATTGTCAGATGGGGCCATTCCAGCCCAACAAGTGCTGCTGATTATGTGTGGTCACTCAATCCAGGGGCAAATTCATGGATTCTCTGACTTTACCGTTTAGCATTTGTAATGTTTGATGAAGGGACATATTCTGGATAATATGCTAGCAGAACCCACTAAGAAAAGCTACCTATTTTCACAATCCAAGATAACTTCAAAACAAGGACATCATGAGTAAGGCCACAATTGGAAGAATGGCAATAACTGTAAATAGTAAAGCTACCTCCTGCCTCAGGAAACGTATTTTGAAAAATATCTTACAGACCATTCTTAACATTCTGTTGAGTTTAATAATACCCAAGTATTTACAAGGCTTGGAAAACAAAATATTTAAGTCAATAGCTTGCCAAGCTACTCCTCAGAGTAAGTTCAGATGGAGTAGTACCTGCTATTGACCAAATTAAGCAATTAGGGGTTAGGGAACAAGTTCAATTTGAATATTATAACTATAAACCTGTTTAGTTCAGATTTTAGCCTGACGTGGTCTAAAATGTATATATAAACACATTTATTTGTTTAGTTTTTCAATAATTACATTTTCAGTGATAGCCACTATATAAGGTATTTACAAATCAGTGCCTAGCCTCATAGGTCCATAGAGGATATGTCATTTCCATGCATAGTTGTAATGAAGGTGGAAAAAAAATAAGTATAGTAAGAATGGCACATAAAAAGCATGCGAATTTAAGGATATAGCACATTTAGTTAGAGAAATGAGGAAAGGCATTTGCATGAGCTGTTTTTGAGTTAAGCTTTGAGGAATAAATAAGAATTCTATTTGAGCTGATAGGCTAGAGGGAGAGCCAGATGCGAGTGTGTGTTGTGTGTGTGTGTGAATGAATAAAGGGAGTTGGGCTTTTTAAGTGGGAAAAACATGGAAGAAATACCAATTTGTTTGCTCAATGAAAAATATTTATGAAGTAGCTCCTGTATGTTATGCTTATTTTGGGGGCAGAGAGATGAATAAGACAGATGGATCTCTACCTTCACAGCAAGTAATAAAAATTGTCCATGGATACAGTCCATTAAAAGAAAAAAGCTGTGGAAGATATCAGTATCCGGAAAAGCGAAAACAGAACTCTTTTTTTTTCATTTTTATTTATTTATTTATTTATTTTTGGCTGTGTTGGGTCTTCGTTTCTGTGCGAGGGCTTTCTCTAGTTGCAGCGAGCGGGGGCCACTCTTCATCGCGGTGCGCGGGCCTCTCACTATCGCGGCCTCTCTTGTTGCGGAGCACAGGCTCGAGATGCGCAGGCTCAGTAGTTGTGGCTCACGGGCCTAGTTGCTCCGCGGCATGTGGGATCTTCCCAGACCAGGGCTCGAACCCGTGTCCCCTGCATTGGCAGGCAGAGTCTCAACCACTGTGCCACCAGGGAAGCCCCAAAACAGAATTCTTGGAATGAAATAATTATTCTCTTTAATTTACTCCACTGTATGAAGAGGCTATATTTATGGCTGACTATTCCAAGTAAACATATCACTTCCAGGTAGATTCCACTACTACAGTCTATAGTTTGTCTTATATTCTTGGAAAGAAACAGAAGACACTTTTCATACCTATTTTTTTTTAATAGAATGAAAAGAGACATTCAAAAGTCCTCAATAATTGCTAGTATAAATGCCTTCATTCCAAAAAACAGTAAGAGTATTTAATATTCATATTGGGCTTATTATGTGTTTTTCATATATTAACTTATTTAATATTTGCAAAATATACAGTAGCTACTGTTGTTATCAAGCCCATTTTGAACATAAAGAAGTTAAGGCATTGAAGGATTAGGCAATTCACCCAAGGTCAGTGGTTTTATGTCTAGTTAGTGGCGGAGTCAAAAGTTGGACACAGGTGGATTAGCTCCAGAGTTTATGTTCTCAAGTAGTTTATGCTGCTTCTAGCACCATGTTACTCATTTCTAGAAATTTCCTCAGTAAGCTAAAAATTGAGAAGATGCTAGAAGCTGCTTGTGCTTCTCTCTGTCTAACATTTCTCCTGAAATCCTCTCAAGTGGTAGCATTTATTTTTGGATGCATTACAGGGACCTGCACAGATGTGTGTGAGAACATGGCACCCACATCTGAAGGCTTCTGAATTTAGTGAGTGGTGCTTGGCCATCTAGAGCTTTGTGACTCCTTTAGTGGGAGTTCAGAGGGTCAAACCTCCAGCACTAAGTAAGACCCATATGCTCCAAAAGTGTACACTCAGCCCTTCCATGGTAGGCAAATAGAAATCCCCTGCTGGGTTTAACATTCTTGCTTTGTTCTCTAATCAGCAAAAATCCTGGTTCCCCCTGAAGTCAGTATTTGTTCACATTTCCAGAGGCCTGGGAGAAAGGATATTGTGCAGAGAACACACCCAAGCATATAACTGGGTAGATTAAAAGATCCAGATGGACACCCAATGTACTCACATAAATACATAAAAAGCCAAACTAGAGCACTAAGTGGTAGCACTTATTGTAAAATGGCACTGAATACTGCCTTTTCTTCTATTTCTAAACCAATTTAGATTTCAGGGCTCATTTGCAGCACTGGCTCTGTTGCCATCCGTAACCCATGGGACTTTTGCAATCTCTTCTTCACATATATTAGTCTTTTTCCTGTTCTTTTTAAAGGCATAAAACTTTTTACCTAACTTATTCTCAAATCCTTCCTACACTGAGCCACTTCCTGAGCCTCTCAATGCAAAGCCAGGGGAATGAGAAAAAGCCCCAAACTGATTCGAATCTATCCTGAAAAATGATCTTGGGACATGTGTTCTTGAATACCTATAAGTGTCTGGGTATTGTTAACCTCACGCATGGAAGCCACCCCACAGCTCAAAATGAATACCAAAAGTAATGAGGGAAAAGAAAGAAACCTACGTGTTTACTGACCCCCAGCTTGGAGCCAGTTGTCTTTACCAGGGTGATGACAGTTGTGGGTTTGTCACAACCTTTGATGTGTGTTCTTTCCACAAAATTAGGGCATTTGAAAAATGTCACAGATAATTATTTCAGTGATGAACAAAAGATTGTAACTAAGTGCCAATTCTCATTATGAGCTGAGACAAAAGATTCTGAGATTCATTCTGGACCTTCAGACCCCAGGTCTCCATGCTTGCACAGAGGTCTGTGTGGAACAGTTGCTCAAATACATAATCCAGGAGATACAGGGGGATTTTATATAGAAATATATTTTAAAACATTTTGTATACTTTTAAATATTTTTAAATGAGAAAAGCAAATGCACTTTTACAGGAAATCACTAAATATGTGCTAAATTATTCCATATTATGTTTTAAGATTGGATGGTGGGAAGGTAGGATGGGGAGGGAAGGAACACCATTGTTTTCATCATTTAATAGAAAAATGAGAACCCTCAACACCCCAAGATGAATTGGAATGTAATGCTGTAATTGGAATATTATTCATAAGAGGCTGACATGATTAAATTTGAAACTAACACATAAGGAAATTCCAATAGTCCAGTTTGTATTCACAGATGCCTTGATATCCCTGTGGAGTATCTTACATATAGTAGGCACTGACTAAATGGTTTTTGAATGTCTATTGAATTAAAGTCAAACAACAAAACAAAGACTGGCGATAATTTACATATTTCCAAGCACACTAGGAACAATTTGGATGTGCAAACAGGCTGCAAATGTGAGCAGGTGTCAGTCCTGATGTGTCAGAGAAGAGGTAACTGCACTTGAACTAGGAAGCCTGCCTTTGAGTCTCTGCCCTTTCATTTGCTAGCTGTGTTAACTGAGATGAGACATTTAGCTATGCCAGTGTCCTCATCTGTAAATGGGGTCACTTCTTTCAGGCAACAGCTTCTTAAGGGTTGTTGAGGTTTTGAAATAATGTGTGTCATAATTCTTTATAAAGTTTTTAGTCCTAAACAATTATAATGGATGTATTACTGGATTAATAAGTGCTTTTTTAAAAAATTTCCCCGTGGAACCCTTTTATATTGAGAGATGCTTTAAAGGATACCAGCCTGGGGATGAGGAAGGGATGGGGAAGAAGCTGATCTAGAAATCTGCCTCTCCAAGTTCTATCCTTTCATTTAGAGTAGATCATCTCTCTATGATACAGTATGTATATCTCCCCACTGTCACTCCCTAAACTCATACACACAGTCACACACAATGTACTCCCCCATATATACTTCTCCATTAAACTTATTTACTTTCTTATTCTCTCCCTCCTCTCTTTTTCTTTCCAGAATCTACAAGGTTGCTAAGATGTTACAAAAGTCTTTCACTGAGTAGCAAACAATTCTTATCTTTTAAGTAGTGTTGTGTTCCTGACCCATCCTATAAGATGACAAATAGAAAGATATCTTAGCATACCAAAAAAAAAAAAAGTTCTAGTCCCAGCAGAAAATAATTTTTTCCTAGAAAATTATTTTACTTATAACTCTGGTATAGAAATCTATGTCTAAGATCTCAGGGAAGCTTAGATATAGAATAATAGTTAACATTTATGGAGCACTTACTATGTGTCAGGTACTATTCTAAACAATTTGCATGGATTGACTATTAAATGTTTTCAACAAATCTATAAGGTAAATGCAGATTAAAAAAAAAAAAAACAAACAAAAAAACAACCTGAGGCAGAAAGAGATTAAGTAACTCCCTTAAAGTTACACCATGGGTAAGTGGGGGAGCCAGAATAGGGACTCAGGCAGCCTGGCTCTTACTTCTCAGTAACCAAGTGGGTCAAGACAAGCTCCCTAACTAAGCAGACAGAATGCGTCCACTTTTAGCTCTAAGCTCCCTCTGAGAACCCTAGCCTACAGCTAGACACCCTTGCTGTTGTGTCCTTTCTGATGAATTTTTACAGACTTTTCAAACCTATCATCTCAGTTGGATAGGTGTTCCCAGGTGATGCTATCAGGCAATGATTCAATCAATCTTGATCAGGTAATGAAGCCTCCATAAAAATACAAAAGGACTCGGTTCAAAGAGCTTCTGGGTTGATGAACACGTGGAGATTTGGGGAGAGTGGCATTCTCAGAGGGAGCATGGAAGCTCCTCACCCTTTCTGCATACCTTCCTTATGCATCTCTTACATTTGGCTATTCCTGAGTTATATCCTTTTATAATAAACTGGTGATTTAGTAAGTAAAATGTTTCTCTGAGTTCTGTAAGCCACTCTAGCAAATTAATTGAACCCAGGCACGGGGTCGTGGGAACCTCTGATTTATAGCCAGTTGGTCAGAAGCACAGGTAACAACCTGGATTAGCGACTGGAATCTGAAGTGTGTGTGGAGGGGGGCAGCAGTCTTGTAGGACTGAACTCTTAACCTGTAGAATCCGACACCATCTTTGGGTAGATAGTGTCAGAATTTAGTTGAATTGTAAGACATCTTGCTGGTGTTAGAGAATTGCTTATTGGTCTGGCAAACCACCCCAACCCCTGACATTGGAATTGGGTCCGGAAATCCCATTTTAGAGCCATACTCCACCTGGTCTTCTCACTGACATGCTGTCGCTGTCATTGCTCCATCTCTTTCCTGAGTAGATTAATCACCTCTGGGAAAAGACTTTTAAAGTTGAGTCTGCTCTCTTCACTCTGACACTAAGTTCATTTTGCTCTCAAAATTCCAGGCTACACAAGATCTTTGAGATAAATTTTGCATCAGTTTATCTTTACAAATGAATATTCCACAGCACAATATTTAATGTCACTGGGCTGCCTCCTACCCACGCAGTTGCCAGCAAATTCTAACCATCTCGGTGTCAGAATGTGAAATTAGTGACTAATAAAATGAAACAGACAGAAGGAGAATGCTGAGTTATAGAAGGGATGGGCATGATATATGAATATCATGAGGTGTTCCTTAAGGAACATTTGTGTGATTACATGAATGTGAAAATGCAATGCAGTATTGTAGAATTTCACTAGGTACTGGAATGCTCTGAAGCAGAAGCACTGTGTGACTGATGATTCAATAATTGCACTCATTAAAAATTTTCACGCTTTTAATTAGTTCACAGCCCCCATTCCCCCACCTTATTCTGCAAAGAGCTGAAGAATGAAGTGTTTTTTTCAATGTCAGCAGATAGATAATCACTGAGTTTGCTTTGATTTCCTGGGAGTGCCCCTGTCCCACCTCTGGACACCTGATTGATAGCTCAGAAGCCTGGTAAAATGTTGGAACCAGCCCCAGCTGTCTCAAGGGCTGGAGATATCACAGGATGATCTTCCCTCTAACTCCGTCATCTCACACAAGAGCCTCCTTCACATAGACAAAGTGTGTGCTTGTGTCTCCCCAAGTTGCTACACCACAAATCTCAGGCATGGGAAATTAAGCTGACAACTCTGAATTCAAGTTTTGAAAGTCTGTCTAACCCTAGTTATAGCCAAGAATAAATCAGAATGAATGGGAGGTAGGGGGCAGGTGGGAGGAGTCTATAGATGCAGTAGTGATGGTAAGATGAGCATCAGAGTTCAAATTCAATAGCAAGGTTATTATGTGAGTCTGTGGAAACCACAGCATCTGCAGATCTATAGGATGACATCTGTCTGGAAAGGGTTTAGCACTAGATGGACCAACCTCAAAAGAATGGAACTTTTTTCTCTATATTCATTTATTACATTCATTCATCAGTAAAAAGAGCATTATTTACTAGCAAGAGATCTAGGTTCTGGTCTGAATCATGCCTCTAACATGCCTCGTGTATCTGTGGGTGGTCACTTTACCTGTCTGGGCCTCATTTTACTCAGGCCCCAGTTCTACAGCTCTATGATTATATGAACTATTGACTGTCTAGTAAGGAAAAGGTGCAGTAGGACAAAGAAACGCTGGCTGCAGGACTAGCCCTTCTAAAGAAGTTCATGGTCTCTTTGGAAGAGGTAGATGCCTACACAGAAAAATAACATCATAGAATCCAGTTGAACTCCCTTACCTAGAGGCTAGGTGTGCCAATGAGTGCCTTGGCTTCAGAGAAAGAAGAGAAAGCCCTTGGGATCAGGGAGGGTTCAGAGTGATGTTCTTTGAGGCAGGGGTCAAATTTGAGAGATAGAGAAGAGGAAAAAGACATGCTGTGGGAAAAACTAGTTTGAACAAATGTTAGGCGTTAGAATAAGTCAGTTATCTTAGGACAGATAATGCATGGGCAGGTTGGCTTTTTCAAAAGTTTCATGAGGCTGATAGGGCTTGTTATAGAGCATTGCCAAGCTCCCTATGTTGGGAGGACCCTAAACCTCTTCCCCAACTTCCCCAAGATCTCTATCCAGGATTGAATGTGGTTGGGCTCACAAGAAGGAAAGTTGTATATGCCACATAAAAGAGCAGAGTCTGTAAGCATCAGCATGTTACTGAGAACTCTTGAGAGGAGAGTAACATAGGATAAGCAGAGAAGAGGTCAGACTAAAGGCAGAGAAGCTGCCTCATGAACCTGGTAGGATAAGGACCAACCAGAGCAGGCCAGAGAGGGTGGAAAGATAGGGGTGGATTTGATTCTCCAGCAGCATATTCCTCTTTGAAACATTTGCTTTCTCGAGTCATATTTGTAATTTTGTGCTCTGTGTCTGTTTTTCCGACTAGAGTATAAGCTCCCCCAAAGAACATATTTGTGTCTGCCTTTTTAAAACTATGCATCTCTAGTACCCAGCATGGTGGATGGCCCAGAAAAAATACTCAAAAACACTTGGGGAATAAATGAACGCACGCAAGACACACTGTGAAGAAAAGAACAACAAAATTCAATGAGTCAAAAATTCTTAGCTTTGTAAATGGAGGCATGGTGACAGGAATTGGAAAAAGTAGAAACAGAAGTGTTGGAAGAAAAATGATACTGGAGATGAATTTGAAGTGATACTGGGATATCCATGTAGAAATATTCAGAAGATCATTGGAAATATTGGTTTATAGGCTGAGAAAACTGCCAGGGTGTCCTTCTTTAATATAGAAAATTGAACTGGTTGCCTGAAGTCCTTTGATTTCCAAATTCCATTTGGCAGAGAATACATTTGAGGTCATGGATCAGATTTTTTGTTTAAATGTACAAAAACTAAGAACTACCTTTTTCATCCCCATCCTAGCCCTATGTCAGAAATTTAACATCTACTTTCATGCCATTTTTATTTTTAAGAGACTTCTTGGTAAATTAAAAACCTGGCTTTTTCCTTTTAATATAATAAATTACATTGGAAAAATCCATTGTAGCAGAAGTTTAAAAGAAAATATATTAGCTTAGAGAATGCTTTTTATTTATTACAGATATTAATATCTTCTTCCGCTAAGCTGGTTTTATGTTCACCTTTGGATACCGCAAGTAAGGCTCATGGTGAAAGACCTAAGCTTTGATGTCATATTGACCTAAACTTGAATTTTGGGTCCACCTCTTCTTACTGAGTTACTTAACTGTAACGGACCTCAGTTTTCTCATTGTAAATTGGAGTTTCTATTACCTACCTAACAGGTTTGTAAATGTTAAATATACACTGTTGTGGGTTAACAGTGGTCCCCGAAACATTTGTCTGTGCCTCAGAATTTGTGAATATGACCTTATTTGGAAAAAAGGTCTTGCAGGTATAAGGATCTTAAGAAGAGATCATCCTGAATTTCCTGGATGGACCCTAAATCCAATAGCCATTGTCCTTATGACAGACACAATCACAGAGAGAAGAGGAGAAGGTCATGTAAAGACAGAGGCAGAGACTGGAGCGATGTAGCTACCAAGAGTGCTGTCAGCCATCAGAAGCTGGAAGAGGCAAGGAAAGATTCTTCCCTAGAGCCTCCAGTTGGCCTCCAGAACTGTGAGAGGCTAAACTTCTGTTGTTTTAAGCCACCAGTTTGTGGTAATTTGTTATAGTAGACCTGGGAAACTAATATATACACTTACTAGTCACTTCATAAATGCTAGTTCTATTCCCTCATTCTTATCTAAACCACCACACTGCAAGCCCTCTTGTATAAAAATAAAATAAATTGACTGTTGGAAGCATTCCACAGGAGGAAGTAGGAGAGGCCACTATAAGAATATCTGCATGTGACACTGGTATTAAATATGAGGGGGTAATTATGAGACACACAAGTAGAACAAAGAAGAAGATGATAGTAGAGGAAGGAAGACAATTAAAAAGTAAAAAAGAAAGAAGGAAAAGCAAAACCTTCATCCACCCTGCCACCCCCCAGCTCGGTGTCCTTCCATGGTGGTTACTCAATGGAAACTAGAAGGAAATAGGAGGAGACCTATGAACATAAGGAGACCCACAGATATTTCAAACTTGCCCTCGAGACATTTCAGACATTTCAATCTTCCCAGGTTGGAGAGACCAAGATACGGGGCTATTGTCAAGTGAAACTGTCATTAGAACCAAGGCCTATTGACTCCTAATTTTCAGTCCACAAGATTGTACAGTTTCTGCTTGAGATCCAACATATATCACTCAGCTGTCAAGGGGAAAGTTAAAAGAAATATTAGGTATAATATAAAACACTGCAGTAATCACAGCAGTCATAATCCCTGCCTTAACGCTATATTTTTCTGAGTACCTTAGTGACTTGTCATTTCTAAAGAGCATTGTTTAATGGTAAAGTTATTTTTTATGCATCAGTGGCCCACATTAAAAAATAAAAATAAAAAAATCTTAAGCTTTCATGTATAAGCCATTTTTAAATATAAATAACCATACAGCATGGGTGCACATTGGGAATGGAAAGAATAACCTCTTCTTGCAGTCAAAACAAATGTATTAATACAACTGGACTAATGAAATCTAGTGATTGTAGACACTCCTATAATTTCTCCAGAAAAAGGTATTTCCTGGGGTCCTTGATA
The DNA here is from genome assembly GCF_965194825.1 of Balaenoptera physalus. Taxonomy (NCBI): domain Eukaryota; kingdom Metazoa; phylum Chordata; class Mammalia; order Artiodactyla; family Balaenopteridae; genus Balaenoptera; species Balaenoptera physalus. Next base: position 58,054,590 of record NC_138886.1, read on the forward strand.
ATCATAGACTCTCAATTCCTCATCTCCTCAGTCCCGGTGGTGGCCCAGATAGTTCCAGGACAATGTATAAAATCCTGAGAGAAAGGGAATGGTCAGTTGCCACTTGGCCAATGGTCATCCAGGTAAGGTGACATAAAAGGCTGCTACATATGTAAGTGTGATTTATTAAAATAATTGAATCAGAGTCTTGTTTTGTTCTGTTTGTTTGCCACTGTAGACATGCTGGGAACACAGAAAGCATATTCTTCCCCTGCACTCTGCCTCCATCTCAGGAAAAAGAGACCAACATTGATTCTAAAGGTATTGGAAAATGATTAAGCACTAAGTTCCAGGACCTCAGAAACCCTTAGTACAGAGTGGGTGATCATCCTGCCTTTGAAGGAAGATATGGATTTTTGCAGTGGCCCCAACAGTCTTAGGCTAGGACTGTCTCCAATATGTTGGGACACATAAGCCTCCGGGACTTCTCTACAACATAATTCAGAGGGAGAGATCTTTGAAAACAGGACGCTTCTGAAAATTGAAATGGAATTCACTGGAATTAGAAAAATAAAGAACTGTGAAATAACCCACACTGTTGTGAACAAAATTCGTAGCTTTAATACTAGCCTCAAGGCCATCAGTGAATAAGTGAAAACTTGTCCCGTGCTGTTCCATATACCACTATGCAATTATACCAGATTCTGTTTGTGAGAAATTTCCAATTAAATCAACACATTGTTCCTCAGTGGAATAGATCACCTGGATAGTCATCCCATCCCATAATACCTCAAGGAAAGTCCTGCCAGCTCCACCCTCTTCCTGACATTCTGGTGACCAGGATTAATCACCTCTGGTGTGGGACACATGGAATAACAAAGGTTAAAGGGTTACTGACGTGAGCCATGCATCTGAGCTGATTGCCAGTGCTTTGGCGGGGAGACTGACAGTGTTCTGACCATTCCTGGCCAGCTGATAAGAGAGCCTGCTGCATTGGACAGGAAAGGGCTGATGCCACCGTGGTTGTTAGAGATCAAAGTGGTCTAGTGGTCTAGGTTACCCCATCCTCTATAAAGTGTTTTTCTTGAAAGAGAAAACTTTAGAAAACAAAGGAAAAAAGATAATGTACATTTCCAGCACAGAACAGCAGTGTGGAGTTACCTGTTTGCCACGAATGCCTTTCCCATGGAGGAGTCCTTAAACTCCCTTTGAAACCCCACGGAGGGTTTCTGGGAGTCCAAGGGCTCTCTAACATTGTGGGCAAAAATTTGTACATCTCTGTCAGGAAAGTATTTATAAATTGATGACACAAGGAGTTTAAGAACCACTAGGGTAGGGTAGTGGGGAGAGCCATTATATTCCCAAGGTCCAGATTTGTGGCTTCCAAAGCCTGTATTAATTCTAGTACTACTCCACACTGTTTGGAACGCTTATGTATCAGTTGTACAGGCTGTCTCATTCCGGCTCAGATGGATTTCAGATTCATTCCATTGAGGAGTTCCTAGGCATATATTGAATATTTCTATATTTTTAATATGTTCTGCTGATTTAGAAAGGAAAGGAAAGGAAAAAGAAAGGTATTCTTTTTAGCGGCAGAACAAGTGATTGTGACTGTTCTGACATGTGGTCTTTCTCACTTGTGCTCAGCTTCAAAGAGGGTATAACTGTGTCTAAAGGGTGCACAGGGTGTGGGTTCCTGTGACAGCTCTAGCTCAGTCACTATCCAGTGCTATGTTTTGGGTATGTCATCTTTCCTGTTACCATGCCATCATCTATCAAACAGGGACAATGACCTACCTCCCAACGCAATGTGAGAGTCAAATGGGATCATTAAGTTGATAAATACTCTGGCTGTAGCACTGAAGATAAAATGCATAAACATTTCACACAAAGCACCTAACAGGGTATTTCTGTTACTTAATTTCAAAACAGTAGACACCTTAAAGGCGAAATTCTTGTCTGATTTGTGTTTGTCTCCACTATGCCTTGAATCTCATAGTATGAACTGAGGACACAGTCAACACACTCAAATCTGTCATGAGGTCATAATGCCATCAAATATGCAACATGTGTGTATGCGTGGGGGTCAAAATGTAATATTTTTGTTGTGAAAGAATACTTAGAAAATCTCATGAATAAATGAATGATGTTTCTGTGTAACTATTGTCAGAACTTGCAATTTAATTAAGGGCTCTTTCTTGATCAGGAATATTATCATGAAAATTATTTGTTGCTACTTGTGAAATTTAAGGCTTCTTGCAAAGCAAACAATTTAATAGTAGTCATAATCAAAGTAGAAGTCTTTACTTAAAAGGACTTTCTCTTAAACTGTGTTCAGCAGGATTCTAGTCCTAAGAGGTACACAGGCAGATAATTTTGGAACACATATACTGTGCTCTTTTCATAGAGATTTAGCACATTAAGACCTTGATAAGTCTTTAAAGAAAGAACACCATTTAACTGTGTTTAAACCAAGATTATTTGGCCCTAGAGTTTTCCTTCTCTTCCTCTACCCCTGCACTTTTAAAATTCGTGTACACTTATATATCACTGAATACATTTTGGGAAATGCTGAGTTGGCAATAGAAGAATAAACAAAAATAATCCATGCTGTAGATAACTACTGTTGTATAACTATGGACATTGATTGAAACTTATATAGTAGAATTCCATTATAACCTAGTACTTTGTCAGGAAACAAAAATGCTTATCAACATTTGGTGTTGCAAAGGTGAAAATAACTCCATACAAAAATATTCTTGGAGTACACATAACATTGGGCTCCTTTAATTAATATGTAGAGCCCCAATAAATAAATAGGAAAATGATGAAAAAACCATAAACTAGGAATTAATTCATGAGAGGAAACATAAATATCATTTAAACATGTCTTATAATGAAAGAAATGTAAATTGAGACTACAATGAGATAACATTTTCACTTATTACACTGTCAAAATAAAAAATTGTGATAATACATTTATTGGCAGGAATGTGGGGAAAATGATACTTCCATTCATTGTTTAGGAGAATACAAGTCAGTGCAGTTCCTATAGAGGACAATGGGGTAATAATTATAAAAATTCAAAACGTATGTCTCCTTTGACATAGCAATTCCCCTTCTGGAAATTTAGTCTACATTTATGCATGAACATGTGTACAGAGAAGGAGATTTACTGTGGTATTGCTGATAAGAACAAAGGACTGGGGGAAAAAACCCTAAATGTCTGCACACTAGTGAAATAAGTTATAGAAAAGCCATCTAATGGAATCCCATGCAGAGATAGAACAAGGCAGCTTTATGTACATGAATATGAAGTGATATGCTGTTAAGTGACAAGATGCAGAATGCTGGATATATGTGTAGCATTTTTTTTCTTTAACACATGCTTATTTAGAGACAGAATGTCTTCAGAAAGTTGCACAGGACTCTGGTAAAAACTATTGCCTCAGGAGACAACTGAAGGACAGGGATGGGAGGGGGGTTACTTTTTCATTGTATACCCATTTGAACTTTAGTTAATTACTTAATTTATATTGAAGTATAGTTGATTTACAATATTATAAGTTTCAGGTGTACAACATAGTGATTCACACTTTTTAAAGATTATACTCCATTTGTAGTTATAAAATATTGGCTATATTTCCAGTGCTGTACAATATCACCTTGTAGCTTATTTATTTTATATATAATAGTTTTCACCTCTTTATCCCCTACCCCTATTTTGCCCCCCCACCCCCACTGGTAACCACTAGTTTGTTCTATCTGTGAGTCTATCTCTGTTTTGTTTTATTCAGTAGTTTTATTTTTTAGGTTCCACATATAAGTGACAATATACAGTATTTGTATTTCTCTGACTTGTTTCACTTAGCATAATACCCTGCAAGTCCATCCATGTTGCTGCAAATGGCAAAATTTCATTCTTTTTTATGACTGAGTAGTATTCCATTGTGTATATATACCATATCTTCTTTATCCATTCATCTGTTTTTTCTTTTTTCTTTTTTTTTTGTTAAATAGTTCTTAGTTCTCAATTTTTTATTTTTATTTATTTGTTTATTTATTTTTGGCTATGTTGGGTCTTCATTGCTGGGTGGGCTTTCTTTAGTTGTGATGAGCCAGGGGCTACTCTTTGTTGCAGTGTGCGGGCTTCTCACTGCGGTGGCTCTCTTGCGGAGCATGGGCTCTAGGCATGTGGGCTTCAGTAGTTGTAGCACAGGGGCTCGGTAGTTGTGGCTTGCGGGCTCTAGAGCACAGGCTCAGTAGTTGTGGCACGTGGGCTTAGTTGCTCTGTGGTATGTGGGATCTTCCCAGACCAGGACTTGAACCCGTGTCCCCTGCATTGGCAAGCAGATTCTTAACTGCTGCACCACCAGGGAAGCCCCTCCATTCATCTGTTGATGGACACTTAGGTTACTTCCATTTGAACTTTTAAAATGACTTTTGATCATATATACTTATTAGCTATTCAGATAAAATGCATTAATTCAACTAAAAAACAAAAGAAAAATTAACACAGATACACATATATGTGCCATTCATGCACATATGATTGACTCTAAAGCCAACCAAAAGATAGCTTTTTAATGAACTTCCATTTTATGTAATATGTATTGGAGGATACTTACAATATAGAAAAAAGCAATATTCTTTTTATAAAATGAGAAAGTTGGCCAGAAAAGTCATGCACTTTTGTTCCTGTGGAATGACGAGCTCAAATAGGATACATTTGCCTTGGTCAAATGTCAGGCACATACAATTCATTGACATCACTATCACTCTTAGCTTTAATTGGATGTTAGTAATGGATCATTGGGAGTTGGGAGGGCTGAGAATAATGGTGAACCATCTTCACTCTAATGTGGGGTTAAAATTTTTCAGCAAAGGAATTATCAAAATAAGCAGGCCAAAAAAAAAAGAAAAAAAGAAGAATCCATTGAAGGCTTTCTTTTCCTACAGTTTAAAAGACTAAAGGGATTTTTCTCAGTTGTTACATCCTTTACCCCTCCTTCCCACTTGTTCAGTGGAAGTAAATAGAAACATTAGTTTTGTAAGACTTACTATGAACCGAAAATCACAGTCACCAAGTATGGGAAGGATTATGATATCATTAATTCTGGACACCAAAGGGGAGAATGTTCTCCCTTTCTCTATAGAACTGTTGATTACAGAAGGAAATCTAATGTAACTCACTAGTAGCCAAATTATATAATTTAAGGCAGAAATGTTTTCTCTAGGAAGTCTTACTTTTGTTGCAAACAGAGACAGAGACAAAGAAATTCAATAAGGAACAAATGTCCAGCGGCTTTGGGGTATGTAATTTTTCAAGGCTGGCAGATTTGCTTGTTTGAAGACCAACCTAATGGGCATAAAGGTCAATTTTCTCAGATAGCTATAATTAATGGAGAGCAGTGATTGTGTTAGATCACATGGAAATAGTAGGACTCTGCAAGATTTCCTTTTGTTCCATGTAATTCCATCTCTCAAGGCAAAGGACAACAATGTGTATATGGACAGTATGTGTGCAGCAGTGTTTCTCTGACACTGATTCATTTACAGACAAACTAAACCTTATTGGAAATGAGTTTATTTAGTCTAGTCCAAGTAAATCTCAACCATATCTTGAATGAAATAATACAACATTCAGTAGCTCTGCCTGTGAGCTCTTCTCTCTGATGGATAGTTACATGTTTATTGTTACTTGAAGTAATTGGGTAAAGTTTATACAGACAGAGAAAGAGCAAGAAGAGAGGATGAATTTATAATTTAGCATTACAAACTCATTACTAAGCTAAAGCAGATACTAATGTAACTCACTTATAAGCCCAATGATATGACTTAATGAGTAATGAGTGAAAAAGTTGAATGCCCTTTTTTTTCCTCTATCTGAAATATGTGAAGTTTGGTAAAGGCAGTTCATAAGGGGGGAATGATGCAGAATTAAAGAATACATTCTTTAGCCTCTCAGGCTCACTCGTTGCCAAGTCTATCTTAGGTCAGACTTGTGGAAGCAGAGCCTGAGGCAGAGATTCTTGTCAAGTGATTTATGATGGGAGTACTTTTGGGTAAAACCTACAATGGAGTGAAGGAAGCAGAGTAAGGTAAACAGAAAAATCAGGTCTGCTTCCTGAAGAGCCCAGGCTGACCCGTATTCTAATTGAGGTTTTTTTAAAAATATAATTTAAATATATTTATGTATTAAAGCCTATGCTTTTTATCAGTTTCTGAATTATCCATTCCAGGAAGAATACTCAACATTTTGATTTCACACCATAACCCAGAGTACTTCCCAGTAGCTACTGGGGTTAGACACAGGCCAGGAAGAAAGAGAGATGCCTCATGCTTTCTCTGCTACTAATCAAACTCTACTGAGAAATGTGAGCTTCCTCAAGCTGAATCCAAGACCCCACATTGTAGATACGAGGGAATAGATAATAACCTGGTACTTTTAATTAAGCTAAGAATGATTTGAGGTTTAAAGCTAAAGCCTTTACATAATAATTCACAGAAAATGGGCTTTTGAAGAGGAGTATCCAAACTCAATTTGCCCATCTGGAAAAGGAAGATAGTAAAAATTCAAAATAGAGGAAAAGTGACTCACAACTACTGAAACCTTGTTTCAAGGATGTAGGGCTGTGAGAAGGAGGCCAGGTACCTCTAAGGAGGCATTAGAGGGTACTATTCTATGTACTAGCATCTTGGCACTGTCTGGAGGCCTGTCCCACAGCCTTACTGACTCAGAAACATAAATTATCAGCTTGCTGGAAGTGAGTATAGATCTCAGGAGCAGATATGTTGACTTAGCTCCCACAGCCAGGGTAAAAGACCAGAATATCTGTTGATTTCTATGCACTGAAGCAATCAGTGACAGGCCTGGAGGCCTCAGGACTGTACTACTCTTTCTCTGTAACATTAAGAAACAGTGTGATAATCACAAGGTTGCTTTGTGAGCATAGAAGCAAAGCAAAGGAGCTAGTAAAGAGAAACTCTAGTTGACTCTTTTGATGCCCTATCCCGTGTCCCCAGAGCTCACCTCTGAATGTTACCTGTACCCATGGTGGACAGTTTCAGGTATACCATGGATAACTCCCCACTTTAAATGCCTGCTTCTCTGATTGATGGCTTCTTTCATGCTTGGGAGTTTGCTCAGCCACAAGTTAGAGCAGCACAAAAGTGACAAGGAGTTAATGCAGCCCTAGGGACATTCTTCAACAGAAGTAGAATGGGAGTCCAAGGATAATGCCCTAGGCTCTCTGTCCTGCTGTAGCTCAGTTCTGAGGTGTATTCTATATGGTTTCTCAGAAGGTCCCCTTCAAATAGCAAGATTTGAAACCTATTATCCACCCTGATAACTTGCTTATTATTGTACCCTTTGTTTTTTTTTTCTTACCTCTAAGGTTGCCAGATAAATTATGGGTAACCCAGTTCAATTTGGATTTCAGATAATAGTGAATGGATATACATACATATATGTATATATGTGTATGTACATTCACATATATGTGCATGTGATCTGTGTTAGTGTGTCTAGATTTATATATCTAGATACCTCTATATCTGTATCTATATATACAATAGATAGATATCTAACTATCTCTCTGTCTCTATCTATACAGAGAGAGAGAGAGGGAGAGAGCAGCAATGATAAAGCAGATGGGATAAAATGTTAACAATAGGTAACTCTAGGCGAAGGATAATGAGTGTTCTTCACATCAGTCTTGCAAATTTTCTTTAAGTTTGAAATTGCTTTCAGATACAAAGTTAAGCAAAGTAGTGAGGAGTCTTCGAATAATTTAAGAACCACTGATCTATCTAGCTCAGCCCCTCATTTACAAATTAGGAAATTGATGCCCAGAAGACCTGCTCAAGGACCAATAGCCACGTTTGAATGGTACTTACAATATTCCACTTTAGCACTGTTAAAAAACAGAATTCAACTGAATAAATCTGAAGTTCTAATTCGATTTATTTAATGATTTATGAATCGGGCAGCATCTCATCAAGCAATAGAAAGGGGACTCCTTGGAGTTTTGCAAAATGAAAGGATTTTATAGGCAGGAAGAGTGTGGGACAAAGAAGTTAAAGAGTAGATTGTTTCAGGCAAGACTACCTTTTTTTAGGGGGAAGGGAAGTGGTCTTAGGCAGACTACCTCAGTAGTGTTGGTCAGGAAGTTCCAGACTGACTGGTTTAAAATTCCATTCCTTGGAGAAGCAGAAACTGCAGTTAGGTTAGGTGTTAAATCTTGGTGGGGCTTAGCATAAGTGACTCAATGTGGGGCCAGTTTTTTTGTTTTTTGGGGTTTTTTTCTGTTTCTACACTGTACTTTTATTTTACTTATTGCTTTTATTGGAGTATAGTTGCTTTACAATGTGTTAGTTTCTGCTGTACAGCAAAGTGAATGTTGTTTCTTTTTAACAGTTCCCCCTTTTGATCAAATCAAGCTCTAAGCCTAACTGAGAGAGAGGGATCAAAATTTAAGGCATTTACTCCACTCTCAGCTACCATGCTAGTTCTTGCAGCTTTTATTGATCCTGGGTGTTTGTTTGTTTGTTGCTGAATCTATGTGGTATTCACAGGTCACGACTTCAGGCTCAAAATATTTTTGTTGGTCATTCTCTTCGTTCCTTGTCTGACGTTTTAGTCTTAGGGAGGTCTTTTGCTTGCTGATTAGTGGCTGCGAACATGCATTTAAAGCTTTTGAGAGAATGCAATGCACCAGGGGGATTATCATGATAACTATAAGCAGGATAATTCCAATGTTTGGAGTGCACTTCGGAGTCATGATCCCCAAGAACCAAACCAACCAAAGAAAGACCCCTTTGACAGAGTCACTCTTTTAAGCTAAGTGGCTTGTTCAGTGATCTTCTGTAACTGAGTCTCAACATCCCCAAAAGTATTAATCCAGATATAGCAGGTAGTGTTGGCCACAGCACAGATACCTCTTTGCCCAGCTAAACAATAATCCTGTTATCAAGAAAAACTTTGGACAGAGGGTCTAAGAATTTTTGTTGGGCAGATTCTGCAATACTTTCAAAAGTTGGGGAGAGGTTCCTGATCATAGCCTCATTTGTACTCACTTCTATCCAGGGAAGTAGAGCCCTGCTAAGGAAAGTGAATCCTTAATCCTAAATGCCTCCTGGTAGGTCCTATCTAACTCAACCATGAAAATCCAGGGGAGTTGACCAATGACGTGTTTCAGTTTGTTTGTGGATAGTTAGGGGCACAGTTAGATAACCTAAGAGGCATTGCCCAGTTATGTGCCAGCCATCTAGGCTTCATAGGCTCAAGGACAATGATAACCACCACAAACAAAGATAAATCCTCTCGGGGCACAAACCACTTCCACAAAGTTGGCACTGTTAATGAATTCATTTACAGGGATTGTTGCATTTGCCTGTTCAAGCCAGGAGTCAGTTAGGTTTTTTCCTAGCCTGCAATAGGAAGTTGTTCTAAGTTCCAGAGTTTATCCCCCCTTAGCGGTGGCCTGTGATGTATGGGTAATGTCATTATCTTCCTAGGCCAATGTCAGAGTAAAGAAAAGAAAAAGAAAAAAAGTTTTTATGATTAGTTAAAGTAAGAAGTCTTGATCTGGCATCTTGGGTGGAAGCAGTCTACATCTTTGTCAGCTACTTCTCTTCCTAGTCAATTTGATTTTGAGGTCTTCAGCTTGTGTGCAGTTTTCTTCTTCATTGGGAGATATGAGCCCAAAGTTTAAGTCCTTGAAGTCTGACTGCCACCTGGGCAGTGAGGAGGACCTTATAGTCCCATCCAAGGAGATTCAAGGGAAGTCTTTGTTCTCAGTTATTGCAAATCAAAAGGCTAGAATAAAATGTTAGTTTGGAAAGTCAGATATTTGAGAAAACTAGAAGAATTCAAGATTTAGTCCAGTTTACAGGTTTATAACACAATCTCAAAGACAATTAACAGGACTAGAATCTAATATATACAAAGGTGAAAACACAATTTTTCTCTCTACAGTTACCCTTACTCTTTTCCAAAGGTAACCACGGTAAAACTAATTTGTTTGCATTAAAACTTGGCCTGATTATTTACATAAGTGCAGCAAGAATAGTAAGAATAGTGATTTGACTATATAAGCCCTTTATAAGATTGCTTTGCTGGAACATTGTAAGCAAGGTACCAGGTCAGTTTTCTTCAAGGGGCTTTATTGGCTTCATAAAGTCAATCTTAGTTCCTCAAAACTGTCTGGTCATATCTGAGTCTATTTATATCTCTCTCAAGTATGACATTCCAGTCAAAGCTTTGGTAATATAACCAATGTTTCCAGTTGTGTCATATCACAAGGAGAATAAATTTTTACTGAATTTATACAAATAACTGTATTGCCATGAAAAAAATATTCAAGAGTTCCCCAATTTTGGAGGGATTAAGTAGGGAGAAAAAACTAAATGTTTTCATCTTTGTTTACAAAGGTATACTTCACCAAATTGATACAAATCATAGATAGCTTAAGAGAAAAGGTCTCTTTAAACCTGGAAAAACAACATTAAACAACCAGCAATGTTTCAGACAAAAAGTCATAAAAATTATAATCATCCTCCTCACTTTATTCAGTCCTATGTTATTAATTCTTGTTCTGTTTGAATCCAGCTTTTCCATTAGTTCTGGAAATTCTTATCCAGTTCAGTTTTATGATCAGAAACCCGTACTTGTTAAAACTTTTTCCGTGAATCTCCTTGAAAATGAAGCACTTTTCTCAGAACACTCTTGCAAAAGCATCTGAGTAAAACAATAAGTTTGTAAATGACAAAAAGACTTTTAAAAATGCCCATTGTTAAAGAGCTGATGAGAGTTCATTATAATGAAATTGACAAGAAAATTTGGTTACTTCTATGATGCACAATATTTTTAAATGATAACTGGAATTATAATGATAACATCATACCAGGCCATATCAGACTTTAGGAACTTCAGGAACACTTATATGTATACAAATAGAACATTAAGAAGGCTTAGTATTACTCTTTATTTGACGATGCTTTCCATGTAATTTAATATTTTAAATAAGCCTAGTTAGTTTAACATCTCTCTTTTTATGAAGAGAAAGAACAAATCTTTTGAGGTGTTCCAGGGACCCTCTGGAAAATCCCAAAGTTAGTTTCAGGTCAAAAAGACTTCATTTAGAATTTGATTTTGGGAAGTTTGTCAATATTATCAAAAGGTTAAAACAAACACATGACAAATAGAATCACAAATAATTATAAAAATAGTACTTATCTATTTGACCAAAATGACAATAAAATATTTCTAAGGCAAATACTAAAGGTTACATAATTGTGAGCAAAACCAATCAAAGCACACGAAATTATTTTGTAAAACACAAAATCTTTGCTTTCTAGGCAGATATTACTTAAAAGGGAAAGAGAAACCTTTTATAATAGCTTATTATCAAGAGCAGACCAATGGTACAGAAAAACTTCGTCCTTTTAGCAGATGAAAGAGAATTTTCGTTTTATATAAGTACATTACGGATATTAAAGCTTACTTGAAACACTTCTATAATATTAATTCATTCTAAGCCAGCTTGATTACACAAGGTGAATTTTCCCTGTCTTTCTCTCTTCCCAACTTCCTACTTAATTTGTCTTTCCTTCTCTCCTTTCCCATTTTGAAATAACCATTTTTTTCCTTGGGACAAATTTACTTTCTTTTCCCTGAAAAAAATGCATTTTCACATCTTATACCTTTTTATAGCCAAAACTCACATCCTATTTTCCTTGCATATGGAATTGCTTCCCTTTTTATTTTTAGTAATTTTAATTACATATATTAATTAGAATTCTTAACCCTTAAAACCTTAATTTCTAGTGTAATATAAGTGAACAATTGTGAATTGTGTCTGTTACACCAGCATTCTTTAGATTTGCAAATTTGTGAATACATTTCATAATTTCTGAAAATATATGTTTCTTCATAGTACAGTCTTTCAATAAAGCACTAGGTAAGTTTACTAATAGATCCCAGATGTCTTTCATTTCTTTGTAATAAGAAGCCAAAAGTAGATAAACCTATGTTTAGTAATTAACGTTTCACTATTTCATCTTATTTGGAAATGACCTAGATTTTCAATGTAGTTCCATCATTTAGCTTAGCTTAGCAAAACTCTAAAGTTTCAAGTTACCTGAAAGATTTTGAAAGCTGTTTCTTATACACATAAAATATAATTATTTTACCTATAAACTCTATAACATTTACATCTATCTAAATCACTTACTCCTAACAACTGTGTTTAGATTACCCATGAAAACTTCAAAAGATATTAGACAAAATCAGGCATCATTCTAATTTATTTTTTTGCTGACAGATTTTGCAACAGAGATAATATGAATTTTACTAGTAAAACCAGGTAGAATAAAAGTTGTTTGCATTATATTCAGCGTTGGAAACTCAGAAGACATGTCTGTTTTAACTAAACCAATGAATTTAAACTAGCTTTAATATCAAATATTTTCCTTGATCATGTGAACCTGAAAAACATTTAGGTTAGTTTCAATTACGTTTCTGAGAGATTTTAGAATACTCAGCCCTTAATTTATGCCAGTTCTTGGTTTCTTTCTAAGCCAATTGAATAGAGCTCTTTTACAAATTAATTTAAGCAATGCCATCTGAGGGTAGAAATTAATCACACACCTACAACATACACATATAAACATACATGAACATACAGATGCAAATAGAGACCTCATAGCTTCGTTTTAAAATTGTAGACACAAGACAGGTATAAGAATATAAAATGCACTAGTTACAAAATATCAGTTGGAATAAGTTAAGTTCATTGCTTAGAGGCTAAAGATTTTTCTAAAAATATTTGTGGAGAAGAGACATGATTTTTTTCATTCATCTTAATTCAAATGACCTTTCCTTTTTCATTCTCCTGTTAAGAATTATCTCCCTGAAGTTTATACCCTATATTTTATTTTTTTTAATTTTATTATTTTTTTATACAGCAGGTTCTTATTACTTACCTATTTTATACATATTAGTGCATATATCTCAATCCCAATCTCCCATTTCCTCCCACCATCACCCCGCCCCCCCCCCCACTTTCCCTCCTTGGCATACATAACTTTGTTTTCTCTACATCTGTGTCTCTATTTCTGCCTTGCAACCGGTTCATCTGCACCATTTTTCTAGATTCCACATATATGCATTAATATACAATATTTGTTTTTCTCTTTCTGACTTACTTCACTCTGTATGACAGTCTGTAGGTCCAGTCACGTCTCTACAAATCACCCAATTTCGTTCCTTTTTTAGGGCTGAGTGATATTACATTGTATATAAGTACCACATCTTCTTTATCCATTCGTCTGTCAATGGGCATTTAGGTTGCTTCCATGACCTGGCTATTGTAAATAGTGCTGCAATGAACATTGGGATGCATGTGTCTTGTTGAATTATGGTTTTCTCTGGGTATATGCCCAGTAGTGGGATTGCTGGGTCATATGCTAATTCTATTTTTACTTTTTTAAGGAACCTCCACACTGTTCTCCATAGTGGCTGTATCAATTTACATTCCCAGCAACAGCGCAAGAGGGTTCCCTTTTCTCCACACCCTCTCCAGCATTTGTTGTTTGTAGATTTTCTGATGATGCCCATTCTAACTGGTGTGAGGTGATACCTCATTGTAGTTTTGATTTGCATTTCTCTAATAATTAGTGATGTTGAGCAGGTTTTCATGTGCCTCTTAGCTATCTGTATGTCTTCTTTGGAAAAATGTCTATTTAGGTCTTCTGCCCATTTTTGGATTGGGTTGTTTGCTTTTTTAATATTGAGCTGTATGAGCTGTTTATATATTTTGGAGATTAATCCTTTGTCAATTGCTTCATTTTCAAATATTTTCTCCCATTCTGAGGGTTGTCTTTTCGTCTTGTTTATAATTTCCTTTTCTGTGCAAAAGCTTTTAAGTTTCATTAGGTCCCATTTGTTTATTTTTTTTTTTATTTCCATTACTCTAGGAGGTGGGTCAAAAAAGATCTTGCTGTGATTTATGTCCAAGAGTGTTCTGCCTATATTTTCTTCTAAGGGTTGTATAGTATCCGGTCTTACATTTAGGTCTTTAATCCATTTTGAGTTTATTTTTGTGTATGGTGTTAGGGAGTATTCTAATTTCATTCTTTTACATGTGAAAGCTTTTACAGCTACATGTAGCTGTCCAGTTTTCCCAGCACCACTTATTGAAGGGACTGTCTTTTCTCCATTGTATATCCTTGCCTCCTATTTCATAGATTAGTTGACCATAGGTGCATGGGTTTATCTCTGGGCTTTCTATCCTGTTCCATTGATCTATATTTCTGTTTTTGTGCCAGTACCATATTGTCTTGATTACTGTAGCTTTGTAGTGTAGTCTGAAGTCACAGAGTCTGACTCCTCCAGCTCCTTTTTTTTCCCCTCAAAATTGCTTTGGCTATTCAGGGTCTTTTGTGTCTCCATACAAATTTTAGGATTTTTTGTTCTACTTCTCTAAAAAATGCCATTGGTGATTTGATAGGGATTGCATTGCATCTGTACATTGCTTTGGGTAGTATAGTCATTTTCACAATATGGATTCTTCCAATCCAAGAACATGGCATATCTCTCCATCTGTTTGTACTGTCTTTAATATCTTTCATCAGTGTCTTATAGTTTTCTGAGTACAGGTTTTTTACCTCCTTAGGTAGGTTTATACCTAGGTATTTTATTCTTTTTGTTGCAATGGTGAATGGGATTATTTCCTTAATTTCTCTTTCTGATCCTTCGTTGTTAGTGTATAGGAGTGCAAGAGATTTCTGTCCATTAAGTTTGTATCCTGCAACTTTACCAGATTCATTGATTAGGTCTAGTAGTTTTCTGGTAGCATCTTTAGGATTCTCTATGTATAGTATCATGTCATCTGCAAACAGTGACAGTTTTACTTCTTTTCCAATTTGTATTCCTTTTATTTCTTTTCCTTCTCTGATTGATGTGGCTAAGACTTCCAAAACTATGTTGAATAATACTGGTGAGTGTGGCCATCCTTGTCTTGTTCCTGATCTTAGAGGAAATGCTTTCAGTTTTTCACCATTGAGTATGCTGCTTGCTGTGGGTTTGTCGTATATGGCCTTTATTATGTTGAGCTAGGTTCCCTCTATGCCCACTTTCTGGAGAGTTTTTATCATAACTGGGTGTTGAATTTTGTCAAAAGCTTTTCCTGCATCTATTGAGGTGACCATAGGGTTTTTCTTCTTCAATTTGTTTATGTGGTGTATCACATTGATTGATTTGCATATATTGAAGAATCCTTGCATCCCTGGGATAAATCCCACTTGATCATGGTGTATGATCCTTTTAATGAGTTGTTGGATTCTGTTTGCTAGTATTTTGTTCAGGATTTTTGCGTCTATATTCATCAGTGATATTGGTCTTTAATTTTCTTTTTTTGTACTATCTCTGTCTGGTTTTGGTATCAGCGTGATGGTGGCCTCATAGAATGAATTTGGGAGTGTTCCTTCCTCTGCAATTTTTTGGAAGAGTTTGAGAAGGATGAGTGTTAGCTTTTCTCTAAATGTTTGATAGAATTCACCTGTGAAGCCATCTGGCCTGGACTTTTGTTTGTTGGAAGATTTTTAATCACAGTTTCAATTTCATTACTTGTGATTGGTCTGTTTGTATTTTCTATTTCTTCCTGGTTCTGTCTTGGAAGGTTATAGTTTCTAAGTATTTGGCCATTTCTTCTAGGTTATTCATTTTATTGGCATAGAGTTCCTTGTAGTAGTCTCTTATGATACTTTGTATTTCCTCGGTGTCCATTGTAACTTCTCCTTTTTCATTTCTTATTTTATTGATTTGATTCCTCTCCCTCTTTTTCTTGATGAGCCTGGCTAAAAGTTTATCAATTTTGTTTATCTTCTCAAAGAACCAGCTTTTAGTTTTGTTGATCTTTGCCGTTCTTTTCTTTGTTTCTATTTCATTTATTTCTGCTCTGATCTTTATGATTTCTCTCCTTCTACAAACTTTGGGTTTTGTTTGTTCTTCTTTCTCTAGTTCCTTTAGGTGTAAGGTTAGATTGTTTATTTGAGATTTTTCTTGTTTCTTGAGGTAGGATTGTATTGCTGTAAACTTCCCTCTTAGAACTGCTCTTGCTGCCTCCCATAGGTTTTGGATCATCCTGTTTTGGTTGTCATTTGTCTGTAGGTATTTTTTGATTTCCTCTTTGATTTCTTCAGTGATTTCTTGGTTATTTAGTAACGTATTGTTTAGCCTCCATGTGTTTGTGTTTTTACATTTTTTTCCCTGTAATTGACTTCTAATATCATAGTGTTGTGGTCAGAAAATATGCTTCATATGATTTCAATCTTCTTAAATTTACCGAGGTTTGATTTGTGACCCAAGATGTGATCTATCATGGAGAATGTTCCGTATGCACTTGAGAAGAAAGTGTAATCTGCTGTTTTTGCATGCAATGTCTTATATCAATTAAATCTCTCTGGTCTATTGTGTCATTTAAAGCTTGTGTTTCCTTATTAATTTTCTGTCTGGATGAGCTGTCCATTGGTGTAAGTGAGGTGTTAAACTCCCCCACTATTACTGTGTTACTGTCGATTTCCTCTTTTATAGCTGTTAACAGTTGCCTTATGTATTGAGGCGCTCCTGTGTTCGGTGCATATATAATTATAACTGTTATATCTTCTTCTTGGATTGATCCCTTGATCATTATGTAGTGTCCTTCCTTGTCTCTTGTAACATTCTTTATTTTAAAGTGTGTTTTATCTATTTTATATGAGTATTAGTACTCCAGCTTTCTTTTGATTTCCATTTGCATGGAATATCTTTTTTCATCCCCTTACTTTCGGTCTGTATGTGTCCCTAGGTCTGAAGTGGGTCTCTTGTAGACAGCTTATATATGGGTCTTGTTTTTGTATCCATTCAGCAAGCCTGTCTTTTGGTTGGAGTATTTAATCCATTCACACTTAAGGTAATTATCGATATGTGTGTTCCTATTACCATTTTCTTAATTGTTTTGGGTTTGTTTTTCTAGGTCCTTTTCCTCTCTTGTGTTTCCCAGTTAGAGAAGTTCCTTTAGCATTTGTTGTAGAGCTGGTTTGTTGGTGCTGAATTCTCTTTTGCTTTTGCTTGTCTGTAAAGCTTTTGATTTCTCCATCGAATCTGAATGAGATCCTTGCCGGGTACAGTAACCTTGGTTGTAGATTCTTCCCTTTCATCACTTTAAATATATCATGACACTCTCTTCTGGCTTGTAGAGTTTCTGCTGAGAAATCAGCTGTTAACCATATGGGAGTTCCCTTGTATGTTATTTGTTGTTTTTCTCTTGTTGCTTTCAATAATTTTTCTTTGTCTTTAATTTTTGTCAGTTGGTTTTCTATGTGTCTTGACGTGTTTCTCCTTGGGTTTATACTGCCTGGGACTCTCTGCACTTCCTGGACTTGGGTGGCTATTTCCTTTTCCATATCGGGGAAGTTTTTGACTATAATCTCTTCAAGTATTTTCTCTGGTCCTTTCTCTCTCTCTTCTCTTTTTGGGACCCCTATAATGCGAATGTTGGGACATTTAATGTTGTCCCTGAGGTCTCTTAGGCTGTCTTCATTTCTTTTCATTCTTTTTCTTTATTCTCTTCCACGGCAGTGAATTCCACCATTCTGTCTTCCAGATCAGTTATCTGTGCTTCTGCCTAAGTTATTCTGCTATTTGGTCCTTCTAGTGTAGTTTTCATTTCAGTTATTGTATTGTTCATCTCTGTTTGTTTGTTCTTTAATTCTTCTAGGTCTTTGTTAAACATTTCTTGCATCTTCTTGACCTTTGCCTCCATTCTTTTTCCGAGGTCCTGGATCATCTTCACTATCATTATTCTGAATTCTTTTTCTGGAAGGTTGCCTACCTCCACTTCATTTAGTTGTTTTTCTGGGGTTTTATCTTGTTCCTTCTTCTGATACATAGCCCTCTGCATTTTCATCTTGTCTGTCTTTCTGCAAAATTGGTTTTCATTTCACAGATTGCAGGATTGTAGTTCTTCTTGCTTCTGCTGTGCGCCCTCTGGTGGATGAGGCTATCTAAGAGGCTTTTGCAAGCTTCCTGATGGGAGGGACTGGTGGTGGGTAGAGCTGGTTGTTGCTCTGGTGGGCAGAGCTCAGTAAAGCTTTAATCCACTTGTCTGCTGATGGATGGGGCTGGGTTCCCTCTCTCTTGGTTGTTTGGCCTGAGGCGACCCAACACTGGAGCCTACGGGCTCTTTGGTGGGGCTAATGGCAGACTCTGGGAGGGTTCACACCAAAGAGTACTTCCCAGACCTTCTGCTGCCAGTGTCCTTGTCCTCACGGTGAGCCACGGGTATCCCCTGCCTCTTCAGGAGACCCTCCAACACTAGCAGGTAGGTCTTTTTCAGTCTCCTATGGGGTCACTGCTCCTTCCCCCTGTGTAGTGTACACTACACACTACTTTGTGTGTGCCCTCCAAGAGTGGAGTCTCTGTTTCCCCCAGTCCTGTCAAAGTCCTGCAGTCAAATCCTGCTCGCCTTCGAAGTCTGATTCTCTAGGAATTCCTTCTCCCGTTGCCGGACGCCCAGGTTGGGAAGCCTGATGTGTTGCTCAGAGCCTTCACTCTAGTGGGTGGGCTTCTGTGGTATAAGTGTTCTCCAGTTTGTGAGTCACCTACCCAGCAGTTACGGGATTTGGTTTTATTGTGATTGCGCCTCTTCTCCCGTCTCATTGTGGCTTCTCCTTTGTCTTTTGATGCAGGGTATCTTTTTTGGTGAGTTCCAGTGTCTTCCTGTCGATGAGTGTTCAGCAGTTAGTTGTGATTCCGGTTCTCTCACAAGAGGGAGAGAGTGCATGTCCTTCTATTCCTCCATCTTGAACCAGTCTGGCGTATTCTTTCAACACTTACTAAGTTAAGCACTTTCTGTGCATCAGTCACTATGAGAAGACTAGGGTAGGTTAGTCAGGGTTCCGTCCTCTTACAGAGGTTCTGGGGGAATGAACCACTTGGAGAATTGAAGGACTTTGAAATATTCTAGTTCATCAGCACTTCCTCCCCTTCATCATTAGATGCTCAAGTACTTAACTATGTACCATTGCTCTTAAAAGATTCAGAGAGCAAATGCCTTAGAATTTCCTAATTATCTTCATTACCATAATTATTTTCTAACCACATCAAATAATTATTTTTATTGTTGAAGTTTGTACTTTAAAGAGATGGTCTAGATGAAAATTGACATTTATATCTCAAAGGCACCAGGAAAGAATGCCAGTTCCTCGAAGAAGGGCTTTGGTTTCCAATATTTACAAGCCTTTTGAGGTGAATAGGGGAGGTTTTGGGATTGGTAAAAAGGATTGGTGGACTTAAAAAAAATTTTTTTTTCAGTCACATCTCTAGTGCTGCATAAAGACTAGAATTGTAAAACAAAGGTAACTGTTTTTAATTCCTCAAAGAATTGTGTTTCTGCCTAAATGATCTCAAAGGACTGACACACCTATCACCTATGTTGGAATGTTTTTCCCCCCTCTGGGTACATTACACAAGGCTTTTGAGGACAGTCTTTTTTCCAGTGTTCCAGTGGATTACAATTGAGACATTCATCCCTGGATCAGTATTTTTTTTTTTGATGATAGACCTCCTAGGAGGATATAATAGGGGAGACCTAGGTATTGTTTTAGGTGACTTTTGTCTTTAATTTTTCATTAGTCTTTTGCAAGAAATCTTTCAGTGAAGCTAGTTTAGAATCTTAAAGCCTCTTAGAAGTTTCTACATACCAAATAAAATAGGTATCCCCTTCTGTCTGTTTGATATGGGAACCCTTACTTTCAAGTATACTTCTCAAATGAACAATCTTGTCTAACTGTAACATTCCATATAATGGCCAATGGTAATTCTGTGTTGTCTTTAGTAAGATTTTGCCATTTTTGTAGAAATCTCCAGCTTCTAGTACTACATTTCTTAGACATAAAATAAGCAGGTGTGCCAGAGGGTGGTGTGTTCCACTCTTCTTATATAAAGAATCCCATTTCTTTTAGTGAGGCCCTTGGGTTTCTTAGAGCCAAACTAATGCCTAAGAGGGATGTGTTGAGATTTATAGGGTGTTCTAGAGTGTACCTTGTTGAGTGAAAATTTCCTTGAAACTGGCAGGTTCCCTATTGTCAATCTGACCATGTTGCAGGAAGGGGGACCCCTTCCAGGGCCTGAGAGTGGGCTCTTGTCTAACACTCAGAGATGAATTGTCTGAGGAGACACATGTGCTGACAAAGCAAGAGACTGTATTGGGAAGGGGTGCCCAGGCTGAGAGCAGTAGGGTAAGGAAACCCAGGACAACTGCTCTGCCACATGGCTCACAGTCTCAGGTTTTATGCTAATGGGGTTAGTTTCTGGGTTGTCTCTGGCCAATCATCTTGCTTGGCCCACATTTGGTCTGACTCAGTGTCCTGTTTGGCAGTGCGCACATTTCTCAACCAAGATGGATTCCAGTGAGAAGGATTCTGGGTGGTTGGTAGAATTTATGGACTGGCATCTCCTCCCTCCTTTTGGCCCCTCCTGAATTCTCCCAGTTAGTTTTCAGTGACAGCACCGTGTTCCTTATTGGGACCTCTTGTTGCAAGACAACTCATGCAAGTGGTTATCATAGTGCCTGGCCAAGGCGGGTGGTTTTGGTCAACAGTTCCCTAACAACCATGACCAATTTATCCTATTTGGGGAGTCTTCTTGAGACAACAAGAGCTCTGTGCCCACTAATTTTCGTGGCTTTTGACTTCTGAGCTCCCCATTAGCTATAGGCTGGACATGGTCCAAGTCAAGCTGAACCCAGTCCAACCTCAAACGCTGTCTGGTTTTTAACTTGAATCTGGTCTGATCCCAGCTGGTAACCACCAACAATTCCTATGGAACTTTGAACTGGGAAAAAGGATTGAATCAACAGACCTCAACAAATGGGGATCTATAGCCACCACCAGCAGTTTCCAATGTGAAATCTGGAAACAGAATCAAGGGCTGGGGTTTTCCACTCAGAAATCCAGGAATTGCTGTGTGACAAGCTAAGGGCTTGGCTCCAGGCAGAACCATCCACCAGCTCAGTTAGGCTCCGGGCAGAACTGTCTACTAGCTCAAGCTGCCCTGTCTTGTAAAGAAAAGCCAATTAGATGGGGGGCTAGATGCAAATAGAGTGGGGCTCATAACCAAGAAGAACTTACGGCCCTCAGAAACAGTAAGAAAGACAGTGTAGTGAACTGAGGGTTCACAGGGTACCACCCCGTGTTTCTCCTTGTCCCTGAATGCCATCAGAAGTTCACTTTAGATCCCACTACTGCCACCAAAGCTGTTAAAACACAAATTTCAGTTGTGTAAATTTGAAGATCTAATTGATTTTATTCAACAGTTCATGAATTGGGCAGCATCTGAAAGGTGTTCCAAGGAGTTGTACAAAAGGGAAGTTTTTTTATAGGCAGAAAGAAGGTGGGACAAGAAAGTTAAGAGAGTTGATTATTTCAGGTTACCTTCTTTTAGGGGAAGACAAGGGGTCTTAAGGCAGATTACCTCACCAGTGTTTATCAGGAAATTCCAGACTGATTGGTTTAAAATTCCACTCCTTAGAGAGGCTGAAACTGCAGTTAGGTTAAATATTAAACCTTGGTGGGGCTTAGCATAGGTGACTCCACTTTGGGCCTGTTGTTTCTTTTTAACAGCACAAATATGCCTTGCATTCCAAACTAAAATACTTTAAGTTTATATGATATATAAATCATAACATCCACAATGCCATTCCCCTTTATTCATGCAAATAACTAGAGTTAATTCTGCATTTTTAAAGCATATCAAACTTTATTTTATTCAAAACCTTTAGATCCATTTGGATCTTCCTTATGTTTTTCACTTCAAAAAATTTTTCTCTACTCCTTTTGTGCACCAGTTACTTATTTTAGATAAGTTAGAATTGTAATATAACCTTGCCTTAGGATATGTCTATTTTCCCTGGTGAGGGATAAGGGAGGGCAGGAATTCTCTGTCTCCTGCAGCTGTTTGAAGGAGTAGGTGGAGAGAGAGTGGAAATGTGTAGGGTGGGAGTCAGTCTTCCACTCTTCTTCAGGGTTTCTGTCTATGCTAAAGAGATTTTCTTTCTTTCTTTCTTTTCTATTTTCTGTTTGCTTTTTAAAAATAGCTTTTAAGGAATGGAAAATTTCTGTGGTAGCTGATAGCAAATACAGGAAGGCTCATTTGCATATAGATGTTTCAGCTTGCAACTGCATAATCCCCTGAGAGAGGCCTTGTTTAAATGGGCAGGCAGACTGGCACAGGACTGCTGGGTTCCTAATGAAACCTAAATTGAAACTTGGGAAACATTTGCCTTGGAGGTGGCCAGGCTTTTTAGAGTATCAATTTAAATCTGAAAGACGCAAGCAATCTCCTGCCAAATTGCCCCTCGCTCTTTGAAAGCCCTAAGACAGAGGGTAGAGGGGAAATGGAGAGAAAACAACAAATGATTGGGTAAAACCTGAGTTAACCAATGTGCTTTCTTTTACTTAGAAATTCTGCCTGAAGATTTCAAAACAGTGATCAGGTGGGAAAGTGGTTAAGAGAAGAGAGTGTAGAGGCTCCATCTATTCTGGAAAGGCCTTGGAAACAGAAGGGCCTTTTTCTAGGTATCTGGGTGAGCCAAGCCTTTTGAGACAACTGGTAATCCATTTATAGGCTAAAGACTTTTCAGACTCAATGTTCCCCCTGAACTTGACCATGAGCTAAGCAGATAAGGACAACTCTGAAAACAAGATAATGTGGAAAGAAAACGAGATTACAAAAAGGTCAAAAGATTAGCTGGGGGATAAGTGGAAGTCAGAGGAAAATAAAGGAAAAGGTTAGAAACTGAAACCAGGCAAGGAAGATAAATCAAGTTAGCAAGTGGAGGAAGTGAACATAGGAGGGAAATAAGAAATGAGATCAGGGGAATTGGCCACAGGATAGGAGAGGAATACACAGATGATTAAAAATAGAAATGCAAGAAAACAAAGAACTGACAATGTAGATGAAGGAATTTTTAAAAATCATCAAAATAAATACCTCTAATGCTTCTATGTCTGAATCTAATGAGAACTGGTGTGTCAAAATCTTTCTATATTCCTTTCCCAGAACCAGTGTTTCTTTGTTGCTACCCAAAACATTCTTTTATAAATTTCAATTTATAATCTTTTTGATTCAATATCTGGAATTGAGTACATTATCCTCACTTATTAGTTAAAGCATAACAGGATTAAAGTTTTTGATAAATGAATGTCAGTGTAAGTGTGAGAAACGTAATAAGGCATCTTCTCCAACACATGTGCATGTACACAAGCACACAGGTGCACACACACATGCAAGCTCACCAGATGTAGAGCATATTTGTAATGAAGTACATCCTGCCCACAACAGAAAATGCGTTCTATGTAACATAAATCCCTGTTTGCTGCCCCTGAGCTGTATCTCAAGGAAAATGTCCATTATTTTACCAAGGTCCAGTGAAGCAGATTATCTTTTGGGAATGAAGAGAATTGCTGAATTCTACCTAAGGTTGCCTATGGAGAATCACACCTACCCATAAGTTTGCATCTGTTACGCAAAAAGGGAAATAAAAGTGAAGAGGATATGACAAGCGCAACTTATTTATTTAGTACCTACTCTGTCCCAGGCCATGGAGGGTCACTGGGGTTAAGGTGGTAACTGAGCTCCTCCCTGTGCTCAAAAGACACATGATCTATGAGACTTTTGTAGAAAAATATTTGATCTGTCTTTCAATCCATCATTCATGGGTCCAAGACTTTCAAAAACAAAATAAAACAAATAAGTAAAACTCAATTCAAACAAGTATAGAATCTAAGTATCTAAAGCTAAATGTGTTGTGTACTAACTGTATGTCATTATTATGCTAGCATTTTAAATGCAATATCTATTTAATTCCCACAGCCAATATTTGAACTAATTTTTCTGACATTCTTTTTGAAATTTTTTTTCCATTATGGTTTATCATAGGATATTGAATATAGTTCCCTGTGCTATACAGTAGGACCTTGTTGTTTATCCATCCTATATATAATAGTTTATATCTGTCAGTCCCACACTCCCACTCCTTCCCTCCCCCACCCGCCTTCCCCTTGGCAACCACAAGTCTGTTCTCTATGTCTGTGAGTCTGTTTCTGTTTTGTAGATAAGTTCATTTGTGCCATATTTTAGATTCCACATATAAGTCATATCATATGGTATTTGTCTTTCTCTTTCTGACTTACTTCATTTAGTATGATAATCTCTAGTTGTATCCATGTTGCTGCAAATGGCATTATTTTGTTCTTTTTTATGGCTGAGTAGTATTCCATTATATATATATATACACCACATCTTCTTTATCCATTCATCTATCGATGGACATTTAGGTTGTTTCCATGACTTGGCTGTTGTGAATAGTGAACAGTAGGGGGTACATGTATCTTTTTGAATTATAGTTTTGTCCAGGTATATGCCCAGGAGTGGGATTGCTGGATCATATGGTAATTCTATTTTTAGTTTTTTAAGGAACCTCCATATTGTTCTCCACAGTGTCTGTACCAATTTACATTCCCACCATCAGTGTAGGAGAGTTCCATTTTCTCCACGCCCTCTCCAGCATTTATTATTGTAGACTTTTTGATGATGGCCATTCTGACAGGTGAGAGGTGGTACCTCATTGTAGTTTTGATTTACATTTCTCTAATAATTTCTGATGTTGAACATCTTTTCATGTGCCTGTTGCCCATCTGTTTGTCTTCTTTGGAGAAATGTCCATTTAGGTCTTCTGCCCATTTTTTGATTGGGTTGTTTGTTTTTTTTGATATAGAGCCACACAGCCAATTTTTGAGGAAGGTATTTTTGTTATACTCATTGTATAGATGAAAACATTGGAACTTAAATATATTAAGTAACTTTCCAAAGTCATGTTTATTAAATGACAAATCTGAGGCTGAACCCACATCTGTTTGATACCAAAACCCATGTGCTTCAAAAAGATCATAGATATTCTTCAGTATTCAGGGTAGGTATCTTAAAAATGGAAACTACTTTAGTTAGTTCCTTATTATTCCCCCAGGTCCTACTTCTAGGGAGAAGTACTCAATTTTAGTTGTACTGACAAATAACTCCACTTGAAATCCATATGAGTGATGTCTACATCTCATCCATGAAGTATTTTAAAAAATACATTTAATTATGCAAGTATGTGGCTGTTGGTTGTGATACTATCCAGAGAGTCAGTTAGATTTTTCACTTAGGTGTTTTGGTGCAGAGTTGACACAGAAAATCATTGTAATCAATAATGCAAATTCAGTCCCTAACATCAGGGTTTATGTAATTGCATGGCACATGACTTCAGGATATTATTAAATTGGTGTTTTTTGCTTGTAAGAATATTATTTAAATGTTTGTGATGAAATGTGCACATATTACTTGTACTTAAGAGGTAAAAGGAAAGAAGGAAGGAAGGGAGGAAAGAAGGAAGGAAGGGAGGAAAGAAGGAAGGAAGGAAGGGAGGAAAGAAGGAAGGAAGGAAGGGAGAAAAGTAAATGAATCTTTTTGGATTAGAGGCTCCTTTCCTTCTGTTTTACTAGTTTACTTGGTGTACCTTCATCTTGTCATTGACCCCAAGTGACTCCAAGCTGAGGCCAGATTTCTCCTCTGGCAAGAATTTCTTTTTAAGTGTTTATAGCTAAACTAGGCAGTTAAAGGCAAGATGAAATTTATATATATAATGATATCCTCCAATAAAGAATAGATGCCAGCAGAAGAGAAACCCTTTCTCTTAGGCATTTTAATGATTATTGGACTAAAATCACTCATTACTCTCATGCACACTGCATTTTGGTTGACCTTGTGGAATGTCTGTTTGATGGTTTTCAAAATCACTTATCCATGCAGTTTTGGCATCTCTGTGCTGTGTTAGCAATTCCTGTTTTGTATTAGGTTTTATTTGAATCTTTTATGTAGGTTCTGAATTTCCCCCCTTCTTTCCCATCAAAATATGTACAGGTACAAAGGAGTAATTGCAAGCTGTGAAATAATCTTAATATTTCAAAATATTTATTCGAAATCATTCATATACTTGTAATAAGAATGCAGAAGCTAAATAGTGGTTAACCCCCTGAAGTTCCAGGACCACAGAGAGATTCTTTAATGTAGTGATGAGAATCCTTAAGAAAAGCTTGGGAATCATCTTAGTAAACCCATGGAATGTTTACCACCACTAGAAGAGTTTAGTTTGAATTTTGCTTCTACCTTCTTATCAGTGATTAAAAATGGCATCATTGTCTGTTCAGGGATAAAATTCATATGTCTTTAGATTTTCTATCCTTTTAAGTTATATCACCTTCTTTAAATATTTATTAAGTGATGTTTACTATTTGACTGGTAGTATGCTTTGTATCCTTATGTAATCTCATGTAATCCTCATAGAAATTCTATGAGCTAAGTACAGTTAAGATTCCCATTTTATATATACACATACCAAGAGATTAAGCAACTTGTGTGAGACTGTATATCTAGGGAGTGGCTGAGCTGACATAGGGATATAGATCTGTCTGACTCTAAAGCATAAAGCTTTAAATCCACACTGCCTACTCAGGGTTAAACCAAAAAGCAGCCATGGACACCTGATATCTTAAAATCCTTTCCCCCCACTTTTAATAAAAATGCTGATCTTTGCTTGAGAACAAGAACCTACCCCCAGGTCATGAGGTCTGGGTGGGATGGTCTTACTTCCTGGTTCCTGGGGTAGGCACATGATGTAGGCCTGGCCAATCAGACATTTGTGCCCTTGGCCATCATGGTTGGACGAGTGCTACTTGGGGTCACTATGTGGGCAGAGACTACCTGAGAAGAAGCCAAGATCCTGAGAGGCAAGAAATGGAAAGAACCCCAGGTCTAGGAATAATATTTGACCCTCTAAATTTAGTCAGACTTTGGATCTTTTAACTTCTTAGTGTAAAAGCCAGTAGATGTCATGCTTACTTTTGTTTTTCCTTAAACTAGCTTCAGTTGGGGTTCATTTACAATTGAAAAAGATCTGATGAAGGGAGCATAGATAAACCTCACTAGGCCCTGAGGCAATGCTGGCAGCGAACAACCGGGAACTCTCTGGAATCTCTTGCTCTGGTCTCTCACAGCTGCTGACACTATCAAAGCACTGGTGATGCCACCTTTTTCAGCTTGGTGTTATGTTATAATCAATGGTGGTATTTTAAAGTTTACATCCTGCTCTTTTTTTTTTTTTTCCTGTTAAGGTCGTTGAATAAATGATATTTTCCTTCCTTTGGCTGTTTCATTTTGTTCTCATATTGACACTTGGATCAGCAATACAGATGGAGTCCAGGTCAGGGAGGTTTATAAATGATCATACCTGGAAGTCTGATAACAAGTAGCCAGGGAAGATATTTTTTAAAAGTATTTTGTTATAATTTCATGAGGCAACCAATAAATTTTTGAAAGAAAAATCATTGGATAATTAGCAAGTTATAGGGTTACTTCAAAATATTTTGATTCAACTGACCAAAAAATTCAGGTTATATTCTTGAAAGGCAAAGATTTGCTTTAGAGATCCAAAAATAGATCCCTCTGTCTTCTAATTTAGAAATGTGCTCTATAAATGATTATTGAATTGGACAATGACAATTAAGTCTTATGCCATGGTCTATAACTAAATTAAGGTACCAGAATCCCCAAACTGACTTGACTGTGACATTTGTCAAAGAAGAGATTTTCTTCTACACCTAAGCTTCTATCTGTCTGTCTGTTTATCTATCTATCTATCTATCTATGTGTCTATAGTTATAGGGATGAGTTGGCTTCCTCGCCACCTTGCTAGGCTATGTAATCACATATATGGTGATGGGTTCATAATCCATGAAAACTTTATAAGGTATGTTATCCACAAAAGATGTTGCTGGTAACAGTAAACAGGACCTTTCAAAATTTACTAATTAGTCACCAAGTTAATGTTCACATTGGACCTGCTCTTCCCTGTCATATACCTTGAGATGAAAGCCATGTCAGTCAGTCATAGTATACATTTCCAGAATCTGATCAAATGCAATAAGGAGTGGGGAAAATTATTCATAAAGTAAAAAAATGCTACACAAACACAAAGTATTTATCAGCAGACAGTGTGGTCTAGAAATCATTGCCAAGAATTTTGGAATTAAAAAGATGCATATCAAGGCATTCCATGGATTCTGGGAAGCACATGGTGATAAGTAGAGAGGAAATTCCCTTTTTGGGAAAGGTTATGCCTCTCTACCAAGTATTGTTACTCACAACCATCCTAAAGGCAGGCTTGAGGAACATGTCCAAGTAAGATTGTGAGGGCCAGAAGTAGGATTTGAATTGAGTTCTCTCTTGTTCCAAAGCCTAAATACTCAATGCTGTACTACAGAAGTGAGATCTTAGTTCTCAAAAGCCCAACATCCCAACTCTTGGTTCCCATCTTGACACCACCACATCTCATTATAATACTGTCATGATGATCAAAGCCTGATGATGTGACTCAACAAGGATTTGTTAGACACCTACAGAATACCTTCTAGGTAGAAAAATGATAAATACAGGATATTGTCCCTGCCCTTTTATATCTAACTCATGATATTAATAGGTAAAGAAACTCCCTGCAATTAAGAAAAAAAAGCAAAAACCTAATTTGTAATACTTTTCTATTTCTTTTTTCCCCCAGTTTCATTGAAGTGTAATTGATAAATATATACTATATTTAAAGTTTACAACATTATGATTTGATATATGTATACATTGTGAAAGGATTCCCATAATTGATTTAATTAGTACATTTGTCACCTCACATATTTACTGTTGTTTTGGTGAGAGCACTTAAGTTCTACTTAGCAAATTTCAATTATACAATACAGTGTTATCAACTATAGTCACCATGTTATACATTAGATCTACAGACCTTATTCATCTTATAACTGAAAGTTTGTACCCTTTGACCAGCCTCTCTCTATTTCCCCATCCCCTACTCCATGGCAATACCATTCTACTTTGTTTCTATGAGGTGTTTTGGTGTTTTTTTATTTGCATTTTTGTTTTTGTTTGTTTGTTTTTAGATCCCACTTATAACTGAAATCATGCTGTATTTGTCTTTCTCTGGTTTATTTCACTTACCATAATGCCCTCCAGGTTCATTCATGTTGTTGTAAAAGGCAGAATTTCTTTTTGAAGGCTGAGTAATATTCCATTATATATATTCCATATATATATATATATATATATATATATATATATATATATATATATATATCACATTGACAGACCCTTAGGTTGTTTCCATATCTTGGCTATTGTAAATAATGCTACAGTGAACATGGGGTACAGATCTCTCTTAAAGATAGGATTTTAGAATTTATTTCTTTTGGATATATATCTTGAAGTAGGATTGTTGGATCATATGGTAGTTCTATTTTTAATTTCTTGAGGAACTTATATACTGGTTTCCATAGTGGCTACACAACTTTGCATGCTCTTCAAAAGTGCACAGGGGTTACCTTTTCTCCACATCCTCACCAGCATTTGTTATTGCTTGTCTTTTTGATAATAGGCATCCTAACAGGTGTGAGATGATATCTCATTATGGTTTTGGTTTGCCTTCCTCTTATGATTAGTGATGTTGAGCTCCTTTTCATGTACCTGTTGGCCATTCTTCTTTGGAAAAATGTCTCTTTAGGTCTATTGCCATTTTTAATTGGGTTATTTATTTTTTGCTTATGAATTATATGTGTCCCTTGTATATTTTGTTTGTTAACCCCTTATTGGATATATATTTTAATAGGTTGCCTTTTCATTTTGCTGATGGTTTCCTCAACTGTGCAGAAGCTTTTTATTTTGATGTAGTGTCTCTAGTTTGTTTGTGCTTTTGTTGACTTTGCTTTTGGTACCAAATTCAAAACGTCATTGCCAAGAACAGTGTCATGGAATTTACCCCCTATGTTTTCTTCTAGGCATTTTATGATTTCAGGTATTATGTTCAAGTGTTTAACCCATTTTGACTTGATTTTCGTGTATGATATGAGAGAGTAGTCCAGGTTCATATTTTGCATGTGGATATCTTGTTTTCACAACACCACTTATGGAAGAGACTAGCCTTTCCGCATTTTATATTCTTGGCTCCTTTGTTTAAAATTAATGGACCTTATGTGTGTGGATTTATTTCTGGGCTCTCTATTCTGTTCCATTGACTATGTGTCTGTTTTTATGCTAATACCATACTGTTTTGATTAATAGCTTTATAATATAGTTTTGAAATATAGCTTTGAAATCAGGGAGTATGCTGCCTCCTGCTTTGTTCTTCTTTCTTCTTTGGCTATTTGTGGTCTTTTATGGTTCCATACAAATCTTAGGATTGTTTGTTCTATTTCTGTAAAAAATGCCGTTGGAATTTTGATAGGGATTGCACTGAATTTGTACATCACTTTGGGTAGTGTGGACATTTAAACAATATTAATTTTTCCAACCATGAACACAGAATATCTTTCCATTTATTTGTCTTCTTTCATCAATGTTTTATAGTTTTCAGTGTACAGATCTTTTACCTCCTTGGTTAAATTTTTCCTAAGTGTTTTATTCATTTTGGTGTTATTGTAAGTGGGAGTGTTTTTTTAACTTTTCTTTTTGATAGTTCATTGCTGGTATATAAAAATGCAACTGATTTTTATGTATTGATTTTTTTTAAACATCTTTATTGGAGTATAATTGCTTTACAATGGTGTGTTAGTTTCTGCTTTATAACAAAGTGAATCAGTTATACATATGCATATGTCCCCATATCTCTTCCCTCTTGCATCTCCCTTATGTATTGATTTTGTATCCTGCAAATTTACTGAATTCTTTTATTAGTTCTAAAGTTCTAACAGTTTTTTGGTGGCATCTTGAGGGTTTTCTATATATAATATCATGTCATCTGCAAACAGAGACAATTTTACTTTTCTTTCTGATTTGGTTACTTTTTATTTCTTTTTCTTGTCAAATTGCTCTGGCTAGGAGTTTTGATACTACATTGAATAAAAGTGGTGAAAGTAGGCATCATTATATTATTTATGATCTTAAAGGAAAAGCTTTCAGCTTTTCACTATTAAGCATGATGTTAGCTGTGGGCTTGTCACATATTGTCTGTATTATTTTGAAGTACTTTTCATAACTTCTTGAAAGTTTTATCATGAAAGGATGTTTGTTGAATTTTGTCAAATTCTTTTTCTGAATTTGTTGATACAATCATATGATTTCATCCTTCATTTTGTTAATGTGGTGTATATTGATTAAGCACTTTCTAGGTTCTGTACTGTGAATACTCACATCACAGTAGAGTTCAAGCTATCAGCTGTTTATTGATTGGCTTACAAAGTTCCTGAAAATTTAGCACTCAGCTCTTGTGAATCAGTATGAGACTGCTGATCAACTCCTGGAATCGGGCTTACATTAAAAAAAAAAAAGTCATAGGCAAGGGATCTGGCTTGATTTGTGTGATTTGCTATCACTTTAGACCAATCATCATAGATAGGTGTGTAGGTAACTACAGTTACCCATCTTGGGTCTTATGAACTCCCCCTCTACTATTGGCTAAATATGTGTCTTAGTCTGCCTGGGCTGCTATAACAACAGCAACATAAACAACCAACCAAACAAACAAACAAACAAAAAACATAGACTAGGTGGCTTAAACAACAGAAATTTATTTCTACAGGCTGAGGCCTGAAGGTTCGAGATTAGGGTACCAGCATCATTGGGTTCCAGCAAGGGCCCTCTTCTGGCTTACGGACAGCTGTCTTCTCACTGTATCCTCACCTAGTGGAGAGAGAGAGAGAGAGATCATTTCTCTCCTGTTACTTCTTATAGGGCCACTAATCCAATTCATGAGAGCTCCACCCTCATGACCTAATGACCTCCTCCAGGCCTCACTTCTAAACACCATCATTGAGGATTAGAATTTAACATACAAATTTTGTTGGGACACAAAACATTCAGTCCATAGAAGTAGACATTGAGAGTGGCAGCTGCACCAGACTCACATACCTGATATCAGTGAGAAACAGTGCCCTGAAAGTCCAAAAGAACAGAAATGTGGATTGGATAGACAAAATCCATGATGTGATATAAAATCCCAGAGAGAAAGACAAGATATGCAAACACACAATTATCAAGAATATTTGAGTACAATCATAAGAATTGCATAGAAGAATTGAGGGAACTGGGATATTTAAAGAATCCATGTTTTGGTATAGAAAGCAGAGGGATACATTGGAGAAATTACCTACCTGTATGAGTTAAATTTTTAAAAACCTTGAATATGCCTTGTTTTTTAAGATAAAGTGTAGAGATGGACCCAGTGTTCTCTTTCTCACTAAAATAATATTGGGAGAACATTTAGAACAGAAACATTAAGTATATTGCTTGTTTAAGGACTGCGAAGGTTGTGAATATGAGTTTTTCAATTAGCACAAACACAGGTGTATTTTAAATACTTCAGTCCCCAGCAGTTCTGTCACTATAGCCTCTACCTTTGATGCTTTGTTTTGATCATTTTTTGGCTCCAAAAAGGATTTTCTTTTTTGTTCTGTTATTCTATATTTTGCTTCTTTATGCAGGCTTGACTGCCATGTTGCAAAAACACATTTCCCAAGCTTTAAAAAAAACAACAACAAACAGTGCTCAACACCTGCACATTTGGCCTCATTGAACAGTTTCTTTCCTTACAATTAACAATTAATCCAAAGAGAGTTGAGATGCTTGTTGCTTCCTCTATTCATCAAGGCATTGTCAATTAAAAATGGGGGGAAATAAGTGAAGCTCACATTCTTCAGAAGTTCTTAGGAAAAAAAGGCAAGAAGAGAAGAAATTCTTTAGAAAGCATTTAGAATTTAGACTGCAGTTTTAATTATACTGGTAAGGTATCTAGTGTTTTCATGTATATTATAAATCAAAGAATGAAAAGAACATTATTGAGCATTTTCTTTAATTTTTTGTGTGTGTCAGCTTGAGTTTGAACGGCTCTGAAAAACTTTGCTGACACCCAAAGTAGAGAAAAAGCAAGGATGTTCCTTGCATTATTATTTATAAAAGAAAACAATTAGAAACAATTTAAATATATAAATATAGAGGATGTTTATGTAAATTATGGTATATCCACAAAATAAAAATTAGGCAGACATTTAAAATGATATTTCTGGAAAAATTAAAATATTACTCTCATTTTATATTAAATGACAAAAGCATTTGATAATTTGATGATTTTTGACGAATATATACTTCTATGTAACAACATCTCTATTAAGATATATACAATATGTATATTATATGTACAATATATGAATGTCCATAATAGCTTTATTCTTAATACCAAAAAACTGAAAACAATCCAAATGTTCCTTGGAATGTAAGTGGATAAACAAAATTGTGGTGGATAAACAAAAATAAAAAGAAGAAACTGACTATACATGAATAAATCTCAAAAATACTATTTTTGAGTGAATAAAAGCCAGACACAAAAATTATATACTCTATGTCTCCATATATGAATTTCTAGAATAGGTAAAACTAATCTATGGTAACAAAAAGCAGATCAGTGGTAGCCTGAGGCATGGGTTAAGAGGTATTCAGTGCAGAGGAGAACAAGGGACTATTTTGGAGTGATATAAATGTTCTGTATCTTGATAGGGACGTTGTTACATGGGAGTATATATTTGTCAAAAATTATCAAATTGTATACTTAAAATTTATTCATTTTAATCATGTAATAATATCCTAACCTTTAAGTTAGGATAAGTATAATAATATCCTAACCTTTAAGCTGATTTAAAAACTAATAAAAGTATAATTCAATTATGTAAAACAAACAAAAAACTATGCATAGGAAAATACTATGAAGAATATTAATATGTGTTAAAACATTTACATTCATTATCTGTAGGTATGGAATTAAGAGTAAATTTTTCTTTCTCCTACTTGACTGCATTGTTAAATCCCTACTGGAAGCATGTATTATATTTTAAATTTTATAAATCTGTATACAGTAGTTATCTATTCATCCATCTATCTACCCATCTGTCCCCTGTCCTTCCATCCATCCATCCTTCCATCCACCATCTTTTACCTTCCTAAATTGTTACCATTATATAGAACTGCAGTAACAGGTAGATGGATGTATAATTTTATAAAGTGTGCTTACAATCTCCTAGCATTATAACAGTTTTGCTTTGAATGATTTAACCTGAGAATGTCTTCTTGGTTTTGTTGGCATATCTGCCCCTGCCCCTTCCTGATTTGGGCAGTCACTCCAGAGAAAAGTAATAAAATAGTTGATATCTTTAAAAAGAGTCAGGTTCATTGACTGTTTAGAATGCTTTGATCATTCATTTTGTCAGGATCAAAAAATAGGGACTATTAATTACCTAGTGTTCTATGCCAACCTGCTTGTATGACAAAGATTACTTGAATAGCATTGACTGACTGTTGTCTCTGGAATCCCAATGAAAACAGAGATGATTCTCCTGGGAGGCTATCATTCAAAACAACACAACATCAACTAAAATCACCAACAAAAATCATCTAAAAAGAGTGATAATATTAATAATAAAATGGTTTGGTACTTAAATATGTATAAAACACTTTTATGCTAAATAACCATTGCGATATAACAATCCTGTGAGATACATAGGAGAAGCATTATAGACCTATTTTTCAAATGAAGACACTGAGACTTGGGAGAATCATCACACACTTAAAAGACAGAACTACCATGCAAGTCCAGGATTCCTGAAGTGTTACTTTCATTATTTGCCTCAATGAATTTTAAAATATCCCCTTTTTTTTTTATCTCCAGGTTATCATTCCTGGACGCTTCCTCTTCTAGATTGAAAGAAGGGAAAAAGGTTTTTTATTTTTCAGAGATTTGGTTGTAATTTTTATTAACACTTTCCCTGTGTTGCTCCTAGTTTGAAGGTGGGGAAAATGAAATGCAGTCTATTACAGCTTACAAATATTTTTGGACCAGCTCCATCAAATTCACTAAAATCTGAAGACTGAGGTGCATATAGACAATGAAATTGGTTTGACCTTGTTTTGATTCCACTGGCCAAAATGTCAGTATTCTAGATCCAACAGAAACTTGACTGTTTTGTGAGTGTGAATTATTGACAAAGGAGTAGGAGTAGGTAATGCAACTACACACATGAAGACAACTTCAATGAGGGTATATAAATCTAAGCATCTTCTGATCTGGATAGAGGAATAAATTCTCATTCTTGGCTCTATAACTTAGTTTCTGTAATCAGTCAGTTTTAGGATACAGAGGGTTCCACAAAACTTTTGTTCCTCAGGAAAACACTTTTGATTGCCAAATAAATCAGTGCCAAAAAGACATATTTTATCAAAACATTTGTTTTATAGATTTCACGTTTACATATCCAGAAACACGATTACTTTTCTTATTGGCATGAACACTTCTTTACCATTTAGAAAACAAAAACAAAAATTTTATTTGAGCTCCTCACAAGAAAGCAATTGAGAGTATTTCAAAGAAGGTAAAATAGGGACTTCTACACTACTATATAGTCTAAAATGCTGTGACATATCAGTGCTATTAGCAGAGTGGAAACCTAACCCAACTCATCTAAGTTTATGATTTTAATTAACTAACTTTGCTCTTTCCAAAAGTAATACAAATCAAAAGTGCCAAAATCACATGATGAGAAGAGGAAACACTTTCTAAATGCTTAAAAAAAAAAAAAAAAAAAGCCAAGAGAAACTGCCTATGGACAATTGGCTTAATCTAAGAGTTCATCTTTTCCTGCCTGAAGTTTCACTGAGCAAATGTTCCTTTTTCTTATCTTTGTGAAATATGGTTTAAAAAACATCCAGAGGAAAACTTAAAATTTCATGTGGGTTGATGGTTTAGGATCCTTTTTTATATCTTCCAGAATGTTCTTCAGGCAGATTAGTCAGTAAGAGTTCATGTTTGAAAATAATTAAAAACCCTGAGAATTCATGTGCCTAAAAATAAAGAACTTGTTTGAGCAAAGTGTAGAACACGGTAGACTCCAGGGAGGAAGGTTGTTTGCAATGTAGTTGCTTTGAGTTCTGAAATAATTTTTTGTCCCCCAGTTTTTAATTATATGTAGGGGAAAGTCCTGTCAATAACGTTAACTCCTTCTTTTATTTTTAATTCCAAATTTTGTTAATGACCCAAGTATATTTTACTCGCTTAGGGTACAGCCAGAGTGAAGTTTGTCTAATGTATGCTTTCTTCTGTCTTCCTGCATTGTTACCATAATGTAAAACTGGAGTAAAAGGAAAAAATGCAGACTCTGGAACAAGACAAGGACCTGGTTATCAGAATGGTGACTAAGGCCATAGCAAGACTAGCAGAAAGTATGATAATGTAGAATTTGCTCATTCATTCATTTTTTCATTCATTCATTCAACTGTACCTGGTACTTACAGTTATTAAAGTTAGAATACTGCTATTTTGCAAATGAAAAGGTCTGACTTGGTTTAATTCTTAAAATTATTAGTTAGAAATCTGCTGTTTGGAGGTTGACAATGTCAGGGTCTCTCTATTGCTATTTTCAGGCCATTCTCTGGTACGATGGAATGTATTGGATGAACATCCAGTTAGTTGGGGAATTAGATCCATTTGTACCTCCCAACATGACATTCATCACCACCATATTTTATCTTATTATGTATGGTACTGTTTAAACACAAGCAGAGAGCCTCCCCACCCAATACCGCCTTCTCCAAGCTAAAAAGAGCACCAAGTAACCATAAAAATGGCTTACTTGCATGCAAGCGAGCTGGATAAGTTCCTCAAATCCAAAGGCCATTTGTTGGGGGGTGGGGGGTAGTGGAGAATAGGACGTCCTGTTCAAGAAGTGTATGTTCTGATTGCTTCCTGGTATACCCTCATAGAACAGGTCTGTCCTCTCTTCCTACCCACATCTCTGTCCCTCCAAGAGAGAAAGTGTAGCTCAATTATTAAGAACCAGGGTCTGGAGTTAGAAAGGCCTGGGTTTCATGAATTCTCAGGCCCTGACACTTACTAAATGCATTAGTTTGGATATGTTATTTAATGTTCTTAGCTTTAATGTCCTTATACGTAAAATGGGAATAATAATAGCATGTGCCTTACAGTGTTACTGTGATTAAGCAATTAGCAAGGCACCTAGCATCAATATGCTCAAAATGTTTATTATAAGTATTAAAATTTGTATAGCTAAGCACAAAATAATACAAAAATGAATTGCAATATTTATTTACCTTTTATATCCTCAAAGGTAGATAAATATACATATATACCTGTGTATATATGTCTACATATGCACACGTACACGTATATGTATACTTTTTTAAATGAAAGTAACTTTATTGTTGCTTCTAATAAGCGGTCATTGCAGTGAAATTTAAATAATACAGAGAAAGTAATTTATATAATGTCTGCACAGAGACTAGAGATAGATGAGAAAATAGTTCTAATCCTCACAGAGGAGACCGAGTGAGGCCTTTGGACTCTGCCTCCATTCTGTAGCAATCACTTCACAAATAAAAGGGGCCTCTGGGGACCTTCAGTGGGAGAACTGGACAAATATACACCAAAGAGTGCAGAGGCTATTTTATTATAAGAAAGTGTAAGTGCTGTTTAGTAACGTACGTTTGGCCAGACCCCATTTTCTCATGATGACATAATCTTTCACAGCATTGTTTGAGGATTATTGTTTTATGGCTCCATGGGATACTCTGCCAAGTCTATGGCACGTGGATTAACAAGAAAACTCCAAATTAAAGAACTGCCAAAGGGTCGTTTCCTAGGATCCTGGACAATACCAGAGCTTTTAAAATATTGTCGTCAAAGATTTCACTAGCTAAAATTCAAGGAACTTGTTTTTCCCCCAAAGTTTTCATGATATAGCATAATTTTTTCTCATGGACTTTTTCTGTCTCTTCTTCAGTCATGAGTTTGCCCCCCCGCCGCCTTGCCTACAGAAAAATCCACAAACTGTGGACTGTAGAAACTATTCACAAGAAGGCTGGGGAAAGGACTCACTCCTTTAATCATGTACCAAAAGTGGCTCCTGTAGATTGCAGAAGGAAAGGCTAGTCTCCCTGATCCTCTTCTACTGTCTACACGTACAGCCTGTGGTTTAATAGAGGGAGTGTCGTGACCCTTTCATTTTTCAATATGTGAAGATTTGTTATAGAGGAGTGGTGGGACTTATGTTGAAGTGGGAAAAAGCCTTCAAATGAGAGTGAAACCACAGCAGTGTATATTTTGCACATTCTAGATATTCAGTGAATGTTTACTGAATAGACTAATGAATAATGAATGGTCCATAGAGTCTTGCCCCAGCTTTTCTCTTGAGTCCTAGGTTCCTTATCTGTATGTAGGTTAGACCAGATCAGAGTTATACAAAGTTTTGGGGGGCTGATAAAGTTCTCTACTCCTGTCCCACAAGTGACAGATGAAAAGGGGACAATTGGTCAAGCCACTATCCCCCACCAGGATGTATTTAAATCTGGCACCAAATACTCAATCTTTATAATACAGTGGTATTCATCTGGGTATCTGTATTCAGACAGGAGCCTAGCCAGTTGTTGGAAAGACAGTGATTGTCAGTAATGAGGAAGAAGGAAGAAAGGAGAGAGAGCATGCTTTTTCTCCCCAGGGGAAATGTCTTTGAGGAGCCAGGCGATGTGTAGGGCCTTAGTCCAGAGTGCTGTGATTCAGCAAAGGGCTGAAGTCCTAGCGGGAAGCTGAGGCAGAAGGCCAGGCCATGTGGACCAGGCCCAGAATACAGAGGGAAGGAGAGGATTACCATTTGGTCAGGCCCCAGGTACCCAGCACTCACACCAGGCAAACCAGATTCTGAATTTGTGGCTAAACAGCTATTTTTGGACCCCTTCTGCTAGTAAAGCCAGGACTCCTCACATAATGCCTGCTTTGGTTCAGGAAGTAGGTGGGGTTTTCTGCAGGTGGAAAAGCACAGCTGAAAAGGGAGAGG
The DNA here is from genome assembly GCF_965194825.1 of Balaenoptera physalus. Classification (NCBI taxonomy): domain Eukaryota; kingdom Metazoa; phylum Chordata; class Mammalia; order Artiodactyla; family Balaenopteridae; genus Balaenoptera; species Balaenoptera physalus. The sequence continues at coordinate 58,093,593 of NC_138886.1, forward strand.
GAAAATGGCTTTGACAGACACAGAATGGCATCCTTTCTGTGGTGCTGATTTGAAGTGCTCTTTTAGTAAAGTCCATTTGAGGGCAGTTGCATGGCCAGAGAGTTGGCAGTGAAATGGAACGATGTTTTCTTCAGTTTGGGTAACAGCACAGGCTACACTGAGACTTGAAAAATCACCTGCTAGGGATTTATGTCAATGTGTCTCCCTCCTTAAAAAAAAAAAACAAACAAAGGAAAAGAAAAATATAGAATGCAGAGGGTTTTTTAAAAACTATTATTTTATTTCTGACCCAAGACGTGCCCACAGTGTCTGGAAGGATGACCAAGTGGCAGGCAGTTACAGCAGATCATGTATTAGTTTAGTAGAGTCTGAAATATAGCTGGATTCAGCTGGACAAGGTACAAAACAAATTAATAAACATCTAGGAATAAAATTAAATTTTAAACCTTAACATTGACTTCTATCATTGTACATTAACATGGCTTTAAATCTCAACCACAATAAACAGCCCACAATTTAGATGCAGCAGGGAAAATTTTTCCATCATGTAAGGACAACTGAGGTACAAGACTAGTCACCTTATGGTTTAGCTCAAATCTTAGGCATCTATATCTCGGGGCTTTGGGATATGTGTGGCAGATGAGGGCATCCCCAGTAAGGCTCTTGGGGACGTTTCACAACTGGGAAGCTACTTTAATGGAACCAATGAATACAGATATAAGGATGCCCAATGAATACAGCTATAAGGAATACAGATATAAGGATGTTTGTATTTTAGTTGATTCCGAACTGTGGCTGGATGGTGTGCTTAATGGTGGAAACCTCAGATACTAAGGCTACCTTTGGGCGGGAAAGGGTTAAGGCAAGAGGGAGAAATGGGTCTGTATAGTATTTTTTAGTACCCTCTAAGGTATTGGGGCATAGGTGGCCTGAGGCTAGGAGTATAGCGTCCTGAGTCCAGAGTGGGGCTAAACAGGTACCCCTATTTTCTTTCTCTCTGTATCAGTCAGCTCAGGCTGACAAGGAACCACCATCTGGGTGGCTTCAACAGCATACATTCATTTTCTCACAGTTCTGAAGGCTGGAAGTCCTAGGTCAAGGTGCTGTCAAATTTAGTTCCTGGTGAAAGCTCTCTTCCTGGCTTGCAGACAGCTGTCTTCTCGCTGTGTCCTCATGTGGCCTTTCCTCTCTGTGCATATGGAGAAGGACCTCAGGTGTCTCTTCCTCTTCTCATAAGGACACCAGTGCTATCAGATTAGGGCTCTACCCTTATTACCTCTTTTAACCTTAATTACCTCTTGAAGTCCCTGTCTTCAAAAACAGTCATGTTGGGTGTTAGGGCTTCAACATACAGCACAATTCAGTCTATTAACACTCTCTAAATGATTTTGTTTTTGCAGAGGTAGGTGAGAGATTACAGCTGTGGGAAACTATAACTTAATTCCAGTGGAATAAGTCCCCAAATGGAATTTGGAGGCTGAAAAATAGCAATGGCTTACGTGTACGTTTATGTTTTTCTCAACGGACCATCATATAGATTTTTTAAATTTTATTTTTGTGACAACCATGAGAGGTAAATTGGAAAAATATTATTATCCCTGCTTGCCAGGCAAGAAACCTTAGGGAGTGATAGGGAGGGTGTAAAGTGACTTGCCTAAATAAGTCTGAGAGCTCAGAGGAGCTGGGATCTCCATACAGACGCTGCCATATTATGTTCCATAGCCTTGTCTTCATCACTTGTCTTTCCTTCGCCAGCTGCCAATAAACCATTTGTCAGATATCCTGCAGTGATGCAACAGGACAAATATCTATAGCAATCCCAGACACCAGCAGTTATTTAAAATAAGTGATATGAAGTCATGCCCCAAAAGGTTGAGGTTCTGTAAGTTATTTCATTCTTGGTGTAATTTCATTCTCAAAATATTTTCTGGGCATGGTTCCTGAAATAAATGGAAGAAAAATACCCTGGAGGAATATAAAAACTTTAGTGTGAGATCTATTGTATTTTTTTTCAGTAAAAATGAGCAAAGTTCAGACAGAAAGAGAAAAATTGAGTACCTGGGGTGAGGTGGGAAGGTTTTCCTTTTTTTTTTCTTTTTTTTTTGGCCACATGGCTTGCAGGATCTCAGTTCCCTGACCAGGGATTGAACCCGGGTCCTCAGCAGTGAAAGCGTGGAGTCCTAACCACTGGACTGCCAGGGAATTCCCAGGACAGTTTCTTATATAGAGTCTTTAGATGATTGGTATCCCACCAGGACTGATGCCAATAGGATATGGTTTGGAATAGTCCCAAGAACAAGGTGCAGCCTCTCTGGGATTTTATAGGAGATGCATCTGTGAAAACAGCTGCTTTCAGAGTTTTTTCCTAAGCTCACATCAACATCATTGGTCCATCCTTCTTCCTCCCCTCCCCTTTCCTTCCTTGATCATTGAGCAGTAGTTGTAGATGAATGTATGGACTCTGGAAAAAAGAAAATGAGAGAGATGAACCAGTGGTTTTCTGGATGCTTGTGGCAAAGGGGTTTCTTCTAGTTGCCAGATCCTATGTCACAGCTCTACAGATTCTGCCCTATAACAATGGATTGGAGTTTGCAATAGATTACTCTTCCCTTTTGTTACCTATTAAGGGGTGATAAGGAGGGTGTAAAGTGACTTGCCTAAGTAAGTCTGAAAGCCCAGACTTACTTTTGTTTCTGCTTTTTCCTTCCTTACTTTTGTTTCTGCTTTTTCCTTCCTTACTTTTGTTTCTGCTTTTTCCTTCCTTACTTTTGTTTCTGCTTTTTCCTTCCTTACTTTTGTTTCTGCTTTGCTTTCTTTTTATTCTTTTACCGTTAATAAGAATATTTAGCAAACTGCCAGTTTAGGAATGATTTACCAACCCAAGCACGTGGGGTCCTGAAACACTATTACTCACAAGATTACTTTGGATCTGCAGGCTGAAAAGTGTGTGTTCAGCTCTATGTAATATGGATACATATCTATGGATTTGTCCTAGGTGGAGAGATTCATGGGACGGAGACTTGGAGTGTAGTGTAAATCCATAGGTGTGAGTACTCTTCAAACAGCATTTACCAGACTTACAACATCCTTGGCAATTCCTGTTCACATAAATTGCTACTCTACCTATGGGCCTGCTCAGAAATGGCCCACCTATATTACTTAGTTCAGTGCGATCTATAGTAAAACTCAGGGAAAAGGAGCTGAGTGAAAAATAAAAGCAGCTATGTATTGAGCATCTGCTATGGGCCAGGTCCCTGGCTAGCTGTTGTATGTCTAATACCTCAATTCATGCTCATTTTCATTCTGTCAGGTCATTATTATCCCTGTTTCTCCAAAGAGGAAACTGAAATTTAGATGAGCCAAATATGGTGCTCATGGCTACCCAGTGGCAGAGCTGGGATTGGAACCAAGGACTCCTGAACACCAAAGCCTATCATTTTGATCAAATGTTATACTTCTGCCCCCAGAAGCACTTCATCGCCTTCCCAGTGTGGCATTTACTGGACTATGGTCATTCCACCAGCGGATCTTAACATTCCAATAGCATTGGTCAAGCAGTTTGTTCACACCAACTCCACCAACTGCCTTTGAAATACGTGTAACCTTTGTTCACCATTTCTGCAATGCAAATGAAGTAATTAATCTGTAAAAGGCTTTGAAAAGCAAGTTGTAATTAAAATTTCAGACACCATGTAGTACAGTGGTGTCCTGTCATTCTTATTCTAGAGCATGTGATCAGTGGAAAATGGCTGTCCTGGAATTGTAGATAAACTGCTTCTGAGAGCAGAATTGAAGCCCATTATCAACTCTGAGAAAACTCGCTCTTCATTACCAGAAAGATTACAGATTGATTCTATCTGTCCTACAACCTACATTTTAACATTTTAAAATAACTTGTTACACAAACACATAACAGTATTGATAGATTGAAAAAGAAAGGGAAGAAAATTACCCACAATCCTGGCACGTTAAAAAAAAAAAATTCTATTTCCATTTTTCTCCATTCCCTTCCAGTCCTGGTCTGTATATATAATTTTTACAATGTTAAAACCTATCAGAGGTATAATTTTGTATTCTACTCATGTTTTTTCAATAAACGGTAGAGCAGAAGCTTTTTCCATGTTGTTTCAGAATCTTCAACTGCTGCAGCCACGAAATGGCAGTGCCTACTTCCAGCTTGAGGCCATGCTGTGGGTAGAATCCAAGGAGGGCAAAATAAATGGCTCTTGGGAGGAGCACTTGCTTCTTTTGTTTCCTATTATGTTTTGATGTATCCATGGTGAGAAATGTGGCAATAGTTCCTTCATTTTAACTGCTGTGAAATGGTTCATAGTATGAATATACCACAGTGTCCCCATGTTCAGGGATGAATCTAAACAGATGGGTAGGGACCGGTCTGCCAAGGGAAATGATTCCGTATGCACCATCTGGATTAAGAATCGGCTCCTGGAGTCTGAAAGCTTTGTACAAGGGTGTTGCTGTAGACTTGAGGAGGGAAACAAAAGGAGCACCGAGGAAGCAATCCAGGTTGGAAGCCAAAGATGGATGCTGGGGAAAAAGGAAGTGTTTTGTCCCAGTTAGAGCTGGGAAAAAGTTCATGCAGTGATTCCTTAGCCTTGAGATCCAGGCAAATCAGGACAATCTAGGACAGTCATACGTTACTGGTTTTAGTTATGTTTGAGTTTCCCAAGCTCGCTGTACTCTTGTTTCTTATTAAAATATTTTTTATTTAAAAATATTAAAAACATTCAAAAATATAAAAACAGTAAAACACACACCCATGTACTACTTACCACTCAGCCTCATCAAATTTTTAAATGCTGCTATTTTTGCTTGAGATATGTTTAAGGACTAAAACGTTATAGATATAGTTGAATCCACCTGTGTGCTCCTCCCCAATCCCATTTGCCTCCCTCCCATCCGGAAATAATTTCTATTTGGAAGTTACTATCTTTCCCATCCATGTTTTAGAGCATAGCATGTATGTATCTAAACAATATATTGCTTACAAATTTCATAACATATACAAAGAATACTATACAGTTTTTGTCCTTCTGCAACTTGCTTCTTTTGCTATACTTTGTTTTGATATTTAATCTTGTATCTATGATTCATTAATTTTAACTGTCGTGTAGTATTCTACTATATAAATATACCCTAGTCTATTCATTTTTCTTTTGGACGGACAGTTACATTCTTCTTAAGGTTTTCTATTCACCACAATGTTATAGTTAATATTGCTGTGTATATTTCCTTGTGAAATTGTATGACCTAGCATTGCTGTGTTGAAGCAATTTAATGACAAATTGCTCTCCAGCCTGTATTCCTTTACATCCTCATTAATTCTTGGCATTAGCAAACTTTTCAATCTTTGCTGGTATGACTGATGTGAAATGGTATTTCCTTTTGATTTATCAACATTTCCCTGTTTACTAGTAAGGTTGAGCATCTTTTCATAAGTTTATTATTAACTCTCATTTCTTCTTCTGTGAAGTACCTGTTTATATCCTTTTTCTTCCTTTCCATTAGGTTGTTTGATGTTTTTATAATTATTAATAAGAGTTCTTAAATTGAATATTAATCTTTATCAATCATCTTCTTTTTGTCTGTTCCTTGTTTTTAAACTTATAGAGAGACTTTGAACAGAAATTCTGAAGTCATCAATTTTAGCAGGTTTTTGTTTTTTTATTATGCCTGTGTTTTAATGATTTCAAGAAACTTTTTCTCTAACCTGAGGTCAGTTAAGAAACGTTTTCTTTTAATTTATTTTAAAAGTTTAAAGTGTTAGTTTTCACATACAGATCTTTAATCCACCTGGAACTCAATTTTATGTCAAGTGTGATATAGGTATCTGATCATATTTTAGCTTTTCATGTAGATAATCAATTTCACATTATATATTACTCTCTGATCTGTGATACCATCTCTGTCTTATATTAAGTTCCCCTGTCAGAGCTCTTTACTCTGTTCTGCTGGTCCACCATCTATTCATGTGCCAAGACCACACTGTCTTCATTATTAGAGCCTTAATAAGGCTTAATATATGGCACAAAAAGTCTCCCCAACCTTGTTTCTCAAAATTATCTTAACCTTTTCTGTTTGTTCTTGATCCCTTGTTCTTCCATATTAGTTTAGGGTCACGTGACTATAAAGCATGCCTCTTTCCAATTCTCATACCTCCTACTTCTTTACTTTGTCTTACTGAATTGCCTAGGACCTCCTATGTGATATTGAATAAAATAATCAATAGTGAAAACCCTCATGTTGGGACTGCATGTAGAGTTTTAATATTGAGTAGAGGATTTGAGGTAGCTCTTTTGTAAATATTTATTAAAGAAATTCTCTTCTATTTTTAGCTTCCTTAGAGTTTTTTTTTTTTAATCAAGCGTGGATGTTGAATTGCATTGAATGTCATGTATTTATTATGGTAAATACATGAACATTTTCTTTTAAGTTCTATTATATTTTTGAAGTATTATATTTTTGTAATTAGGAAAAATCTATGGTTGGTAGGGTAGTATTTAATACACTGCTACATTCTATTTGCTAATATTTTAATTAATTTTTTGTTTATAATTGAGATTGGTCTCAGGTTTTTTGGTTTGTTTAATATTGTTTTTTAATTTTATTTTATTTTTGGTATACTGAACTATCTGGTTTTGTTATAAAGTTATACTAGTCCCATAAAACAAAACAGATAGGTAGCTTTCCCTAATTTTCTATGTCTAATACAATTTTATAGGTTGGGGATTTTCTGTTGAAGGAAGATTTAGTAAGGCATTTACTAAAAACTTGTATTTATTTATTTATTTTATTATTATTATTATTTATTTTTTTGGCCACACCGCGTGGCATGTAGGATCTTAGTTCAGTGACCAGGGATTGAACCCATGGCCCCTGCAGTGGAAGCACAGATTCTTAACCACTGGACTGTCAGGGAAGTCCCTACTAAAAACTTTTAGAAGAAATTTTTAGGAGAGGAATGTATAATCAATTGGTACAGAAATGGTTTGGAGTAAATTTTTGATTACTGATTTCAATTTTAATAATGATAATCGATATGTAGAATTTTTTTCTTGAGTGATTTTTGATAATATTTCTAGAAAGCAATTTCAGAAAATTATAGAAAATTCATCTCGGCTTTCAAGTTTGTTGGAATAAAATGTTTATAGTGTTCTCTTTTGATCATCTATGTTGTAACTATAGCTATTTCTATTTTTTCAGCCCTAGGATTACTTATTTATGACTTTTGTTTCTTGATCACTTGCTAGAACTTACCTCTGCTATGTAAGAAATGTTCAGTATGATATATCACATTGAGTCCGTTTGCTGTTTTACCATGAGCACTATGGGTTATTACTAGATAATTCATACTAAAAAAGAAATTATGGGGTCAAATTAATGAGCTTGTAATATGTTGATATTTAATATGAATCACCAGAAGGAGAGTTTTGTGCGTAATATTTCTCAAACATTTTTGACGATGGAAAACATTGCTTTTTAGGTCTATGGAATGTAGCTAGCATTCCATGGAAACTTTGGGAAATTTTTGTCTTGGCTAAATTGCCTTATAAATGAAGAAACTCATCGTAGACTCAGAGAAATTACATGGTTTGATTAAGGCCACCATAATATATTGCTCCTTCACTGAAACACTGGACTCACAAAAACAGATGTGAGTCAATGCAACGTTCACAATTTAAGAAACTGATTATGAACTAGTATAGTTCTTATATGTTGTGTATCATTTTCTAAAATGTTGGGAAAGGGGATTCCCTGGTGGTCCAGTGGTTAGGACGCCACGCTTTCACTGCTGAGGATACGGGTTCAATCCCTGGTTGGGGAACTAAGATCCCACAAGCTGTGTGGCAAAAAAAAGCTTAAAAAAAAATAAATAAAATTTTAGGAAAAATCATTGTGGAAACTTAGATTTTTCAAAATATTGGTTTGCATTCATTTGGATGCGAAGAAATTTATCATTTAAAATGGCCTCGGAATGACAACATTAACTCCACTTATTACTTATAAGAAGAGATTCTTAATAATTGGTGTGGTAAGGGCAGCCTCCCAGTTGTATTTGTCTTATCACTTATCACACAGCCCCCCAATCATTACCACCGTGAGTCACTGTTTCTAATAGTGAGGTATCATATCACTTGTTATGTTGAAACCGAGAAATATTACAGATTATAGTTTTTGATTAAACAAGTATAATAGCCAAAATAGAATGTGCAATAATAATAAAAGACTCTCAGTACTGAGTCAGAAAACACTGTTATCTGTACATAATTGTATGTATTAAATTAACATTGAAAAAAACCAAAATCTGCATGTTGTTAATAAAATCTGTACAAGGCTGCCCAAAATAAATGACTTGCTAAAAGACTAGCATACCATCTGCTTAGAGACATAGTATAAAAAGATGTCCGATGAGAAAGTCCATTATAATGAGTAAAAATATGGGAGTATTCTATATAAAATTCAATATTTCTCTGCTGTTTCTGTAGAGAATTTGTGTAGCAATGATGTCTAGTGTTACAGTTCTCTTTGATCCTACTTCAGGATCCTGATACTTACTTCAAAAGTCTCCATATCAAATAAGAGTATCATTGCCCATCAACATCCATAAAGCTTTTGTATGTTCCTATATGAGAAATTCGAAAGAACATTAAAATTATTCTTCTCTTTGAAACACAATTCTAGCACTTCCAGTGCAGCCTTCATAGTATGGGTGACATAGCCAATGCCAGCAAAACAGGAGACAGTCAGAAAAAGTTATTATCACAAGTAACATATTTCAGCTAAGAATTTGAGATATCCTTGGAAAAGAGCCTTTACCCTTCTCACCTTTGGAACTAGTCCAGCATTCAGAAGGCCAACAGCCATAGAAACAGAATCACTCAGAAAAGAGTAGGTGTGCTCTATTTAATATTTAGATATCAAAAATGATCATTTCCAAACCAAAATTGGCATACATAATCTGATAAATATAAATGAACTCAAGAGCCCATATGGAAAAAATTTGAAGCTGAAACCAACTTGAAAAAGCAAGTGCCTTTAAATACTCTGGTTAGAGTGTAGCTTTGTTATTGAGTTCTAGTCTTGTTCTTTTAGATCTGAACTTTTAACCTACTCACTATCCTTTATTTAAATGGAGAGCACTTTAGTGAAGTGTCTTACTTTTAACAACCTATAAAGTACTATGCAAACTTACATAAGGAAATGTATATATGTAAAGCTGAAGGTTAAGCTGGGGGCAATTTTGCAATATGTTCTAAGTGCCTTATCCCATCCTGTGGCTATTTAATGGAAACAGTCTTGTTTGGGGACATTTCCAAATATATACCAAATGAACTTGAAAAAAGTTAAACATAAATAGTTACTGGACAACATTAAGTTAACAACATGGACAGTATAAAGAGCCATCTCTTCCAGAGTGATAATAGTTGAAAATACCAACATAGAAAAGTAGAGCAGGATACTGTCTGGAGTTAATGGTTTTTTCACAATTGCTTTTCTTTTCATTTTTAATGTTTTAAAAAATTGAATCAAGGAAAGTAAGAAGAATAAGAGTAAACAATTTCCATCATCTTGAAATAAGTTAAAATTTTATTTATATATACTTCCAGTTTTTTTTAAAGAAATAAAGCATTAACAAATACAATGAAAACTCATTGTAACTCCCTCTTCTCAACCTCCTAGTCAGCACTGTTTTTCCGTTGCCCTTTTTGGCCTCTTCTACTAAAAGCTGGGGGTTGGGGAATGGAGTGTGGGCAAGAGCTTTCTCTGAGGGGTGGATTCTGAAAGACATTCTGTAAGGGTTGAGTTAGCCAAGGACTTGTTAAGAAAAGAGGTGCAGGTGTAGAATTTGCAGGTACTGAAAGAGGAACAAGCCTTTTTACAAATGAAGCAGGTTTTCTTTTGCTTTCTTATTTTTATGTGTTATCATTCCCTAAGGCTCTAAGCCATGCATATGCTTCTTTAAATAAATCTCACAAGATAAAAGCCAAGTACATCAAAATCACCAGGCATTGATGCCTGTCTGTAAAATATAATCACATGCTAATCATGGAGTATAGATTTGCTTTCTTCCCCGAGTCAAGATGCTCCCTGGCACCTGTGGAGGTGAGCCCCAGCATGAATGATCTGTTTTTGACGGTCTTTTTATACATGAAAGCTCATTGACAAGTCACCTAGGCACACAATTCAACAGTCCCAATTGCTATTTGTGTTGCCTGTGAAATTGTACCTCCAGAAGACCAAAAGGTGCTTCCTCTACCCCACCCAAGTTTGTTGCTGCCCTGAAAAGTCTAACTCTGCTGTCCATTATAATATCACTGACCATATATAGAAATTTTAATTAAAATTAAAATTAAAAATTTGGTTCCTCAGTCACAGTAGTTCCATTTCAAGTGCTCAGTAGCTTTACCTGACCAGTGGCTACCATATTGTACAGCACAGATATGAAATGTTTCCACCATTGCAGAAAATTCTATTGGACAGGGAATGTTCCAAGATGCAGTAGCTGGTGACATTATTCTCCACGTGATCAAGAGTCCTCTGCAGGCACAGTTCTACTTGAAGATGGGAAGATCAGGGTGATAATGATCCTTCTAGACTTTGGGGCCTTACGTGGGTGAGAACAAGAAAAAGACTAGTTCTTTGCTGCTAAACATATCTGATACTCTTCCACATAATCTGTCACTTACCTGAGATAAGAAATGTAGAGGACAGGCACAATATTTGGAACATAGGAGATGCTCAACAAGCGTTAGCTCTGTATCTACAGGGCCCAGTTAGGAGATTGATTCCACACCGCTTATGGGAACCTGGAGAATTAAGATAAACAATCATTAATAAGGTATAAATTTGTTAACCAAGTAACTAAGATATCACGGAAATAGCAACTCCAGGAAGTAGTTTCTGTCACTAGAATTGAGAGGACAATGGTAGAGATTGGAATTCTAAATCTTAGAAACTTAGAGGAAGGGAATTTGATGGAAAGGTGGAAAGCAGATTAGAGAGGACCAGAATGGGGAGGAGAAAAAAGAGGGCAAGGACTGAGAAACATGAGAGGAAGCTGAAGGCTAACTAGGCTAAAACAACTAAAGGACTTTTAAAAATATAGATGTGTAATATTTAATTTTAAATGTTTACAGTTCTGGATATAAATCCTCATACTATTGGTAAGTTCGCTGTTAATGAGGCTTTCTGGATAGGGGTTTGTTTTGGTGAAGAGTAAAGAGAAGAGTCTATTTGCATATGTGGATCAATAACAAGGATTTTTTTGCCCCCTCAATCCTTGACTTTTATTTAATTTGGGGAGTATATTTTGGTGAGAGATGACACATGAAGCAAGGACGATGGAAAAGACTGGTGAGATGGTGGGACGCTCTATGTGGTTTATTTATAGAACAGGAGTAGGAGCCCTCTGAAAGGAAGTCGACCTAAGGACAGGAGTCAAGTTAATCCACATGTCCTCTCCTTGTCAGGGCCACATGTGATGTGATGTGTGTGTGTGTGTGTGTACGTGTGTACAAGCAAAGTGCCATTTTGAATAAAAATAATATAGCTATCATTTACCAAGTACCTAATACTGTATTTAATCTTCAGTACAGCTCAGTTACGTATATGTATGTATAATATATGAAATAAAATATATATCTCCAAGGTTACTCAGTTAGGAAATAGATTTGAACCAACCCAGGTATGGGTGATTCCAAAGAGACACCTGCATTACAGCACCTGCATGATGATGTCTGTCTCTTGGATTTGCACTTGCAGGCAGGAGTCAGAGCTAGTAAACTATGTGCTGTAGACAATAACATGATCCCATTTTCAACCCCAGCTGGTGTGCCCTCTAATATTTAATTAACTTTTCCAATCCTTTCCCCTACCCATTGCAGAACAAAATCTTGTTTAAAAATAATAACAATATCAATCACTTTGCTTAAAAATACCGATAGTAACAAAAAAAATGAATAAGCAAGTCTTGTCCGTAGTCTATTGACTGCTGTAGTGTAGGCCTGACCCTCATCACTTTCCTGCCCTAAGCACCCCAGGTCATTTGATGCCATGTTCTTGCAAACTGTACTTCACTATGTCCTTGGAACAGTTCTGCTCTCCTACCTGGAGGTTTTTCCTCTTCCAGCTGACCATATGGTGGCTGTTTGGCTAGCCTGCTGCTGTCCGTCCTCTGCACATGGGCATTAACGCAGTGCTCTTGCAAAGGGACAGCATGGAGTCTTTTTATACTTCTCTTCCCATTTAGTGAGCATGTTATTATATACTATACTGTATTTTATATATATATATATATATATATATACTATACTGCATTTTTTATATATATATATATATACGCACACACATATATAGTATGTATAGTTTGGTCTATACTATATATTTTATATATATATAAAATATATGTACAGTGAGAAAATGTTGGCTCATTCATTTAAGAGGATTTTTATATATAAAGGTTCCATTGTACCTCAATTACATAAAATCCCTCCCCGCCCCATATTCTATAATTCTGTATGGGGAAAAGTACTTCTGAAATGGAGGAAAAAAACGATGCATGTTTTTAAATAGGTACAGAGTTCTGAGGCTCACAATAAGCATTATCATAATTCATAATCTCTCTTAGCAAACATTCATTAGGCATCTACTGTAATAATAATAAATTATTTATTAAATTTCTACTGTGTGACAGATGCTTTGCATTTGCTACTTCTAATCTTCAAAACAACACTATAGAGAAAGTAGCATTATTCCTATTTTACAGATTAAGAAACTGATGCTTAAATAATTTACATAATTTAGTTAACATAGTACAGTTAGCAAGGAGCTGGAACAAGATTTGAACTGCTATCCGGTTGACTCCAAATATATATAATTTTCTTTCTACTCTGCCTGGCAGCTTTTCTTTGTGCCAGGCACTATGCAAGGTGTGTCACAAGATGAACATGCACAGCCTGGTGGGGAAGATAGACCACCAAAACCCCCACTGTTGTATTTTCTTGTTTGTTGATTTAGTTTGTTTCTACATAGTACTTGAGAAAGTCAGCTGGAAAAGACACACCTTGTGCCTTTGCCATCCTTCCCTCTCTGGAGGGATGAACCAAACAAACTACCAGAAGTGGTACATTGGAAATACCAAATGAGATCAATTTCTTTTCCACTTTCAATCCTTAAGTTTTTGTTTTTAAATGGAATCCTGCCCACTGGGGATTTGCCAAATGCAATCTGTAGCATAGAGGATAAGCTAATGAGAGTCTCAAAGAACATAATAGACAGACCCACTCAGGAGGGCATTTTAGAGCAAGGGCTATTTTCTTTTGGCCAGGAGTAAAGACTGTTTGAGAGATGCAGCACAATCAGACCTAAGACTGTAGGTAGAAAAGCAAAAGTAAGCCCTACCATGCATACAGTATATGATTCTAATCATGGTCAGGACTTTGCAAGCCATATCCCATCCTTTGGTGGGTTGGAAGCAAGTGCACGGTTTAAAACTAATAAATATGTCCTTTGCTTCTCCACAGTAGTTGTAAGTCATCCCTAATCTGATGATTTCACTCGAGAAGCTTTATTCTGAGTTAAAGAAAAGCTCTGGGTGACTGATGCCAGCCACCTTTGGACATGCTTTTTCTTGAGGACACTTCTGGTATTGACTTGCCAGTGACTTGCTGGGTGACCCTGAATAAGTCATTTCCCTTTTCTATACCTCTCTGTATAATAGGAAATAATCATTCCTGCTCTTTGAACAAAATTATACATATATTCTAGAATTTTAAAAATTAAATTAGTTTTTAAAATTAAGTATGTCTTTACAGTATTCTGGACACTGTGTAGGCATATTGCTCACATACTTTCTGTGATGCTCCACAGTCTCTGTGAGGGTCTTATTACCACTGTCTTCATTTTACAGATGTAGAAATTGAAGCTTAGAATAATCAGGTAACTTGTCACAACCCACCCTGGTTGTAAGTGGTCGAGTCAGAACCACTTTATGTACATTCATAGCTCATGTTCACATTATAAATTATCGAGATTCTGTGAGTAACAGTATAAGCCTCTCATTAGATTGCAAACTATTCATGTTTGTATCTCCTGAAGCATCTCACAGAATATTGGCACCTAGTAGGAACTCAGCAAGTTTTATGATTCATAAATATGAATGAAAGAACAGATAAGAAAGTTATTGTTACTGTTATCATATTAATATCTGTTTATTAATAATATAATAGGAAAGGCCACATTCCCTAGCAACTGTGGTGAATTATATATCATGATATATAAACCTAGAGAATATTAATTAACTGTCACATTCTTTTTCCAAAAATAAAGAGAAAAAGCACAGTAGGAGTCTACATGGAAAGATAATAGCAGTGTCACACTCCAAGAAGATGTTATTGAATTTGCAACAGAGCAGTCCCAATATATATTAATGTTCTAAAACTTGATCACTCAGGATTAATTAAAATAATGAATCCTGTACGCCCATGGCATAAATGATAACTTTGCAGTATAATACTTTAGAACATTTTACAGAATATGAATTAGTGATGTAAGAGGCTTACATACTTGTTGTTATGCCTAAATTGGTTGTGAACCTTGTCGCATGACACTAAATTCTGGGAATTATTTATAAACTAAATTTCAAATACATTTTAGAGAAAAAAATTACCCAGTGTTTAGGGCAGTTAGTAGAAGTACACACACACACAGACACACACACAAGTTAATGGAAGGGCACATATGTGTGTGTATATATGTGCATGTGTGTGTATTTATACATATATAAAAGAAATTATATTTCACATATTTTTAAAATCATGAATCTGTTGCCTGGATCTACTCTATGTAGTTCAGAGGGGTGGGGGAGTAAGGAGACAGAAAAGCATAACTTCCATATTTAAGGTATCAGCAAAAATGTGGTTCTAATGAGGAAGTAAGCCATCTGTGCACCTGAGGATTCCTGAGTCCACATGTGCACTATACACGTATATATCTGTCTATTAGTCACTGTGTCTGAAAAAATTGAGTAGCCAGTGTTTCGCTAAATTGAGTGGGGATATTTTGGATAATAAAAGTTAAAATAAAGGCTGTGTGGCCTATGCAAAATTCATTTTGGGAATTCTGAGGTGCACCTCCAAAACAGGCAGTCACCTTCTTCTACAGGTGGCTAAAGCTGAGATGGACCATAAGTAATAAGACATCATGCAAAGTTCCAAGAGCACATACTCAAAGGAAGCTGATTTTCACATAGGCAACTCTGTGTGGTGGGTTCCAGAGCAAGTAGCAGAAGAGATTTATTTATTTATGGACAGGCAGGTACTTTTCCTTCTAAGCCTTGATTGGTAGTCTGGGCAGTTGTGATTAAAATGATAGTGCTGCTCTAACACGTTTTACTATTTGTAAAAAATAAATAAAAATTTAAAATAATTCTTCAGTAGATACAGTTTTGAAGCTAGTTGGTTAAATCAATTTATTGTCCACTTTAGAATCATGTTGTTACTTATCTATCTCTTCTTTTTGGTTGCAAGAATAAAATTTTCCTGTCTTCCGGGGAAGGTACTGAATATTTTTTTAGCCACATGAGCACTGATGTTAAACCCTTTCCACATGAGCCTTTGCTCCTGTGCATCAGAACCCAGCTTCTGAGAGTCAGTCAGTCAGTAACAGTCCCAGCTTTTGAGAGCCAATCAAGGGTAGCCTCAGCTTCTGAGAGCCCATTAGCAACATCTTCTCTCTAGGCTTCTGCATTAAGGACCAACAAACCTGTAACCAGGCCCTTCTGAAAGCCTACCAATCCTGAACTCCACACTTCCCAACACCCTATACTTGCTTGTTTTGATAAATTATGTTCTACAAGCATAACCTCTCCTTCCCTAGCAAGCAACAAGTTCAACTTCTTGTTGCAGGTACTCTGGTGGGGGTCTGCCTCTGCATTTGTTGACAAGTGACCTTCCTAATAAGGGGCTGCAGGGAAGAGAATATAGCTTTTTCCTCTTACCTGCCAAAATTTAGTCCTGACACAAGACTTGCCTCAACATTAAACTAACCCTAGAGCACAATGTGTGCATCTCAATTTACTATGAACTACTCTGTGTTCCTTCTCTGTTTTCAAGAGTAAGATGCATGTATTACTGGTGGTTTGGGAGATCATTTTGCTGGCACACAAATAAGCAAATAATTTGTGTGTGTATGTGCAATCTTTAACATGTATTTGAAAAATGTGAAACTAGCATATAAAGTTGGGTGTTTCAGGAATAGGATTGCTTAAGTCAAAGCTAACATAAGATATAAATTTAGAAACTGAATGAAGTTAAAGAAAAACATTGAATAAACAAAATTAAGATGGTTGATACAATATAAATAATGATATTAGTATACATATGTTTGAAGTTTTGGAAATATTTCTTCACATATTATAAGTTCTTTGAGGAAAGAAACTAGACTGGCCACTTTTGTCTAAAACAATGTCTATGTTTAGCACATAGAATATGCTCATTAAATATTTGTCAACTGAATGGGTAGAATTCCAGATAAGCCTCAGAGTAATCAAGAACAATCAAAACATGAACAATTGTAATATCAGATAGTGATGGCCAGAAGAGGTAAGGATAAGTATATAGCCCAGGATAGTGTCCTTCAAGAAGTCTGTCTTGAGGATGCATGCCTAGAATGACCTCATTCAGACTTCGCTGAAAACCCTTAGAATTTGTCTTCATTACTCATTTGGCATCTAAGCATATTCTCTTTTATATTAACCAAAAGAACTTACAGTTGTTTGGCATTTCAGTTCACAAAACAATTTCACATACATTATTGATTGTATTGTCTGAGCATCTCATTGAGACAGGCAGAGCATGCCTTCCTATTCTATGAGAAAACTGGGGCTCATGGAGGTTAAATGGTTTGCTCACCTTGAACAAATATTTATTAAGCACTTTTCCTGTGCAAAGGTCAAGTGACTGGAAATTCCACAGGAAACTCATTGGGCTTTTGGCCTTTCATTTTGCAGGGGATGCTTAGATTTGCCTATGTCTAAATCCTGAATTTCCATTGTAACTGGTATGGCTATAATTGTTCTGATAAAATGTAAAAACTAGTATTAAAACTTTAATTCCATAGAACTACTTCAAATGTACGGAAGAGGCTCTGTGTTTTAGGAGAAGAGTTTACTTAATAACAGGACCAATATCTTACCTCTTTATGTAGTTAATACTTTTCCTTCTATTCCTAATTTGTTTGAGTATTATTTCAGGAATTGTTGAATTTTATGATAATTTTTCTGTTTGTATGTTTAAATACTGTTTCTTGCTTTAATTTGTTGATACAGTGAATTATATTGATGGATTTCCTGATTTAAGGCCATGATTAAAATCCTGGAACAGACATTTTTAGTCAGTCTAGCTTTGGCCTTCAACACTATCTACATTCTATTTGATTATGTCTCATTTATAATTTTTATACTTATATTCGTTAGTGAGATTGGTCTGTGGATTTGTTTTTTGATACTATTTGTTACAAGTTTTACAATTTATGATGTAAAATGAATTGAGCAGTCTACCATCTTTATCTAAGAACTGTAAAATAGAAGGTAAACTCTTTGGGGACAAGGACCTTGCCTTTTTTTTTTACTTTTTTATTTTTATTTATTTAATTAATCTATTTATTTACTTACTTATCTTTGGCTGCGTTGGGTCTTTGTTGCTGAACGTGGGCTTTCCCTAGTTGTGGCGAGCTGGGGCTACTCTTCGTTGCGGTGTGCGGGCTTCTCATTGCAGTGGCTTCTCTTGTTGTGAAGCATGGGCTCTAGGCACGTGGGCTTCAGTAGTTGTGGCATGTGGGCTCAGTAGTTGTGGCACATGGGCTTAGTTGCTCCGTGGCACATGGGATCTTCCTGGTCCAGGGATCGAACCTGTGTCCTCTGCATTGGCAGGTGGATTCTTAACCACTGTGCCACCAGGAAAGCCCAACCTTGCTTTATTTAGTGTTGCATTCTAGAGCCTAAAACAGTGACTGACATACTAAACGCTAGATAAATGTTTGTCTAAGGTACAAAGGAAGAAAGGCACAAAGAATGGGAGGGAAAAATGCAAGGGTCTGTATTTTTAAAACCTTGGTGAAAATCAACTATAATGTTACCAGTTGCTATTTTTGATAGAAAATATGTATGCTTTTTCACCCTGTCCTATATTGCCTCATCTACTCAAGTTTTCTGATACTTCTTCATTTAACTGAATTATTTATATGACGCATTTTCTCTAGGTTTATAAATTTGTTGCCATAGAGTTGCATGTAATATTTCTTATGTTCTTTGAATTTATTCTGTTTCTAGATGTGGTTATATTCTTATCCATTACCTTGTAGATTTTTGTCCTTTTTCTCTCTTTCCTCCTTAATTTGGAATATAAAATGTTTATTTCTTTGGGGCTTGTCAAAAAACTAGCTTTTGTATTTATCTCTTTTTTTAATTTTGTTTTGTTTTCTAGTCCATTACTGTCAGATTGCATTAAATTAATTCTCTTTCCCTACTCTGTTTTGGTAGGTTTGTTGTTTCACTTTTTTTTTTTTAATCCAAAACTTCTAATAGTTTATTTACAGTCACCATGAGGATTTTCACCTTTTTTTTTTTTAACATCTTTATTGGAGTATAATTACTTTACATTGTTGTGTTAGTTTCTGCTGAATAACAAAGTGAATCAGCTATACATATACATATATCCCATATTCCCTCCCTCTTGCATCCCCCTCCCACCCTCCCTATCCCACCCCTCTAGGTGGTCACAAAGCACCAAGCTGATCTCCCTGTGCTATGCAGCTGCTTCCCACTAGCTAGCTATTTTACATTTGGTAGTGGATATATGTCATGCCATTCTCTCACTTCTTTCCAGCTTACCGTTCCCCCTCTGTGTGTCCTCAAGTCCATTCTCTACATCTGTGTCTTAATTCCTGTCCTGCCCCTAGGTTCTTCAGAACCTTTTTTTTTTTTAGATTCCATATATATGTGTTAGCATACGGTATTTGTTTTTCTCTTTCTGACTTACTTCACTCTGTATGACAGATTCTAGGTCCATCCACCTCATTACAAATAACTCAATTTCATTTCCTTTTATGGCTGAGTAATATTCCATTGTATATATGTGCCACATCTTCTTTATCCATTCATCTGTCAGTGGAAACTTAGGTTGCTTCCATGTCCTGGCTATTGTAAATAGTGCTGCAATGAACATTGTGGTACATGACTCTTTTTGAATTATAGTTTTCTCTGGGTATATGCCAGTAGTGGGATTACTGGGTCATATGGTAGTTCTGTTTTTAGTTTTTTAAAGAACCTCTATACTGTTCTCCATAGTGGCTGTATCAACTTACATTCCACCAACAGTGCAACAGGGTTCCATTTTCTCCACACCCTCTCCAGCATTTATTGTTTCTAGATTTTTTGACGATGGCCATTCTGACTGGTGTGAGGTGATACCTCACTGTAGTTTTGATTTACATTTCTCTAATGATTAGTGATGTTGAGCATCCTTTCATGTGTTTGTTAGCAACCTGTATATCTTCTTTGGAGAAATGTCTATTTAGGTCTTCTGCCCAGTTTTGGATTGGATTGTTTGTTTTTTTGATATTGAGCTTCATGAGCTGTTTGTATATTTTGGAGATTAATCCTTTGTCAGTTGCTTCATTTGCAAATATTTTCTCCGATTCTGAGGGTTGTCTTTTCGTCTTGTTTATGGTTCCCTTTGCTGTGCAAAAGCTTTTAAGTTTCATTAGCTCCCATTTGTTTATTTTTGGTTTTATTTCCATTTCTCTAGGAGCTGGGTCAAAAAGGATCTTGCTGTGATTTATGTCATAGAGTGTTCTGCCTATATTCCTCTAAGAGTTTTATAGTGTCTGGCCTTACATTTAGGTCTTTAATCGATTTTAAGTTTATTTTTGTGTATGGTGTTAAGGAGTGTTCTAATCTCATTCTTTTACATGTAGCTCTCCGGTTTTCCCAGCACCACTTATTGAAGAGACTGTCTTTTCTATGAAAGATAAGGTGACCATATGTGTGTGGGTTTATCTCTGGGCTTTCTATCCTGTTCCATTGATCTATATTTCTGTTTTTGTACCAGTACCATACTGTGTTGATTACTGCAGCTTTGTAGTATAGTCTGAAGTCAGGGAGCCTGATTCCTCCAGCTCCGTTTTTCTTTCTCAAGATTGCTTTGTCTATTCGGGGTCTTTTGTGTTTCCATACAAATTGTGAAATTTTTTGTTCTAGTTCGGTGAAAAATGCCATTGGTAGTTTGATAGGGATTGCATGGAATCTGTAGATTGCTTTGGGTAGTGTAGTCATTTTCACAATTTTGGTTCTTCCAATCCAAGAACATGGTATATCTCTCCATCTGTATCATCTTTAATTTCTTTCATCAGTGTCTTATAGTTTTCTGCATACAGGTCTTTTGCCTCCTTCGGTAGGTTTATTCCTAGATATTTTATTCTTTTTGTTGCAGTGGTAACTAGGAGGGTTTCCTTAATTTCTCTTTCAGATTTTTAATCATTAGTGTATACGAATGCAAGAGATTTCTGTGCATTAATTTTGTATCCTGCGCCTTTACCAGATTCATTGATCAACTCTAGTAGTTTTCTGGTAGCATCTTTAGGATTCTCTATGTATAATATCATGTCATCTGCAGACAGTGACAGTTTTACTTTTTCTTTTACGATTTGGTTTCCTTTTATTTCTTTTTCTTCTCTGATTGCTGTGGCTAAAACTTCCAAAACTATGTTGAATAATAGTGGTGAGGGTGGGCAACCTTGTCTTGTTCCTGATCTTAGTGGAAAAGTTTTCAGTTTTTCACCATTGAGAACGATGTTGGCTGTGGATTTGTCATATATAGCCTTTATTATGATGAGGTAAGATCCCTCTATGCCTATTTTCTGGAGGGTTTTTATCAAAATTGGGTGTTGAATTTTGTCGAAAGCTTTTCCTGCATCTATTGAGATGATCATATGGTTTTTCTCCTTCAGTTTGTTAATATGGTGTATCACATTGATTGATTTGTGTATATTGAAGAATCCTTGCATTCCTGGGATAAACCCCACTTGATCATGGTGTATGATCCTTTTAATGTGCTGTTGGATTCTGTTTGCTAGTATCTTGTTGAGGATTTTTTTCATCTGTGTTCATCAGTGATATTGGCCTGTAGTTTTCTTTTTTTGTGACATCTTTGTCTCGTTTTGGTATCAGGGTGATGGTGGCCTTGTAGAATGAGTTTGCGAGTGGTCCTCCCTCTGCTATATTTTGGAAGAGTTTGAGAAGGATAGGTGTTAGCTATTCTCTAAACGTTTGATAGAATTCTCCTGTGAAGCCATCTGGTCCTGGACTTTTGTTTGCTGGAAGATTTTTAATCACAGTTTCAATTTCATTACTTGTGATGGGTCTGTTCATATTTTCTATTTCTTCCTGGTTCAGTCTCGGTAGGTTGTGCTTTTCTAAGAATCTGTCCATTTCTTCCAGGTTGTCCATTTTATTGGTATAGAGTTGCTTGTAGTCATCTCTCATGACCCTTTGTATTTCTGCAGTGTCAGTTTGTTACTTCTCCTTTTTCTTTATAATTCTGTTGATATGAGTCTTCTCCTTTTTTTCCTTGATGAGTCTGGCTAATGGTTTATCAATTTTGTTTATCTTCTTAAAGAACCAGCTTTTAGTTTTATTAATCTTTCCTATCATTTCCTTCATTTCTTTTTCATTTATTTCTGATCTGATCTTTATGATTTCTTTCCTTCTGCTAACTTTGGGTTTTTTTTGTTCTTCTTTCTCTAATTGCTTTAGGTGTAAAGTTAGGTTGTTCATCTGAGATGTTTCTTGTTTCTTGAGTTAAGATTGTATAGGTATAAACTTCCCTGTTAAAACTGCTTTTGCTGCATCCCATAGGTTTTGGGTTGTCAGGTTTTCATTGTCATTTGTTTGTAGGTATTTTTTGATTTCCTCTTTGATTTCTCCAGTGATCTCTTGGTTATTTAGTAGTGTATTGTTTAACCTCCATGTGTTTGTATTTTTTACAGTTTTTTTCTTGTAATTGATATCTAGTCTCATAGCGTTGTCATCGGAAAAGGTACTTGATACGATTTCAATTTTCTTACATTTACCAAGGCTTGATTTGTGATCCAAGATATGATCTATCCTGGAGAATGTTCCATGAGCACTTGAGAAGAAACTGTATTCTGTTTTTTTTGGATGGAATGTCCTATAAATGTCAATTAAGGCCATCTTGTTTAATGTATCATTTAAAGCTTGTGTTTCCTTATTTATTTTCATTTTGGATGATCTGTCCATTGGTGAAAGTGAGGTGTTAAAGTCCCCTACTATTATTTTTTTACTATCGATTTCCCCTTTTATGGCTGTTAGCATTTGCCTTATGTATTGAGGTGCTCCTATGTTGGGTGCATAAATATTTACAATTGTTATATCTTCTTCTTGGATTGATCCCTTGATCATTATGTAGTGTCCTTGTTTGTCTCTGGTAATAGTCTTTATTTTAAAATCTATTTTTTCTGATATGAGAATTGCTCCTCCAGCTTTCTGTTGACTTCCATTTGCATGGAATATCTTTTTCCATCCCCTCACTTTCAGTCTGTATGTGTCCCTAGGTCTGAAGTGGGTTCTCTTGTAGAGAGCATATATATGGGTCTTGTTGTTGTATCCATTCAGCCAGTCTATGTCTTTTTGTTGGAGCATTTAATCCATTTACGTTTAAGGTAATTATCAGTATGTATATTCCTATTACCATTTTCTTAATTGTTTTGGGTTTGTTTTTGTAGGTCTTTTCCTTCTCTTGTGTTTCCTGCCTAGAGAAGTTCCTTTAGCATTTGTTGTAAAGCTGGTTTGGTGGTGCTGAATTCTCTTAGCTTTTGGTTGTGTGTAAAGGTTTTAATTTCTCCGTCGAATCTGAATGAGATCCTTGCTGGGTAGAGTAATCTTGGTTGTAGGTTTTTCCCTTTCATCACTTTAAATATGTCCTGCCACTCCCTTTTGGCTTGCACAGTTTCTGCTAAAAGATCAACTGTTAACCTTATGGGGATTTCTTTGTATATTATTTGTTGCTTTTCCCTTGCTGCTTTTAATATTTTTTCTTCATATTTAATTTTTGATTGTTTGATTAATATGTGTCTTGGCATGTTCCTCCTTGTATTTATCCTGTATGGGACTGTCTATGCTTCCTGGACTTGATTGACTATTTCGTTTCCCATATTAGGGAAGTTTTCAACTATAATCTCTTCAAGTATTTTCTCAGTCCCTTTCTTTTTCTCTTCTTCTTCTGGGACCACTGTAATTTAAATGTTGGTGTGTTTAATGTTGTCCCAGAGGTCTCTGAGACTGTCCTCAATTGTTTTCATTCTTTTTTCTTTATTCTGCTCTGTGGTAGTTATTTCCACAGTTTTATCTTCCAGGTCAGTTTTCTGTTCTTCTCCCTCCATTATTCTGCTATTGATTCCTTCTAGAGAATGTTTAATTTCATTTATTTTGTTGTTCATCATTGTTTGTTTGCTCTTTAGTTCTTCTAGGTCCTTGTTTAAACGTTTCTTGTATTTTCTCCATTCTGTTTCCAAGATTTTGGATCATCTTTACTGTCATTACTCTGAATTCTTTTTCAGGTAGAATGCCTATTTCCTCTTCATTTGTTTGGTCTGGTGTGTTTTTACCTTGCTCCTTCATCTGATACATATTTCTCTGTCTTCCCATTTTGCTTAACTTACTGTGTTTGGGGTCTGCTTTTCGCAGGCTCCAGATTGGTAGTTCCCATTGTTTTTGGTGTCTGTCCCCAGTGGGTAAGTTTGGTTCAGTGTGTTGTGTAGGCTTCCTGGTGGAGGGGATTGGTGCCTGTGTTCTGGTGGATGAGGCTGGATCTTGTCCTTCTGGAGGGCAGGACCACATCTGGTGGTGTATTTTGGGGTGTCTGTGAACTTATTAGGATTTTAGGCAGCCTCTCTGCTAATTGGTGGGGTTGTGTTCCTGTCTTGCTAGTTATTTGGCATAGGATGTCCAGCACTGGAGCTTGCTGGTCGTTGATTGGAGCTGGGTCTTAGCGTTGGGATGGAGATCTCTGGGAGATTTCTCACCGTTTGATATTATGTGGGGCCGGGAGGTCTCTGGTGGACCAATATCCTGAACTCGGTTCTCCCACCTCAGAAGCTCAGGCCTGACACCAGCTGGAGCACCAAGACCCTGTCAGCCACATGGCTGCTAGCTAGTGTTGGAGGGTCTCCAGCAGAGGCGAGGGGGTGGCTGTGGCTCACCGTGTGGACAAGGACATTGGCAGCAGAAGTTCTGGGAAGTACTCCTTGGTGTGAGCCCTCCCAGAATCCACCATTAGCCCCACCGAAGAGCCGCGCAGGCCTGTTTCACGTTTTTTAAGATGAATGTTAACTTCCCTTTATTTCATTCTTACTTAATATGAAGGCATTTTAAGTCATCGCTTTTGTCATGAATATTGGTTTTGTTGTTTCCTAACAACTAAAAAAAGTTCAAAAAGTTTTAGTACAAAGTGCTTTTTACTTTCATTCTTTCCAGATAGATGTAATTTAACTTTTACTTCCCTCTTAAACCGAAGGTTATATAAAAAAATGATTCATTATTTCAAATAGTATAAAATATTACAGTTAAGCATTTTTTTCTTATTTTATTATGTTATTTTCAGTGTGGTCCTTATGATAGAAAAATTATATTGAAGTCTTATTCATATCCAAATATGTGATTGATTTTTATATATTTCTACTGAATGTAACAAAACTATTCTCTATTCCCAAAATAGAAGATTCAATAGGCCTATTAAATAAAATTGATTGAATATATTATTAATTTTTCTATGTTCTTATTAATATTTCCTCTACTAGATCTGTCTGAGTTTGAAAAATGAAATAGAAATAAACTACCATCATTTATCTTTTAATCAATTCTCCTAGAATTGCTATAGGTTTTGTTTTATTTCTTTAACTTTAGTGTTGTTTGTTATTTACAGGGTTATGGTTGTTTTTCTTGCCTCATAAATTATACCTTTTAATATTATGTAATTTCTCTCCTTTTTTTTTTTTCTATTTAGGGATTTTAAATTTAGTCTTAGTTTGATATTGTCCCTTCTCCTTTGTTTTCATTTATATTCACCTAGTCTTTGTCTATCCCTTTATTTTCAAACTTCATCACTTCATTTTTAACTGTGTTTGTGATAAATAGTAGATAGCTTGGATTTGATTTCTTACTCCAGTCTAATATTCCCTAGTCTTTATTGGAAGAATTAAGTCTTTTATGTTTGCATCATGATATAGTTGATTTTATACCATACTATTGATACTTTATTACTTTATGTTTTCTGTTTTTTTCTTTTTCCTTATGTTTTTATGGTTTTATTAACTATTAATTGCTTCTTTCCCCTTTTTACCTAAGGAGTTCTACTATAATTTAACTTTCATTAATGGTTACCTTATTTGTCCACCTACTCATATTCATATGCATATTTAGTTTAAAGTATATGAAAACAAGGTCATAGCTCCCTATTAAGGTTCTTTATTTCTCTACTGCTTCTCTCCCTCCTCCCAATAAGGCAAGACCTCTAGAATATTTTCACTTGCTCACTAACTTCCCCCCATCTGCACATCATATGAGACTTCTGGAATGCTGTTATTTTACTCTTCTTTCTCCATCCGAACTCCTTCTAAAACAATTTAATACTTAGAGTTTCATACAATTATCAGAATTTTCCACACATTTTGGCTGTTTTATTTTACAAATTCTTGTTTATCCCTTAGTGTAAAAATTCCCAGATAGACTGTTATTATTCAATTATATTTAATTATAAATCTATTACAAAATTCTTTGCTCAGCAGCTTTACCTCTTCTTCCGTTCCAGCTATCATGAGGTTCAGATTTATTATTCTCTGGTTTGAGTCTTTTCTTAAGTGCTTCCTCAGATGGAGTATATGAGTGAAAAGAATCTCTTTGAATAACATTCTTATAGACTGTTGGGGAATAATGTCTTATCACATATCTAGTCCTTTATTTGAAAGCATCTGTAGATATTATCCCACCACCTCAAGGTTTTGGAATTGCACAAATTCATTACCAATCTAATTCTTTTTGTTGTTGTTGTTGTAAGTTACTTGTTTCTATCTGGCTGCATTAAATATTTATTTGTCTTCATCACTGGAGTTCAGTTATTTGATAAGGACACACCTAGGTGTAGGTACTATCTCAAAATTGATGAGCTTTTTAAATCTGCTGGCCCAGGTCTTCTTCAGCTCACAGAAAATTTCGTCAATCATTTGGTTAATTTTTGTCTCCGTTTGCATCTTTTTCTTATTCTAGAACTTCTATTTTTCTCATGAATCTCTTTTCCAAAATGTGTATATTTTCCCTCATTTTCTATATAGTTTTTCTCTTTTTTTCCCTTTTTGATTTAATATAATCTTCAACCTGATCTCCTAAGGCACCAGCTTAAGCATCTATAGTACTAACTTTCTCTTTCACTTCATCTATTCAATTTTTAAATTAAAAAAAAAAAATCGTGGTTTTAGTGCCAGGAACTGTGCTGGGTGCTATATTTGGATTTCTGTACATGTTCTTTTACTTCTTTTAAATGTAGTTTTGAAAGAAGCATCTCTATTTCTTTGGTAGTCTATTCTGATTTTTGTTTATTCTGCTCTCTGGCTTATTTGCCCTTTTAATGGGATGCCATTTTTCTGTGTCTGCTAATCAGGACAGCATCCATGGGAGTGCTTCAGAGAGTAAATGGAGGGAGCATCCATCTCTGCACTATGGCTTGCTGAACATACAGCAGACTGTCCATCTCTACTCTCTCAGTGAGTGAAGACAGAGCATCTTTGCTCTGTGATCTCTTTGTGTTCTCTGAATCTCAGAGGTAGAGATGAGTAAACCCAAATGTTCACCTCCTCTGCAGATTCTTAGGGTCAGGGAGACCCTGGAGTCCAGGAGAGCTGAAATGGACTTTCTCCTTAGGGAGGGCTGCTTTCAGATCCTTTCCTTGGGCTTTTGTACTGAGCCCTAGAGTACTGACGCAAAGTGGAGAGAGTAGGGTAACAGGTCTTGGCTCATCCCTGCCTAGTGGCCCACAAGAAGAGGCTGAGTTGGAGTTGGAGCACTGAATGGAAGTGTGTGGGATGTCTCAAGCCACCGTTTTCCCAGAGTTCTCTTTAATTTTGTCTTTTTCGGGCAGTATTTTTGAAAGCTCATCATCTCGAACATATTACTAGTCCTGCCTTTTCTACTAGTTAATAGTGCAAGTTTGTACTCTTTGGGCCTCTGAGTCCCCATCACTGAAATAACCAGGCCTCTTCCCTGAATCTAAGATGTCCTCCCTCTTCCAGCGTGCCAGTTGGCTCAGTTGTGTAACTGCCATATAGTCAAGTGAGAATTGCCATTCCCTGTATCAGCTCTGAGTAAGAAAATTATTTTGGAGTAAAACTTGGCAAAACAAGATCTTGAGCTGCCAACAAATTATTCTGCAAGATTTCAAAACATTAAGTTTTCGCATTCACTCTCAAAGTCAAGCCAATTTTGCTTAAAGGAACACTATTGTTTGAGCTGAAAAAAATCAAATCTAAATTGTGGTTATGCATCTGGCATTTCTAATATAAGTATGAAAGCAATAGATTTGCCTGTTTTTTGCTAAATCACACAGGCTGCAAAAAGTATATACACATATGGAATTGCTTTTCACATTCAAAAAGTTAAACTCAAATTGTAACTGCAAAGACTTGTTTCTTAGAAGTATGAGGAGAAAATGCCTAAGAATTTTTAGAGTGCATTATTCTTTTGTAGAGATAGCTTTTCCCTTTGTTTTTCATTGTTCCTTTTAGGTTATATTTAACTGTAGACAGTTATTGAAGAAGCCACAAACCTAAGTACCAGGTGCACCCTCTTAATGCCTCATATGGAGCATTTTAGTAATCCCTTTGACTCCAGTATGATTTCTCCGCCTGTAGTGTCCTTCCTGTCTCCTTCCTGTTCCTATAATTCCAAGGTATAGTGGCCTTTCAATTTCTAGCATTGACTCTTTTGATTCTAGTGGCGATAAATGTGGGATTGGAGAATTTAAACTTAGGAACAATGGCCTCAAATACAGAATTATAGATGACTCCGTCATATGTGTAGCCTTTTACCCGTCTATCCTAGATTATAAGCAGCTTGAGGGTGGGATCTTTGGCTCTGTCGTCTTTGATCTTTTAAAGGAATAGGACCAGTCCCTTACATGATGAATGTTCATTAGCTTGCATCAAAAGTACTTGAGTCCCTAAATATTTTTTCTGTTTACTCACTTATCCTTAAGTATATATTTGAGAGCCCATGAACTAAGGTTAAATTCCCCCAAATCCATTAAAGTCAATTAGACTAAGCCCTGTTTCCATGATGTCCAATCAGAAGGGTTAATAATAGAATCCAAAGTTTGTGGTAGGTAGCAGCTGCTCTTCCTCAAATGCAGTTTAAAAATGCTTACCATCACGTCCACTACTACTTCATTACTGAATGTTCACACACAGACATTAAATTTTATCTACTGAAAAGTGGGAAACTATACTAAAGGCAAAGAATAAAGCCAAATTGTATGATGATTTTCCTTGACCTGGAATGGACAAAAGCAATTCTTGATTTAAAAGTTTTTGTGTTTTTTTTTTTGACCTTTTGATGTCCTAGACTGTAGTTTAAGTGATTGATAGATTGGAATCAATTGTATGCACTCTAACTATCCCTGCTATTGCTTCTGTGCAGTTGTGCTGCAGTGGCAAATGAAGGATTAGAGGACAGCTCTGGGGGCAGTGAAAATACACATCAATCTGTTGCCGCTGCAGGGTAATATGGATGATGTAAAGCCTGGGTAGCCAAAGATCATAGGACATTGTTCTTCCAGAGGGAAGGGTCATTCTGAGGAGAACTAACAATAACAACAACTATTTTGTTCTCATTTGTGGCTGTCCAGCTGTCTTTCACTCCTTCTACTACACACACACACACACACAGCAAAATATTGGATCTTAAGAATTATAATAAGCTGTTGATTATCAAATTGCTATAAAATGACAGTATATACCATTTCATGATGGCCAGCATAGGTTAGGTCTGGCAAGAAAAGCTCTTGTTCTTAATTCTAGGCAGTTGTCATTTTGCAGAATCCCCTGCCTCTTTCATTTCTGCTGTTTGCTGTTACAGAAGAGAAGTGAAGATTTCCTCCCAGTCTTTTCCCTATGCAACTCACATCAGTTATGGAGGATTCATTGGGTCTGTTACCAGCAGGAATGTTCGCCAAATTAGTGACTGAGAACTCTGGAAAAAGGAATTTTCTGGGGATTTGCAGAAGTGGGAGTTGTATTTGTTTGCTTCGTTTTTACTGTTGTTCCTCTTGAGGAGAAAAAAAACAGCAGCCCTTGGAAAAGATTGGGAGACAGAGGCCTCCTTCTCTTCTCTCCTTCCTTCTGCTGACTTTGGATTATTTGGCAGATCAGATTTGAGATTGTGAAGGAGGCAGGAGAACACTCCTGTTGTTTCAGCTATTGAGGAAACAAAACACAAAGCTGAATCTTCTGGAGGGACCCAAGAATCTGGAGCGTGGGTCCCGTTGAGCTAAGGTAGAGAAAGGGAGAGAACACCTATGGGACAAGACACTGCCTTGCCTTTTGAGCATCATAAATTAGGAGGAGGACATTTATTTTGTTTTTTGTTTGTTTTATTGCATAGGTATATGTGTGTATTTGCTCTTGGATTCAGCTTCCACATATCATCTGCAGATGTAATATTTCTTAAGTTGTTTTCTAAATACCAAGGCTGTAAAATCTGGTTAAAAGCGTGAGTTTTGGAGTCAAAAGACCTGGGTTTGAATTTCAACTCTGCCACTTACTGTCTGAATGACCATCCATTCTAGAGCCACAGAGAGCTGACTTCAGTCCTGGCTCTGCCACTTACTAGTTGTGTGACCCTAAGCAAGCTGCTTAAAACTTCCTAAGTATCAATTTCCTCATCTGTAAAATGGAGATAACAATAGCACCTAATAGTAGGACTGTGGTAAAGATTTAATTAAATAACACATGTATACTTAGAGAACTTTCAGAAATGAGGCTTATATACAATAAATGCTCAGTAAACATTAACATTCTATGAGTTTAACTATGCATGCATGCCTGGGGAGAAAATTTGCCATCTAGTACTTTATTCTGAGTGACACCTGGTAGTTACTATGTAAAATGAAGTGTGATACCTCTTTCCTCCATGCCCCATAGCACACACATGAACGTTCTCTCTCCCTCTCCCTCTCCCTCCCTCCCTCCCTCCCTCCCTGTCTCTCTCTCTCTTTCTTTCTCTCTCTCTCTCTCTCTCTCACACACACACACACACACATACACTCGCCATGCATGTGCACACACACACATAAGGAATTTGAACCTTTATAGCAGAGCTACAGATACATGGATTATACCTATAAGTAACAGGCCATGGTTGTGATTTCAGTCATTGAACTTAGGGTGAATCAAAACTGTTCCCTAGAACTTCAACCTAGAGTAATGAACATTGCCCTTAGAAGACCTCCCTCAGCAAACATTTGTGCCTAAAAAGTCAAATAGTACTCTTCTTATTTTCTGTCAAATTTTAGCAGCCTACTGCCCAAACAAACATTAATTAATAGATTCATTTGAACCCCCTCCTTGAGATTCTTGAAATCCCCGCTGTATGTTAATTTACCCATGTCTGAAAAAGGAAGAAAAGAGGAAACTCTTGATGACTTCTTTTTGCTCAGCTGCTCTGGAAAACCATTAAGTTAGGATGTAATTGCTATTGGTGACACCTCTGCTCAAGCTATAGTGAAGTACATCTGTACATACATGAAACCCCAGGAGGAAAGAACCCTCAGACAACACTGGAGCTTTGGTCAGGCCTTGCCAGGAAACCACACAATCCTCATGGACCACTGAGAATAGGTGCAGACTTTCACAGATGCAACTGCTTCAGAATGGTGACTGTCTATGTAGTTCATACAATCAATTTCAGCCCCCTTCTCCCTGACCCCTTTTATTCCCTAAAGGGGAATATGCTTGTAAAAGTCAGAAGTGTCCAAACAAGAGGGGGAAGACATGATAGCATGGAGAGGAGACAGAGGATCAGGGGAGAGGAAAGAAAAACAAGAGGAAACCATATTGCAGTGGTTTATAACTGCTTTCTCATAAATATTTCAGCAAGTGCAAAGTCTCTGATTAATTTTTACAGTTCCCATTCATTTCTTGCTAATACAGCTAACAGCAGATGCTCATTGAAGCATATTTCGGGATGGCATATGACCTCTGCTCCTTTGTTAGTATCTGATATATGAGGACAATGGCACCAAGCAAAGAAGTTCTTGGCTAGCAACTTTATCACCCAAAATAATGTCCACCTTTTCTGCAACTGTGGTTGCAAGAGATCAGCTAGTTTGTTTATAACCCACTCTAAGGAAAGGACAGCTAGCTATGGACAAAGGAGGAAGCGTGAACTCTGAAAGAAGAAA
The DNA here is from genome assembly GCF_965194825.1 of Balaenoptera physalus. Lineage (NCBI taxonomy): Eukaryota > Metazoa > Chordata > Mammalia > Artiodactyla > Balaenopteridae > Balaenoptera > Balaenoptera physalus. Next base: position 58,125,134 of record NC_138886.1, read on the forward strand.
GCACAGAGATGTTTCATAGTTTTCTTTTATAGTAGACTCAAGATTGCTCAGTGACAGGCCTCGTGGAACTAAATTCCTAAAAGCTAACCTTGCACGTATGTCCTGTTTAATCTGTACACACAATTATAATTATGACCTGTCAAGTGGTAGATGAAGAGATGTGCCACAGACATTTCTCTTCAAGGAGAGACTAGCTGCCCAGCTGTGGGCAGTGTGGTCAACCAATAGCCTCCAGCTGGCAGCTCCTTCAGGGTGGACCTCAGCTGCAAAGAGCCTCTTCATCCGAGGTCACAGCCCACACAGTGACTGAGTGTGTGTGTTTGTGTGTGTGTGTGTGTGTGTGTGTGTGTGTGTGTGTGTGTGTTGGGGGTGGGGGAGTATAAAAATCCAGGCATTTTGGCCCATAATGCATAAGACCATCTCTACCAAGCAATATTTACTCCAGACGTCCCCTACCCCCACTCTGGCTTAGGTTGGCTCAAGTTTTTTGGACCTACGTGAGAGTTTGCAGTCTTTCTCTTCCCAAATGTGCTTCTTCTTCCTAACTTTCATAGATGTTGATCCCTAATAAACACCTTGCACCCCAAAATGTCTCAGCATCTTTTTCTGGAGATTCCAAGCTGCAGCTAGACATGGTTGTGTTTTCTCACTGGAGCACTGTTTTTTGTTTTCTTTTATCCAGAATCTAAGGAGCCCCTAGGACTCTAAGGTACAGAGTTTGAGACCACCACTGCACTAAGATGAGAAGTAGAAGTAGTAAGGAATCTCCAACCATTTCGTTAGTGTGCAAGGTTAATTTAGGGGTGGCAGTGTGAGTCCATACAAGATTAAGTGAGGGCTGTTCATTTATCAGCCTACTGAGGACTCGCCTTAGTATATGGAGTTGGGAATATAAATACTGTATAAACCAGGCAACCCCTGACTTCTAGAGGACCACAGTCTAGGAGAGCATAAGAGACCAGACACTGGTCTTTGTTCTCTGGAAAAAAAAGTGAAGAGTATAGGATTGAAGGAAATACAGTAGACAGGATAAAGACAGGGAGACATAGTGGAGAATGGATGGCAGAGGAGAAAGAGAAATTAACATCAGCTTAGCCTCCAAAGACATCAGATAATTCATTAGAGGAGAAATTTTTTTTTTCTGACTCAATCTTCATATTAGCGTTTTGAGACTAAGTTATATTTCTAATGAAAGTCATTAAATATTGCATATAAAAGTGGGGAAAATGTGGAAAATAGGGAGGAAGAAACCTCTTCAGTCTCCTTAAAGAGTCTGTGAGTAACTTTCCATCTAATTCAAACACCATTTTCCTGTGTCTCCTCATTTGCTGTGTCTTTTTTAGGTTCCCCTCCCTTTTTGTTTAACCTTACTCAGCATGGATTCCATACTTCCACCCAAATGCATTAGCATTCCTTCTGTTCGGGAGAACCAGCCGTTTGCATTTTGTCTCTTTGGTTCAGGCAGGTGGGAGCAGTGTGGCCAAACCAGTACAGTCAGAGACTTGGATGAAATCTAGCTTACTGCTGGGACCCTTGTGTTATATCAAAGTGAATGCTGGCCAATGTCAGCTAAGAATACATACAAATTAAGTGCAGACATGAGGACAGATCAGAGGAGAAGAATCAGGAAAACTGTAGTACTAAGGAATGTTTAGGTTAGTGAACTGATTCAAAATAATTTAAAAATAAGTCAGGTTTGAAGGAAAATAGCTTAAGGAGTAAATATAGGGGAAAAAAGACAGAGGAGGCTAGGAAAGATTAAGAAGTTAGACAAGAGAATAAACAGATTGGGAAAATGTTAAGAATTATTAACAAATAAAAAGGTAGGAAAAATAAGACAGGATAACAGAAAAACTTTTGTTGCTAAAGACTTTAATTTTTAGTGCACTTCAACCTACTATCTGACTTTTTTCTTACAGTATACTATGAAAACAGTAGAGAATTAATTTTTGTGTTCATTTTTAATGAGGATACTGAGGTTGAGAGAGGCTAAAAAGTCCATTGTTATAAATTGAACCTCTAGTTAGAGAAAAAGCTGAGATCTGTGTCCCATTCTTTTGAGTCTGAGCCTAAGATCTCTTCTACCCATTAGACCTTGATGAATGTCGTCTAGGACTGAGGAGGGTGAATACTGAGCTGCCAGGACCCCCATTCTTTTTACAACCCATAGAAAACTTGAAAGAAAATAAAGAACTTTGTCCTTAGAAACAAGCCATCTGTTACAGAGCAGAGCAAAACAGCTAGGCACTTGTGAGCCTCACATAAGTTCTGCCAGAGTCTGGCTGGGCAGCCTCTGTTGCAAGCTGTTTAATCTCTAATTCCTGTGAATCAGGAACAATATCAACTGGTTGATGACGAGTTTGGAGACATCTAGGGCAAAGTAAATGCAACAACAAACTCCAACTTAGCGCTAGCCAAGACCAGCTCTCCGCATTCTTTCTCTCTTGGGGGCAGATCCTTGAAGGTTTACCATTAGCGTGATGCATGTATTACCAAGAACAGTATTCATGCCATTTAGTTTTTTGTTTTTTAATTAGTAAGAATAAGAATGATCATTCTCACCTCGAAAGAAACATACAGTAAAATCAGAGCTTGTTTTTATTTTTGTTTGCCCAACATTTTATCAATCCCTTATAATGCACCTCAGCAGTATCAAGGAGTAATAATGCCTTTCTTTTATTTCTTACTCTTTGTTTTTAACTCTTCTTAGTCTCATCCAAGTTATAAAAATGCTGTTTTGAAATTATTAGAAGACATGATAAATTATTTTCGAAAGTTTTGCATTTTGCCAAAATAATAGAAGAACTCAAAGATGGGCATTTTGTGTTAAACATATGTGATCTATTTTGATGAAGTACAATGCAAAATTGCACCTGTGGATTTCCAGGCATGGTTCTGCCTCAGGGACTTTGCAATTGCTATTCCTTCTTCCTAAACATCTTTACTGTAGATATTTATCTCTCTTGCTCCCTCACTTCCTTCAAGTTTTTACTCAAATCACATGTCTTAGTTAAGTCTCTCCTAACTACCCTGTCTAAGATTCTAACCTTCCCTAACATTCTCTACTCCCTTTTTATACTTAATTTTTCCCATAGAAATCATTGAATTCTAACAAACTCTATAATTTACTTATAAGCTAGTGGTGGTAGACTAGAGGGATTGAGAACATGAACAGACACTGGAGCTAGTCTACCTGCGTTCGAGTTATGGCTCCACCTCTTACTAGCGCTGAAATCTTGAGCAAATTGCTAACTATTATCTATAAAACAGGTATGGTAATAAAGCTAACTCATCATGCTACTGTGGGGATTAGATCAATGCCTAGAGATAATAAGCACCACATAAATGTTAGTAATTAAACATTTTTTTCCTGAAATTAGAATGTATATTCCATGAAGGTGGCTGATTTTCTCTCTTTTGTTTACTAATGTATCCTCAGCAAATAGATTAGTTTCTGGCTCATAGTAAATGCTCAATAAATATTTATTGAAGAACTGAAGGAACAATGGAAAAATGCATGGAAATGGAGCTGGTCCTTTTTGTGTACCGGGATGAGAATCTATAGTTAAACCATATTTGGCTGCACACAAAAGCATTAAACTGAGTTTTAATTTCTCACCTATCTTCGCATTTTAAATTTAAAAGTCCCCCAATGTTTCTAAGGTAGAGAATTGACATATTAAACTTTTCCCTTTTTATCCAGATGTTCTGGTATCCAGGTTTGTGAGACCAAAAAAAAAAAAAAAAAGAATAGAAAATAAAGAAAGAAAAAGAAGAGAAAAGTTATACTAGGTGAAATTGCAGAATATGTAATTCCCATAATTTCCTCAAGGGCAGAAACTCCTTTTTTATGTCTGTATATCTGGGAAAATTATTCAGCAGTAGGAGCACAGCTCCACCAGGGAAGGGAAGAGTATAACGATTGCCGGAGAAGGAGCAGGATGAGAAAGTCCAGGACGGAAGAGTTAGGCATTCAAGGTGGAAGTTAAGCAAGGGGAATAAGACAGGTACCCAGTGCATATAACTGGTATTGCAAGATAATATTTTGGTATATTTACCAATATGTTTCTCCTTCTCAGGGCTCTTCCTATGATATATTACAAAAGAAAAAAAGAGTCAAAGCTCAGCTTTTAAGTGTCAAAATAAACTTTTTAAAAAATATGGTAGAGAGTGATGTGAGAGAAAAAGAGATATGAGTTTCAAAAGCCTTGGTTTTTCTTTTCAAAATCCACAGCCCCGAGGAATACTGGGCGTAACATTTATGCACTAAGCAGTAGATGGGGGAAAAATACAAAGCTAGCAAGAGCTAGTTCTTCCCACCTCATCTCTCCTCTGCCTCCAGCAAGGTTATATTTCTTTAGGCTGGATGAGAGAGTTAAACCAGAGGAAAGCAAGGTTTTAGACACATGAGGAAGGGTCCTGTGCCTCTGTTTTTCCATCCTATTGAAACTTCAGAAACCCAAATAAGTCTGGGAGGACTGATGGTAGGATAGATCAGTGCCTTACTTCCTAACTGGACTTGGAGGAGGCAGCCGGCTTTGGCTGTTTCCTCTGTGCCATGCAGAGGAGTAGAGATGGCCAGAAAGATTCTGGTTCACTGTAAGGTAACCTTATGAAATTCCTGTGTCCTGAGCATGGTGTTAGGATCCTCAGAACTTTCACCACATGCCTGAGAGTGGTATAAATTCAGCCCAAAGAGCATTGGTCTATAAGGCCTTGTAATCTGAAGAGGGACGTGTATTAACAGTGTCTTTTATTTTATGTATTACGGTACTTTAATACCAGTGTCCTTGTGGATCCTGGAGGGACTGTCCCTCCCAGGTTTAGCCAATTCCTAGAGATATTAAGCAACTTGCTAGTCCAGATAGCCAGGTTTTCAAGTGCAGACCAACCAATCCAGAGCCCACGCTCCCAACCACCTTTCCTTTTTAAAATCTTACACTCTACGCCACTATCCACCTATCCTAATCACCCCATGGCCAGGTACCAGACAACTAGGGAGAGTTCCTGTGTCCCAGAGCCGGCTGAAATTATTCAAACCAGCCAATCCTAAGCCTGCTTAACCTGCTTCACTCCTTTCTTCCTACAGAAACCACAATAAGATCTCTCGTCCATGGTTTTCACCTCTCCCTCTGCCTCCTGGAGACCCTAGTGCTTCCTCATGTGGCCCCCATGGCATGTGGTGTGCCTCTTCCTTTTGGAATCTGTGAGTAAACAAACTATCTTTACAATGGCAGTTATATCCTGATCTGTTGGCCTGACCATAGCTAAATAATAATAAAACCTATATTAAAACAGGAAGTACATTGAGATCAATAAGCAGAAACCAGAAGGAATGTTAAGGCCAGTGGACAGATCAAGACCAAGGACCTGTTAGTTTCTCCCCTGATACATGACACTACAGGAGCCTTCCTAAACAGAGACACAACCTGGGAATGGAGGGAAACATCCTGATTTGATGGAGAAAGCTCTAAAATCAATGAGATAATCCTGAATGTATTATGAATAAGCTGAGATGAATCTGAATTGGCTGTGATTTAGTTTTTACCACCTACCAGAAAGCAGGCCTGAAACAGAAATCAATTTAAGTTATAGAAAAGTAAAGGAAGTTATACATCATGTACCTTTGAGCTTATAGACTGCAATTTGGATACTGGGATGGATAGAAGAAGGATTTGATATAGAAATAAAGAAAAAACGGAGTTCATCCAACTAGAGCAGAGGTTGGCAAACTTTATACCCCATGGGCCAAGTCCAATATGTTTCTGTAAATAAAGTTTTGTTGGAACAGAGCTGCATCCATTCATATACATATTATTTATGGTTGATTTCTAGCTACAAAGGCAGAGTTGAATAGCTGTGATAGAGACTATGTGTCCAACAAAGACTCAAATATTTACTATTTGGCCCTTGACAAAGAAAGTTTGCCCTGAACTAGAGTACAGTCTCAACAAAGGCTAAATTAATTTTGTGATTGTGGTCCACTGACATGCAGTTGTTTAAATTTCTCCTACTGGGAATAAGCTTGACCTCAAAATCTAGGGTGGTTGGCCCAGTTGCAGAGGTTACGAGAAATATGAGAAATAGGCACATGAAATAGGTGGCACATTATTACAGTTGCCCTCAGAGCGCCTCATGTAATCCTTTTCATGTGTTGGGTGTCTATTTATACTTGATGATTTGATTTTATATCTGGAAAGTGTATGTTCTGAGTTATCCTTGGGCATATATCTGTATATAAGTGGTTATAGTAGCTGGGTAACCTTATCCCCTGAATTCCAGTTCTCCAAAGATGAAAGGACAGACCAGGAAATCAGGTGGAGTAGGTTTTGGTTTTGGTTTTGTCACACTTTCTGAGTGACTTTGTTCAAATCCCCTAAACCAGTGTTTTCACTGGAGGGGAGGCGATAATTTGTTCCTCCATCCTAGGGGACGTTTGGCTATATATCGGGAGACATTTTTGGTTTTCACCACTGGGGGGAGGCTGGTACTATAAGCAGGATTGAGGCAGATGGTACTCTAGGTGGATAGAGACCAAAGATGCCGTTAAGCATCCTACAGAGCGCAGGATAGCCCCAGACAAATGAAGTCATCCTAAGTCAGGACCTCAGAGTGACAGTAGCACTCCCATACTCACTGACGCACTATTCACCATAGCCAGGATATGGAAACTACTTAAATGTCTATTGATGGATGAATGGATTAAAATATATGGTATATACATAGAATATTATTTAGCCTTAAAAAAGAAGGAAATCCTTCAATATGCAACAACATGGATGAAACTTGACGACATGATGCTGAGGGAAATAAGCCAGTCATACAAAGACAAATACTGCATGATTCCGCTTATATGAATTATCTAAACTAGTCGAACTCACAGAAGCAAAGAATAGAATGGTGGTTTCCAGGAGCTAGGGGAAGGGGGGAAATGGAGAGTTGCTAGTTAACGGGTATCAAATTTAAGTTATGCAAGATGAATAAGTTCTAGAGATCTGTTGTACAACACTGTGCCTATAAATAACAATACCATATTGTACACTTTAAAATCTGCTAAGAAGGTAGATCTCATGTTAACTCTTCTAATAACCACAGTGAAATAAAAACAAATTATCTAGCCTACAATGTCAACAGTGCTAAGGCTGACAAAACCTGATTTAGAGATTTTTGGAGTTCAATTTCCCCCATCTACCTATGTGTCCCACCTCACACCAGTTTTTCTAAGATAAAATGAGATAATGATGTAAAAGTGTCCATAATACTAAATAACAAATATATTCTATTCTCATTATTCATTGTAAATAATAATTTACTATAATAATATTCATTGTCAAATACTAAGTATCCCTGCTAACATGGTAAATAGGCCACAACTTGCTCTATAACCAGATTATTCCATTTTACTGGAGATAGTCCTAATAGCTCATACCAAAATTGACCTGTGTTCTCACAGCTCAGGGAACATGACTCCATTTTAGCATTTACTACATTGTATTATTTATGTATCTTCTTATATATACTATTTTTCTCCTTGAGAGTCTGGATTGCACCTTACTTCCCATGGTGCTAGCCTGAAATCAATGCTCAATAAATAGTAGGAGTAGGTTATTTGAAATGTCCAGTTATGTATGGATGTCTGTTGTTGAAACCATCATATCACTTAGGAATGCTCTCAGCTGCAAGTCACTGCAAACTTGACTTACATTCCGCAAGGAAGGGAGGGGTTGGATGTAGATTGTCGCAGACCCAACAGTTTGAGACTTGATATGTCAGCACTAACATCTCTCAGTTCTTTGGCCTTTTCATTTTAGCTCTAGGTATCACTGACCACGCTCAAGGTAGAAAGTAGAGGAAGTGAGGGGCATTGCTTAGGCTGCGTCTATCCTTTAATTTCAGTAAACAATAACTTTCCTAGAAGCTTCCCTGATTGAATTTTGCATATATGTCATGATCTGGAAGTGGCTTACATACAAACCCCTCTCTGCAAAAAAGGCTGGGAAAGTATGTGCATTTCCAGTCTCTATATTGGAATGTTCAAGGGAGAAGGGGGCTGACAATGGTTTTGAGGACCATCCACACTAGATTCCTTAGGTAGTAAGGGCATAGTAGTCATTTTGAAATAAACATGCTATTCATGGAGCTGGGAATTAAGAAGGAGAGTTAGACATTTAAACTACTTATAGATATCTGAGAGATAATACTGATATCAGTTAAAGATGAAAGCTCCCTCTAATTTTATATTCCCATTAAACACAAAATGAGTCCCAAAAGGTTTACTGTAAAGCATATCAAATACCAAGAGTACAGAAATGTTCAATTTTACTTTTTTTAAAAGTATCAATATGTTTATCATCTGTTACTTTAAATAAAATCATTAATAAAGAGGAAGTAGCAAACCTTTGTCATTTCGGGGGATTCTAATATATAATCCCTTCTCCCATTTGGAGGTAACAGCCCACGGATATAGCATTGAAGGGGATGGTGTCTTTCCTCCATTGTAGAACCTGAACAGGAAAGATGCTTCGTCTCTCTATGGCTTCATAGCAGGGCACAAGCAGCCACAAGACCTTGTCTCTGCCAGCTGGACCTTCTTACCTGGGGCCTTGAGTTCCTTAACGAAAAGAGGCATAGGAATTATTCCTGGTTGCTGTGAGAGTGACCAGGAGCAGTGGGGATCTGCATCAGTGAAAGGCTTTCCTTGCCAGAGAGTTCCTGTGTTTGCTGTGTTCTTTCCAGAAAAAAAAAAGAAAGAAAAAATTCCTTTTTTTGTTTAAAATATCCAAAATCTTTACAAACAAGACCCTTGACTGATAGCGTAACTGTTGGTAAATAAGCATATTTCTGCTCACAAAGTTAAGGTCAAATAGAGTTTATGAAGTTGTATGACAAAAATAGGTTTGCATCATATTTTTTTTCTACTTGCAAACTAAAGGTAAGATTGTTAGTAAGAAGTAGACAAAAGACCCCAGATAGAAGAATGGAAATATAAATAGTCTCCAATCTGGCATTTTGGAATTTGAGGCTTGTATAGTGTGAACAAAACAAACTCCTGCTGCTTCCACAAATTCTTCGAACAATTTCCCCCTTAATTCCTTATCCAGCAGTGGGTTTGTCTATTAACCACTTTCATGTACAAAATGTATTTCCTTGGTTCCTTTCATTAAATTTTTCCTTTGTTATTACCAGTTGAGAAATTAATGCGAACAGACTCTCCCGTCCAACCATAGCAAATACATAAAACCAAAAAGAGCAGCTTTGATAAAACTAGCATAGATGGAGCTAGGACTTCAAGAATCAGAGCTAACACACACAGTGATGATGGAAACATCTTATCCACATCTGATTTGCTCACATATAGTTATTTAGATAGCAAATAACACATTCCTGGATAGGGAGCCTCCAATGTGATTTCAATCTCATAGTCCAAGTAAATATGAAATGACTGCCAGCCCAGCAGACATAAATCTCTACTATCTGATTTTCATCACAGTCTCTGCATTGGGGAAAATGTGAGTGAAAAGGCATTTTCTCCTACCTTGTTTAGTACACAACTACATGGTTTAAAGAAGATAAGAATTTCAAATTGTTAGAATAACATTACTCAAATGATTCTGTGAGAAACTAAAACATTCCCATTTCCGCAAACGTAGGCACAGAAATAAAAAAGAAAAAGAAACAGTAGGAATGAAAAATGTTAATTGTTTCATGTTCTTTAATTTTGGGCTTAATGACCACAGGCTGTGTGCCACTAGTAAAATACTCATTTGGAGAAAAAGACTGTTGCATGACATATTTCCAATTAAGGACAATTTAAACTAATTCTAAGAAAACTCTTACATACTGAGCATGCCATAAACTAAGCAATCCACTTAGAAACCAAATGAACATGTATGAGCCATGTGGGTGAGTTATGATTGCCCTGGGGGTCCTAGTTTTACTTTTCCTTGTCCTTGTAGGATTAAATAATTGTTGTGACTTAGCTAACTGACAAACGGCTATAGCAGTCCAATCAGGCCTCTGGGTTCAAAGAAATTCTATTGCTGTGAAAATACTCAGCCATCTGAGTAACAGGAAGTGTCCATAGGGGCATTTGCTAACTCATTCATCACCCCCAAGACGCTGATCTCTGCTAACCCGTTTGCCTCACACTAGCACCTGTTTATGTCCTTGGCCCCAAGATAGAAGGCTCGTCACTTAACCAGTTGCTCCGTGCCAGATTTTCAGTCACCTCTTCTCTTTGCTCTGCTGTAAATTCATCTGTTTCTTAAACCTTCCCAGAGCACATCCAATCCATTCAGCATCGTTCCCTGGGAATATCTTTGCTTATGGCAGCAGTGGGTGGAGGAAAGGTCTTGCTACTATTTTATGAATGTATCGTAATGCTTTCTTTTCCAGGGGATGGGAAATTCCTTAAGGACAGGGCCCATCTCTTCTTCCTTCTTCACTTCCCAGGATGACACAGCAGGAATATAGAGAATATAGCCTAGTAGGGAAAAGTTGTTTTCCTAAGACAATCATTCCTACTTTCTATTTCTAGTTGCCCAAAGGCTTAGCCAGGTTGCTCCCTGCTATTCGATGAGAAGTATTCCCTCCATCTCTCTGCCTATTTCCTCACATATTAGAAAAATTTACAACTTTGACAGGCATTTGGGACTATTCACTCTTGGAGGTTTCCAACTGTTAGCAGAGAGGGAGCTATTTCTTCAAACTAATTCTTATCTGTAATCCTGATAAAGCACTAAACACAAATTCCAGTTGTTCTTTAATTGTGTGTTTATATGTTTAACAGCCACAAGGGCTGGGCCCATGTTTTTTGTTTACCTTTGCGTCTCAAACATTAGCCTAGAAACTAGTGTGTTGTAGACACTGTATATTCATATATTCAGCAAATACAGTGAATATCCACTAAGTGCCAGCACTTGTCAAGGTGTTGGGAAGACAGTAGTGAACAAAAGATGCATATATTCCCGACTTCTTGGGCTTAGATTGTGACTTATAAAAGAGTAAGGGCTAAGACTAAGCAATGCTTACTCTGTTCCTGATACTTTTTTAGGAACATTACATACATTTTTGACATTTAATCTTCGTACTAACCTGTAAGTGAGGTACTATTAAATATCCCTAGTTTTCAGATGTGGCAACTGAGATGCTTTGTTGAATAAATAATACGTATGTAACAAATATGTTATAATATATTTTATTATACCATAATATATAGCACATATTTATTAAGTGATGTAACATACATATACATAAATGCATACTATAACATATAACATATAGCATATGCCATACATAATACACATAAATATATATTTATGCATGTGTAAATATGCACATATATGCATATATAAAAACAAATACATATGTACACATATACATATATAACATTGATAAAGATGTTGCCGCTCTAGTTTACATGTTTGGCGGCTAAACCCTGCTGGACTGTCCCTTCGTCCTCACCCACCTTCCCCACATCTCCTGAGGTACCTCCTCAGAGCTCAGTTTGAAAACCACTCATCTAGCCTTAGCTTTTCATTTTATATGTGGAGATGCTAAGATTCAGATAGGGAAAGTGACTTATTTAAGGTCTCACAACTAATTAATGGCTGAGCCAAGGTTAGAACTCTCCAATTTTCAGATGAAAAAATTGAAGCTCAGGGATGTTGTCACTTATTAAAGAGCTCACAGGCAGTAAGTGGTGAAACTACAATTAAATTATGATTTGCCTCATTCTTTCCTGTGTTTATTTCTCTAAGCTCCTGACACGCTGGCCTCAACTTTCCTCTATAGATGTATTCCGGGCATCCTGCATTCCAAGACTCTCTGGTCTCAGTTTGTTATCCCCCAAATAGACTGGCAACCTGCTCTCACACACTCTTCCTTTTTATTTTGTTAACCTCTTTTCTTGCCCAGAATGTGCTTTCCTCCTTCTCCATGTGCCAAGCTCCTAGTCATCCTGCAAGAACCAGCACAAATATCACTTTCTTTTGAAGCCTTTTCAATGCTCCATACCCTGATCCCATTACCTCTTCCATGTGTTCAAGGCCAGTTTCATGGCTGTTCAGTCCAAGGGACCTGCGCTTGGTTTAATGCCTTTTGAAATTCTTAAGAATTTATGAACAAGAACCCTGCATTTTCTTTTCTTTTTTCTATTTTTAATAGTATTTATTGTTTTCTTTCTAATTCTATAAGCAATACATTTTCGTAACAGACAACTAGAAATGCATAAAAACATAAAGTAAAAAATAACATTCACCCAATAATCCCCCCCACAGAGATAACCCATTAGCATTTTGATGCATTTCCTCACAGTGTCTCCATATTGTTTTATAACTGAAGTATAATTTTCCTACAACACTATGTTAGTTCCAGGCACACAAAATAGTGATTTGACATTTCTATACATTACAAAATGATCACCATGATAAGTCTAGTTACCATCTGTCACCATTCAAAGATATTACAATATAATTGCCTATATTCACCATGCTATACATTTCATCCCCCTAACTCATTTATTTTGTAACTAGAAGTTTGTAGCTCTTAATCTCCCTCGCCTATTTCACCCATCCTCCTACTCCCCCCTCCACTCTGGCAGCCGCCTATTTATTCTCTGTATCTACGTGCCTGTTTCTGTTTAGTTATGTTTGTTCATTTGTTTTGTTTTTTAGAGTCTACATGTAAGTGAAATCATACAGTATTTGTCTTCCTCGGAGTTATTTCACTTAGCATATACTCTCTAGGTCCATCTGTGTTGTTTGAAATGGTAAGATTTCATTCTTTTTTTTTGGCAAGCTAATATTTCTTGTGTATGTGTGTGTGTGTGTGTGTGTGTGTGTGTGTGTGTGTGTGTATATACACACCACATCTTCTTTATCCACTCATCTATTGATGGACACTTAGGTTGCTTCTATATTTTTCTATCTTGGCTATTTAAATAATGCTGCAATGAACACAGGGGTGAATATATCTTTTCAAAGTAGTGTTTTTGTTTTCTTAGGAAAAATACCCAGAAGTGGAATTGCTGGATTGCATGATAGTTCTCTTTTTAAATTTTTGAGGAATCTCCACACTGTTTTCCATAGCAGTTGCACCAATTTACATTTCCACCAACAATGCACAAGGGTTCCCTTTTCTCCACATCCTCGCCAACACTTGTTATTTGTAGTCTTTTTGATAATAATAGCCATTCTAACAGGTGTAAGGTGATATCTCATTGTGGTTTTGATTTGCATTTCTCTGATGATTAGCAATGTTGCACATCTTTTCGTGTGTCTGTTGGCCATCTCTGTGTCTTCTTTGGAAGAATGTCTATTCAGGTCCTCCTCAGTTTTTAATTGGGTGGTTTGTGTTTTTGATGTGGTTATATGAGTTCTTTGCATATTTTGGATATTAACCCTTTATCAGATATACCATTTGCAAATATCTTCTCCCATTCGGTAGGTGATCTTTTTGTTTTGTTGATATTTCCTTTGCTTTTTAGTTTGATGTAGCACCATTGGTTTATTTTAGCTTTTGTTTGTTTGAAAAGACATAACCAAAAAAATATTGCTAAGGCTAATGTCAAAGAGCATACTGTCTATATTTTCTTCCAGGAGTTTTATGTTTTCCAGTCTTACATTTAAGTCTTTGATCCATTTTGAGTTTATTTTTGTGTGTGGTATGAGAAAGTAGTCCAGTTTGATTCTTTTGCATGTAGCTGTCCAGTTTTCCCAACATCATTTATTGAAGATGCTGTCTTTCCCCACTGTATATTCTTGACTCCTTTGTCATAGATTGATTGACCTTGTAAGTGTGGACTTATTTCTGGACTCCCTATTCTATTCTATTCTAATAAAAATGTGTCTTTTTTATTCCATATTGTTTTGATTACTGTAGCTTTGTAGTACAGCTTGAAATCAGGGAGTTTTTTGATAGGAATTTCATTGACTTTTTAGATTTTCTCAAGTAGTATGGACATTTTAACAGTATTAATTCTTCCAATCTGTGAGCATGGTATATTTTTCCACTTGTTTTTGTTGTCTTCATTTTCTTTCATCAGTGTCTTAGAGATTTTCCAGGACAAATCTTTTACCTCCTTGGTTAGATTTATTCCTAGGTATTTTATTATTTTTTATTTAATTGTAAATGGGATTATTTTCTTAATTTCTCTTTCTGCTAGTTCGTTGTTAGTATATAGAAATGCAGTAGATTTCTGTATATTAATTTTTTATCCTGCAACTTTACTGAATTCATTGATGAGTTCTAATAGTTTTTTGGTAGTATCTTTGGGATTTTCTATATATAGTACCATGCCATCTGCAAACAGTGACAGTTTTACTTCTTCCTTTCCAATTTGGATTTCTTTTATTTCTTTTTCTTGCTTGACTGATTGCTGTGGCTAAGGGCCCTGCATTTTCATTTTGCACTGGACCCTGAAACTTATGTAGCCACTCCTGCATGTGTTTATTCTGTGATATGTTATGTAGATGACTATTATAGTAGGTAACACATTGAGAAATAACTTTTCTCCTCTGATGGATTATGAGCTCCTTGAAGCCAGGGACTTGTCTTATTTATCATTGTATCCTCAGTACTAATGTACCAGTGATGAAGTCCAAGGCTCAGTAATGCCCTCCTCCCCATTCCATAATACTCTCCTAACTGGGAGAAAGTGTTTGACTTCTAGGGAAGTGCTTGGCCTCTAGGCAGTCTGAATATCCACTCCAGGATGTGGATCCTTACCTTCCCAATGTTGAAACTATTAGCACTTATATTCCAGAAACACATAGAAGGCATGTGCCTATTTCTCCTGCTTTGATTGGTTTCCGAAATACATATACTGAGGAGAATAGGAAACATTTTAGTTGCATAGATGAGGTGAGAATGTTATGAAGCAAAAGGAACTGACATTCTACTAGGTGGGGATTTGGTTCAGGGATAGGATTGTGATATGATCATATCGACTTTTTTTTTTTTTAATTTATTTTATTTATTTATTTTTGGCTGTGTTGGGTCTTCGTTGCCATGCATGGGCTTTCTCTAGCTGCAGCAAGTGGGGGCTACTCTTCATTGTGGTGTGTGGGCTTCTCATTGTGGTGGCTTCTCTCATTGCAGAGCACAGGCTCTAGGTGCGCAGGCTTCAGTAGTTGTGGCACGTAGACTCAGTAGTTGTGGCTCATGGGCTTAGTTGCTCCACGACACGTGGGATCTTCCTGGACCAGGGCTTGAACCCATGTCCCCTGCATCGGCAGGCGGATTCTTAACCACTGCACCACCAGGGAAGCCCATATCGACTTCTTTAACCAGTGATATTCCTGAAGATTATGACTGACCAAAAGTTAAAGTGACTGTACAAGGCAGACTTTACTAAATAAGTCTCCTTTGCTATATAATTAGCAAATCAATATCTGGTCATTTTTTTTCCATTGTTTAGTACATAGAGGTTTCACATTTCATTTAGAAATAGAAAGAGGGACTGAAAGAGGTAAACTAGTGTTAGAGGAAGGAACAGGTTAGAAGGCAGAGATATGATCACAGTGCTATTATCACCTTGGCTTTATTAATAATCCCAGGCAAGAAAGAGGAGTCCAGATTGAGTAACAGAGATGACAGCAAGGTCAGCTTGATAGAGGATGCAGCACTTAGTAAGCTTCAAGGATCATGTTAGCTGAGCACCTACACCTCAGTGTGATGAGTACTACATAGAGATTTTGCTTTCAGTGTCATGCCCGATTCATTGAACATTTGTTCCAGGCCTCATACTAGGGGCTGAGAACAAAGAGATAAGGAAAACATAGGCTTGTTCCTCAAAAAGCAGTAGTGTATGTAGGTGGTTAAGAGCTGAGAGGCGGGTTCCAAACTTGGCTTGGCCACTTTCTGGCTGAGAAATCTTAGGCTAGTTACTTAATCACTCTGTGCCTGTTTCCTCATCTGTATGATTAAATAGTTCTATTGCTTACTACAAAAATTTCCTGTGAGCATTAATGTGAGTTAATACATAAAAGTGACTTAGAGTAAAATGCTAACAACATATAAACAATACATAAATATTCTTAGACAGGTATAATCTGGTAGGGAAGACATATGTTACAAGACAACTTTAACGTGAGGGGGTTGAAGCCAAATTCCTGAAGTCTGGAGTGACACACTTTGATTGGCAAATTAAACACCAAACTCAGGTTTAGCAGCGATGGTTGTGGATCACATAATTATGACACAAAATGGATACCTTAATAGACTTAATCTCTGGAAGTTTTCAAATCACATATGATGTGGTTTTTAGCAGAGGACCCAATTGCTACCTTTCCCATTGTGTGTGTACTTGGCGGTAGGGAGGGATTTCTCTTACTCTTATATCACCTTGTGACATTTTCTATTTCAATAAATATCAACAGATACCAAAGGTCTGAAACAGAAAAAGGAGGGAATTGTCATTACTAAATTTCTTCACTGGCTCTCTAATGTCTTACAGCATATGTAGCTACACTGTGGCAAGAACCATGTCCTAGAAGCAGTTTAAGTCTCCATATTACTAGTGAGAGAGGTCACCCTGGCTGGGCCAGTTTCCTCCAAAGGATGAGGAATGTGGACAGCAGACAGAGTGCCATGGCCCAGCCATGAAATGTTTCTGTTGTTTATGAGTTAATCTGAACTGTTCATGAATGAAAATGCTGTTGGTCCTCTGAGTCTAGTTTTTCTTTCTCATCTCTTCTTTCCTTTTCAAGACAGCCAGCTTTCCAGTGAAATTCACATCCTAGATAAGACCCTTGCTGCACAGGCAAGATAGCAGACATCAAGGCTCACAGACGATGTAAGTTATGACCAAATCAAAACCGCTTCTCTGTGTCCTGTCTGACAGAGATATGACATTTATATTAATATTTGTCTATGTTTCCCAATTAGTGATTGATGAACTAGAGCTCATTTTCTTAGTGAGGTGATGTAATTCTCCCTCTTTAGATGATATTTATATTGTAAATCTTTTAGAGGGCAGGAATGCTACATTCTCGCCATGTAATACTATCTCAAAGTGGGCCTATAGTGAGAGGAAGTTTTTTTTTTTTTAATAGAATCTGAGAAATAGTGCATTTCATATAAAAATAGTGCATTTCATATAACATTTTAAAACAGATTGAGTGGGACACTGCCAGATAACTAGTTACTGCAGGAGTGGGAAGTGATTAACTTTGCGGGCCCTTTCAAGTCCCCAAGGTTCCTTGTGTTGAGCTGTGGCTATAACGTGGTAAATACAGTAACAGGGAGCCCTGGACTCTCAGGTCATAAATGCTTTGCAAATAATTAGATATTCTTTCTCTGTAGAGCCTCATAATTCCCTTAAATGGATTTCATTTAATTTTTTTCCTAAAATAAAGTATTTCTATTTAAAGGCAACTTCAAAACTCAAAGGCTTTCATTTTGTCCACCTTAAACCCATTTTAATAGGTCAGAATTCTAAGCAGAGAGGCACTATTTGGAAAAAAATTCCTTAAATTTCTTTAACAAGAGATGGATCCAGTTTTCACTTAACTCTGAAAAAAAAGGCATTATCTGTTTCCCTTGATTAAATTTTCCTTTATTTCAAGTCTTAAAAACAGCATTTATATTGCTGGGCTTGCAAAGATTTTTCTAGATTGTCTTAGTACCATTTATATATATTATTCCACTGTTTGTGCAGCCACAGAAGTAATGTGATTTTCCTTTGGGCTTTCTCCCTACTTTAGCTTCAGCCAAAAATGAAGTGCTAATCCCACATTTTGGGCAGACATCTTGCCTGCTCCTAGAATCCTCAACCGCCAGCCTGTATTATCAGAGAGGTTTTAAAATGTGTCTCTACAGGCACAGGCTACAGAGTAGAAAATGGATTGTGAAAAATCCAGGAATATCAAGGACTGTTTTCCTCTCCATATTTGAAAGTACATGTCTTTTAAGCAGAGATGAGGAAGCACTCTTTTCTCAGCTCCCTACCAGCATTATACCACATTATGCCTAAATCTTGGTGAACATTTATCTGCCACTACCTGAAAGTAATATCTTCAACAACAACAACAAAACACCACAATGTGTGTGTTTTCAGCAAAATATAGCTGCTCTACTTCATGTTGCTTTGGGTCAAAAGCACCTTCCCTATACCACCCTCCTCCCCTTCCTCACTGAGTTCACATATTTGGATTTTCAAATGTAAGGGAGAATTTCTACATAATCAAAAGTGAAGCTCAAGTCTTATAGAAATAACCTAAGACCACCCAAATGATAACAAACAGAGGCTATTAATTCAGAACTCTCTGAAGCAGTCAGCTGCCACCATTTGTGTTCGACAATGACTCAATGGCAGGCAAGGGAGTGGGAAAGCTTTCTAGTGAAAAAGGAGGTTTCAGGTATGCTCTGATTGGAGTTTGTTTATATGCAAAACTGGAGGCGGCTAACTAGAAGTGGGTATCTTATGTGGTTGATTGGGGAGCATATTTGACTTTCTTTGGTTGATCCTGAGATGTAGGGATGAGGTGGGAGAGGGAAAGCAAAGTTGGCAGTCCTTGACCAAGTCCTTATTATTCTGGGCCAATTGCTGCAGACATTGTGGGTTGACTTCCTGGGCTTCTTATTTAGGTCAGAGTTTATGTCATGTATGATTTGGCCATTGTCTATCTGTGTATTCACTCTCTCAGTCTAGATAAAGGACTCAGCTGACAGTGAAGGTGTAGAGCTGTGCTGTCCAGTACAGTAGCCTCTAGTTTTGTATGGCTATTGTGCATTTGAAATGTAGCTAATTTGAAATGAGATGTGCTGTAAATGTACAATGCACACTGAATTTCAGAGCCTCCTTATGAAAAAAAAAAAAGAGAGAAAAATAACACTGATATTTTAATATTGAGCATGTGTTAAATGATAATATTGGGGATATATTAGGTTGAATGAAATATATTACTAAGATTAATTTCACCTCTTTCTTTTTACTTTTTTTTATAGTGCCCAGGAGAAAAATTTGTAATTTCATAGGTAGGTCACATTTGTGGCTTCCATTGTATTCCTCTTGGACAGCACTGGAATAGAGGGTTGACATATTAAAGTCTCGGGAGTGAGGGTGATGTTGTCCCTGAGAAATCCTTTACAAATGCGCACATAGTATACATTTTCCATAACCAGGACAAAGCAGTTTGTAGTGAGAAGGCCCTTTTTGGACTCAGGAGCTAAGGAGAAAAGACTCACCTGTTCAAAATCTTACTATTTAAAAATTTCATAGGATTGGCTCTACATATCTTTGGGGAGAGGCTGCATTTTGGTTTAGGAAATCCTTTTAAGGTACCTTTAGATTATATAAATATCAAATAATAGAAGAAGGGCATTGAATGGAGGAATCCCTAACTGGTATTAAAAACTGAAAGAGTTGCTTTCCTGAATTGATGAAATTATTGTGGGGTTAAGATTTTTCTCTTTTCTAGAGAGATAAGCTAGCGGCCAAACATGAGAAGAGGAGCCTGGGATTCAGGAAAGAGTTAGCTGAGCACAGTATCTATATTTCTGAGGATGAGGGTGGCCTAGAATTAGAACGTGGCTGTCATCTGAAAGCTAAGGGGGAAGCTGGCTCTAGGGGACCCCTTATGGTGGAACTTGAGGAGAAGTAATGTCTAATAACCAATTTTAAGATCTTCTCCCTTTCTGTCTTGGAACTTCTTTTTTTTTTTTTTTTTATTCTCAAGTCTGTAACAAAGTCAGACATTGGAGTTGGTTAGGCTCTTCCTCAGGGAAATGGAAGGAAGGACTGCATCCATATTTTGGGTGGGTGAAGCACGTGTACCAAATCCTCCACTTTCATCCTCCTCCTTTGTAACGCTGTTTGTTTAGAAACAAGCATTTAAAAGAAGACATCCCATTTTAATACTGTAAGACTATTACCCACTATTGTCTTCTGTGAATCTTTCTTCTATTGGCTCAAGAATGAAAAACTGTAGCAAGTCTCCAAGGGTTCATACTGTTGAAAGGGTTGCTGTAGATTAAAAATAGCATGGCAGTTTATCTTGGGTTGCTGGGTATTGGTTTACTTTTCTCACAAAAACAGGCTTTAATTACAGAGCGAAGAATAAACTGGACTTGCTTGCTCCTCGGAAAGACTGACATTTCAGTCTTTCCCACAAAATTCTTGTTGATGTTGATGTAAGAGAAAGAGGAGTCAGAATACAAAGGAGCTTCGTGTTACCAGCAGTTGGGAAAGCATCTTTTGTCTTCCCAGCTTAGCGGTTTTGATATGGAAGTCAGTGCGAGAGAATAAATATCAAACACAACATTGTCATTTTCACAATCTCTTTTGTGACTATACTTTAGAAAACACCCACAGTAAGACAACTGAAGTGTTTTTTTGTTTGTTTGTTTGTTTGTTTTGAGCTGCTGGAAGAAAAAGAAACGAAAACTGCCCGAATCCCAAATTCATGCTTAGGAAAAGATATTATTTACAATAATTATACTGCATTTTCCACACATGTTGAAAGACAGATGATGATTTAACATTCAAAAGGGAGAGGAAAAAACCTCATTAGGAATAATTGGTAACACATAAACCCCTCTGTGAATGCAGTTTGGGTTTAATTAAAATGCATATGCAGTGATATATTTCAAAAGAAGAGAAAGTACTGGATATTCAGGGTGAAAGGTGTCAGGGATTCTTTTCCCACCCCAGTGAGGGGCTTCATAACATACCTGAGAGAAATATTCCTTGCATGTAGGTAAACATCTGCTATTAGCTAGATGAAGAAGGTAGACAGCAAACAATACCATGTAAATAGAAAGAGATCCATCTGAAAACAATTCTTAGGTATACAGGTAAAGAGATAACATTAGGAGCGACCATCAGAGGGGCAGTGCAAATGGACAGATTTTGGTGAAGAAATACACATAGCTAGAAATATTTTCTGATTTATATTACGAATGCCAGCCTTTCAGGTTATTGGCTAGTGCTCTTACTTTTTTTTTGTATTGTCACAGCTAGTCCCAGTAAGATGGAGTGAAAAGAGAGAGAGACAGCAAGAGAGAGACAGAGGCAGAGAGAGAATATCTTTCATTGATTCCAAAGAATACAAAAGCATGAAATTTTATTTAAATATTACTTTCCAAAATGAGAAGAAAATTAAATCAAACAGAATATTTAAGAAAATAAAAAGGCAATGTGAAAAATCTCTAAAGTCCACACGATTTCTTAGCATTCCTCAAGAGAGTGTGACATTGGTAGGGAGATAAGAGGACTCCAAAACAAGAATTCACTCACAGTCAGCTTAAGCTGGTTCTTGGCACCCTTAAATCCTCATCATTCTCAAGTGTGCAGAAGGAATGCTTTAAATAACTCGTGAAAATGGCAAAGTAGAATTTCAGATTTCAAAACATTTCAGTGAGAAGCAACCCAAAGGAACAGCTCAAAATCATCATTCTCTAGCAGTATTTCCCCTGAGATCTGTGGCAGTATGGTAGGATACAACCCAAAGCAAATGAGACAGATGTACTCCTGCTTTTTAAAGACTGCACCAATTATTACTTCCTTTTTAAATTGTGAAACTAAGTCAAGTGTCCTATTATGGACTGGTAAAACAAAACTCTGAAGATAAATAAACTTATTTTTATAAATAGTAGGACAGTAGCAATGTTTACAAGATATCCAATGGTAAGACCCATTTTAATGACAAATTTCTATAGGAAACTTGGTAGTGCTAGAATTATGTTAACTAATCATTAATCTATAAGACATTATAGTTATTCAGTATGCACTTCAGAGGCATTATTTATTTATAGGTAGGTTAAAAAATGAAACAAATTGTTGAGATAACATGTTCACTGCTTTAGGGTAATTTGAGAAAATGGCTGTAATCCAAAGTAGTATTGATTATCTAACTTTTCCTAGGTCAGCTGATCTCAGAAAGTGTGACTCCCAGATTCTGTCTGTCATTACAACAGAATTAAGTGGATGAACCTGAGCCTCTATTACAAGTGGGAAATCCATGAGGGAAAGTCAGAACTAACTCATTCTGCGAAGGTAAGTTGAATTTTCACTGTCTGGAATAGAGCCATGGGTCTGAATTCACAGATGCTGTGGTACTGTTATGATTACTCAACTCCCTAGGTTATAGTGGCTCAAATTCCGCCACTGACATTTTAACCTGTGTCCCAACTGTTTTATTTGTCATTTTGCCACCTGTGCACTCAGACCAAAACAGGCGGGATGGCTAGAAGCCATAATATTGATGGCTGAAGTCAAAAAAGTCATGAAATCCCACTGGGCTGCCGGTGGAAAGAGTTCCTATCTCTGAATTCATCTCAAGGAATTAACTGTCTTCTCAATGAAGAGTTTTAACTATACCCTTAAAATATACACTTTCCTACAGTAGACTTATTTTTGCTGCCAGTCACTGTTTTAACAAATGCGGTCTCCTTTCATCTGTAAGCAGCATTAACCACCTGAGAAGACACATTCGCTGTAATTCCTTGAACTTTGTATATTTAAGCTTGTGACCTAATCGATGGATTATAGATGCTTACTTAGATAAGATACCTGATCAGATTAGAGCAAAACAATTTCTCTCTGATTCAACACTATATAATTCGTATCATCATTTTTTTAATAATATATGGTGAATGGAGAAAAATATAAAGGGAAATAAGATTGGGGAGGCCTTATTTTGACTTGTATCTTATGTATGACGTTTTGGAATATATAAACCTCTAATAAGAAAAAGGATCTTGGAGTCTGATCAAAATATGAAAACATTTATGGTTTCTTATATAAGACTAACTAGCAAAGTTGGCTCAGTTGCAACACATACAGTAGGAATAAGGTAAGTGAAATTCATCCTCTACTCTATCTTAAGGGTGTATAACAAAATCCAGCAACAGAGAACATCTTGGTAGCGATAAACATTATAACTGCTCCCTGTTAAATTTACTTTTTTTCCCCAGAAAAAATAGAAAGGTATTTTGTAAAAGAGGAAATTTTATGATGAAGGTCTTCTATTACTTTGGGCGGTCTTGAGCAAAGCACCTTACCTCACTGGACCTCAACTTCCATATCTATAAAGCAAAAGAAATTTCCCTGTTTGTCTCTGAGTTTCCTTTTAGCAGGGAGAGCCCTTGATTCCAAGCCGTTGATTCCAAATTTCCAATATAGTATCATACTGCAGAGAAAACAATAAGCACATATAAGATATTAAAATAATACTAATGCTTTATCTCCTTGTGACTTAGCCATTGTCTCTGACAGTGGATACATGGCATTCTGTGTGTATATCATAGATACTTCTAATTGCTACTTCCTGTGACAGAAAATGGAATCTCTTAAGGCTATCTTTAAATTCAATTATTTATCCTTGGTAAATAAAACAGAGGTTGGTATAGGTGGTTATTCTTTGTCAGAAGTAGGTATCAAATCTATCTTTTGGTAAAAAGTCAATGGTCTAGGAACTGGTTCTGCATCCATAGGCTAAACTAAGAGATGGTTTTGTTTCAGTGACACTTAGTATCCTGAATTAAAACTTAGATTACTCTGTATTTGGAATACTTATCAACATACTAACTGCATATAAAATCATGCTGAGAATGTGCAGAGATTTCAGCCAAGACTAATTTTCATTGCATGATTTTTTTCCTTTTTGTTGAAATTCTTTGAAGATTCTAAATTGGCTCTACCTCCTATAGCACAGTTAGCATGTGTTCATGGGGTCAGAAGGGATACCATCCCTAGCCCTGCCCTTCAAAGCTAGTAAACATCAGAGCCAAAATGAAGTTAGCTAAGGTTTGAGTGGTAAAGGGACTGACTGAGATAATCAGTTTGTGTTTGTTGTAAGAAGCAAGTCTAGTATAATTCTCTGAATGGTATACTGGCTAGAAAATAAGTAGCTAGCTTTCTGGAAATTGCAAGCAGGGCTGCATTTGCAAAGCCTGTAATGGGAAAGCGAATGAATAGATTTTTTAATGACACTTTTAATGACCATTTCTGCACAGTTCCATAACCCCCATACCATGAATTTAAGCCAAGGAAGACTGATATTTCTACCTTAAGCAAGCTCTATCACTTTGCTGTATAGCAGAAATTAACACAACATTGTAAATCAACTATACTTCAATTTTAAAAATTGATTAAAAATAAAAAGCTCTACATATTGGCAAAACTTTTCTTGGAACCATGACATCTTTTTGCCCCTTTTGAAAAAGGAAAGAAAAAAGCAACCTACTAGCTGTACTCTAGGAGAATAAATCATGATCTGATTACATAGTTTAGCTGGCAAATAAATTTGTGAATTTTCCAACATTTTTAAAAGTACCTGTGTTGAAGTGCTGAACTCCTGCCCCTGGTGAAGCTTTTAGGGCCTTTTTGAGACACACAGATACAGAGAGAAAATATGTAGAATAATGAGAATCATTTTCATGATATTTAGTGATATTTGCTCTCAGAATTCTATTAATTTAAGAGAATGACTTGCAACTGTTACTGCATTAAGAAACTTGGCAAGCTCTACGGTATAATTATTTCTGCTATAGTACTGACACACACAAAAGAAAGAAAACCATTCATGGAATGTGTGTATGCATTTATGGCTATTCTTATTTATGTTATTGTGCTTTACAGTTCCCAGAAATTTGCCTCCTTTCTTCCTCCATGATGGAGAAGGAAGTATAGCCACATGGCATTGCATTTCTGACAATTGGTATTCTCCTGAAGAGCTAGCCTAAATAGGAGATGCTAATTCCTAGGAAAGCTGATAATGAATTCTTAGCACCTACCTTATGGATATCCCAAAGATGTAGCTTTTCCTTGGCAGTATTCACCAGTGTTTGCTTGGTGGCTAAGCAGGACAATTCTTCACTGTGTGAGACTGTCCTAAGCTGCTTCCCATCTCTCACTCCAGACCTACTAAATGCTAAGAGTCATTGTGGCTCCATATCTAAACACTTTTTATAAACCTCCATTTGAAGATCACTGCAAATAGATGAAACTTTAAGAATGACCCTCAGGTTATCCTGGGGTGGTCTGGGGAAGGGCTGCTATACTAAGCTCTCTCTTTTTCAGTGGAAGCATAGTTGATTTACAATATTGTGTAAGTTTCAGCATATTGTGTACAGCATAGTGATTCAGTATTTTTGCAGATTATGTTCCATTATAGATTATCACAAGATAATAGGTATAATTCCCTGTGCTATACAGTATATCCTTGTTGTTTATCTATTTTATATATTGTAGTTTGTATCTGTTAATCCCATATCCCTAATTTGTCCCTCCCACCTTCCCTCTCCCCTTTGGTAACCACAAACTTGTTTTCTGTATCTGTGAGTTTGTTTCTGTTTTGCATGTATTATATCCATTTGTATTATTTTTTAGATTCCACATATAAGTGATATCATATAGTATTTGTCTTTCTTTGTCTGACTTATTTCACTAAAAATAATATTCTCTAGGTACATCCACGTCACTGCAAATGGCAATATTTCATTCTTTTTTATGGCTGAGTAATATTCCATTATCTCTAATAATTATGTAGAAGGTGGAAAACTCAGAATGCCTCCTCTCCCTAGGGCCTTATGCAATATGCCTTATATTTTTAAAAAGTAATTGCTCTTTGCCTGGTGGGTTATGACTAAGTTAAAGAAAAGCAAAACAATAGCACTATCTTTACTGACCCAGCTGGCTGAATCATCTTACCTTGCTACCTCCAAAGGACTTCCCTAGGAAGAGTAAGATTGAAGAGTTATTCCCAGAATATCTATTCATCAGGACACAGATATATGTTGTCCTGAGGACAAAGAAAGGCTAATGTGATGACTCTACTTCCCAAGGTGTTTTTGGAAACTGAGTCAGCAAGCCAGAAGTTAACTAAGGGACACATGGAGACAGGGATCAGTTTAAGCTCAGCTCAGCTCAGCAAACTGAATTGACAACTAGCAAAAATTTAGGTTTTCCAATAAAGTCTGGCATTTAGTTAATAATAATGTACCAGTGTCAGTTTCTTATAGTGCTAGTGGTGTGTATAAATCAGTACATTGTTATTTCTGTGAGATACTGTTTCAGTTTGGTGTTCTACATGTTATATTTTTGGCAAATATATTATAGTTATATAAGGCGTTAACAATGGGGAAAGTTGGATGAGGCGTAGACAAGGACTCTGTGCTATATTTGAAACCTTTCTATAAATCTAAATTTGATCTAAAATAGAAGAAATTATTTTAAAAAATACTCTCTACACTTATTCCTTTTATTCACAGTGCCTCATCCCTTCCTCTTCTCACTCGTCCCCCAGTCTCCACCCTGCTCCCCAGTTTCCCCTTCTCTCTAGAATTCCAGCTCTACCTGTTTTCCATCTTGGATTGCTGCAGAAGTCTCAAAACCCAATGTCGATTCCCTTCTGAGGGTCTGTTTCTCCTGTGTACTGCAGTTCTAGCCCTCTTTTTCTTGTTTGCTTGCCTTTTTGTATTCTCTCTTGTTTATTGTTTATAAATTGTATAAATAAATTGTACAGGTTTTTATAGTTTCCAAAGCAGCTTCCCATGTACTCTGTTGTTTGATCCTCATAACATCCCAGTGAGTTAGTCATAATTACTAACAAACGGAAATGAAAATAATGTAGGTCCAGAGAGGCTAAATGATGTAAGTGATTGGCCCAAAATCATCCATCATCAACAGCAGAGTTGGGACTTAAATTCAGAAATCTTGACTCCTTCAATTATATCACATTGCCTAGAAGATAACTAATGATTTTATTTCTGCTTCTACATTTTCCCACTACTTTTTGAAGTTTGGGAGAATTTTGCAAGGAAAAAAATGACTCAGATAATCTAACATTTTTTTGAAAGGCAGACTGCCCATGCAGCACCTCAGTTAGATGTGCCTGGAGTCTTGAAAGTTTGACCACCCTACATTTCTTCTACAAATGGACCTTGAGAGCTTGTTTGGAGGTTCCAGCAGCAGAGCTCAGCTATTCACATACCCTTGACTGAAAAACGGTCCTCCTCTATCGGGGAAGGTCATTCCCATCAACTGAGTGCACACCTTCAGGTGGAACACACATGGAGTGGTGAGGGAGAAAGAGGACATTCGCCTAGTCAGCCAGATCAGCCAAATCAACACTGGTGCTCAGTGGAGTGACACATGTTGCAGCCAGATTACTCTCATATCCAACAGCCTCTTGATACGATGCACAACACAATGACAGGTAGACAAAAATCTTAAATTACTAAAGTTAAAATAAACTCAATCCACTTGAATGCCAAAGTGAGGTCAGATTCTCTCATTGAATGCAATACTCATAAAAGAATAGAATGGGGAAGGCTGTTATCATCATCTAGTTGCCCACACACCTCACAGATAAGGAAACTTGTGGCAGAGAAAATATGAATTCACTGAACTATTTTAAACTTTTCTTGGGCACACAAAAACACTAATTTGCCAGCCCACCTTGAACATACTTGGTACTGAATTCTGTCCAATAGGATGTAGGCCGAAATGATGTACATCACTTCCAGGCCTGACATGGAATGTCTTGCACAATCTTTTACTCTCTCTTTCTTTCCAGTCTGTGCAGCTGGAAGGGAAGGGCTCCTCCATTTCAGAGAACATTGGAAGTGAATGAGAAACCAGCTCTTATTGCATTAAGCCTTTGGGATCATGGGGGTTAGCATAGCCTAGCTTATCTTAATAAATAAACTGAAGTCCCTAGCTACTGAGTAGCTTGCTTAGGCTTACTCAGATAGTAAACTATTTCCTACTGCTGGTGATATTCTCTATAAATATCTGTCTGTGTCACCATAAACCTAGCCCTAGAAAGATTCCTTTTTTTTTTCCTTGATCTAACTGTGGATGAAATCACTCCATTCAAATTTTCTGGAATCCATTGTTACATATATATGTATGTTAATGCATAGGAAAAAGCTTATAAATAGTGGTGGGGAAAGAAATGAGATAGAGCTGAGGGAAAAGGATGAGGGAGGCAAAGGAAATAGAGATGCTTTAACATTACCAACTGTATTATTTAAATATTTTTATAATAAAATGTATTCATGTACTACAGTACTTTTAAAATTTACAAACAGAGAAATTAAACAACTCCCAGGTCAGCAAACTACTTATGCAACTGCTCTGCTCAGTCTTTCAATATCTGTTGAAATCCTACCAACCCTGTAAGGCTTATTCAAATGCTTTCCCCTCTTTGGTTGCTTTTCCTAATCCTTTCCAGAGGGAATGATATTTCCTTCCTCTGAACACCTAAAGAACTCGGTGGTTGCTTATCCACACGGTGCCTTTGTCTTTGTCTTGTATTTTAGTTTCATGGGCACAAATTCTATTTTCTTTATTAGCTGAAACTTTTCTCAAAAGTAGGGATTAGCCTGTTCTTCATGTAACTTGTCAGAAAAATTACACCAAGATAAAAATCAGGGGATTCTGGGAATGACAGAGTGAGTAGCTTGGCAAATCCTCTCTCCAAAAAGCAGTGATAAACTGGAAAAGATTACTAAAAACAACTATTTCAGGACTCTAGGAATATACCATATTTAGAAGCATTATTCAAGAAAAGCTACTGAACCTCAGATAAGAATAGTGGGAATCTGTGATGTTATAACCTGGAGGCACCATCTCTAACTCTACAACCATGATAGTTTTATCAGAATTGACAAATCCATGAAAACCAGCAGCTTGACTACTAGAGAAGGCTGACATCACTTGGACCTAAGTATGTCAAACCCCAGAAACAGCCCAAGTGCCCATTAGATAAATAGACGAATATGAGGAGGTATATCCACGTATGTAATGGAATACTTTCACTGATAAAACGGAATGATCTATTGACACATGTAGCAACATGGCTGGACCTCAAAATAATTATATTAAGTTAAAAAAAGACAGGCAAAAGAAAAAAAATTCTGTGATTTCATTTACATAAAATTCTAGGAAATGCAAACTGATCTGTCGTGACAGAAAGCAGTTCAGTAGAGATGGGAGTGGAGAAAGGGAATGGAGGGATTCCAAGGGGCATGAGGCAACTTATGTTCACTATCTTGTGATGGTTTCACAGGTATATATATTTGCCAAAACAAGAAATTGTGCACTTGAAATATGTACAATTTGTTGTATGTCAAGTATACCTTAATAACAGGTGTTTTAAAAATGGCCTTACCCCCAAAATTGAGTTTCATTGATCCTCCCCCAAATTTATGTCATGTATAGCCTGTAACCCCATTCACCTTTGATATAAAGTTTTAAGCCCCTAAGGGTATGTAAAATCTAGAAGAAACATGGATTTAGAGGAAATAGAATCACTGCACTTAAGAAATAGTGTTTCCATGATTTATACCTGTAAAAATGGAGTGTTAGAACTAGAGCTGAAACATCTAGTCTAGCCTTTCATAATATACTTGAGGAAACTGCACACATGCAGAGAGAGAAAGGGACCTGGCTGAGGTCAATTGTCAGCCAAGTGAGGACTTAAAGACATGCTTCTTTGCTATAAGATAATGGAAAACACAGGAATTTAATGTTGACTTTATCATTAGGAGAACCACATGACAAGAATGACAATAAAAATATCAATTCTTCCTCAACTCTGATTGACTTGCAAAAAATGCAAGCCAAGCCAAACCTGTATTTTGAGATGCTATCTTTCACTTAAACATTCTTTCCCTTTTTCATTCTGATTGTTTTCATATAGTTTAAATCTTTGCAGAAGGTTCTTTGAATCTCTGACAGCCAAAACCAGCTGTGTTTGCTAGTGAGGGTGGAGACAGAAACAATATTTACTAGCAAAACCTAAATCAGACTTGAGGAGGGAAAAAAAATCAACTGGCAGCAATGGAAAGAAGAGTATTGGTAATCTAGAACAGTTTTAAAACTCTAACACTGACTTTACACTGGGCTGAGGAGGTCTGAGTTCACACCTCCAAGAGGGGAGGGGTCATTGCATGTATATTTCTAAAGGAGAGCTAAAAAGAGGCACACGGAGGAAGGCCTCCCCTTGCTCTGAAACTGAGGCATCAATAATGGTACTGTCTTTTCTTCCATGGCACAGTGGGAAGGTCATAAGCACTGAAGTCAGACAAAACTGAACTCAACTCCTAAGTCCTCCACTTGTGGATAATTTTCTATTTCATGGTTTCCTTGTCTGTAAAATGGAGGTAATACAGTGTCTACTTTATAGTGGAATTGCTATATAGTTTAGAAATAATATATGTAAGTTCCATTTTACAGTGCCAGACTAAACATAAGTGATATGTGGGCACTCAATAAGTAATAGCTGTTACTATTTATTATTTTTAAATTTAACACATAACCAAGAGAAAAAGATACTGCTGGGAGGAGGAATATACCAACTGCATTTGGCAATTCTTTTTAATCACATGGGAGCTGCTGATATTTGCCCCTCAGCTTCCAGCTGTTTCCTTCTGTTATACCTGATGCAGTATAAGAAAATTTCTCTGCAGGTTTCTTCAGAGGCAGCCAGCACTTAGGTTGAGAATCTTTTCCTTAGTTGGGTGAGAAATGGTTTTCTTCCTTTCATGCCTAGAAGGACACACTGCTCTCTCAAACAACAGGGAAGAATTTAGCTGACTTTCAGACCTTGATTAACTCATTTAATTAATTTTTCCTTCATAAATTAATAATAAATTTTACACAGGTATAGTTATTCCCTCAATTGTGTTTCCCTAGCCCTTTATAAATAGTTTTGGCATGGCAATTATCACAATGTGTAATGGATATTAGCTTATGCTGCTACTAGTATATGTATCCACAGCGGAATTTTCAGTTTCTCAAGGACCGGGAATATATTTTTCCTTTGTATGTTCACAGCATATAATTGTGACTGCACATAGTCGAAATTCTATAAATGTTTGTGGAGTGGAATATCAGAAATCTCATACTAGATCAAATCAGTTTATTTCTCCTTAACAGTATTAGAAGTATCTAAAATTTCCCAGTTTTTATGTCTAAAATGCTATGACAAACATAGGGCTCCAATGGCTTCCCTTAATTAAATAAAGCAGATTTTGGAAAATGACTAGTAAGCTTGGTTTTAAGCTTGAAAGAGTATATTTGTTTCTTTGAGGAAGTATAAGCAAAGGTGTGTTAGGATGACAGAAATGATAGAATACTACACAGTTAAATAGTATGTCAGATGTGTGTATGTGGAGGGGATACAAATCCCCAAAAGTTAGTTTGAGGAAACTGAAGAACTGGCAATAATAATTAATCTATCACTTGCAAATCACGTATTATTCCCAAATAGAGCCAGGCTCTATTCAGACGCAACTTTGTCAAGCAGATATTTGATTACATAGCAACCCATCTGAGGATCTCATAAAAATTAGTTGTGTGTATTTTAATGAAGTGTGTCTTCTTAAGGGTTCCTTTCAATTGGAACTTCATAAAACAGAAGAAGTTTAGCTAAAGAAGGCCTGAATCTACCCACTGGGGTCCTGTAATAAATCAATAGTTAACTTTTGTGTAACTAGTTTAGTGAGGAGTCTGAATTTGTTAGGTACACAGGAATAAAATGATTTTATTCTGCTAATAAGAGCTACTAACTGTATTCAGTCAAAGCCTCCTTTCCAGCTGGTGGAAGATTCCCTTAACAACCTCTCATCCAATTCTTTTTCTTTTTGTGTTTCTTTCAATTAGTAGAGGACCCTCATTTTAGATCTTTAAGACTCTGTTGTGTTCATGTTAATACTTCATTAAAAGACATATGCAGTTTGGGACTCTTCTCTTTCTCTTCCGCATCTCCATCTCCTCATCAGCACAAGCCAAATGCAAGCCTCAGTGTCTTGTTGCATGGGTGAGATTCTGGGCTCCCCTTCACCTTTCTCTCCCCTGCATGGTCTGCTTGGAGTAGGAGTGCAGAATGAGGGACTTAGAAGGCAGTGCTTCCTTCAGTATGACTCCCAGTGTCAGATACTATTGGAAAACTACTCCTCCAATATAAAGGTTGAAGAAGCTAAAATCTTTCCTACATCTCTTGCAGCTGCAATGTCAAAGTGATCCAGTTTTGGCTAATGAGATAAAAGTGTGCTATGGAGCTTCTGAGAACACTTTTATTTTCTTGATAAAAGTAACAGACTTAGATTCTTTCTCACCCCCAGACTTCTTCCTTCCTTAAATGCAGACTGGATGCCTAGGGTTGAGACAGCCACCTTGCAGCCATGAGGGAAAGGCTGAGAGAATTTCAGAATTGTTACAATACAGAACCAAGGCCAGCAGCAACTTCCTATCTGATGATATCTTATTATATGAGAAAAATAAATCTCTATTTGTTAAGGCCACTGAAAAGTAGGCTTTGCATTACTTGCAGCCAAACACATTTCTAACAAATACACTGCCCTGGGTTATACTGCAGTTACTTCCTTGATTGGCCATACCTCTGACCTAGCTGTCCCCCATGGGCTTTGGATAGAAAGAGTGGCATTGCCAATTAACCCTGCTCTTGCCTTTCTGAGTATTTTAGCAATGCCCCTGGGTATTGGTGGCCCCTTGAGATGTTTGTCCATATCTGCCAGCCAATTTCTGGCTGGTAGCATCATGCCTCATTCCTCATTCCTCTATTGTCTATGCTATTCTCTATGACTCTATGATGTTTCCCTCATCTTATGCACTTTCAGCAACCTCCCTACCCTGGAGCCTGCAGGCACTGGAGAATCCCATTTTCTATACCTCTGGAGCACATAGAATGGAGAAAGTCAATCCTGGCCCACTCTACACCATCTCTCCCGTGTTCTGATGGAAAACACGCGATAAACAAGATCCAGAAGCTAAGTAGACGTTCAGGCTGCTGGATAAACATGAGTGTTCCTGCACTTACATGAGTGATTTTCCTGGGAACTTCCTCACAGTTTTCCATTCCCAACAGGGAAGTTAGAGAAAGGAGTATCCTTTCTTCATGAACATTGCACTGCCCTCTCCTTACCTGCCCGGGACCTCCACATCTCTCACTCAGCCCTCTTCTTCCATCAACCAGAGTAGGAAGGAAGGAAAGATGAGATGGACAGCAGTGGCAGTTTTGGTGAACTGGCATCTATCAACAAACCCTGTCAGGAGGGGGCTGGCCCCATAAAAAGGATGGTTTCTAAAGTTATAATGTGCACAACTTAGTGGTTTCTGTTTCGGCTGTGTGCCTTAGTCTCCAATTCTGAAACTCAGTACCTTATACCATCATAAGTATTCATAGTATATTATATATTTTTTGCACTTGGATCCTGGATAATTCTCTGCTTCTACTTCCAATACTTCTTCAGATTGTACTGCATTTATCTTATATCAGAAATGACCTGTTAGATGTCCAGTTTGCAAGATGGCAGAGTAGAAGGACGTGCTCTCACTCCCTCTTGCGAGAGCACCGGAATCACAACTAACTGCTGGACAATCATCGACAGGAAGACACTGGAACTCACCAAAAAAGATACCCCACATCAAAAGACAAAGGAGAAACCACAATGAGATGGTAGGAGGGGTGCAATCACAATAAAATCAAATCCCATAACTGCTGGTTGGGTGACTCACAAACTAGAGAACACTTATACCACAGAAGTCCACCCACTGGAGTGAAGGTTCTGAGCCCCACGTCAGGCTTCCCAACCTGGGGGTCTGGCAACAGGAAGAGGAATTCCTAGAGAATCAGACTTTGAAGGCGAGCGGGATTTGACTGCAGGACTTCGACAGGACTGGGGGAAACAGAGACTCCACTCTTGGAGGGCACACACAAAGTAGTGTGCACATCGGGACCCAGGGGAAGGAGCAGTGACCCCAGGGGAGACTGAACCAGACCTACCTGCTAGTGTTGGAGGGTCTCCTGCAGAGGCGGGGAGGGGGATGAATTGGGAGATTGGGATTGACATATATACACTAATATGTATAAAATGGATAAATAACAAGAACCTGCTGTATAAAAAAAATAAAATAAAATTCAAAAAAAAAGGAATGACCTGCTAATTAAAATTCAAACGTCTCACTCAACTTGTCTTCAGTTGCTTGAAGTTCATTTTTGAGTGCACATAGTCTTCGTGCTTTACAGAGGGACTGTTATTCAATTGTAGGTCTTTTGCCCTGCTCCTGCCAGCTATATCATGAACCCACAAAATGCTACTTCATTGCATACATGCTTTTCTGTTGTCTGCTATGAAAAGTCTTCTGTAACATGCCCACTGCAGCCTCAGGAAGCATATTTATAGACCTCCTTGTCTTCAGGTATTTAAAAGATATATTTCAGGATACATGCAGCCTGGAAGACTCTCTAACTTGAGGTTCTTTCTCAGTTTATTTGTGTTTAGTGTGTTTGCTGGATTTCCTCCTCTCTTACACACTGCTTCCATGCAACTGTTGGGTGGAAGTAAGAGTGTGCCTCTTTCAGCCTTGCTGAGGGTTTGCTGGGAACAATTTCATGCCCACTTATGTTTCCTCCACTTATACCAGTTAATCTTTTCACTCATAAACCAGTCAGACAGCAAACACAAGAATTCAGATGACAGCAAACAATGAGAAAAAAACTTTTTTTCCATGGAAAAAAAAAAAAAAGAATTGGTGAATTCAGTTAGGACTACAATTGAGTACTTGAGCCATCCCAATAACTTGAAAGCACTTTTTCACAACTTTGACCATTTTCAAGCTCCTTTTGAACTGTTTTCTAGGCACAATATTGGATGTATGTTTACTCCCCACCAGGAGATTATAGCTCATCAAGAATTCAAGGGGTTTCCTTGGTGGCGCAGTGGTTGAGAATCCACCTGCCAATGCAGGGGACACAGGTTTGCGCCCTGGTCCGGGATGATCCCACATGCCGCAGAGCAGCTAAGCCCGTGTGCCACAACTACTGAGCCTGTGCTCTAGAGCCCATGAGCCACAACTACTGAGCCCACGTGCCACAACTACTGAAGCCCGCGTGCCTAGAGCCTGTGCTCCACAACAAGAGAAGCTACCGCAATGAGAAGCCCGCGCACTGCAACAAAGAGTAGCCCCCGCTTGCTGCAACTAGAGAAAGCCCACGTGCAGCAGCAAAGACCCAACGCAGCCAAAAATAAATAAATGAATAAATTTAAAAAAAAAATTAAAAAAAGATTACCAATGACATCTGGAAATTCTAGTCATCAATATGAATATGTTTCACATTCTTCAATAAGAAATATAAAGAAAGTAGCAGGAACTTCTTTTGAATTTAGAAAAGTTTTATTTCCTCTGTTATGTAAAACAAGACCTGATCATAAAATCTAAATCTTACCCAGGCCATTCAACTGTTTGCTTAGAAGACAATGGTGAATAAATATTTGTCTCATGTTCAGAAATGCTGGATTTGATGCTCTAGTCACATGGGAATAGTTGTTTTTATTCTTTTATTTTTCCCTTTATCAGTGTGAATAATTACTTGTTAATTTTTCTGTTTTCTCCTTCTCCTTTAAGGCAGAACCCACTTATACTAGTAACATACTTTGTGGTAGTGTTTTTTCTCCCTAAGCTTTTGATGCGAATACACCAAAGGGACAAGAGTCCTGAGTGAGGTTTGCTGACAAAGAAGTCAATGACAAAGCAAATGTTTCTGGTGTCACACACACTATGGTTTGTGAGTCATTATGGCTTCCCAAATTTGTATTTTGGTTGATCCAGTCTAGACAGCTTGACTGTCTCACTCACTGACAGAGCTAGCCATGGTTTATGTGGCTCCTAGAGTATTTGCCTGCCTTCTTTATGCTCTCTGAAATCTTACTCTAATATGTTCATTTCTTCCTTTAAGGACTTTTAGCTTCATTGCTCTGAGTAGGAGTGATACCGTTAGTATTTCTAGTCTTTTCTTCAGGTCATCTATGATAGTAGGAAAGCATACCACACAAGTCTTTAAAGGAGACCTTGGGTGTGGGAGGTGATGCTTAATGGGAAGATTGGATGCCACTAAAGTGGATTTTGATTTCTTCATTATTTTGCCCAAATCAGATGATGATTGGAGTAAGAGACATATAAATGTTGTGTCTGATCTCTCTGATTTGTATATATAGAATACAAAGGAAAAACCTGACAAGGCAACACTATAAAGCAAGTCTCTAAGAAGAAGTCACTTGGTGAACATAAAAGATCAGAGGATTTAATCTTACCTGACAACCCATAGAAGCAGAATAATTGAATCTCTCCCCTGCTTGGTTCATCCACTTTCCCTATCTACCTTCCATAGTCTTCTCTTAGCCTTGACTTGGCCAATGGCTATTTTCTAAGGTGAGCACTAAAGAATTGAGTCTATAACACTAATTGCTCAAAAAGTTCACTAATACATTCTGACACATGTCTATTTAAAACTATATGTATTTACAAAAGCATGGAAAACATCCAATAGAGGTTAATGAGATGAGGTTTTAAAAGTGTGTTACATTCTCTGGAAGAAAGATGTCTGGTGAAAGCTCCACATGGTTTACTTCTTTGACTTCACCTTCTTTTCATTTTAACTTGCTCCCGCCTGATAAATATCAGCAATTCCCTACTCATGCCTTCAGTTTTACCACTCTGTTGGGACACTTGCAAAGCAGCTGTGTAATGGACCAAAGTCAGGGAGAAACTAATGTTCAACCTGATAGCTTTTTTCATCTTGAAGGTACCTCCGGGCTTCTATTTGTTTCCCTATCCATTGTGCAGGGTTAAAATAATAGGAGTCTACTTTCAAATGCTTAAATTATTCTAAGGATTGATTTCTATTCTGTTTGGGAGAAAATACTGGTGATTGTTGACAAGAGTTGAAATCTAACTGTGGCACAGTCCCTTTAACATTGTGTGTTTAGAAATCTTTGTTTTATTCATGCTCAAGTCCAAATACAGTTATCCAGACCAAAAATAAGGCAGAAACTGCTGGTATTTGTGCTTTGAGAGAGACTGTGAAAGCTCATCCCTGACTCATTATCCTTCCTCTCCCAATTGTCAGGTTGTCTGAAGTCCCACCATGATTTGTTCCTTTGGTTCCTTTTTGGCTAACTGGTTTTCAAGAGTTTCCAATTAAAATGCAACTGCTCTTGGGAGGATTAGATATTAAGTTTTTAATATTAGATACCTTACCAAGGCCTTGAGAGGTTGAGACCTAACCTTGTCATGTGAGACTGAGGGTGAACAGCAGAAGAGTGGTGGAAACAGAAGTTTGAAGGTGCCAGATTCATGTTTTAAAGCTGCCACTTTCAAGTTTTGACACCTCACGAAATTGTTGAGAGCTCATCCAGCTTTCAGTATCTTCACACAAACTAATATATTTACTGGTTCAAAAATAATCTATATGTGAATTCTTTGATTAATTCATTTATTTCAGTTTGATTTAATTCTCTAAATATCTGTTAGGTTTATTCTATGTGCCAATGAGCATGCTGAGTTCTAAGAAGATAAGATAAGGGAGACAGGTATCCTGCCCACAAGAAAATCACACATAGAAGAGGCAGACATTCGAAAAACCTAATATTAACTTATAAGGCAGACCAAAGTAAATGCCAAATAGAGATAGTGACAGCAAGCTATGGAGAGGGGGAAAAAGCTGTTTATTGTTTGGCAGATCAGAAAGACACTCACAGAAGTGATGGCATTTGATTTCAGCTGTGATTGATTAGTAGTTAGAGAATGAGGGGAAGTATATTCCAGGCTGAGGCAACAACATGGAGGTAAGAACTGTAGGTTTAAAAGTCTGCAGTCTCTTGAGAATGATCTTTTATCTGGTATGGCTTCAGTTTTGGGTATATGGAAAGATGTAGTGGAAGAGATCATTCATTCAATCAACAATTGTTGGTTGTTTTTACCCATAAAATGATACAGTATACGTAACAAGTAAGTTACAAAACAGTAGACACACACACACACACACACACACACGCACACGCACACGCACACACACACACACACACACAGGACAGTCTTCTTTCCTTACAACTGCTATACCACAGCAGATATTTCCCTTCATCTTTAGAGCTTCTGGAAGTAGAAAGGACAGAAAAATGAGTAGGTGGATAAGGGTGACCTAGAATGGGCTCACGACTGGGGCCCAGTGTGCTCCACAGAGAAAAGCATGGGAGGTAGCTGAATCAATGGCCTCAGAACTTCCCTACCCTCTCTGAGGGGAGTCTTAGAAAAGTTCCGGGGAGATGCACATCAAAGTATAGGTGTTACTAAGCCAAAACTGTCTCCAGTCAGTTAATACAAATATAACACTGCCCTACTATATTGGGCTCAATGCTGGGGACAGAATGGTAAATAGAGACTAGAGTCATGATAGGGAGAAGCATATGCAAACCAATAACAGTAGAGAGTAAGAGCAATAATTAAAACACAGGGTACTCTACCAGCTCAAAGAGTCTTTCCTTCTGCTTTCAGAGGCCAGGAAAATTTTCCTAGGAATGCTGATAGGCAAACTGAGTTTTGAAGGATGAATCAGGTTTTTTCACAGCCACGAAGAAGGGGAGGACATTGCATACACTCTTATCACAACACCGCATACCTGCAAAAACAGACATTGTATGGCTTATACAGTACAAGGAACTGCAAGTATTTCAGAACAGCTGAAGTGATAGAAAATAGAGAGGTGTGAAGACACAAGGATAAGAGATAGGTAGTGGTCAAATCATGAAGGACTGTATATGACCAGCAAAGGAGTCTAAATTTTATTGTATAGGAAATGGGCTTCATTAGGTGGTTTTAAGTAGTCAGGCATTTGTGTGAGCCGGGTTAACTTTTAGAAAGCACTCACTAGCAGTCTTGCAGAGGATGGACTGAAGAAATCACTTTAAGGAGATAAGTATGAGTCTACCTGAACCAATGGAGTGTCAAAGGAAACTTTAAAAGGGTCAGATGCAAGAAACATTTGAGAGGTAGAATACATGGAACTGAGGACCAATCAGATGGTGGAGAAAGTTTGAAGAATAGAGAGCGGTTTAGAATGGCTAATCTTTTTAAACTTAAAAACATAGAAAACCAACTTCTAGATATACCTCTGAACTTATATTTTTCTAAGAGGGCTTGTGTGTGGTTCGGTTTTTTACTTCTCCGCCTCATCTTGAGTCTCACCTTCTAGTTGAGCATTTCTCTACTTCCTCCCAAAGAGGTAGAAAAAGTAAGTCCATCCCCACTGTATGCCATTTGGGTAGTACCAGATGAGTTTATTTTAAATGTATACAAACTCAGTATATGTCGTTTAGCGTCCCTGAGGAAAGCAGCAAGAAAATTCAGTAGGTCAGTAGAGGGATTTTAAACCAAGGAACTAATTATACAGGTCTTGCACGACCAGAGCAAACATCAACAATAGCAGGAAATCACTGCTGCCCCTGTAAGGCTGAAGGAACAAGAAGAAAGTCTCTAGTCCACTTACTTGGAGAACTGTGATGGGGAGCTTCCCTGCAAAGGGATAGACGCCCCATCTGGTGCTGGCATGAGGCGGGACATTAAGCCACTGCTGACGAAGCCACCCAAAGCAAAGAGAGGGAGGAAGAAACATCCTGGATATTCCCTTTGTTTCAGCTTCTCATATCCTGCCAGGGCCTCCTTCTGAATCTGCTTGTTGAGAGGGAAGCTGGGAAATGTAGTTTCCAGGAATCAGGCTCCTGTATAAAGCTAAGAGGGAGAGGTCAAGGGATATATCTCAGAGCAAGTAGATAACTGGCACATACACAGATGTGTTCATTTACCAGTCAATATAGAAATATAGTTCAAAGATGAAAACAGACTTATAGATTATATGAGCTCAGATAGAGAAGATATATTCTTTTTCTCCAGATACTGTCAGATATTGCCAGGCAAGTGTAAATATTTTATTCATATTTCTTAGTATTTATCTGCTACATAAATTCAGAAGAGGAATAGAGTTTCAAAATTTTATATAATTCTTGTGAATCAGTTAGTAGTTATCTCACTTTCTCCATAATATAATCCAATATTTACTCACTCCTTTTAATCTAAATTCTTGCATGGACTCATTCCCTGTATTATGTAAGTGCTGATGGACTAATATTCTCTCTTTCTTTACTTATACCCCTGAGTACCCAGCACAGGGCTCTGCACATGGGGGTATTGAATAAATACTGTTCTCTAATGAATTCATAGAAGTAGAGCTTGCAAGGTGACAGTTTATTTTATTTCTTGTTTCCACTTACTTTTCTTTCCACCGCAATTCTCAGTAACCTTAGAAATGTATTCAGTGTGAAGAGTTTTAACGCTAGGTTAATTTGTGGCAAGATGAATGTTTTTCCTTCATCAAGCTACATTTACTTTAAAGTCCATAAAATAGTTTTATTCATGTTGCTGTTAATTGCAGAACTCTTGGTAATCTGCCAAGGATAATGACGTTTGCCACTTTTGATCAGTGCTCTGCTATAGAACAACTTGTTCAGACCCTTGCTGAGAAAAGAAAAAACTTATTAAACAGATTACACCTCATTCACCGTATGTTGAGTACCAAACTGAGCTGAGATCAGAGAGTGTGATAATGTCATGATTCATCTTTTATCTCAGAAATAAAGAAACACTCAAATACATCATGACTGGGAAGTTCTTCTTTACCCATGTATTTTTTTCTCAATGTTCTAGCAGCTCATCTTAAACCAACCATGAACTTAACTGAATATTTCCTATGCCTTTTACTTCCATTTGAACTTAAGGGTAATAGCTAACTCCAGAGTCACAGATTCATAAAGGACTCAGGAAGATAACTTCGAGGAGTGAAGCAGGCTGTGGCAAACAGAACAACACATGCCCTTTCTAAAGAAAGCAACTGCTTCTCAGTATCATTCCACACTTATGCAACAAATTACACCTGCTGTATACCAGACCCTGTTCTAAGTACTGGGAATATAGCAGGGAACAGACAAAACTCCATGCCTTATTGGGTTTTATCTTTTAGTAGTAAGAGACAGATAACAAACAAATAAGTGAATACATAATAAGCTAAATGATGACAAGTGCTGAGGAATTGAGCAAAGTAGGGTAAAGGTATATCAGATGCTGGGGAAGGGAAATTTGCAGTTAGGGTAGAAAGTGAATTACCTGTAGCCATCAAGGATATTTGAAAGGGAAGGATAAATCTTTCAGGCAGAGAGAATACTGAGTTCAAAGGGCCCTAAAGCAGTTCTTCTCAGGTTTTTCTGGACATTGGAAACACCTGTGCATCTTAAAAAATCACTGATACCTGGTTCCTCCTCCCAGACCTTCTGATTTAATTAGCTTGAGGTCCAACCTGAGCCTCAGGAGTTTCGAAATCTCCCCAGGTAACTCCAATATGCAGCAAAGTCTGGGAACCCCTGCTCTAAGGCATCAGCCAATTATTTCACATAGAATTACAAGATTACAGTGAACTTTTAAAGAATGGTCAGCAATCCAGTTTGGTTTTTTTTAACTTTAAATATAGGTCTTTTCATTTTTTTCTTTATAAATCTTACAAGCCAGTGAAACTACCTCTGAACCAAATTTAGCCTGTGGGCTACTAGTTTTCAATTTCTGACTTGACAGAGTGAATCCATAGATTGCCCAAAAGATAAGAATACTCCCTGTATGTCAGGGTGCAACACAAAAATATGACAGCTTTAAAAGGGACAGGTGTGTGTGTGGAGGAAGGCCCAGCCTATACCCACCACAGCCCTGAATTAACAGTGGAGCACCGCCACTTGACCTTGCCCCAGGGCTGTGCCTCTGCCCTCTGCTATCTCTGCCCCATCTTCTCAACTCAGTTTGACTTGGGTCTCAAGCAGGCATTTGTTTTGGCTGTTTGACTTTATGTGTCTTTGGTGTCACTGACAAAATTGGCCCCGCTGGACTCAGTTGCATAATTGGTAGCATCTACCATTTATACCCTACCTGAAAAAAATCAGATTGCAAAAGAGCAACGTGCAGTAGGACGTCATTTTAAATAATATGTTCATATAGATATCTTAATAGATAGATACAACAGTCTGAAAAGATATACCGAATGTTATATTTATCTCTGAAAGGCAGAATATGAGTGGTTGAACTTCATTGCTGTCAATACTAAGTGTGACTTTTTAAATGAGCTTATGTTACTTTTAGAATCCAGAACATTTTCACATATTTGGCACTCCTAGATAGAAAGGAATTGTGTCTTAGTCATTTTATGTAGATCTAGATACATCTAGAGAGAAAGAGAGAGAGAGAGAGAGGGAAACCTGACACTTGACTCATTGTAGGTGCCAGATAAATAAATGTAAAATGAATTAAAGGAATTAAGAGGCATAAGTTTTAAGCACAAACTTTTTATTTGTATTTAAGTGCATTTTAAGCACAAGCATGTGCCAGGGTTCAGTGAAAATTTTCTTGTTTTTAACTGTGTTCAAAGCAAGCCACTCTCCCAGACACAAAAATGGGGGAAGGGATAAAAGAGGGTGTGTGTGGTAGAGATGGACCAGGGCATGGACATTCTCAGTGGTTTCTCCACTTTTTTTCCCAAAATTCAAGTTTGTACCACTGCCCTTTGTCCTGGTGGACTGCCCACCACCACGTACTTTAGCTTATTGTAAACTATAGCTCTGACAATGAGATATCATTGAAAAATATAAACATGGTCTATTTTTGCATAATTTAAAGATGTGTTACTTTTTAAAATGTTAATTTATTACTTATATCCTGTCTATTTGGGAAGTGGGAATTTAGGCAGCAGATTTACATTTTGTGATAAACATTGGCTATAGGATATGGCATTGCCTTTTAACCATACCAACATTATCTGGATAGAAAAGAAGTTGTAGACAAGAGGTGTGATGATTGTTCAGTAGAGAGTCCCAGATTGTTAGAGCCAGGGATGTCCTTAGGATTTTCCTTGCCCAGTGATTCACAAACTCTATCTTAGCAGTGGGACCATTTTTTTTTTCCACCAGGAGAAATCTGACTGCAGTGTCACTGCATAAAACATATAAATGCAGCATGGCTTTAAAGTAGAGGCCTGAGACTTCTTGTTTCTTGAGGTAACCTGAAGGACTGTCTTAGAACCCTAGGATTCCTCTCAGCAGTTTTAATATCTGCTGAGCTAGTCTAAGGTTCACATTCTACAGATACTGAAACTGAGCCCCAGAAAGGCTGTGACTTATATTATACTGTCAAGTTAATGTGCAGAAAAACCACCTCTTGAATGTTTAATAGTGATGATGAGTGGATTCTTAATGACCTTATCCAGTTTGTGGATTAGTCTTGCCATCTGTTTCATCTCTTCTTCTCTAAGGCTGTCTGCCCTGTGGCTATTTCACACTCATTAATAGCTCCATCAGTGGTCTAGTAAAGGGAAAAGAAGATGGAAAACTCAAATCCCTTATTAGATCTTATCTAGAAGAGGAAAGATTGAAACTAATGAACATGGCAGGATTGTGTGTCAGCTCTGGTTGGGTCAGGAATGCTGTCAACCCTGTTCCTGGTCTGTTTCAATACTTCTTTCTGTAGGCATGTGTTTCCCCTCATTCCCAATGTTAGCCAGACTTCCCTCCTGACCAAATATGAAACTTAGGAAAGTTTCCTGCCCAAAGAAAAGACTAAGTTCAATATCAAACTCAGTATTACTTAGATTGAGACTGAATGATAACTGGCACCAGACTCCATCTTGGTTCCCTCTCCTCTTATTTACAAATTTTGATGGTTTCAGTATCCTGCTCTCCAGCTGCTCTTTCTGAGTTTTGATACAATTGTTTTCTCTGTTTCAGTTTTTTTAGGAGGTTGGTTTTGGCCTCCTATCACAACTTGGTCTCCATCATCAGCTTCCAGGCTTAGCTTTCTGGGACTGACCTGTTTTACCCTGAGGGAATGGCCTCTGGGTTCCTGGCTTGGCTCCCTAACCCTAGAGCATGACTACCCATTGCCCCTGCTATGAGCCCAGTGAGAATTTAGTGGTGCCTCATCTTTGCAGAGTTCCTACTTTGCTGCTACTGAATTAGGACCAGTGGTCCTAGCTTACAGCTGCAGGCTTAGAAATGAAACCAGCAGCTCTACCCACCTAACATCAGCTTTGTGAGTTGAAAATGGCAATCTCAAGGTGAGTAGGCTACACTACCTACTAAAGACTACCACTGCTTTAAATGTAAGTCTACATCAGGACACAAACTGGAAAGGGAAGAGACACTTAGTAAAACTGAGTATCAGCTGTGTACAAAACATTCTGCTAGACACTTTTCCATATGCATATTCCTTGAGTCAACTCATTCCTTCCTTCACTTAAATTCATATGTTTACACACATATATACATTCAGATATATAATTTATATTATATATATTAAATGTATATAGTTCATATATATACATACATATATATATATATATATATGAATTAGTTTGAATATACCTTTAGCTGCTCTGCTCTAACAGAGACAAATAACCTTGGCTTAAATAAGAAGTTTTCCTCTTTCAAAAATTAGGCTTCAAAATTGTACACATTTCCTGTTATTGCCAGTTATTAACTGGGATACTTGTGTGATCCTCTCTCCTGGAAGACCCTGAGAAGTAGTATTGTTTTACTGACACTGAACTTTTCACAGTACACCATAGTCTGCTGCCATATATAAAGAGTCATTTAACTTGTCTTACCCCAAATAGCTCTCTCTCACTCAAGCATAGCCAATACATTTCTTCTTTTCCTTTGGTAGATTGTATGCTCTTTGAAAGTGGGAATTGTGTCTTCTATAATTTACCTCAGAAGGTCTTTGGATGTGTAGATGGTGGCTATTAGCTATTTGCTGTTACC
Organism: Balaenoptera physalus; assembly: GCF_965194825.1. Classification (NCBI taxonomy): domain Eukaryota; kingdom Metazoa; phylum Chordata; class Mammalia; order Artiodactyla; family Balaenopteridae; genus Balaenoptera; species Balaenoptera physalus. Next base: position 58,169,789 of record NC_138886.1, read on the forward strand.
ACAAAGGATGGAACAAAGGAGAAGTAGCTTCAAGGGAAAGTAAATTATCAGATAAGTTGGTCAGACATTGAAGATGTTTATTGGGGAAACTCACTGAATGTTCTTCCTTGAAAATATTTTAAATAGAGTATAAAACTATGTGCCCAGACTGGTTTGGAAGTAGTTATAAAGACTGGGTATAAGTGCCTACATTTTGAAATAAATGATTTTCTATAATTTGAATTAGTTCAACTGTGCTATTTACCCCTCCATTAGCCAAGAACACATAATGCTGTTTACAAAACGTCATTGCACTTTTCTGAGCTGAGACCTCTTCATTCTCTATTCTCTTGGGGGGAACTGATGAGAGTCCTCCATCATGATCCACACATATTATACCATTTTTATGAACTCATTCATTTGGTTAACACATATTGAAGGCTTACCATACCCAGGCATAGGTATTAACTGCAGAACTGTGACGAGAGGAGAATTATCCTCGATGGTGAGACTGGTGACTGGTGGACACTGGTGACATAAACAGCCCCTCTACCTGCCAAAGCTAAATGAGCCACACAGCCTGTGAAGTTCAAGCAAATGAATCCCATACGTTTTTTTTTTTACCTGAGAAAATCTCAAATTCCCTATATTCCCACACCCTAGTGGCTTTTGGAGTTGGAGGCTAAGAAGTGTTACTGAGATACTGTTATATTAAAAACCCAACTCTGAATGCCTATCCTATATTTTTCGTATACTCATCTACATGTCTGAGTGCCCAGATTCTTCCCTTCAGTGGGGGTTTTCTGGTTAGAGTCTGATTCCCCAAAGTCATAATAAAATGCATGTTTTGTCTCCTTTCCTCCATCTTATCAACCAGGGAAGAGTGGCAGTGCAGTGGGACAGATACTCAGAAGCATGAGGGGCTTGGGCTTTATGCACATTCTCAAAGATAAGTGCAGGCCCTCATGTCCTGTCTCCCTGACTTAACATACCTTCACCTGAAGGGGGAGTGGAGAGCAACATCACCACTGAGGATCCTAAGACATTTCTTTTTTTTTTTTTTTAATTTTATTTTTTTTCCACACACACACACTGTATTTTATTTTTACAAGAGATAAATAGACTGACACCAAGCATTGTACATGGATGACCACAACAAAAGCAACAGTGATTGCAATTACCAAACATGAAACACACTCATACTATGCTAAGACATTTCTAAGTCTCCAGTTTTATGATCGATTCCATTTTTAACACCTATGTGCCGAGAACTAAACCAAATGCCTCTTAAACCTACCTTTAATCTTTACAACCACCATAGAAAGCATTCTTTTTATCCTTCGGAGGAAAAACTGAGATTCAGAGAATCAAATCTTATTAGTTAGAGTGGGCTATCTGCTAACATATAAAGACCTAGAAACTAAAGAAAGAAGTTGGCGCTTGTTCTGTTACTCTGCCAGGAGACACAATAATTCCACAGAGAGCCAGCTTTTGGCGTTCAGCAGCATCTAAAGTATAATTGGGTAAAACAACCTGCAGGTGGGGAACTCCTGACTGTGCTTTCTTGAAAAAAAATCTGTGTACTCTTCTGAAAGACCTTTGGTCTCCAACCATATCACTTCTGTAATTCCTCAAGTGCCCAGGAAGCCCTGAGGATGTTCATGAAGGAATACAACTCTAGCTAGAAGACCCCAGCTAGGGAAATGGTTAACCCATCAGAAAAGAAGCAAAGTCAGTCATGGCAATAGACCAAAAGCAATGAGCCACACAGCATAGAAGGTAGAAAAGAAATGTGTTTAAGATGATTATAAGGACCCACTCTGGGGATTTCCCTGGTGGTCCAGTGGTTAAGACTCTGTGCTCCCAATGCAGGGGGCCCGGGTTCAACCCCTGGTCAGGGAACTAGATTCCATATGCTGCAATTAAGACCCAGCGCAGCCAAATAAATAAATATTAAAAAAAAAAAGGACCCACTCTGAAACAAATTTTTCATCCAGAAACATTAAGACAGTCTTGGGAGACACAGTGGGATTTCAAGGGAAAAATATTTGACTCTTGTGGGATATCATGCTCGACTTGTTTTTTTCTTTCTATGTAAGTTTCACGTTAAATTCTGGTATGTTTATTAGTGGGTATCAGTTCAATGTATTGTCTGGAGGCAAAAGTTCTTCAGGTTTGGGAAAGAGCATGGAACAAAAGAAATGAGTAATATCTATAAAATAACCAGAGCCCCAGGTGTAATGGGCCTCATAGCTACCAGTGTTGCAAGTATATAAATACCATAGGAGCATCTAAAACAAATTTATAAGAATTAATTTCCAGAAGTATGTAGTATGGGAGAGTAAGACCTCTGAAACACTCTTCTTATTTTATGTTTATAAAGTCCAACTGCCTCTTAAGTCAATACGATAAGATTTATTTACAGGGAAAACTCTCAATTGGTAATTTTATGGTATCTTTTTTTTTCCTCTCTAAAATTATTTTTGTATTTGTCTATATCTGTATAGGAAATACATCTGTGTTTCTCTGTTTTTCCTATGCCTTTATCCATTTTGTGCTATTAAGTTTCTTCGAGGACCAGAGTGACATCTTATTTCCTAACACCTGGTAGTTGTATTGCCCTCAGCATCCAACTATGCAGATGGAGACGAGCCCGCAATAACCCCAGCTACACAGAGTATGTGGCTGTCTTCCCGGCAAGGAGTGCCCAAACTTTTCCCCAAAATGGTTCAGTTTGTCTTTAATTAAAACTTAAAGCATGAGCTTCTTGGCTCTGGCAAGGGCTCTCAAATGAGAACCTGCCTCACACAGATTTGTCTCCCTGCAATCTGCCTCACAGCAGGCCCCTTAGATGGCTGCCATTGGCTTCTGGGATGAGAGAAAGCTTGCAAGCTCACAGAGCCACAAAGAAAGGCAGTTAATGGCCAGAAGTACCTGCAGCTCCTTTCAGTTCATTAACTAAAGCTAACTTGGGAATCATTATTGGAGGGAGACTAATTTGGCAGCTGTCAGCATGGAGGACATAGATACCGCAATGACTGCAGGCCACGTGGACCCAAGGCCCCACACCCATCAGCTATTCTTTTTCTCTCCCACACCTCAAAGGTCAGCCATAGCTCATGAATAAAGTTTCTCCTTGTCTTTACCCACACTTACCTTTTGTTCCAAAGTAGACCTGCATTCTGATCTAAAACTCTCATAGGATCTTTAAGAACGTTAACAAGCCAACTAGCCTGTTAACTAACAATTATTTATTATTCCCACACTCTGTCAAAAATTGTTAGGAGAAAAAAAATTTCAAATGATACAAGTGAACTTATGTATACAAAACAGAAATAGACCCACAGACATAAAAACAAACTTATGGTTACCAAAGGGGAAAGGGTGGGGGAATAATTAGGAGTTTGGGATTAACATATACACATTACTATATATAAAATAGATAACCAAGAAGGATCTACTGTATAGCACAGGGAACTATACTCAATATTTTGTAAAAACCTATAAGGGAAAAGAATCTGAAAGAGAATAAAAATATATATATATATAACTGAATCACTTTGCTGTACACCTGAAACTAACACATTGTAAATCAACTATAACTCAATAAAAAAATTTTTTTTAAGTATTTAGGGGTATAAAAGAAGTAAAAGATATTATTTTTATCCACAAAGAGCTTTCAACCTAGTTGTTGAAGTAAGCACATAATGGATAAGTTAGCATTATACTCAAAAGTATGAAATTTATATCTATGAATTTTTTTAAATGATATGTGAAATTACATGGGGAAGTTCAATAAAATTTTGGAATATTGTGTGATGCACAGAGTAAACTAAGAACAAGAACAGTTCAAGAAAGGAAATATACTCAAATGGTCTTATTACTCTTTTGTCCTCTTTCAGATTAACTAAAAAGAGTTCCCTTGATTAAAATATTTGATGCATGTACAAGAAGTAGACATTTACATTACAAATGTGTCCTGAATTCTTTCACTAATTTATTTAATTCGTATCAGTTGTTCCCAACTTATCAGTAGAAGAGCATAAGAGATTCTCAGATATTGTAGAATCTGTAATTCCATATACCTACATAATAATGTTTGCAGGCAGAATAAGCACCTTATTATTGAAACATATTCAGTGATGTTGCTATAATTAATGAATTGTAACTCATTAAGGAGTGTTATTGAACCCGTAATAGCTCTTTGTAATTTTTTTTCTGTCATGGGACTATTTTTACAACTGCTATATATGAAGTGTTAGATTTTACCCAAATTCTGACTTTTGGAAATTCATTGATAATTTTCTTAAAGCTTTACCTCCTCAAGTACAGAATTCTATTCTGAACAGTTCCAACTTGTAAGTTTCAGGTAGTTAGTGCTGAGAAATATTTTCTTTTTTTTTTATTTTTTAATTTTTTTATTGAAGTATAGTTGATTTACAATGTGAATGTATAGGAATATTTTCTTTTTTAAGTTAATTGGCTTATTAGGTGGCTATGTGGAGCCATTTTGATAGCAGGAAAAAATTTACTCTTTCATGAAAATCTCTGTTCTCACTGGTGAGGCTTTCTCACTGCTCAGAAGGATACCATCATCGGTTGTGGCCTCTTAGTTGTTTTTAAGGTTTTTAAGCTTTTCAGCTTGTTAGAAACTATTAAGAAGTGCCTAATAATAACAGTTACCATATATATATATATCATCTATCACCTACCATATTATCTAATTTAATCCTTTCTCAATCCTTTGATATTAATTACTTTTTATCTATACGTTATGGATGAGTCTTGGAATTAGCTAATAATATCTGGCCAAGGCAGAATCTGAACACAGGTACAACTGACTCCAGAAACCACATAGTTTTCACTATACTAAAAGGTACCTTGAGACTGTTTGGGCCTGCAATCTAAACCCAGTATGTCTCTGCCATTCATATAGGGATGGAAAATGCATAGATTTATGCAAAAGAGGAAAAATGTATTATTGTATTCAGGACCTATATCAGGCATGATTCTTTCTCCTATCTTCCTAGCCAAGACTTTGTTTCCTGCATTTATTCTTTCATTTCTAGAGCACATCTATGTGCCGGGCATGGGAATACAATGAGGAGGAGCAGCAGGCATTTCCTGCCCTCGCCCTCGTGTGACTTGGACACGAATGGAAGTCAGTGAAAAGGCAGTTCTGATATAGGTGTGATAACGGCTAATTTGAGATAAGCTCAGGCTACAGTATAAGGAAGAAGAACCTAACCCAGCCTGGGGAAGAGGTGGGAGTCAGTCATTAAGAAATGAGTAGCTCCACATATTTTTACCTTTTAGAAAAGTCCTGGGAGTGGCTGAGAAAGTTAAAGCGTCTAATTGAGTCTTTTCATTGAAATAAAAAATAACTATTCCACATAATCTATGCTTTTTACTTTTACCACCATCAAAGCAGTTTTAAATTAAAGCACATTAGTGCATCTTTTGTGGCGCTCTAATACTTTGGATATATCTGCAGAAGTCTCTAACCTGCGGCATGCACGGTGATGGCCGCAAACGTTATGCTCATTATTACAATCTCCAGTCCACACTCACAGCTAGCATCACTGGCCAGGCCCCGGTATCTCCTGCCCAAGCCATGACAAAAGCCCCTGAACTGGTTTTCTTGTCATCTGACTTTTACTTTTCCAGTGCACTTTATGTCCAGTAGAGTCATCTTCCGAAAAACACATTTCTTTGCATTGCTTCTCTATTTAACAGGCTGACTCTTATCCAAAATGAAAGTCCAAACTCCTTATTAACATGGTCCTCAAGGACCTTCACAATCTGGTCCCAAAACACCAGTTCAAGTTTGATGACCCAGTACTTCCTACCATATGTCCTATGCTCTGGCCTCTCATTGCTCTTTGATCATAGCTTCCTTCCTCTCTATCTGACCAACACACTCTCCCTTCAAGGCTTCTTCTCTGACTTCCGCAGAGCCAAGATGGTCACATTTTTCTTTATGTCACCATGAGTCCTGGTGCTACCTTTATCATAGGACATATATCTCTTTGTTACAACCACATGACTCCACGTCTGTCTTCACTGCTAGACTGTGAGTTCCTCCAGGGTGGAAAATAAATATTGTCCACATTGTCCGTAATTGTGACCAAAGTGCTTAGCACAGCACCAGTCTTATAGGTGATACCTTATAAATACTTGTCATTTATTCATGAGTCAGTATTTACTGAGCAATTTCTATGAAACCTTCTGTTATGCCTAGTCTGCTACATGTATTATTTCTGTTTTTCCTTAAAACCTATCCCTTGATTAGGCACTACAAATATTCCTCATTTTACAGATCAGGAAACTGAGGCTTAGATTTGGTAAATAATTTGCCCAAAGTTAAACTGAAGGAAAGTGGCAGATATGAACTGGTCTCTTAAAAACTACAGTAAATTGTTGGATGAATGAATGAATGAATGAATTGGAAAAGGCAGCATGTTGCTGTTGATTAACTCTCTGATAAAACTAGAAATTGTGATAAGCCTGCTCTCTTAAATGTTTTGTTAGGTCTCCTCTCATAATAAACTTCTAAAATAATTTAGGTAGGGCTTTAAAGTATGTCTGTCTTGTCTCTGGGGAAGTTGCAATGTCTGGGATTTATTGTTAGTCCTAAGTAGGGATAAATGATTCACACCTTGGAAATTTAAAAAAAAAAAAAAATGTATATATCAACATAAAGTTGTAATCTGAGCAAGCACTTGAGAGTTCATTGCAGACAAGTAATGAGTAAGACATTTAAGGAGAGAAATAACATGCAGAATGTAATTTAGAGAATGGCTAGCTGGACAGAGAACATTTAATAATCATAGGTTTTTAAAGGGAGCAATGTCCTTAGAGATCCGAAAGTATGACTATAAGGTACAAACCAAGAGCCAAGAGTCAGAATCCTGTAGTCTTCTTGCCGTGTGTCTGGTCAATTTTTCAATTTCTCCAGGCTCCTCTTTCCTCAGAGGCAAAATCAAATTCAGTGAAATTCAACAGGTCTTTATAGACTGGAAATCAGGTCCAAGAAGTTGGCTCACCTGATCTTGAAGTCTTTCTCACTTCTCACAACCAGTGACTCTGAACTTCTCACTTCACTTCTTAGATGAGGACCTGGAGTCCCAAGAGTGAGGTGTTTTGCCAAGGTTACATGACTAAATAATAACAGAAGACAGGTCATTATTACGAACTGTCATTTTATACCACGAATGTACTGTGGGCTAACTGCCCTCCCCCGCCACACACACACACACACACACACACACACACACACACACACACACACACACACACACACATATTGAGTGTAAATTTGTAGGAATTCATCACCCATTATCCTCAACAATGTCTGGAATCATCTCTGCATAGTTTAAGAAATGTGGAATATTTGGTAAAATTTCAAAAAGAACCTTAGGAAATGAGAAAATGGTGTCATAATATTACCCACTAAAACAAATGAAAGTTCCATTTTTCTTCAAGAGAAAAAAGCCAGAAATAACTCAAGTTGAATTCCAGTTCTGTTGCATACTAGCTACGTGGCCTTTTCCTCTGTGAGTATCAATTTCCTCATGTCTACAATGAGACGAGATGTTTTGGCTCTCAAATAAGACAGTGTATGTGAAAGTCCTCTGTAAACATTTAAAGCACTACAAAAATATCCACTGCTATTAACTGAAGGTACTTTGCTGAGAGAGGTTGTTATAGTTCTCCATCTTTTCCCAAGACAGAGAAATTGCATTAAGTAGAAGAATTTCATCTTGACTAAAGAAAAAAATCACCCTTCTGATAATAAGAGCTATTAGATTTTGGAGGGATGGGAGGGGCGTACAATAAACGTATGTTAAAACAATATGTTGTCAGAGAATTTTAAGACAAAATGTATAGTATAGTTTTTTCTTTGAAGCAGGAAGAAGGAATAGATAATCTCTGATAAGGAATATCCGATAGCAACAAAATCCATGTGTGATATTCTATGACTGTGTTTCATCAATTTCTTTTGTTTGAAATGAGAAAGAGAAAGAAAGTTTGGTAAATACTAGGTTCAAATACTTTATAACTGCCAGGAGTCATTGTATAGGATGGGGTGGTCACATGTATTTTTTCTTTTCCATTTTTGGGAAGATTTTTCATGTGGTCAGGAAAATAGTTTGATCTTTCCTGCACACCTGGGTTCTCTGGCTGAAGGCAAGGACCTTCCAAGCAGGTTATTCTGAAATGGGAAAAGAAACAACCGAGAAAGCCGAGATGGCTCTGCTCCTGACAGCAAGCACACTTAGAGTGTTTAAAACTATATCGCCTTTATTTTCTCCTAAGAGCAATTTGGGGAATGGCGAGTTGACATTTGCAAGAGGTTAAAAGAAAAAGAAAATTGTTACCCTGCTGTGAATTTGTTCATGTGCCTGTTTTATGTTTCCAAATAACAGCCTGTGGGTTTATTCAATATAATTGTGAACTGTATTTATAAAAGGTTAAGAGAGAGAATTTTCTTAATTTAAAAAGCATGTGAAGGACCCAAGACATGGGCAGCATTTTTAAGTGCAAACTCTGCTCTTTCAGCACTTCAGATTGGTCCATTATATATAAACTGTTTCACCAAGCCATACACAATATGTACGTTTTGTATATGTTAATGGCATTAAGATAAAGTGAAAGAGCAGGACAGTTCCATTTGGTCAACTTTTCTTTGCAAGAGGACTCTGAGACCACCCAGCATTGTGGATTGTCATTTGCCAAAGAGCGATTGAGATCTGTCTGCTTATTATCAGGAGAGATTATTCGTCTTTCAGTGCTCAGTAGCTGAGTAGTAGTCACAGCATTGGCACCTGGAAGATGGTCAATAAATTTCTCTTGAATTGAAATGAATTGAATAAAATTATGGCTTTGGTCACCCACATGGAAAAATGTGGAAAGCCAGCTGTGTCTCTTAAACAAAGTTTGGCTCGTATTTAATAACGAGGGAGCTTGAGCAGTCTCCCTGGTTCAAAGCACAGTCATTGCCAAGGTGGACTCTCTGCCTATCCACGTATTAACTGCTTAACTTTGGTAAGTTACCACACCCTCAGGTTCCTCACTGGTAAGATAGAAATTGTTAGAATACTTACCTGATTGAGTTGTTGTGAGGATTAAATGAGATAACCCATGAAAGCTCTTAGAAGAGTGTCTACCCCATAGCAAGTGCACAATAAATTGTGGCTGAAAGTATTACTCCTAGATAATGTCTTAGCAAAATAATCCCAAGTGTGAATGTGAATAAATATAAACAAGTATATATTCACTCTTACTACAAATGCTTATGTGGCAAGCATGGTTCTTTCCACAACAGAAATAGAGGTGACAAGACAAGTAATAAATAGAATATGCCATGAAGAAAAGCAAAGAGAGAGATGTAGTAGAGACTGGCTGGAATGGGGAGTTGGGGTGACATTGAAGACCCTCTGAGGGGTGACATTTGAGCAGAGAAGAGGAGAGACTCCAAGCAGCCGTGGGATCCAGGGGATAAGCCTTCCACGGAGAGAGAAGAGCAAGTGGAAAGGCCTTGGATTTTTCAAGGAATAGAAAGATTAACGTTGTAATGCGGGATTTTTCAACCTCAGCATCATTGACGTCTTGAGCTGGATTCTTTGTTGTGAGGGCTGTCCCATCCCATCCATGGTAGGATGTTCAGCATCATTCCTGGCCTCTAGCCAACACATGCCAGGAGCACCCACTCCCCTCAAATTGTGACAACAAAAGACATCTCCAGATGTTACCACATGTCCCCCTGAAGGGCAAAATTGTCCTTCTCCCTTCCCTGTGGAGAACCTGTGGGCTAGTGAATGAAGAGTAGTTTTATATGGAATAAAAAGTTATAGGAGAGATCTTGGTAGTTCTTTGTAACTAACACTTCTGAGGCTTTATTGACTAATCATTTGACCTCACCGTCCACCTCCTGGACAGAATATAATGACTGAACATGCAAAAAATTGAAGCTGCAACTTCCTAGGCCTCCAACTTTAAGGGTCAGTTTCAATTCTACTAAGCCCCAAGGCTTGTGTTTTTATTTATCTACTCAGAATGTGAAGCAATGTTATGTAGCTTTTGTTTCATCATGTGAAATATGTAATGTTGAACTATAATCCTAATAGGATAATAAGTTTTTAGAATGAAAGTGTTTCCTTAAAGTAATAAAAGTTAACACATGATGTATCTCCTTAAGTAAGCATTGTATTCATTTTACCTGAAAATTAATTGAAAATAGCTAACTCTTTTGTGTGGTCAGTGGTGAAAGGTTTGCCTGCAGCTTAGATTTGGCATATTTATCTAAAGTGCATAGATGTGAGTTAGGTTACTAGGGTGGGAGAGAGCTAGTAACAAAGCATACCAATAGTAAACCTCCTGAAATGCTTTCCAGTCTTCATACAATATTAGCAAATAATTTATTCTTTAGAGTATATGTGAGTTACAACTCCTGACACCACATGGTTGAGAGGTGTTTTTATTTGCTACAAAATTAATAGTTCAACAAGACATCTCTGATGCTGCCATGTTTATGAGAATAACCAAAAAGAAGACTAGGTTCAGAATGGGTATAATCTTAATCAAGATCAACTCTAAAGTGACCCCAATGATTTTAGATTTCTCTTCATCTTTAATCCATTATTTCTTATTTGGACATGGCAACAAATATGCTAGAAATGGCTTTCTTGGAGTATTTATGTTCTGGGCAGAAAATGCTCTCATATTTTCTAGATATAGAGGGAAGTAGAAAAAGACCCTGGAAGCTAGTCTTAAGGAATACCGTTAGGGAATTTGGTGATGAGTTTTCTTGTTTCTTTCCCAAGTTGTACGATTTTGCATATCTAAAATTATTTGTCTGTAAAGTTTTCTTGGATTAGAATTAGCAGCTGGTTTTAATCCCATTGTGAGGTGGTAGAATACTCAAGAATCCAGGATATGATAGAACTAAGTCAAGACTCTGGAGACCTCTTTCTTTAAGTCATAGTTAGAAACCTGTCCAGTTTACTCAGATTCTTCCCTCTAGGACATGCTAATATCTCAGATGCTATGACTTATACTGGGTCACTCAGAAGTCATTCAACAGATAATTTCTTCTTGGCACACGTATCAGGTATTTGAAATTTTTACCCATCATCAGTCAACCCATATGCTTCAGAATAATAGCTAAAAATAATCCTTTACTAACAATGTCTTTTACCTTTGGGAATCGATTTCTTCAGAAGTGGAAATTTCAAGAGAGGAAGAATAATTGAACCCAAGAATAGACTGCCATGGGAATCTCTCCATTCCCAGAGACCATAAAGAAAAGAATATGAAACCATCTGCCGGATGGGCTAGACACAGCCCTCTCTGGGCTGGGTGGTCTCTTGGGCTCCCTTTCAGCTCTAGGCATCTATGATTTTTTTGTAGAAGAAAAATGAATGCCACAGTTTTTTTTTTTTTAGTACTGTGAATCTATGCCTTTTTTAAAAAAATCTTTATGGTTTTGTGAAATTACAAAGTTAACACATGCTTATTTTAAAAGAATAGAACAGTTCATGGTTGGATGAGGGCCCTCTTCTGGATCCCTGACTCCTCATTGTATCCTCACATGGTGGAAAGGGTTAGGGAGCTCTGTGGGATCTCTTTTATAAGAGCCCTAATCCCATTCATGAGGGCTCCACCCTCATGACCTAATCACCTCCCAAAGGCCCCACCTTCGAAATCCATCATACTGAGCATTAGGATTCCAACATATATATTTGGGGTGGGGTGGGGGGAGGCACAAACATGCAGCCCATAGCAGACCATCGTAAGGAACAATGTAGCCATTATAAATCTGCAAACTTATTAAAATGTCTATCAAGTTAGTTTTTCTTTCTCTTTCATTCACTATAGATGTTTATGTCAGAGCAAATCTGACCTTCTTTTCTGTGAATCAAGTGGGTAGGTAACTTTCCTGCGCAGTAGATCCAGTATTTTGAAAGACAACTATGTTTGCGCGTTAAGATGCAAGTGATTTGCTCCAGAGCCAGAAATGTACCACTAGCATCAGGACAAGGGACAGTGTCATTATCATGCCTGTGTGGTGATTGGATAGAGGCCAGTATTGATCATCTTCTAGAACAGCCTAGGAGTTCCTTAAAAAACAACTGAACAGCAATGAGTAGTGCCCTCACATTTGCATTTTCTGTTTCATGTTTCTAATGATCAAAATACAATTTACTTAATATTTCTTAGAGTCTCAATGGCATCCATAGCAACATCCATTTACTTTTCTTATTATCAGAGTTACTTTGTTCTCTTTCTCTCTGCTCATCCTCATCTTACCTATGAACTAAAAACTCCTTTCTCTTTTCTCAAGTTGGATGCCATCTAAGTTTCACCTGACAATTGCCAGAACAAGAAGATAAAAACACAAGAGAAAGAAACATTTATCAGTGAAACAAACCAACTAGTGATACATTAAAAAAAAAAAAAAATCTTTTTACAACTTGGCCAGCCTACTTTAGCGCAAGAATTACCCTGAGGCACTCTCAGCTGTAGCATCAGTTAGGCCCTGAAAATATGTCAGATGTCCCTGTAACCTCTTATCTGGGTGTGCAATCTGGTGTACCTAGCCTTTGAAGTATACTGCAGTGATGACTAGCTCAATACCTTAGGCTTTTCGAGAGAGTCTGAACTGACACCCTGTCCTATGCCCACTCCTCCCCGTAAGCACACAGCTCTTTCTCCATATAGAGCAGGAGGAAGCCACATCATCCTGAACAGTTCTCAGAGATGGAATAGTCATTTCTTCAGTCCTAATGTTCTGTGTGCACATTTCCCTTACTACGCGATGCAGAACTGAAACCTCATGCTTAATACAATGGACAGAAAAAGACTATATGCAGTTAATTTCCCTTTATATCAGACATTCATTTAAGTGCACTGAATATAAAGCAATTGCTCCTGTTCAGTGCAGTCTCATTTTTAAATAGTTGGCAAATGGAAACATCAACAGGAAAGAAGACAGAATTTTTATGTGAGAGCTGATAGCTTGGGGTTTTTTTGTTTTGTTTTGTGTCAACATTTGATCTCAACTGCTGATTGATTTTCAATGGTGAGCTCATTAAAATCAAGATTGCAATTGTTATTTCAGGTTGCTGGGGGAGCAGGGGCTGAGGTCAACTGTATCATGTTCTTTCATACCTCACAGCCCAGGATGTAGAGAAGCCTGTGACTCCCTTCTCTTCCTTGCATGCTCCCGCTCTATCATTTCACTCCTCAAATTGCTTGACCTTTGAGGTGTTTGGCCAACTTTCACTAAGGTAAAATAAGGATGAAAATAGTTGGTTTAAGAAATAAGGAGTCCCATACATGTATTCATCAGGATCTTGTCAGGAGACAGAAACCACACCAGTTATTTCAATGGAGAGGATTTAATGTAAAGAATCATTAATTAGAATTGAATAGACAAAAATGGAATAATATGGTTTCATGAGAGTGGAATTGCAGGAAGCAGCTACCACTCCCTAGAGGTGGAGGCACAAAGAGGAGAGTTTGGAATCATGAAAACTTAGAAGCTTAGAGGATCAGCCCCATGTAGCTGAGACTCACATCTACTCTAAGTGGTGCTGCGTAGTTGGTGGTAGAGAGTCTGAGCTTGCAGGAGGGATCCTACAGAGTTGGGACTCAAATCTCTGAGCCAGATGTGTGGCTGGCTGCTGTTGATGTCTCTGAGGAGCATAATAAGACTGGCTTGTGCGTATTAGAAACACTACCATGATCAACAGCTTCTACTGGAATTCACAGAAAGCAAACAGGAAAGCGCAAGTCCCTTCTTTCTTCTCCTACCTGTAAGTGTCCATCCACGTTCTTTATTGATAAACTGTAACAGGGACCCAGCTGGCAAAGGAGAAACATGACTTTCAGAGTTTCAGTCCTAGTATCTATCACCAAAGCAGGGGAGAGAGGGGTGGATTTGAACCTGAGGGACAATAGCTTAATTCCAGCCAAAATATGTTATCCCTATATGGAATCACATTTTCTCTCTTAGTCTCTTTTGTTCTTACGAAAACCAATAAACTTTCCTTCCATCCTTTTCCTTCCATCAGTGTAAACTTCACTGCTTACACTCTCTGCCTTTGCATTTTGCTGTCTTTTCAAAGCTTTGAAAAGTGATTGGTTGTAGGGTAAAGTTTGCTTTATTCCTCTGGCTACAGAAAAGAAAAAAAAATTTAGGGTGCTTGCATCACTTAGTGGTGTGGCCAACTGGCTATTTATCTCGTAAAAATCTAGCATTATGTTGATGGTAAAACATATGGGAATGTGGGAAACATTTTAGCCCCTTCGGATCCAGGCTTAAGATAGGATTCTCAGACTCAACTTTCCATCTTTTGCTGGCCCCAGGCATAGTCTTCTCCCTATGCCCCCAACCTTACCCCTCATTGCTATGTTGATATTTGCAGTTGCCTTTAGGGTAATCTCACCTGTTTTTGCACAAGCTTGAAAAGATTACTACTACCTTTATTTAACCTCACTTTTTTAGTCACTTAGAGGTTATTCTTATTTAGCTCTAGCAATTCATTAAAAATCCTACTTTGTCCAAATCTAGTATAGTTTTGTAATGGAAGGACCATCAGAGTATTTAATCTATACATTACTGCCTGGAGGTGATAAATTTTGATAGATGGGCTTTTCGTGTATTCTCATGCTATAAGTGACATTATTTTTGAGGAGTAAATAATTGGTGTATCTCTGCCATCTGGCCTTTCATAGGGAAGCACAGCCTCAACACTATAAAGTGAATTATCCATGGCTTAAAAAAAAGGCAGTGGTTTCTATTCATCAATGTATTCTAGCAAAGACTCAGACTTCAAGGACTACTTAATCTTCACTCTTCTCTATTTCTGCTGATCAATCTCTTGCCTTTATCTAGTAGGGCAGGAAATCTTTCAGTAATTGTAGCATTTCATGTACTTGTAAAACATTTTAGAAACTGAGTAGCTCTAAGAAGGCTTATAGCTCTTCCTTTGTTTTTGCAGTAGTCCCATCTTACATTTCTGTGATGAATGTCTAAAGCAATAATGAAAGAATATAACACTAAGTTCCTGGCTCACATTTCTCTCCCTCTCTCTAGCCTCACTTAGATATCATCATGGATACCTTATATTATTTTCTAGGGACTGCTCACAATGATTCATCATGAAAATGTACTGTCATGCCTAGAATCTAAGCATCTTGTCCTGGAATCTGTACCAGGAAATATATGCTAGTGACAGAAATACCAAGCTAACTATGCTTAATGTTGGTGGGTGAGAGATATTACCAGCACATTTTGATAAGCTTGGGCAAGAGCAAGCTTTACAAATTTCATCCCTTTAACAAAGATCCTAGGGCATTGAATGATTGTAGTCCCCAGCATAAGTGATATATAAGAGACTTAATCACAAAACGCTTTCAATGGCTACTGATTACATGATTACTTTTTGAATTGTCTTCCCAATCCATGAGCCATTCTCTCTTTCCTGAGAACTAAGTCACCACCAACACCACCACTTATCTACTAACAGGGTCCTGGAAGCCATGTTTGCCCTATAGGACCTTGACTGCAAAGAATTGGCCCATGGTTGATTACCTGATCAAATCAGAGCCAGTCAAAGTCTCTTTTTGGGAACTGGAATTGGGAGACAAAAGGATTAGACATTGAAAGCTTAATAAAGTTAAAAGCAGAGATGTAGAAACGAAGTCCACAAAATGCTACTACCATAGTCCAGAGTTGCCCGAGTCCCCGGCCTTTGGGAAGACCTGATTATTTTTCTTTTTCTTAGACAACACGAGATAATTAGTGTGATGGCCATAAAGATGTGCCACCTACATCCCCCTTCAAGAAAGGGCTTGCTCCCCTAACTTCTGAGAATGTTGTCAGTGCCTTCAGGATTTGCCTTGGCTGCAGAGAGCGGCCTCACCCAAAGTTTGCCCTTTCCAGGATGGCCCATATCCCTTTCTGATCACAGTGAGTGCATAATTTCTCTTTCTAACCATATCTGCTTTCATTCCCCCCCCCAACCCCGGACACACACACACACACACACACACACACACACACACACACACACTTTGCTAGAATACCTAAGACATTTCCTGTGTGCCAAATTCCACCTCAGTATCTCCTTCTGGAGAACCCAACCTGTAATACTCAGTAGATGACCAACAATTTCCTGTTTATTCTTAAACTAAATTGAGTTGGTTCTGTTGCTTGCAACCAAGAGTGTTAATGAAGACATTCAGTATTGATGCGGTGGGCAACACAGATGATCAGCAGGGATGTGTAAGAACTTTGAGAACACCTGGAGTGTTTGGATGCTGAATGTTTAAAAAATTTTCCCTTTGAACAGGAAATGATTCTAGGTTCAATTGAAGTAGTACAATCCAGTTGGAATCACATTGGCTCTTCTTTATAACCCCTCACTCTTTGGAGAACACTTTCAAAAAGAATAATAACTATTTTGTTTAGCTTTATAAACCTTCCATTTAACACAGTTACTAGAACTGAATAAACAAATAAAATCTTGCTACCATTTCATTTAGTAAGACTGTTTTAACAGAAGAGGGTCAACCACACTGATTTTTAGTGATCACATTTTGTACCAACTATTTCATGATTCACATCCCGTTGTTGCCTCTTACTCCTATTCCTTTCTGCTCTGCTCCTTTCTGTTGACCCACGTGTTCACGGTTCCTCTCCTCTCTTATCTCTCTTCTGTCACACCTAGAATCTTTGTTACAAGGTAAACACACCCTCCATAACCTCAGTCTTCTTCCTGAATACTCCTTTGCATCTCCCCTCAGGATATCACTGCCCCTCGCAGCTCTCCGCCCCTTACTCTGACTGTTCAGACAGAGGCATCTCTTATATGTAACAAAGATATTCATGTTGATTGGTATCATGTGATCTTTATTAATCACAAAATTAATGTCATATCATGTCAGACTCACCAAGGTGACAGACTTAGAACGTTTCTGGTATTTGTAATTCTAGCTTTGCATCCAAGAGAATGCTCAGCTCTGGATGAAGTAGGTATCACTGTTGGGAAGAACATCCATTCCAATGATCCAAAGATGATTTCAACAATGGTATATCAGTCAGGGCAGTTTGAAAAGGAAAACAGAAGCAACTCTTCGTATTCCAAGTGTGAGGGTTTTAACAAAGGAGGTTAGTCTTATCAGTTATTGAGAAACACAGAGGAATAAAGGACAGGGAGTACCAGAGAGCCTCTTGGTCCTGAAGCGGATGATTCTCAACAGCTTACTTATAAGCCACTGCAGATCTTAAGAATTTCTGGGAAATTTTTTATGTAGTCTACAAGAGTAAAATGGATGGTTTTGCAGGATTAGCTGGAAATTTGCTTTAACCCCATAAATCTGCCTGCAGCATACTGGCCTCTCTTTTTCTAACACCTTCCAGCTCTTCTGCAAGCGTTCTTGTGGGCTGACTGGAACCTGGAACAATAAGGGGAAGGGGATTCTAGGAAATGTAGTTCCCAGCTTCGGCACTGCAATGCAGCAGTGAATTCCAAGGAGCCAGCAGTGACATCAAATTGCCAAGGGAGTACTCAGCACATTTCCCACTGGGCCTTAGGAAAACTGAACACATTCACAAACTAAAAGAGGCATCAACTTAGCCATAGTTTGCCCAGGCCAAAAGTTCATGTTTCATTCCTTTCTTTAGCCAGGTTACATAGAAGAAATGGGTTTGGGGTTCCAGAGTGTAAAACCCACTCCAACAAACGTCATGTTGCCAGAATTAAGCAATTAATTTAGGCAATGTGAGACTTGATAAAAAGCAATTTTTTTCTCCTAAAATATCCCCATTCCCTTTTTGGAATGTTATATAGCATGTGCCACTCCTCAATCTTTCTACTATTTCTGAATTGCACTAAAACATTAATTAAATGAATGCAGCAATCAATCCTGGCGGGGTTTTCCCTTGCAATAGAGCAGAAGTTAATTTATTTCTACTTAATTACCTCGTTTCAGCCTTGCCATGTTTATTAATAATGAATATCTGTTCCTTTTATAATGGCATTGATCACCAATTTCCACTGCCACTGAGGAGATTTGACATGACAAATGTCCAGGGCTGGAGGTTCAGAGTTATTGTTTAACTTGATATACTTACAGCATAATCAATATTTTAGGCAATCCATAGTACAAATGTACCAAACAAGTTAGAGATACAGTATAAGAGCAGAATTTTCATTCCCTCTTTCGGCTTGTTTTGTTGAACCCTGAAATCCAACTTAACTTTCATGAACTTGGAAAACTAATACATTTACATTCATTGTGTGACTTTCCCTCCCCCGTTCCTTCTCTAGGTTCTGTTTCATGCAATGAATGTCACCAAGACTAACTGACCCATTTTCAGGTTAGAAGAAATAACCTCAATTGACGTTTCTAGCCATCTTTTTAACGATGTTAAATGGTTAGAAACAGGTGAGATGAAAGACATTTACTGCTTGCTGTGAGTGAGTGGTGTAAACGGTATTGATCTGTTATGAAGGGTTTACAGTAGAGAAACATTCAGGGCACTCTTTAAAGTGTGAATACCTATTTGATTTATTTTTTACCTATATCCAAACATTTGTAATACTATTTTACTCTTTTGTTTGGCTTTTTCCCTTCTCCTCCTTTTTATGTTTTGCCACAAGCCATACCCAGCCAGATCTGGCCTATGAAGTTGTTTGGGTTTCATTTTTAAAGGCTAAAATGATAAAAATAAAAAATAAAAGGAAAAAGAAAGGCTAGTGGACATGCATCTAAATTTATAGTTGTCATAAGAAATAAAACTTCACAACTCATGCCAAGAAGCAAGGCCAAGGAAGAACTCCTCTTCAGGGAGCTCTCTTACCACCTCCCCTCTACCCCATTATAAAGTAAAAATGTCCTTCTCTAATCTGGTTTATCTCGAAATACTCAGAAAAACATCACATAGGTCACACAGATGTAGGTGTTCATTCTCTCTGTTTGATAAAAGCTTTAATTGGCCAAGAGAGAAAACTAGGGTAGGGATCTCAGGAAATGAGAGCATGAATAAGGACCAATAGGACAGAAAATATAGTCAAGTTGGTAGATCTGAGAAGGCTTGAGGTAAAAGAAGACTATTTTCCTTCTATTCTGTCAGATCAACAGGAGCTGAGGCAGAATTCAAATGCCACATTCCCATTTAGATAAAGATGAAGAAAAAAAAAAGAACTACAATGGCCAATATTTTAAGAGAAAACTCTCATAACAGCATCTAATGAATTTCAGAAACTAAGACTACTTTTGTAGATAAATAATTTCTGAAGTAACATAAGGGATATTGTATCTTGTTGTAAAACATAAAAAATGCAGAGATAAATATCACTTTCTAACTCCCACTCCTCTTAGTAGAGGTAACCTCTGTTAATCATTCCATGTATAACCCTTTAGTTCTGTTTTAAATGGTATCATTTTATGTATCCTTGTGATTTGCTCTTTTTACTTAGAATGTCTTGAAGCTTTTTCCATGATAGTACATATATCATTCCTCTAAAGAATAACACAGCCATAGTTATGTGCGTATCAGTTTCAGGCTTCCTTTGTGATTAATGTCTAGTCTATTTTCCACATATTTTTGCCATTAAAAATAATTATTCAAGTAACATTATGGGACATAGTTTTCTGTGCTTATATGAGAGTGTTTCTATGTGAGCGATTCTTAGAAATGGAACACCTGAGTAAATGTTTTATGTATTTTCAATTTGGGAAGATGGTGGCAAATTCCTTCAAGTGGGTTTTTAAATTCTGTGTTAGCAGAAAAATATATCCCAGTGCTATTCCCACCATTCTCACAAACACAGGATAGAGTCAAATTAAAAAATTTTTTTGCCCATGTGAATGACAAAAATAATTGATTGGTATTGTAATTTGTATTTCCCAATGAGGGAAATACAATTTTAATATATCTTGGAGATTTTAAAATATGCTTTTAAAATATGCTTAATGAGATTTAATTTTAAAATGTTTATTAGTCACATACATATCTCTTTCAAGAATTTCTTAGTTATAGACTTAGCACATTTTTCTATTTTGTTGGATGTGAATTTCCTAAATTAAAAGAACATATTTTCCAAATAATTTTATGAATATTCCATTATTTCTCTGCTGATTTGAACTGCTACTTTCATCATGAACTGTTTCTGACTACTCATTTGTTCATCAATCTGTTGTCTATTGTCTAGTTAACTACTGTAAGTATTTAAGAATTCTGTTGAATTTTTAAATGTTAATTTTGCATGCAGACACCACTTAAATGAATTCTCATTATTTTTCAGATGATTCTCTTGGATTTTCTAAGTAGAAAATGACAGGCTAGTTTCTTTTTTTGCAATATTTATACCTCTATTATTTTATCTTATTGCATTGATGAAGGCTTCCAGCTACATTCAGTAGTAGAGATAATGATGCCTTTGCCTTTTTCCTGCTTTCTATGGAAATGGTTCTATTATTAGCTCATTGAGTAAGGTGTTTGTGAGTTTCTAGCACTTAATCTGGTCAAGGACTTTTTTTTTTTGTGATTCCTAGAAGGATATTGTTTGATAACTATCTGAAATGCATGTTGACTATTACTTGATGCTTTTCAACATGTACTGAGATCATTACATAAATATTTTTTAAAAAGTTCATTTTGTGATTTACATGAAAAAAACCTCCCTAATCCTGACACATTCTAGCAATTTTTTGACGATTCATAACTTGGTAATAATTTATTATTCTTTTATTATAATGTTATATTCAATTTGCTAATATTTAGAAATTTTGAATGTATGTTTGTAATTCAGAGTGACATAGTTTGTATGTATGCCTGTGTGTGTGCAAATGTTTATATATTTTTGGTATGAGGACTATGCTGACATCTTAAAATTATTCATGAAAATTTCCTTCTTTTCACATCTTTTCACAAATGATGTTTCACGAATCAGATTATCATATCATCTTTTTGTGCACTTGTTAACAATACAAATTCCCTGGCATTTTCCCTGAAGCTTGCAATTTAGTAAATCTTAGATAAAACCCCGGAATAAGTGTTTTAACAAAATCTCTAAAGATTCTTACTAGGAATTCCCCGGCGGTCCAGTGGTTAGAACTCTGTGCTTCCACTGCAGAGGGCCCGGGTTCAATCCCTGGTTGGGGAACTAAGATCTCACAAGCCATACGGCGTGGCCAATAATAATAATAATAATAATGATTCTTATTAGTTGACAAATTTTGGAAATATTTAAAGTTTGGCAATTTTCATCTATAATTTCAGCCAGATAGATTGAAAATTTATATTTAGATCTTCTCTCACCCCAAACTCCAGTAATATGGCCTTGCTGAAAAAGAGTTAAAGCAGCAACCCATAAGGACAAAGAGAAAGGAAAAGAAGACATAGCAACACAATTTTGTAGCTATAAAACAAGATAGTGTGTGAGTGATAATTAATTTATCAGTCCTAGGAAGCTAAATCCTAAGGCAACAAAGGGGAAGGCAGAGAAGCAAATTATATCACAGAAATCCTCAAAGGCCCAGGAATAGGCAACAAATCAGTTGTGGAAGAGAGAGACAGAGATGGGGTTATCATAACTAAATCTCCTCCTTAATGTTCTCACATTCCTGTCTCTAACAAAAGAGACAGGAGGGCAAAATCCTTAGGATGATGGTGCAGGGAAATCTCAAGAAGACAGCTGTGCTTATGATTTAGCAGGTCTAAATCATAAACAGTCCATATTGGAGTAGGTCAGAAAGCTCCCAATGAGGCATCATTAGGAATATCAAAGTAATAGAAAATATGTTTCAGTGTATTGAGAGGAGGTTTACACAAATAGTAGAGAGTTTGGAGTTCCTTGAGTGATAAGTACATAGAAAGCAAACAAAAAACCAAATACTAACTGCAGGAAATACTAACTGTTGATCAGAAAAAAAATTAATGATAAATGACCATATGACTCAGCTCTTAAAGAGAATAACATGATCATAATAATATAAACATGAAATATTGAAGTAATCGAATTGCAAAATTTCCTTTGCAAGGAGAAAGGCAAATGCGAGAAATTAAGAGATGATACCTAAACTCGAGAATCAAGAAGCTGCAGTGTCAGCATGACATTTAGGAATATGAAAGCAAATACCATATTATTGACTGATCATATGATTGAATTACCAATTGAATAATTGAATGTTTTAATCTGCAGAAGCAAGAAGAGATGACAGTAGGTCAGGGCACTGCTTTTAAAAAAACTATTTGTTTTATAAAGAAGAAGATGTAGAATTATTTGTATTTAAATTATGTAAGTGTAAAAAATCAATAGAAATAAAAGCTAAAGTTGAAAAATTAAACTTTTTAAAAAATTCTGGTCTAATAGACACTCTAGGAATGTACATTTTACAGCAAGAGAGAAAGAAGAGGAGGAAGTTGAGAAGTATAGTAAGAGTTAACCTAGCTCTGTACAAGATTGCCAAAGCAATCTTGAGAAAGGAGAACAGAGGTGGAGGAATCACACTTCCTGCTTTCAAACTATATTAGAAAGCTATGGTAATGAAAACAGTATAGTATTGGCATAAAAACAGACATATAGAATAATGGAACAGGATCAAGGATCAGAAATAAACCCATGCATATGTAGTCAATAAATTTTAAACAAAGGAGACAAGAATATACAAAGAGGAAAGGATAGTCTCTTCAATAAATGGTGCTGGGTCACATGCAAAAGAATGGAACTAGAGTCCTACCTAACATCATACACAAAAATCAATTCAGCTTGAATCTTGAACATCAGACTTGAAACCATAAATTCCTAGAAGAAAACCTAGTGGGGGAAAGCTCCTTGACATTGGTCTTAACGATTATGCTTTGGGTTTTGATACTCAAATACCCAAAGCAAAGGCAACAGAAGCAAAATAAATAAGAGAGCCTACATCAAATTAAAAAGCTTCTGCTCAGCAAACAATCAAAAGTATAAAATGGTAACCTAATTTGCAAATTAGCCATATGCAAAATGTATAAGGAACTCATACAACTCAATAGCAAATAAATAAATAAATAAATGGATAGGTAGGTAGATAACCCAATTAAAAAATGGGCAAAGGACCTGAATAAACATTTTACCAAAGAAGACACACAAAAGGCCTAAAAAGGTACTCAACATCACTAGTTATCAGGAGATTGCAAATCAAAGCCACAATGACTTATTTCACTTAGTATAACATAGAAGACCCCCCCCCCCCAAAACACAATAAGATGTCACCTCACACCTGTTAGGATGACTATTCTCAAAAAAGACAAGAGATAACAAATGCTGAGGAGGATGTGGAGAAAATGGAACCCTTTGACACTGTTGGTGGGAATGTAAACTGATACCCATTATGAAAAACAGTATGGAGGTTCCGGAGGAAATTAAAAATAGATTTACCCCTTTAAAGATTGTAAATAAATAAATTTTTAAAATATAGAGTTACTATATGACCCAGCAATTCCATTTGTTGGTATATATTCAAAGGAAACAAAACCATTATCTAAAAAAGATATGTGTACTCCCATGTTCATTGCAGCATCATTCACAATAGCCAAGTTATAGAACCAATCTTAGTGTTGTTGATGGATGAATAGATCAATAAATTGTTATACATACATATAAAATTCAGCCTTACAAAAGAAAGAAATCCTGCCATTTGTAACTACATGGATGAATCTGGAGGGCACTAAGCTAAGTGAAATAAGCCTGACAGAAAAAGACAAATACTGCATACTGCATTGTATCACTTATATGTGCAATCTGAAAAAAAAAAAAAAGAGAGTAAGAAAGTTGAACTCAATGAAACAAAGAGTAGAAAAGTGGTTGCCAGGGGATAGGGGGTGGGGGAAATAGGGAGAGATTGGTAAAAGGGTACAAACTTTCACATATTTCTGCTTTAATGTTTATTTTTCCTTCCTTCTGCTAACTTTGGACTTAATTTATTTTTCTTGTTCCTTAAGGTATAAAGTTAAGTTGTTTGAGATCTTTCTATTTTCTTAATGTATGCCTTCATTGTTATGAACTTTCCTCTTAGAACTATTTTTTCTGCATCCTGTAAGTTGTAGTATGTTGTTTTTCCATTTTTGTTCATTCTAAGATACTTTTTAATTTCCTTATCCTTTCTTCTTTGATGCATTGGTTGTTCAGGAGTGTATTGTTTAATTTTCATGTATTTGTAAATTTTCTAGTTTTCTTTTTTTATTGATTTCTAGTTTCATACCATTGTGGTCCAAAAACATACTCTGTATGATTTAAGTCTTCTTAAATATGCTAAGACTTATTTTGTGGCCTGATATATAATCTATCTAGAAAATATTTAATGTGCACTTGAGATGAATGTGTATTCTGCTGTTATTGGATGGGGTGTTCTCTATATGTCTGTTAGGCTTATTTGCTCTATAATGTTGTTCAGATCTACTGTTTCCATCCTGATTTTCTGTCTGGATGATCTGTCCACTATTGAGAGTGAAACAATTGTAGCTTGGTACCAACTTCAATAGTTGATATTACAGATCCTAACTATTATTATATAGCTGTATACTTCTTTTAGTTCAGTTAGTATTTGCTCAATATATTTAGGTGCTTTGATGTTTGGTGTATAAATATTTGATATAACTATCTTCTTGATGGATTGACCTCTTTATCATTATATAATGACTTTCTTTTTCATTTTTTGTACCATTTTTAGTTTAAAGTCTTTTTCTGATATGAGTTTTAGCTATCCCAGCTTTTTGTTGTTGTTGTTACTGTTGCTTAAAATATCTTTTTCCATCCCTTCAATCTCGGTCTATGTGTGTTTTTAAAGCTAAAGTGACTCTCTGGTAGACAGCATATTATTTAATCTTTTTTTTTTATACATTCAGCTATTCTATATCTTTTGACTAGAGAACTTTATCCATTTACATTTACAAAGTAAATGTAAAAGAAGCCAATCTGAAAAAGTTAAACACTGTATGTTTTTTACTGTATGACATCTGAAAAAGGCAAAAGACCAGTGTTTGGCAGGGGTTGGGCAAAGGGAGGGATGAATAGGTAGAGCACAGAGGATTTTTAGGTTAGTAAAAATACTCTGTATGAGGCGATAATGATGAATACATGTCATTGTATATTTGTCCAAAGCCCTAGAATGTACAGCACCAAGAGTGAACTGTAATGTAAACTATGGACTTTGGATGATTATGATGTGTCAGTGTAGGTTCATTAATTGTAAAAAAATGTATATCACTCTGGTTGGGAGTGATGATAATAAAGGAGGCTACGCATGTGTGAAGGCAGGGTATATATGAGAAATCTCTGTACCTACCCATTAGTTTTGCTCTGAACCTTAAACTGCACTATAAAGTCAAAATTAAAAAAAAAAAAAATCGTAGGTGCTCTTTGTAGAATGGTTAGAAGACACAAATTATATAGAAAGTATAAAAACAAACTGTATAAAGAAATGACCATTACCATTATTTTAATGTGTTATCTTCCCCACTTTTTTTTTAATGCTCCTGTGGACTTTGAAGTAAGATATGCATGATTTGAATACTAACCCAAATACTACTATCTGTGGATCTTGAGTGACTTGTTGAACTTCCCTGAGCCTCTTTTTCCTCCTGTGTAAAATGAAAATACTACTCAGCAATCTAAATTTTATCACACATGTTTATCATCAATTAAATCCCCAGTTAGATTAGGCCAACTCCTATTTGTGTTTAAAGACTCCACTTAAATGTAACTAACCCCAGGAAGCTGTATTTGAAAAGACTCAGTGACACACGTATGATCAATATATGAACAGACAGTGAAGCAACCAGAGCCCCTAACACAGTGCTTGACTCATGCCTGTGTTTGATACATGCAAATTACTACTATTATTATTATTTCAAGATTAGATTGTATATACAGTTTTATGTCTTGCCTTATTTTTATTTAAATGCTCCAAAGTGAGTATTTCCCCATCTTATTATGAAGTGAAACAAATTAAAGAATTTTAAAAAGGAAAATGAAGTATAAATGGAGATTTTTTTCTCCATCTTTGAAACCTGGTTTCAGAATTTTAATATGGAGTCACTCTCTCAGTGTTTGAGAACATCATTCTTAGGCTTGGAGAACCTAGAAATAAAGAATCTCTAATCGGAAGGCATCATAGGTCTTCATTAGTCTAACTCACTCCCATCGAGAAATCCTTTGGATAGTGTTATTAACAAATGATCACTTGGGCCAGATGTGACTGCTTCCAGTGACAGGGACCTCACTACTAGCTATTTTTTGCTAGAGGAACTATGCTCTCTTCTGTACCTTTTGAAAGGACTACAGCTATGTGTGATTCCAATGTAAACTGACAATAAAAGAGACGAATTACCATAACTGGCTGTTTCAGTTAGGAAGATTAAATAGTCTTTTATTGCAGATGTTTGCCAAGGAAAATGCTCCCCAGTGGAAGACTCTAAGCAGTTAAGATAGATTTGATGAGGGTTTTAATTGCTGTTATGTAAGTGGTAATGGAAAGGTTTTATTAAATGTCACACAAGAGTCAATCGATAGTTTAAAAGAGAAAAGCTTCTCTCTAATGTAGACCTCAGGCTTTTCCAACAGTCGTTTATCAGCAGGGGCAGTTCTATCAGCAACCACAAATATTTATCAAGTACCCAGTGTGCATATGGCAATATCATAAATGTGTCGGGGACTGTTGAGGATTAGAAAAAATAAGCCTATGCTGCAGAGGATCGAATGATTTGAAGCAAGCAAATAGCTACCATGGAAACCAAAATAAATACAGATATATGCATTTGTATAGACATGTATATGCATTCTACTAAAAAGTAATTCAATATACAACATCAAGAGTCAGAATAAGAGATATATTAAAATTGAATATTTATAAAAATAGCATTTTCTTTTCAAAATAGTTTACCACAAAGATTTTTGTTCCTTTATTTGTTTTCCTAGTATTATAATGGAAAAAGCATTTGGCTGGAAGACAGAACACTTGGGTTCTAGTCTATCACTACCTACCTACAACTGGGGCACTTCTTTAACTTCTCTGGGTCTGAGTGTTCATCTGTAAAATGCAGCTTTGGATAAAGTTCTGAGGACTTTTGCTAGCTCTAAGATTTATTGATTCTATGAAGGACTAAGCAACCTCGGTATAGGCATATAATAATTTGTGTTTTAAAATTATTTCACACAATTTTTAGTACTCCATTCATTGCATAAAGTACATGCATGCTAAGATGAGAATTCTGTTTCTCACAAAATGCATATATTTTAAAACTAAAATAGAAACTTGATCAGTAGATCATAGTTGGTATTTCCCAGATCCCCAAACTTCTGCAAGATTATCTAAAACAATTTTTATCAAATTCAGCATACTGTCAAGCTTGTCTCTTTCTATTGGTGTCACACTCTCCTAACTACTCAGTGGGCTATGTTGATAAGTAAAAAGCACATTTGCTTTTGAAAAAGAGCTGATCCTTCTTAAAATGGGTGATGGTAGAACATGAATCATTCTGTGCCATTTTGTAGTTTTGTGTGATCTATCACAACTGAATCAGAAACTTGACCTCTGTAAAGAAGTGGCTGATTTTGAGAGGTTATTGGATTTAGAGTGGGAATGCCTGCATTCAAGTCCCAACTCTACCATTCTTTTTTTTTTTTTTCTACCATTCTTTAGCTCTGTGACCTTAAGAACATTGTTTCCCTCTGTGAGTCTCTTTACCCAATTTAAAGGGCATGAGTCTTTGTATTGGGCTGGCCAAAAAGTTCGTTCGGGTTTTTCCATAACATCTTTCGGAAAACCCGAACGAACTTTTGGGCCAACCCAGTATTGAAAGTGAGCTAATCTACAGATGTCTATAATACAAGTAATCATACCTTTGGAGGTTATTACTTTTGTGATTTTAGACAGACATTTCAGATTTTTTTCTAGGCTCAAAAGGATTTGTTGAGCTCTTATTCCGTGCTAGGCATTATGCTAGTCAATTTCATTAAGAACCTCTCATTTAATCCGGAAGAGCTGCAACCAGATTAAAGATTGAACTGATACAAAATAATTTATGAGGATTTGGTGAAAGTGAAAGTGATGGTTAGTGGGTTACTGCTTTTGAGGAGGAACCTGCTATAGCTTCCCACTTTCAGTATTTGCCGTGGATAGCAGCTTTGGAAACGAAAAAATGCTGTGCATGGATTAACTCAGTTTAGTTGCTAGGAATACAGTAAAGTGTCACTGCATTTTCAACATTCTCTCTAGCCCCCAAGATCTAGCATGTACCTAAAAGCCACCTACCAGCAGCTACGTTTATACAGGTTAGAGGGCTGTGTTAGAGTCATTTTCAATGGAAAGGATATCAGAACCAGCAGGAAATGCACAAAGTAAGTAAAGAATAGACTGAAATGTGCTTCTGGATCAATTATTTAACAAACGCAGTTTACTTCCTCTTCAGAGTATAATAAACATGGTAATTCTTTTCTGAAAGATGACTATAAATGAAGGGAAAATTATGAATATGCCTACTATGTGCCAGGCACTTTATTAGAAACAAAGCAATTTATATACAGTATTTAATTCTGTCCCCTCAGCAATCCTAAGAAGTGGTTATTCCTAATGTCTCATTCACAGGTGAAGGAACTAAGGCTTAGGAAAATAAGTCACACAGCTGAAATAGTAGCATTTAAACCTACGTCTCCATTGTAATCCCAAACCCAAGACTATTTCTGGGCATGCTTTCAGGTTCCCAGTAGACGGATGACTTCTCATCTATCCACTGGCTCACTATCATTTTGGTTCTACTCTATGAGTAGGAAAGGAGTTCCTGTAAAGGGACTCTGGAATGTTCTCATCTCGAGTGTATTGCTTTCTGTAAACACACGTTTAGAATTTCATTGAAATTTGGCTTAAAGCTGGTTTCCTCTGTTAAAAAATTCCCCAAGAAGGACCAACAATCTGTTATCAGCCTCAGGATGTGTGGTACATTAGATCATTGTTCCCCTTTTCTTCATGCCCTCCCTGTAGAATTGTATATCCATACCCTTTGCCGTGTGACCTTGAAGTTCTTCCCTTTAAAAGTAGAGTTTCTTTCCATAAGCTTGATGTCAAGTTTGGCCATGAAACTTTCTTTGACCAATGGAATGTGGAAGAAGTGACAGTGTGCCAGTTCTAGGCCAAGACCATCAAAGGCATGGAATATTCCCATATGTCCTGTTGTACTCCTACCTGTCACCACAAGGAGAACATGCCTGGGTTTCTGCTGGTCCAAAGAGGATGAGAGAAATGTGGAGCAGACCTGAACCCAAACTGCAGCCTAAAGCAGAGCTGCCTGTAGACCCAGAATAAATGGTTTTTAATGGAAGCCACTGAGATTTGGGATGTAATATAGCATTATCATCACAATAGTTAAATAGTAATGTGAATGAATGAATTGGGTTCTGTTTAAAGGAAATTTTTGGTAGGAAAGAGAGTAAAGAGAGCAGGATTCTGGCTGTCTTCTGGTAGAGGAAGTGGAGAAAAAGTCAGAGAAGATGATTAGTGTAGGAAAAAGCAGAAGAAGAAGGCCCCCAAAATGACAAAATGCATATCAGGTCTTTGGAGACTGGTGGGTCAGAGAGCAGGGACCTATTGTGTGACTTGGTGCCTCCTTGAGACCTTTATGACAAAAGATGAAAGTCCTCTGGTATAAAGACAATTGGGAGTGACAGAGGCTTTGAAATATGTAGGCAAACTCTGGAACTGGTAACTCACACTTCATGTTCAGAGGCAAAAATAATTTAATAGATTAGAGAACCTCCACATTTAATCTCCTGCTCTCTAGCTAAAATTATGGTGCTGTTGGGTAAAGCAGGATGTCTGAAAATTATCTGTGGCAAGTTTTGTGTTTAAAGAGAAGGTTCCAAAAGAGGGGGAAATAGTGTGTTTTTTTCCTTCTGAAATGACTTTATTTCTGTAGTGCTCTAATAAGCATGCTTTCCTTGATGGGCTAATGGCTGCCTGCATTATGTGTGTTTGTTTCTCTACTGCTCTTCAGAGCTACAATAGCACTTCAGATAATGGCTGTGATGTAACTGCCATTACACAGATGTTATTTGGTCAGACGCCACTCATCTCTCTGGCTCCTACACATCTGATCTCCATAACATCACACATTGTCATTCAGGTGGGAAGAAGCAGAACTTCTGAAGCTCATTTCTTTTTCCAAAACCTGCTTCTTAAAAAAATGACAACAAGTGCTGCCTTCCTTGGGAAGAAAAAAACAAACTCTATGGAGAGAAACATAATATTCCATTTGCAGAGGACTGACTAAATTAATCTTCTGTTATCTACATGAAGAACTACCAGGCCACCATAAAATATGATAATGTTTATCTATATTTACTGATTTGAAAATATATACATTTCCAATTGATTAGTTTAAAAAGCTCATTGATAAACAGCATATGTAGTATGATTTTTATTATACAATAATGTGTGTGTATATATGCGTAGAAAAGAATATAAATTAATAACATTCAAAGCCAACAGCCTTAAAGGGGCCAAGATTTTATTAGTGGTTACAGCTGAGTGATAGGATTTTATCAGATTTAAACTTGTATCTTATACTTTCTCTAATCTTCTTTTTGCAATGAGTACTGCTTTCTGTAATCAAAGAAATAAATATTTTACTTTCAAAAAATAACTGAAGGGCATGTCTGTAACTTTTTATGAAATCTCATAAGTATTTTACCTTACTCAAAATAATGTAAAGCTGCTCTTTCCCTTCATATATGACTAGAGTAGAGGTAAGTTTTTATAAATGGACTAGGATGATTTGTAGAGCTTTGGAAAGGCCACTAGACACCTGCTACTTAAGCATGATAGACACTGTAAAATGTGCTTTGTTGGGTTAAATTTAAATACCTTTCCTTGGAAAGGTGAAAATACAGTTAATCATTCATTCAACAAATATATATTCAACATCCAGAGCAAGGTACTGTTCTTCGTACTGGAAGAATAATAACACTCTATATTTGCTTTCTAATATTCATTCTATGCATTATCATTTATTTTCCTCATGGTATGAGGTGAACCAGGCCAAAGTATGATCACTTTTCCGATGAATGAACCAAGGCTCAGATAGTGAAATGACTTGTGTACATCGGCAGAGCACCACCTCTCTCCAGATTTAGCTGCCTTATCGCTGGTCTCTCAGTCCAGTGTTCTTGGCACTCCATACTTCATCAAAGCAATGGGAGTCTCTTTTATTTTTATATTATTTTCCTATCTAACTGTAGTTGCCTTTTGAACTCAGCTTTCCACTTAAGGGATGTTGCTGTCTAAACAACTGGGAACAGTCACCTGGAATTGGATAAGATTTTCAGATGGATTACACTGGCAAAATCTGACTGGTCATTAATATTTTATGAATGAGTTTATAAGAGTGTCTTGACAGCAAGCTGAGAGCAGGTAGAGGAAGAGGGCAGAAAGCAGGACACCAGGATGGCGGATAGGAGCAGTAATCTCCTGGAAGCCAGTGGCAGCATGGGTGATGCGGATTCTGAAGTAACCACGTTTGTTGATTCTCCATTATCCAGTCCATCCCAGAGATTAGTGTAAACTGGTCCATGCAACCCCTTTCCCTTGCCCAGTAATTTGTTTAGGAAGTAACAAGCAACCCAATTCTGGCAAGTAAGACATGAGAGAAAAATCTACTTGGAGCCTCATCTATCAAGTAGACACAAAGAAGTTTCCCTAATTCTTCCTCTCAATGTTTCTGTGAAGGAAGGTAAAACATGGAACTGCTGCAGCCATTTTATGACCAAGAGAAACTAACTTGAGGTCATAGTTCATGGAAGGAATTTGGTGATGGCCTGGATGAGCCACTGAATCAGTAAGCCTTGAACTCTGAGTTGTGACGTCCTGTTATATGAGTTAACTCATTTCCTCATAGCTGAAGCCCGTCACACTTATGGTGTTCTGATATTTGCTGCTGAAACTTTCAAACTGATGTAGATTCCTAGGAGAGGAAAGTGGAGTTATAAGAGGGCAAAGTAGGAAGGCCCTGATAATAAAAACACTTATTTCAATTTTTCCCAGAAATGGCCCTTCATGGAAATACATTGCAACATAAAACAGTGTAGATTAGAGCTTCTCAAACAATGTAGATTCTCTAGGGAAGTGTGTTAAAATTCAGATTCAGATTCAGTAACTAGCTTCCAAGTGATACTGGTGTTGCTGGTCTAGAGCAAGATTGTAGAGAACAAGGAATTGGATGTTGAAACCATACATATTGATTTAAGCTCTAAAAGCCTTCTCATCATATGAAGGTAGTACTTCATAAATTTTAAATCACTATATAAAACCTATTAGTGATGAAGATGATGATAATGATGATGATTAGGGTGATGATGATGCCAATAACGAAAATGGTCACTGCATCTGCATAAAGATGATGGGAATAGTGAGGTGAATAAGAACATGGAATCTGGAATTAGCTAAATAGGACCAAATCCTGGCTGTACCTCCTATTAACTGCATGATCTCAGATAAATTACTTAACATCTTTCAGTTTCCTTATTAGCAATATGGATGTGTTAATGATACCAACCTTATAGAGCTATTCTGGAGATTGAATGAGGTAATAAATACACACGGTGCTGAGAGGTACCTGGTAAATAGTCAGTGTTCTACTAGTAGCAGCAGCAGCAGCAGCAGTAGTAGTAGTAGTAATATCTTGTGCATAAAGTTTCCCTTTGATTATCTTACTTTTGTTGTGACCAAACTCCTCTCTGCATTGAAACTTTTCTTTGAGTGTTCTCTACTGTTTCTCCTAAAATGAAACTTGGTTTCACCCTAGTAATCCCACTTCTGTTCACTGATCCTTGATAGCCAGCATGGAAAATGGCATAACCCAAGAGTCTTACTATAAGCTGGTTAAGGCCACATATAAAATCTAGAAGAGTATTAAAACAGTCCTTATTTGGGGATTACACTGGCTCATTCCAACCCCATCTGGAACCACAGAAGGGAGGAGATTCTGACCCACCCAGCACTCTGAATGACAATTCTGTAGACAGCAGAAAAACTGTACCCGTTGGGCTTTTCCTATCATCTCTTCCCCTTTATCTGTTCCCATTGTTTTCCTCATCTTCTCTCCTCTACAAATGAAATACCAGAACTTAGCGCTTCCAAACCTGACTTCCTTATCTATCACTTTGCTCACCTCACACCTCTTGAGGTTTTTCCTGATCCCCCCCGTACATCAGGTTCCTTCTGGCTTTTTTGGATGCTCAAATGCCCTCTAACTCAGCTATTTCAATACTACTCTCTCGGTTGCTTTAGGACTTCCTACTCCCTTGCTCTTCAGTAATGCTCCTTCTGTCAATCCCCAACCTGGGCCACAACCGTAACTCTGTTTCTCTACTCTTAAGTTCTGAGCTTCACTGGAGAAACTTAAATAACAACCAAACCAAGACACTGATTAGAATCAGTATCAAATGGACCCTTGTCAATTCCCTGTCACATTCCCCACACTAGCTGTTTCAAACGTTTTCCCACATTTTTCAGGCCTCTGACATGACTCCTTTTTCTTAGAGCAGTGTTTCTTTAATATTAATGTACAAATGCATCTCCTGGGAACCTTGTTAAAATGAAATGTCAACAATTGATGCTGAAATTGTTGGTTTAGAAACCAGTCTTTTGAGTAGGAATGTCTTAGTTTTCATCCACTTGTGCTTTCTCTGGAACTTTGGTCAAAAAACTATTTTCCTTTTGTCTTACATCTTCAATTTCTTCTTCACAATCTCCCTCCCCTAGACCCACAAGCATAGTCAAGTCTAGCAAATATAAACTTTTATTAACTCCACTATTCCTTAAAGTAGCATTTCTCAAAATGTGTTCTATGGAACAATAATTTTTCATTAGTATTTCATAGTATTCCATGCAAAAAAGTGGATTCTATGTCAAATACGTTTGGAAATGCTAGATAAAACATAGTGCAAAAATTTCTTTAGACAGTGTTTTCTACATGTAATTCCTTAAGCACCAACTCTGGAATTAGTTTAGTAAATATGATTCTAGAACTCTGTCTGACTTACTTCACTCAGTATGACAATCTCTAGGTCCATCCATTTTGCTGCAAATGGCATTATTTCTTTTTTACGGCTGAGGAGTATTCCATTGTGTATATGTACCACATCTTCTTTACCCACTCCTCTGTCGATGGACATTTAGGTTGCTTCCATGTCTTGGCTATTGTAAATAGTGCTGCATTGAACATTGGGGTGCAGGTATCTTTTCAAATTACAGTTTTCTCCAGATATATGCTTAGGAGTGGGATTGCTGGATCATATGGTAGCCCTACATTTAGTTTTTTAAGGAACCCTCCATACTGTTCTCCATAATGGTTATACCAATTTACATTCCCACCAACAGTGTAGGAGGGTTCCCTTTTCTCTACACCCTCTGCAGCATTTATTGTTTGTAGGTTTTTGATGATCGCTATTCTGACTGGTGTGAGGTGATACCTCATTATAGTTTTGATTTGCATTTCTCTAATAATTAGTAATGTTGAACATCTTTTCATGTGCTTTTTGGCCATCTGTATGTCTTCTTTGGAGAAATGTCTATTTAGATCTTCCACCCATTTTTTGATTGGGCTGTTTCTTTTTTTGATATTGAGCTGCATGAGCTGTTTGTATATTTTGGGGATTAATCCCTTGTCAGTCATATGGTATTACTTATATGTGGAATCTAAAAAAAATGGTACAAGTGAACTTATTTACAAAACAGAAATAGAGTCACAGATGGAGAAAACAAACTTGTGATTACCGGGGGGAAAGTGGGGGGCGAGGGATAAATTGAGAGATTGGGATTGACATATACACACTACTATATATAAAATGCATAACTAATAAGGACCTACTGTAGAGCACAGGGGACTGTCCTCAATGCTGTGTAATGACCTATATGGGAATAGAATCTAAAAAAGAGTGGATATATGTATATGTACATCTGATTCACTTTGCTGTACAGCAGAAACTAACACAACATTGTAAATCAACTATACTCCAATAAAACTTAAAAAAAAAAAAAGAGGAGTGCAAAAAATACTATTCTAGAATTACCATCTCAATTGACCTTTCTTTTCAAGGCACAACTTCTCCAAACCATAGTGTACATAGATTGCCTCAAGTCCATCAGCACCTATTGAGTCAGGAAGCCCTTGCTTGTCAGCTTTTGCTCACTCTTCAAATGAAACTGTTCCTTCAAATAAAATGATCACATTCCTTTTTACTAACCGATTTTTTTAAATTACATATTCCTGTATGTAACACATACATATAGGGGAAAGTAAGAAAGTAAAAATTATCCATAATCTCATTACCCATATATAACCAGGGTTAACATTGTTTTACATATCCTTCCAACCTTCTGTCCACATATGTATGTTAATGAATATACACGCATACCATATGCTTATATATGTACATAATATATGTGTATATATATATGTTCATACACTATGTACAAATATATGTATATATCTGTATGTGTGGGTATATATATAATATATGTAAGTATGTGCATGTATATATACACACATATAGACATACAAATGTATTGTGTGTCTGAATAGTATATATTGAGTAACAAGTTAAAACAGTTTTTCTCTTAACAGTGGCTATCACAATTCCTTTAAGGCATAGAATAGTTCCTACTTTTGAAAATTACTTTAGTAAGTGCTTGGAGTAGAAGGTGAGCTCCTGAGGGGGGAGGAAGCTGCTTTCCCTAACAGAGGGGAAAGTATTTGTCCTTTTCTTGAGACTTTGGGAAGGGTCATAGTGATGAGAGGGGAAAGGGAAGAGGAGTTGTAGGTAGCACAAAACTCTGTGCTGTGTGGTATTATTCTCTCTTGAGCCTTCAAACATTTAAGAATGCCTGAGCAGCTTCGTTTTGTAGCAGCTGGTGGAGGAACTGAGTTTCTTGTTTAGCTTCACACGGCACAGCACCCGGTACAGATAGTACATGAGGGTACAAGAGCCCAGACACAGAGAAGGATATGAAGACAAAATCACCCAAGTTACTACATGTGTATCTTGGGAAAGATTTAAATATCCATAGATGTTAGAGTCGGAGGTTTAAAGGCAAGATTACTTATATATTTGAAAACAAATGAGCAGCCACCCCTAACACTGGGAAGATAAAGTATATATTTTAGTATTATATGACTTACTGTGTATTCCTTTGCAAAAAATGATATCAAACACTATAATATGTTTCATATCCTGAAAACCAGGTTTTCAATTTTATTGGATGGACCAGCCATTGATTTTTCAGCAACCTAGTCTTAATACGCAAATGCAATTTTATATAAGTGGTTTTGATAAAACCGTTAAAAATCTGACCATATCATATCAGCTTTAATAAGTTTGATTCTTGGGTTCAATAACACTGATAATATGTTAATCTTAGGCCTTGTGGTGATGCCTCAGCATTAGAGTCCAGCTCTCTCTACCCTATTCCAATCTTTTCATCCTCATCTTTTCCTATCCATCCCTTCCTCTCCTACCTCCCCTAAAGAGATTGCAAAACCACATACACCATAAGCTCCAGGCACACTCAAGTACTTAGCAACTCCAAAATGGCAAAGCCTTTCAATACCCCTGTGTTCTTGTTGTCTGGAATACCCATCTCCTCAGTATCCAGCTGTCTGTTTGAAGAAGTCTTTCTTCAATCTCTCCATGCAAAATGGATGGTTCAATTTTCTCAGCTTTCCAAGCATTTTATTTATATCTTTATTATAGCAGTTATCATGTTATCTTTTGATTATTCGTTTACATGCATTCTTCTGGCCTGGAGGTGGGAGGGGAGATAATTCAGTATTATAAAATACGAACACATTCTGAATCTATTTATGATTACTAATAACCATAATGCCAAAGCTAATGTGATGATTATAATATGCTAGTACATGTAGCAATAGAACTCTGCCCCGACTATTACACCTGCACAAATGTGCTTAGGCTTTCTCTTTCTCTTGCTTTCTTCTTAATTAACATTTGGATAATGCTCTAAGGTCTATTATGCCATACATTTTCCTCTCAAACACAGTGGATCTCAAACATGAACTTGCATATTAAGGACCTGGGTATTTAGTTAAAGTACAGATTCTGATGCAGTAGATCTGGAGTGAATCCTGAGAGTATGCATTTCTAATATACTCCCCAAAGAGACCAACACAAGTGACCTTTAAGTCCTAGAAAACATGTGTCCATTGTTGTGAATTAAATGAGTGCTAAGGCCTGGCAGAAAATTTATACATGAAGAATTTATATCTCAGATGAGACTTGGGTTCTAAAATCAGCCAACACTACATATAGTTAAAATTATATTTGAAAATATCATAGGAAGTTGCCGTGGTGGAGAAGGGCACAATAAGCGCACAGTTTTCTCAGTAAGTTCAGTATATCTTTAGGTTGATCCTTCAGTGTTTGACAACTGACGAAGGATCAGTGAAATGCACATAATTAACTGGTTCTATCCAGACTGTGCACCCAAGCCTTACAGTCCAAGATTCTCTATGTCTGGCTAATATTTAAAACCTGAAAAACAATCTTGATCAACATGGTGTGGAGAGTTTATTCACTGTCTTGTCTGCAGAAATTTGATAATTCTTTGGTTTGAGTACCATGTGAAGGAGTCAATTTACAGGTAGAGATCATGTGGCATAAAAATAAATAAATAGTTAAACAGATAAATATCTTAAAACACTAGAATTATAATGCTTACTCTCTGAGAAGCATGTGTGAACTAAGCCTGCTGTGGGAAAAATATCTTCTAACCTCCCATCTCATGTTCATTCTTGGGTATAGGTTCACTGAGCAGAATGGCAATCAGAACTCACGCTACGTTAATTGTTGTATTCCTCTCTTCCTTTTTCTAATTTTGACCAAAAGGGTACAGTTAAATATGTATAAATTATATGCTTGTAGTCCCAGTATTCTCGTGATATTGATGCCAAATACATGTAAGCTTTTTATGTATTCCTGCCATCTATAGATTGAGATTATAAATTCAGGATTTCTCAAACAGACAGCCTGTAAGCCAAGGCCTGCAAAGCAGTGGAGTGGAATATGG
Source organism: Balaenoptera physalus (assembly GCF_965194825.1). Taxonomy (NCBI): domain Eukaryota; kingdom Metazoa; phylum Chordata; class Mammalia; order Artiodactyla; family Balaenopteridae; genus Balaenoptera; species Balaenoptera physalus. The sequence continues at coordinate 58,207,901 of NC_138886.1, forward strand.
AAAGCCTGTCATGGACTATTGAAAATGAAATAAATGTATTTCTGCTGAAATCCATAATCCTGTCATTTTCAGTTCCCAAAGATAAGCCAATATAGGAAAGTACATGATTTTTTCATAATTCCTTATCCTTTTTATGGACTATTTTCTGTTAAAAGAACTGGATAGCTATCCAACCTTTATTGTCATTTGGTTCCTGTTCTCTCTTTAGGGTGTAGTTGATCATGAGTATTAGGCACTTCTAGAATGTTCATTTTACCTTTACAAATAACAGTGAAATTGAAAAATTTTATGCCACTCTAATGGAGCCCAATGAACTTTTCAGGCATGTGATTAAAGACTAGGCAATAATCAATTTTCCTATAATCTATTTCCGTACTTATCCCTTGCTTTCTCTACCAGATATATTGCTCTACCAAATCAATAGAATTTTTGTAAAAGAACATACTTCTAAAATAAAATGCATTAGTCCCTCTTACTTCCTAATCTCAGAGTCAGACTGGACTAACAACCTGTTCTTAATGTCTCTGAGCAAGCTAATCCTGCCTCCTACCTAAGGGTGCTGGGGAGATGCTTGAAAATATTGAGATATAAAAACACACTGGAGCTATAATAAACAACTCAGCAATATGCCTTCTAAGGTGGACAGATTCTTGGTAGGCAGTCCTAGTTATTGCAGTCTCTTTTAGGTGTTCTAATGCACTCGGCTGAATTATGCACCGCACTGCTTCTGAATGACACAGCCATTTCTGACTCCATTAATATGGAAGATTTCAGCCAAATGCTCTTAAACGATAGCTTCTCTTTATTTGTAATTTCAGACTCTATTGATTTCCTTCTGTTCCCTTCATTATGATTTCAATTGATTACCTTGGCAACTGCAATAACAATGATTGCACTTGACACTGTCTGAGACTCTTGAGATGGTATTTGAATAGGAATGGTATAATTTGGGGGAAAGTGCCTGCAAGAACCTGTCATTAACAGTACACTTACACTTTACTTTTATTGACTTTCCTCTCTTTTGAGTAGGCCCTTGTCACAGAGTTGGCTGTTAACAGGGCTACAGTAGTAGCTGAGATTTCTGCAGCTCTTCAGAGGGTAAAAGATTCTTATTATCAAAGAGAGTGGTGTGGGCTTGCATATATAGACACACACATATACACATGAAAATATAGTGTGTGTGTGTGTGTGTGTGTGTGTGTGTGTGTGTAGCTGTTGTCATTCTGCCAATGCTGCTGGCTCTGTGACTTGCCATTCAGGTCAGCATACCAGCTGTGGTGGGCATTTTGTGGTGATTGAACTTTTAGGGCATCAGACCTTAGATTAAAGGCTCCAGCCAAGATTTAATAATATATTCTGAACAATGTCTTTATTAGGCTTTTAAGAAAAAAGAAACAAACAAACTTGCTTTATGTCATTGTCACACCACAGAATTTAAAATTCAGAGGCTCCACTGTGGATTGCAAACTGTAAATTTTATGCAAGCTCTTAGGTCTCCACTTTTGCTCAGTTGGCCCTTCCTGAAAGAGTGTTTTCTCTATGAGATTCTTGGAGAATAACAGCTATGCAATGGGAAGGCGTCTATGTCACACTCTTCTATGTTCCTTTCTTCCAGTGTTGTTTTAAATAAGTAGCCACCCATTTATCCTGTTGATAATAGCACAAGTCTTCTGAAAGGAGGAGATTTTTGCCAAGTTGCAGGGCTCTACAAGAATTTAGGAATACTAAGTTCCAGCAATTTCTGCTGAGAGGCCCATGTTCTGTTCGTTCTTTGGAAAAGACATAACACTCTGATTTCCACCAGAATGTTTGGCTTATTTCTCTGAGATTTGCCAGGCAGCCTTAGTGTACCGGGAAGAATCATGAATTAGAACGCCATAGACATGGTTTCCAGGCTCATCTCTGCCGTGGACTGTGTGACTTTCTGCAAGTCAGTTTATATCTCTAGACCTCAGTTTACTCATTTGTAAGACGAGGATTGGAATTGATGTTGCCTAAGACTCTTTATAACTATATTTTTGTAGAACATTTGCCCGTGTAACTTGGTGAGCCAGCTAATTATATATAAATGTCAATGAATTGAAGTAGAGGAGGAAGTGCCTGGCATAAAATATGCTTAGTGTTTGCAGAATCTGCACATTTGAAAACAAACAAGCAAACAAACAAATAAATAAATACCAAGGAGTTTTCTTGAGTTCAAGCTATTTTCTGTTTCTCTTCAAAATCATTTGTCCTTGACCATCTGTGTAGCTCCATTGTTTTTGTTGAGCTGAAAGCTAATTAGATTTGATCAACTATTTCCTGTTTGGGAGACACAAGATTCTAGTTCCATCCTGTGTATATAACCAGTTTTTAGTTTTCTTTTTCTTAATTTTGCCCCCAATAGGGTGTGAGTATATGTGCATGAGGATTGAGCAGGGAAAGCCTATGGCATTGCAGCTGCATATCAGAGAATGATAAAATAAGCTTTTCAGGGTTATGCAGCTAGATCGGCAAATGCGCTGATATTTAAGTGACACAATTCTGAGAAGACACTGTGAAGGTAAACCAGTTAGGATGTTATGTGTTGATTATATATTGTATATTTTATTATGGAAAGTGAGACGAGAGGTGAAGAACAAGTAAAGGTCATTCTCTAAAGAAAAAGGCAAAGGAAGAGAAAAAGCAAAGAAGGCAGACTTGGGAAAAGACTGATTAAGTCAGATCCAGCAGCAAGTTCTCCTTTCTGAGAAGTCTGTTTTTTCACAGAACTGTAGATTCTCGTTTGGTTTTGACATGGCCCATCCCTCATCATTGCCAGAAGCAAAATCAGTGTCTTACAGATGAAAAGTCTTCATGTTTACCATGTTTAAGGATGCCAATCATTCACCAGCCTCAGTATTCAGACTTGCTTGTCTGTCAATAATCATACTGCCAGCAGTCCAAAAAAGGAATCTGGAGTATACAGTGGATGGATGACAGCTAAATTCCTTGACAACACTGAAGAGTCAAGGGAAGGTATAATTTTAATCACAGAAGCCAGAAGTGGAAGGCGCTTACCTTTTCTCTTTAACAAGCCCTACTCATATCTCACTGTCACCTAACACAACCCCTACACAGGGGGATCTTGGCTGTTTAAGAGAGGGTTGGTGACAACCACTTTATGATGAAACACTGCTAGAAGATTAGGAGAAAAGATAGGATACTTAGAGCCTATACTCTTGACTTCCACAGCTCTTGGTAATTGCTTCCTTTCTAAACTAAAAGGCCAATTTAAACTGGAGACGACCCATAGAACAGAAGTAACTAGGCTGTACCATCATAGGCTTGGATAATGTTATTAGCTTTATAAGGAGGTTTCATATATTCAATACAGTATACCATTTGATTCTCACAAGAACACCAAGGGGCAGATATTATTTTTCCTTTGTGTCATTGGGAAAACAGGCTCACGGAATTTGGTGGAGTTTATGAAGATAGTAAGAGGCAAAAGTTGGGAATTGAAAGCTAATATTACATCAGGTTAGAAAATTCTTTCCGTTATAACACAGCTTTCTCCAGGTAAACAAAGCTCTGTATTTAGAAAAATCGTATCAGGATAGAATGGGATGCCCTTGTGAAGGAGTTGAGATGACATTGGCCTTGGTCAAGCACTGATTTTTGGATCTCGGAGACTGTGATTGCTAAAAGCAAGGGCTTTCCTTGGCATCAATTCCAACACCTAACATTAAGCCTGGGGTCTTTCTTCTGCTGTCAGTGCTTCCACGCTGGCCTAGCATAGCACTCAATGGCTAACAGATCTGGGAGACTGGCACAGAACTTTGGAATGAACAGATATTCCTTGTGTTGGTTCCCCTTTGTAATGGTTGCTCACTTCCTCATCCAACTGCCAGGGAATGTGTCCTTTCATGAGGGCGTTTGAAGGAGATGCTTTTTTGTTTAGTGATTTTCTGCACCAGCAGTTTCCTCATTTAGAGATTGAAATGGATATACCTCACCTTGGGAAGTGACGTTCTAGAATCTGTTCCTTTTTCGTGAGCAGCCAGGTGGCAGGGACACTGCAGACATGGAACAAAAGAGGAAACATCTTTGCAGAGGAGAAAAGGGTCTGTGCAAAGAGTGTCAAGGGGATGACTCTGGCCATCCCTTCCCAGAACTAAAATTAAAAAGGAGCAACTCTGCCTGCCAAGACTGGGGTAAAGAAACCCTATAGAATGTATAGTCGGCAATGTGGTTTCTGCTAGGGATTTCTTTTTTTTTGCTTGTCAGTAGGCATTCCTGATGTTTAAGTCTATGATATTTTAGTAAAAAACTTAATTCAGGGACCATGACGGCTACATTAGTGAAGATTTTGACAATCCAGGGACTAAACCAAAATGGCAACAGCCACGTGCAAGAGGCACATAAACCTGAATTAAGTTCACTAGAACACAGGGATGATCACATTGGGTGACACTCATTAGGCACTATGTTGTACATAAAACAATATACTCTTTTCAATTGCATTGTACATTAAGAGACTGCATGTTTTGGAGTCAAAAAGGTGGCTTAGGCATGAGATAGTTCTGGATTAAAATGCCAGCTCTGCTACTCACAAACTGCATGGCCTTGGAAGAGTCATTTAACCTTCCTGAGCCTCAGTTTTCTCACCTGTAGAATGAAAATAATGGCTCTAATTTGTAAATATGTAAAGCACTTGATAAATTTCAGGTATCATTGTCACTATTTAACTCTAAAATGATTCTGTATTGGTTGTATTAGCATTATTTTTTGTTGTTCTCAGTGATTATTTCTCTGGTCACTTGTTCTACATATAATTGCAAAGGTTAGTAGGCTGCTTTTAGATATATATTCTTAATGAACTGGTAATAGAGAACAGGATCAAGAGATGGCCTCCCTTCGTTAAGGATAGCAGTAGAGAACCATAAAATGTACCAGCGTTCATAGTTATTTGGTTGGAGAGGTATGATTTGCATCCCAGTTGATTGTCATCAGTTCACCGACACTGAGGTTAATCTCTAGATTCTCAACTGCCATAGCATAGTATTGAACTTTTGTTCATATAGCATCTCATATGTTTTTAACGTTGTTTTGAAAAGAAGACTTGGCCAAGAATCTGTATTGACTTTATATAAGGTCATTCCATCTTATGTAATTTCTTTTCAAGTTGGTATTTACTCCTAGATCTATCTCAAACCAGTCACATTCTTCATTGGTTGTTTGCAAAAGCATAGATTTCTAGTCATTGACAGTGGGGTTAAAATTAATGGTAATAGCAAACATATATATGGTTCTTACCATTTACTGGGCATTCTTCTAAGCACTTTAAATATATTAACTTATTAATTCTTATTAATAAGTGGATTCTCCATTATTATCTTCAGTATACAAATAAGTAGTACCACTCCTGGGGCAGGGCAAGAGGAATCTGTGTCCTGACCCCTGTGCTTCAGTAGGCTCTGCTTTGGGCTCTTCTCCAGCTGTACCCCTCCCAGTGGACAAAGGGTCTATGGGGCCAAGGGTGCATGTTCAACTGGATGATCAAGAGAAAGCCAAGTGGTAGCTGCTTGTGGGAGTCATGGAAGGAGCTCATGTTCATGGTCAGAGTAGTGTAAATATTGTATCCTTGCCATAAAGGAAAAGCGTGGTGGAAGAAAGGAGTGTGAGCTACTGGCCAGCTGTCCTGGTGACACCATGTCCCGATATGATATCCTGAGAATTCTACATGTGAACTTTGTCTTTCTAGAATGATAGAAGATAAAACAGTATACTAGCTTGATTTATGATCTTTCATTGGATGTATGATAAGTGGGCCTCCATTCATACTCTTTTCCCAGGCTGCACAAATGCTAGAGGTAGGCATATGAATGAGGAAATTGAAGCATATTGAAGTTAAATGATGTGTTCAGTTTCCCAGAGCAAGAAAGTGCTAGAGCTGTGATTTGAACACCTTACACTATGCTATTGTTATAGTTGAGTTTAAGGAATCTGCTAATATGATATTGGCAAGACCTTTCGCCCTCATTCTTCACCATCCTCAAAGAATGGTCCTGCAAGAAGATCCGAGATTTCTATGCTGCTGAAGCAGACATGAGAGCACGTGCAGCCATTGTCATGCTGCATTCAAGGAGACACAGAGTTCCCCGGGGTTTGACTCAGGGGCCAGTGGGCAGCAAGGGGCAGGCAGAGTTATAGACCAGATCAACCAGAGGAGAAACACTTTGAGCCACCAGAAGAATCAGGATGTTGGGTAAAATTTGGTTGAGGGAAAATGAAGGGTTCATTACAGAAAAAAGGAAAAGAAGTTAAAAAGCCCTGGTATCGTAGGAGGTACTTCAGTTTTGAAGTCAGAACTATATTCAGATCTTAGCTTCTCTATTTGCTAAGTGACTTTGGCAAGTTATTTATGCTGACCAGGCCTTTGTTCCCTCATTCGTAAAAATGGAGAGGACAGAAATCCCATGAAAAATTATTAGCACAGTGCCTGACACAAAGAAGCCACCCTATAAATGGAGATATGAGCATAACAGAAATATTAGCAGTAGTGAAAAAATAGAAATAATAATAATGATGGTAATAGCTAATGTTTGTATAGAGTTTACTAAATTCCAGACGCTCTGCTCGGCACTTTCTGTATTTTAGCTCTTTAGTCCTCATAACAAACGAATGAGAGAGTTCTATCATTACTAGTCCCCTTTTACAAATGAAGAAACTGAGGCATCAGGAGACTAAGTAACCTGTACAAAGTCACTGGGATGAAAAAGTGGCAGAGACAAGATCCTAAACCAGGGGTCAGAAAACTTCCACTATAAAGGACCAGATAGTAATTATATTATGTTCTGTGGGCCAGACTCTGTTTAGTTCCAGGGTCTGCCATAATAAAGAAGGGGCAGGAGAAGGGGCAATTGGAGGGAAAATAAAAACCTCAATATTTTAAGGGTTTTTTACCAGACAGTTAAAGTCTCATTTAGTGATGGAGATGCTCTTTGGTTAGAGAGATCTTTTAATGGACACATTGGTTATGCAAAATGAAGGCATAGATTGGATGGGAGAAAAACTAACTCCTCTGCGTAAGAGTGCTTATCTTGGGTGGGTGTGATGCTCAGCCAAGTGGAAAAATCTAACTTAGCCTAACCTTGTGCTGCGGGGGCCGAGGAGGAGGAAAGGAGGGATAATAGATAGCTTTTAGGTCTGAGTAAACAGTTGATCAACAATAAAAATCTAAGTCGGAACGTTTGTTCATCCTTGCTTGTTTTCATTGATGCAAATGAAGACATTCTAATCACCATGAAAGAGACATTCATGAAGTTCTTGCAACAGGCACTAAAGTGTTATGATAGTTTTACGTAATATATAGAGAGAGCTTTTGTCCACAAAGAGCTCACAATTTCAAGAAGTTTTCCAAATATTAGGTTAGCACCTCCCTTTCTCTGGTGTAGATTGGAACCTCTTGCTAGTGGCTCCTGTCCTTGTATAAAATTAAGACCTAGATGAGGTGGAGAAGGCTGATTAGTTCTAAGGGCAGAACCAAGCCTGTTAATAGTGGCCGAAGCTGCTGGTACCGTACTGTTACTTCTCCCCACCTGCTTCCTATTTCTCCCCCTACCTGCTGCTGACTGATCATTTTAACCATTGTTTTGTGTATGAAAGTGGTCGCTCTTTTCTTTTTAAGGTGGAAGAAAATATGAATAACAACAACAACCAAAAAAAGAAAAGGAAATAGAGGGGAAAAAAGCATTTAAAATCATCCCCATCCAGTGAGAAGTTTCTTTCAGACCTGGTGTGCAGGGCTTATGCTCAAGGATAAACTTCTGGCCAGGATCTGGACATATTTAAACAAGCATCTAAAGTACACCTAGGAGGGGCCTCTCTGGTGGTCCAGGGGTTAAGACTCTGTGCTTCCACTACAGAGGGTATGGGTTCGATCCCCGGTCAGGGAACTAAGATCCTGTGTGCCATATGGCACGGCCAAATAAATAAGTAAATAAAGTACACTTAGGATCATATTTAATAACATTTTCTTCCTGAGTTTCTTAGAGAAAGACCTATTCCTTCAATTCATAAAGAGCACATTATATTTCACATATTACCCTAGAAGTATTTGTAGGGAAACGTTGATGATTTACTGGAAAACTGCATTATCTAGATCACACCATTTCAGGCTATGTGATTCTGATTCTAGTGTAGCCATGTTACAAATCTATAAATTGTAGATAGCTGATAGTGGTGAAAAATCATTCTTGCCTAGAGAGAAGCAGATTCTATCCACTGACTTCTCTCCCCACCTGAGAAGAGCTAGTTTTGCCCCCATTGGCACATTGCTTTCCCTGTGTCCAATCTAGAAATGCGTGTGTTCTGTGGACTCTTCTTTGAACTGGTTGCAACATCTGACCAGTTCCCTCATTAAGGAGTTGAATAAAATCTTTAACACATGTTCATTTTTCATCCATTTAAGAGCCATGGGTTTATATCTTTTGAAAATTATCCCCAATGCTTTCTTCTAGTTTGCAGATTAGGAGTTCACTCCTGGCAAACACCTCTGTCACCGGCATCACCTTCCAAGGTGTAGATAAATAGACAACGTGTTTGCCTTTCTTATTTCTACAACTGAATCTCAACCTAATATTAACCTTATATTAAATTTCATGTTAACCTGCTTCAGAACTCTGGGGAGTGGAGAACAACGGTGTCTTTCTGGATTGGGGAAATATTTTTAAATAGCCCCAAGACACGATGTTCTGCATAACACCATAAAGACAGCAGTTACAGCATTCCTACGACACCTTTCCTTCTCTATTACCTCCAGCTAATAAGTTTTGCAGAATCAAGGTTGGTTCTTCCCTGACGGCATGAAATAAAATGTTCCTTTATTTCGTTCTGCCTATCCCTCTTAAGAATCAGCAGATAAATATCACACCTGTTTTGGACTTTTGCAGGCTAAAATAATTGACCAAAGAAACAAAGTTTTAGAAGTGAAAACTGTACACTTCTATGAGAACATTAATGCAAAATGTTCTTTCTGCTTGACTGACTAGGATGAAGCCTGATGTAGAAAGAGCATAACTCTATTACTCGATGATGCTTGCTTAGTATAATGAATGCACTCTCTTCTGAAATAGGTTTAAGAAACTAATAGAATTAGTTGATTATAATTAGGGTTGATGGGATCGGCAGATGAGGTTGGCACAATAAACCATCTCATTGAATAAGGCAGGCTCAGCTGGCTGCTTCTCTGGTCCTGCATCGTGTCCACTTGAGCTGGGCATCCCAATCCAGAGCATGGCAGCCCTTCTAAAAGCCACTCACCATGTGCAATTTCCTGGAATTGTATTGATATATGCATTATATAATGCCATTTTATTAGGGAATGGAGCCCCCATTTATGATTATTCTTCATCAATTAGTAAGCATTATGTGACCAGCAGTGTCCTTAAAAGTGCTGGCAGGGATAGAGAAGTATATGTGTGATAGCACCTAGCCTCACAGAGCCAGCTGGAGAGAGAGAACTAACCAACCTATAGCAATGAGAACACAATTGATTGTTCATCTGGGATACTGATTTTAAGTACAATAGCCATGCATAGAAGAATGGTAATGAGAAACTGCCTGAGAGGAAAAGTGAAATTTGAGCTAGACATTGCATGACATGAAAGTTGGATATTTCAGGTAAAGTATACAGGGTGAGCAGAGGCCCAAAGGTGAGAATTGCATGGCATGTATGGAATTTAGGGTGAAGTGGATCTGACTGGTATGAAGAATATAGTTTATGAGTATTAGGAAGCAAGTTTGGGTTGAAGAGGGAGGAAATGGGGATCTCAGATGACCTGGAGAAATGGACAGAAGGGTCTGAATTTGGTGTCAAAACCAATCAAGGCTATTTTGGGATTGGAAGTAGGGAATAACATAATGAAAGTGGTGACTTACACAAGATGAGTTGAAAGGGAAATTTCATAAAGGTAGTAAACAAGGTGAACTGTGCCTAGGGCCTGGATTGGGGATAGCATTGTTGGAATAAAAAGAATGGAAAATCTAGTACATATTTCAAAGGAACCAGCAATAAGAATTTAATTCAATAGAGTAAACATTTATTGAATATATCTCTGTACAACGAACTATGAAAAGCATTGCAGGAAACCGTAAGAGGACAAGGCTGTGTTTCATGAGTTTAAAATCTGGAATGGGGGTTGCAGATATAGAGCAGTGAGTTCAGTACTGAGCAACACAGGTCCATACGTGCTTCTAAAAAGAGTAGTAGAAGCATTCAGAGAGGATAGGTATTTATTTTACCTGAGGTAATTAGGTGAGGTTTCACAAAGACTCACTAAGACTATGAAAAATGAAGATGTGGAAAAGCTAGAAACATGAAAGGCATGACATTCTTGAGAAATGGAGGCAGAATTGGAATTTAGGATGTATGGTCCAGGGAGGAGGGTGGAAGGACATAGATAGAATGGCAGCATGGGAGGCATAAAATCAGGGAAGGTCTGAATCCCAAGGAGAAAATTTAGAGTTTATCAAGAAGCCAATGAGAGGGTCATAGAAGCTTTTCAGCAGAGAAATCAACCGATCAAATCGATGCATGATAATGATAACCCTGACCATGCATTGAAGATGGATTATGGGAAGCAGCTGGGGGAAAGATTGGTGATGATGAGGTCAGCTTGAAGTAATGTTGACTGGGAGCTGTGAAAATAGTCACAATAAAAGAAACAATTTAGGAATACCTGCAGAGGTAGACTCTTAAAAGCCTATTAATTGAATGTAAAATTGATTGGCATCCATTTAACTAAGATTTCTTGTTTATGTAAGTGAGAGGATGGTAACATCCTTAACTGAAATAAGGAATATGGAACTAAAGCAGGTTTGGGACATGTGAAAAAAAATTCTAGTGTGAACATACTGAGTTTGAAGTACTAATAGGTCCTCGTTATGTTAATATCTAAAAGGAATATAAAATATTTGCTTGGAACCTAGAGGAAAAGTCAAGGCTATACCTGTAGAATAAGTTTCAGCCACAGAGGTGTGTTAACATTGAATCTCTGGCATTTAATGAGATTGCTTCAGAATGAAAACATGGAAGATATGGGCTAAGGATTGGGTCTTAGCCTAGGGAATAAAAACATTTAATGGACAAAAAAGAGGAGAAATCATTGAAGGAGTTAAGAATTAGGAAGATAACCAAGGATAGTGGCATTATTAAGGCCAGATGTTGAGATGCTTTCTAGAAGGAAGAGTTAGTCATATTCACTGAGAAGTACCATTGAATTTAGCATTCAGGAAGCCCATGGTGATTTTAGTGGAGTGCAGTTTTAAGTAAACTTGTGAGGGGGGAAGTCAGATTGTACCAGGTGACAAAAAAAATGGGAAGCAAAGGAAGTCATTGAGGGTACAGTTATTCTTTCAAAGTGTTCAGCATTGAAAAAGGGAAAGGGGACCGTGCTAACTTGTGGGGGCAAAAGGATTGGCAAGAAGAACTCAAAGTAACTTTATATGAATAGGGGAATCAATGGAAAACAAAGCCTGAAGATAAAGAAGAGATGTGGGGATAACTGATGAAGGAGAAATTGGTAAGAATACCATCAAAGCAAGCTTGAGGGGTTAGCCTAGGGGGAGAGGCAAAAACATTTATTCTCCCTCTCAGACTTTGTTTGACTAAGCTCATTTAACTTTTTAACAAGGTTATCCTACCCTTAGATAAAATTATATAAATTGTGTTTAGGGAGCCAATAGCTGTATGCTGCCTGTGATCCACAGTTTGAACCCAATTAATTCAGTTTCATATTTTCTTGGTTGACCCCATTGCCTCAGACTTTGGCTTTTGTCCCTCAAATAACAGTCTACTTGACAGTCTATTGGACTGTATGGTTGGCTTTCAATTTTATTTTAATACCTGAACCCCCCACTGAGATCACCTTGAACTCCACAGTCTTCATGCCAGCCAATTCCCCATCCCCGGCTTTGCCCAGCAAAGATCTCCATGAGCCCACTCTGGGCCTAGTTTGTCTTGGAGGGTATTGCAGAGCCCAAAGAGTCAACGCTGGAATGAACTGTTTGAGAATTGTTCAGGAGTTCAAGCATAAGCTAGATGATCCATGGGCAAAAATATCTCTCCAACTCCGAAATATTGGTGTTCTTTGGGGAAAGAGATCTGATTAGAGGAAAAATACCTGATTAGAGGAAGAGTTTATCTTCCAAATCTATTGAGATTAATGTGATCATGAAACATCCAAGCACAGAGGTTGTATAGATAGTTGAAAATATGGCATTGGTGCCATTGGTGCTCAGATAAGAAGGCTTAAATTTTTTCTCTAATATAAAAATTGTCCCTATTAGCCACCTTTAAAATTAATTTACAAATATATATACATACATACATATATGACTTAGGGGTGGACTTTCTCACTTTCTATCTTCTATCTCCCTCTCTTTCGTGTGTATATATATATATACACACACATATATGAAATAACATATATATATATACATATATGTGTGTGTGTGTGTATATGTTATTGAGGAAGATGTGGATGGAACCAAAGATAATATATACCTACCTACATACTTGTATATGTATGTACATATATGCACATACATAAATATGTATTATATACATATGTACATGCATATATAAAAGTATGTAGGTAGGTATATATTATGTTCAGTGCCATCCACACCTTCCTCAATATCTTATTTTTATGTCTGTGTGTTCCTTTCGCTTGTGACAAAATTAGTTTAAGCTTTCAAAGGGTAAGCATCATGTGTTTGCGTAATTTTCTCCAAGCAAAGAGTATTAAGAGCTCAGTTAATCATTTCTGACAATGGTGATGAGTTGCTTCCAAAATGATTTTATGTCAGCTCAGTCTTACTGTACTTGGCTTAAGGAAACAAGTTCTCAAATAGGCCACAGCTCCCTGCCAAGAGCTGTGGTTGAGTATGTACTGCCTGCATCCAGTCTCTAGCAGGCAGGCTGAAGCAGAGCATCTTAAAAAGGTTGTGGGAGGCTCTTCGATTACCTTGTAAGACCCATCTTTCATCTCCAGGAGACATCATTTTAAAAAGACCAAAGCCATAAAACATCCTTGGGCTTTCTTATTGCCTTTGTTTCCACTTATTGCCGTAAGTGTAAGTCATTAGGAAGATTCACTCCACCAAAAAGACCGTGGAGAATTGACTGAAATAGAGCAAAATCATAGGATGGTTTTCTGTCTGTACGAGTGTTGAATTAGTACATCTAAGAGGTCTTTGAAAATGAGCAGATTTGATACATTCCTTTAAGGGGAGCATCCAGGAAATCCTCCTGACATGGGAACTACAGATTTGGCCGTCTGTTCCCCTTGTAAGGAATTAGCCTCTTGTCAGCCAAATGTAATAATAAGAAAATATGATATTCAGCTATGCTAGATTCACCAATGCAACTAAAGTTCTTCCCATAATACTGACTGCCTGAGCCACTGAGTCTTAAACTTTTTAATCCCCCTCTAGGTAAATATTCTCTGCATGTCAGGGGCCTCCTGCAGCAGTGGTTACGAGCTTAGCTTCTGTAGTTCAACTGCTTTCACACTGACTGCCTTCAACCCCGTTCTGGCCTTCACTAGCTGTGTGAATTTGGGCAGGTTGTTTGGGGCTCTAAGTCTTTATTTCTTCTTCTGGAAAATAATGTGTGGGATTTGTTCTGTTGCCCCCCTCCAGATCCACTGAACTCCCTTCTCCAATCTTGTACCAATACTAGGAGGTAAACCATTCTAGATAGAATGGAAATTTAATTTATTGTCCAAAATGGGACACATGGAAGTAATAAGGGAAGGGGCTATCCATATAAGGAAAAGGTATAAACTGATATGGTTCCAGGCAAACCCAGAAATATGGTCATCCCTTAAATGGACTATGAGAGTGGGTTCATTTGCCCTCTGACATTGCATTTTAATTGGCTGCCAAGAGTATGGAAGAAGAGAAGAGAATGTTGCCAGGGTATTGATTTCCCTGACTTACTCTTTGTGGTATTAGCCAACAACTGGCTAAGGCCATTGACCAAAGGCCTCAAGAGCTACTGGGTGGATTTCTCCAGGCAGTTATTTCCAGGTTCCAGTAACTGCTTCCTTCTCTCATCCCTTGAGGCCCAGGGATGGTTAACTGTGCCTTCTGTGAGCATCACCAGGGTACCATTATATTTGTAATTTCCATACACCATGCCCATGACTTTGTAAACAGCTCCTTTTTTAAACTCTCCTCAGGTGACTCCCACTTGAGGGTGCTGTTTGTTTATTGCAGGACCCTAACTGATACAAATCCACATAGTAATTGTGCCTACCTCATAGAGTTCCTAATTGAATAATCCGTGAAACATGCGTAACGGCAAGTAATCATGCAAAAGTAGCAATTATAAATGATAAATTGCACTTTGCGAAGCATTTTTGCATACGTCATGCCATTTGGCCTCCAGACATGTATGACATGAGGATAGCATTACGTTCCCACTTAATAGTTAAGGAAATTGAAACTAATTAAGTTAAATGACTTATCCAAGCTTATGGCTCCGAATAATAGATTTGAGATTTGAACCCAGGATTCTTAATTCCAAAGCCATGTTCTTCCTACTGCACTACATTGTAAAGGTGTTTTAACCAAGACAGTCTCATCAGATTGTTCTTCAGCCTTCTCAGATGTAATTGTAAGACATCGTCATCAAGCATATGGAACTGCTTTTCATTTTTAATATTTAAAAAAACCATGATTAACTTACTGGAACAGAAGGAAGGTAAGATGTGCAGCAAAGGGGAAGAGGATCTACTGCAGTGATAAACTCCAAATGGCCCCTGCCCTCACTAGCCTCTTCCCATAAATGTAAAGTCATGGTTCCATATGCTGTGACTCTGAGTGATCAACTTGCACATTTCCAAAATGCATGCCAAGTACTTTTGGAAATCTTCAGAAGGATGTCTCACAAACCAGTCCATCAACGAGGGTCCCTAAAAAATTCTGCCTGTTTTTTTGTCCACTGCTCTTGCTCCCTCTCCTTGACATCGCTCGCTGTCTTCAAAGCAGCTTGGAGAAGCCTTGTCATTGCCCCTGCTGATGGTGCTGTGATCAAAGTATGTGCCAAGGACACTGTGTCCGACTGTTCCAATGTTTTTAATCTTTGCAGAACAGACAGAAGGGCCTCCTCCATTTTCTTAACCACACCTGCTCAGCTGGACCTGGATGCAGTAATCTTTGTGCTACCATTTCAAAACCTCTCAAGAATCCTTCCATCAATTTCTGGTCCCCATCTCTCAAACCACAAAGAGTCAGACTCTGTCCAAAAGGCTGGATAAGAAGTGGGCTCCATTCTTTGCCTTCCTTTTCCCCTCTCCATTCAGCCTCTTCTTATTCCCAATACTCACTACTTTACAAAGTAGAACGCGGAAATCCCCGTGCCTAAATACTGCTGGGAACACACCAGCAGTCCCTGCATCCCAGCTCACAAAACCAAATGCCCTGCTACAGTAGATGTTATTTTGGTTTCATTATTTCAGAGTGGGCAAAAAGCACCCACTCCTGAAACAGAAACTCTCCCCAAGCAGGTCTTATTAGCAGAAAAAATATACCGTTTATTGTAGTGAAGGATCTCATCTCTCTGAGGATCAACTTGACTATCTTTCCCCAAAGACCAAGGGGTATTTATGGACTAAGTGGACAAAATAAGAATTTAGAAACTCTATATTCCCACAACACTCCTGCTATTTATTGACTTGATGTTTAGCTTAGGGCAAGTTGTTTAACCTCACTATGTCTTTGGTTCCTCATCTGGAAACAAAAAAGAACTAAAAATACTCTCCTCACAGGGGAGTTTTGTGGATTAACTAACTAGTGATCGAAAAGTTCCATATAAATGCTAAATAATCTTACCATTCTTGCAGCAGATTAGTGATGTGTGCTCGGTGGTGGTGCTGCATGTGTCCTTTTGTTACTCAGTCCTCCCTGGGTGTCTCTGTTGTTGACCTCACCTGGGCCACAGCCTGGCTTTCAGACTCCCAGGGTGGGGCTCAGCTACCTGTAGCCTCAGAAGCAATGTGAAATTCAGGCCTCATGTCAACTCTTCCAAACATATCCACTGTCAGAAAGCAAAGTGTCAGATATTCCATCTGACAAGGACCACCACTAGAGAGCAGCCCATTGGAACACCACTAGGCTTTTTATCCATTCCTAGAGACCTGCACTCCTCTGAGATGATTCCAAGGAAATAGGCTGGTTTGCTATCTGTTCCCAAATTTGTGATTGACATGTACACAATACACACACACACACAAGACACTCACACACAGAGTTCCCACACCTGGCAAGAATGTGCAAGTTGGCTACTTGTAACTCATAGAAACAGTTACATGTACTAATGAGGGAAGCCATAGAGTAGTTAGTCCAAAAAACCAGAAAACTCCTAACACCATTCATATTTAGATTGGGAATGTATTACAAAAATTTTTTTAATAATTTATATTTTGCTTGGACTACTGTTAAAGATTGCTTGCTTTCCTTTAGCACATATTAGCTGTCAGGTGGCCAACCTTCCCATTTCCATGTCTGTACTCAATCATTCCCTTTATCACTTTCCTCACTGCTTTCCTCTCTTCCCCTCCATCTTATTCTTCCTTGGATATCTAGCTCAAGTGTCTCTTCTAGAATTCCATGCCTGACTCTCACAAACTTCAGTATGTCCCACATCTATGTTGCTTTAACACTGAGTAGTGTTCATTTGGTCCTTAATATTTTCCACTTTATATTGCTATTTGCCTTTTGAAAATGAATCCCAGATGTTAACAAGGCTCTCTTGGCAGTTTTAGAGCTAAATAGCATCAATTTTAAACGCTATTTAACACCTAGGGGAAATTCAAAGCCGTCCTCAGGATTTCCTCAAAGTCCTTTAGGGGTTACTTTTCATATGGTCACCTCTGACTTTGGGCTTATACTCCTTTTGAAATATTTCAGGTTATAGATCATCTTAATGCCCTAGAGTACTGCCTTTATTCTGTTTGGGGTACACCTAAATATAAAATTCAGCCCCTTCTCAGTTTCCACAGAGTCTCTCTTCTTCAGTGAAAGCATTCATAATGCAGTAGTTATTACTGATGAATTGAGAATAATGGAGAAGGGACCCACTTCATGGCAACACAAACAGCTGTAAACTGAATGTGGGAGATCCCTGTTCCTTCAGTCATCTCACCTAGAGGGACTTTTTATTGACTAGGTCATGCCCCAGGCCTCATACCATCTGTCTGGGACCTCTCTTCCCCCATCAGTCACTCTTTTCTCCCCTTCCTTTTCACAGTAGAACAAACTTTCTCTCAGTTTCTCATGCAGAGTACCTAAGCCATCACTTTGGTTGTTTGGCTTGTGAATATTTCTGCCATCAGGGTCTTACCTTCTATCCCAAAATATCAAGATGTTTTCCCCCCAAAGATAGTTTCTTTTCAAGAGAAATCTCATGCCAGCTGTTAAGATGTCATTATTCCACACTGCCCCATGCCCTCCCTATCCAATTACATTATTAGCTCTTCTAGGCCAGACTCCTTCTCATCTTTTTTTTTTTTTTTTGTATTCCTAGTCCTCAGTACAACCTAGTTTCTATTAAGGCTGATTGATGGTGGTGATGTCTACTGTATGCAAATACAGAGATGAATCTGATGTGGATCTCGCCCTCAAGAAGCTCATAATCTAATATAAAAGTTAAGAGTTTAGGTATGATGATGATGGTGGTGGTGGTGATGATGATGATGATATTGGTGACCACTAACAAGAGAATCAAGGAAATGGGAAAGAAACTATGTGCTGTTGAGTTGGGAAGGATTGAAGGTTGCCTTGGATAGATAACCCATTACATGAATATTTGCACAGTGATAATTAGGAGTAAATTATACGGTAGTAGATGTGTAGAATTGTCTTCACAGTATTGGGTTTCACATAATGAAAATCTGTGACCAAATATTAGTTAAGCAATTGTTTCTTTTTTCTATAGTTTACCATTTGACATTATTTTAAAAGTTTTATATCTTATATCAACATTTGAAATTTTTATTTTAAAAGTAGACATACAATTAAAATTAAGATTACAAACTCCTACTGTCACTCCACTTAAGAAATAAAACATAAGTGGTACACTTGAAGACTTCCAGGTGCCTCTTCCTTATCTTATTCTCTTTTCTCCCTATCAGAGACAGCTAATCTGTGACATTTTAATTTAATTTTCTATTTGTGCTTTCTTTCTCAGATCACACTATAGTTCAAAACTTGTAACACAGGCCTTCCTGGCAGCAGACTCGTGGTTACAAATTCTCAGAGCCTTTATTTAACACTCAGGCCAAGATGGATTCCTAGTAGTTTTCCCTTACCAGTGGGCAGAATTTTTTTTACTGGTCCACCCTTTTATTGAGGGTAGAATGCTTCATGGGTTCTGACTTTACAATGGGTTATCCATTCCAGCTTTACACAGTGTGTGGGCTGGAAATCTGCCTTGTCTCATGGGACTGTTGGAGCCATTAAAATACAAGCCGTATAGTTATTCACGCTCTCCATCTTCATCTCCCTTTCTCCCTCCACAGGGAGGCAAAGGCTTCATCTTTCATTTACATTTCTAATTTCCAGCTCCCTGTTCATTTCTGGCCTCTGGGATTTTCCTTTCCTTTCTTGTGAGCTTAGCTCTAAATTTGAAAAGGTGCTTGTATTTTTATTCAGGGTTTTTAAGTCTTCCATATTGCCAGAAATGTAAGTGTCCCTGTAGATTTATCTAAGTCAATGGTTATGATTCCCAAGAGAAACAAGTTTGTTTGCCACTTTACCAAGTTGCAACCACTAGCCTTCCATACATTTCTCAGCTGCATCAAGCACTTTCCCATTTTACTACTCTCTCTACCTGGAACCCTATTTCCCAGAAACTGGCTTCTTACCATATTTTAGGTCTCAGTTCCAATGTTTTCTCAACACAGAGGCTCTTGCTGACCACTCTATCCAAAGTGGTCCATCACTGAGGTACCCCTATCATCTTATTTTATTGTCTTTACATTTCCTTATTAGAAATTATCTTCTTAATTTTTCTGTTTATTCACTGAATATAATTTCCACTTTCCATAATGTAAGGTCCTTGAGAGCAGGCATCATGACCATCTGACTCATATATGCCTGGAACAGTAATTAGTACATAGGAAGCTTTCAGTAAATGCTTATCATCTTAATCAATTAATTAATTTTTGAGTACCTATAAATGTACCAGCACTGGGAGCATCAACATGATCAAGACCTGCATAGGCATCTATTTCATCCACCATCCTACCCTCGAATTCCCTTAACCACAATGGTTTTGCAGCCCTGATTGCACATTAGAATTACTTGGGGACTTTTGAAAATCCTCATGCCCAGACTAAGCTTCAGACCAACTAAATCAGAATCAGAATTGGGTGGGGCCTGAGCATCAATTATTTTTAATAGTTCTCCAGGTGATTTCCAAGGGCAGCCAAGTAAAGAGTCACCACTCTACCACATCCCCACCGAATGATAAACTACCCTGAGCTTGCATGTTCTTGCACTTTAAGCTCCAAGAGGGGAGGAATTGTGCCTATTTTCCTGCACTATTATGTCCCCAGCATTTAGCACAGAGCCTGAGAACTTGGGGGCACTGAACAATTATTATTGAATGAGTGGAAATCTTCAATACGCTCCAAAAGCAGTACATGAAACTTGGGGAGTACTGTTCAATAAAAAAGACTTTCCTTATCCTTTTGAAGGGTATGTTGTCCTCACTTCTGATTTCTATGTAAAGGTGGTTTCCCTAAGCACACCCCTGGACTCTCTCGGCCCTGTTTACTCACTCTATAATCAAGGAAGCAGATGGCTTCTCTGGTTGATAGAGATGAATAAAGGGCATGATTGGCTCAGCGCTGATGTTCCTCCTCTTTGGAGTGAGAGCTGGGAACACATGGGAATACACATCCCTCCTTCCTCTGGGAGCACCTCCCCTGTGGGGAAGCCGCCCTGCCTGATGCTGCCTGAGACAGGAATCTGCCTAATTCTGCGGTTGGTTTTCACACTAAGTGTCCTTCCAGTTGAACTCAATCATTAACAAGTACAGTGCTTTGATCTTTATCTGGCACTCCTCTGTTGTTCTCAAAAACCTCAGAACTCAAGTGGTAAAGAAGGATGCTATTTATTAGGGACCCCCTTAGAGAATTCCAAATACTTATAATTAAACAGAGTCTGCCATCTAAGTCATTATAGTCTCTGGTGTTCATGATACATTTTGGGCATAAAAGAAAAAGCCCACTTCCACCTGACAGCCTCTCAGATATTTAAAGATGCCTGCCATGCCTCACTTTTTGAGGTTTTTTTCTTTATAGATATATTATCCCAGATTCGTCAATAGCATGTGTTGGGGTTTCTCTCACAATGTAACCTACTCATAAGGCATTTCACTTTATATCTATTCTTCTCAAACTGTGCTGCCCAGCAATGAATTCAATGGTCTTCTTCAATATATGAAATGAGAAAGAGATATTTATTTATTTTTGATTAAATCTGTCTTTTTAAACACCAGATTGGATGATATAGCTAATGATTCAAAGTGGGTTTTCTATTTTATTTTATTTATTTATTTTTTATTTTCTTTAATAAATTTATTTTATTTATTTAGTTATTTTTGGCTGAGTTGGATCTTCATTGCTGCATGTGGGCTTTCTCTAGTTGCGGTGAGCGGGGGCTACTCTTCGTTGCAGTGCACGGGCTTCTCACTGCAGTGGCTTCTCTTGTTGTGGAGCGCAGGCTCTAGGCATTCAGGCTTCAGTAGTTGTAGCACGTGGGCTCAGTAATTGTGGCTCGTGGGCTCTAGAGCGCAGGCTCAGTAGTTGTGGTGCACGGGCTTAGTTGCTCTGCAGCATGTGGGATCTTCCCGGACCTGGGATCGAACCCATGTCCCCTGCGTTGGCAGGTGGAGTCTTAACCACAGCGCCACCAGGGAAGCCCATGGGTTTTCTATTTTAAATTGAAGGCATTTATGAATCATTCAGTTGAACTAGAAAACAACAAGAACATGAGAAATTTTATCAGACCCACATTCACTAGAAACAAATCAAAAATATAAAAAATAAGTTCGCAAGCTCTCAGTACTTTTTAAACTAGGTAAATAGTTGATGATAGATTGATTGACAGATTATAGATAAATGCTAGATACACTTAGCCATATTACTTATAATGTCATACATACATATCTTCCTATAAAAATTAAATTTGCTAGGTTAGAAAGAGAAGCAGATCCAACTATATGAGATTAGTGAATAGGAGCAGAAGAATAAAGCAACTAAATAATTCTCTGCTTAGAAAGAATGCAAAAAAACTAAAACTTGGGCAAATGCTTATACCCTGCAGCAAAGGAGCACTTAAGCTGGGAGAGTCTGACTATCTATTTACTTCATGAGCACTTATCACTGTGAGCCCACAGTTTTGACAGCAGTGCCTGATTAGAATGAGAAAGATTAGCAGAGACAAAAACAAGGAGCTGATGCTATACTATTATTTAGTGAGTCATGGGGAGGGGTTCAAGGAGGAAATATAGTGAGGTGTTCACTAAATGTTGATACAACCTAAATCTTCCTCTTCATGAGTGCCCCCCTGTATACCTAAAGGTAACTGAAATATGGCAAGCAAAATTGTCTTGCTGAAATATACCGCAGTTTCCCAACATTGGAATTCAACACAGTCCGACAGAGTGACGAATTGTAGGCCCAGAGAGTAGTGCTGAGTCCAGCCATGAAATTTCACACAGGAAAGGAATTCACATCTGTTCTTAAATGACAATAAACCAGAAAGACGGAAGATTGATTCAGAAGCTTCTGCAAATGTTATAGCTGTTAAAGTACATGAGGACTTAAAGGCATTCCTTTCTATAAGTATAGACACCAGGCTAGTAATCCATTCAGCAGGAAAACAAGCTAACAGTTTATGCTCCCTGAATTGTGTTTTCTAAATATAAAATGAAGAGGCTGAGACTGTGGTGGTGGCCCACTTTGAAAGATTCGGCATCTGCTTCCATAAACATCTCTGAGGGCTGTGTGCCAGGACCTGTGCAAGGAGTTTGACACCTCTTACTCGACTTGTTACAAATGTGAGCAATTCTGAAAATATCTGCAAGTAAAATGGTTCTTCCTAAAGAAATAGGATAGAGAGTACACATGTCATAGTAAACATTAACATGAATAAAATATTGTATGCAGTAATGGAAATGGCACACATTAAGCAAATATACTGTGAAAACTTTGGAATAATGATATGATTTTGGCTCAATTAAAGTAAAAGTGAAAGAAATGAACTAAATTCCTTTTCTCTGCTGCTTCCATATTCTCTTTCTTTCCTCACTTCCTTCTTGCCAATTTTTCTGGTCTCCACCAAGAGTTATTTCTCCCTGGAAAGGACTTTGATGGATACACTCTCAGCGTCCTCTAATAGACCAGGTTATGAGAAGGAAAATATGCAATAGGTGATGCATCAGCGTTCACTCTCTGAGTCTATAAAGTAAGCTTCTGTACCTTTCAGGAATGAGCAGATATACCAAGGACTCATGGAGAGGCAAGGAGAAAACAAGTATCTTATGTTTGCTTTATTCTCTTCCATATTGCTATACACCTTTCTTACTGTCTCCCTCCTTTTAAAACCTTACACTCTTCCCAAGTCTCATATTTAAAAGTAGAAGAAACTGATAGATTGAACTTACTCTATATATAAAAATGGCATGTATATAGAATATATACTCCTCCAATTACATTTGCAGCACAACTATGCAAATAGATTTTCTCTACCAGTTATTCTGAAATGCCCAAAATTAAGATCAGTAGAAAGAGGTTGTCTACACAGTAAAATATTAAGTAGTCATAATTAAAATAAAAACATATGTACTTGTACATATGATACATTGTCAAAGTAAAACAGGTTACATTGTCAAAGTAAAACAGGTTACAAAACAGTATGTAAAGTATGATGTTATTTTATGTTTAAGTGTGCAATCTTTATATCTAAATATAATCAGGAAGTATATACATGAAAATATTTGCAGTGATTGTATCTGAGTAATAGGTTTCTAGATCATTTTAGTCATCTTCCTTATACTTTTCTGAATTTTTTTCTAGGTTTATGACTTATGTTTATATTTATTAAAACACACACAAAAATGGGCGTGGGTGGATCATGAGACGATTAGACAAAGTCAGAGTAATTGGCTGAGCTGGGACTTGAACCCAGGCATGCTGCTCTGAAGCCTCTGGTAGATTCTACTCTAATACAGGTACCTCCAAGCTAATCGCAACTGCAATAAGGTGGAAAAAACATTTATAACAACAATAAAGGCTGAAGAAAGAAAGGTTAGAAATAAAGAAAGAAGTTTAGTAGCAGAAACCAAAAATAAATTCTCAGTCATTTGCATCTCTCACTTTGTTTTTGTTGCTAGTCAAAAATAAAAGTACCCAAATTAATTGATTCAATGGTTAGGTTCATTTGACAGCTGTTACTTATGCTGTATCTAAATTGTTACAAAAGTATGCCTCTATGGTATAATATGATGGGACGATGCAAACACAGTTGTGTGTGTGTGTGCACATGCGCGAGCATGCACACATGTGTTTAACATACAGGAAAGCACATACAGCTCGAGTAGTCATCAGAAAAAGAATAAAACAGATCAGTTCTGAAATAACATTGTTTCCTCACATCTCTAAAAGGAACCTTTAAATAAAATTCCATTCATATTTTCTTCCCTTTGGAATCAGAGGGAACAAGTTATACATCTTTCTCAAAGATGAATCCCTGATCCATCTTCAAAAGACTCACCGGGGAATCCTGGGTGTTACACTAAACTTCCTAAATATATATCTATTTCTCCCTAAAGTGATACTTATACAGACTAAAATCAGAGATCAACAGAGCAAAATGTGTATGTATAGGTTTTGAAGATAGTCACAGCTTGGAAAATTTATTAAAGCATATTAAATATTTCTAGCATGGCTTTTAAAAATGAAGTTAAGTATTTATATAAGTACAATTGTATTAAAGTGGTAACAAACCACTCCCATTTTTCTTCCTACACATGTGTGTGAAAACAATATTTGTTCTATCTATAATGTCTTTAAGTCTATTTTGTTTTCAGTCTTCATCAGTTGCTCCTATATAGTATTTGCTAAGCCCTTTCAAATCAGAGCCCACGCAAATGTTCTGTGGCGCTCTACTCCCTGTTGGCAAAATGTGTTTGCCTTCAACAATTTCAAAGGGTTGTCAACTGAAAACAAGCCAACTAGCATCTTTTGGTGAGGAAATGAAATTCTTAACTTTATTATGGCCATAAAAGTATCTTCCTTCTCGGACAGGGAATTATAGGTTACAATGGAAGTCTATGCAGCAAGTAGTTTGTGGAGTATCAATAACTATCTGGTGACTAAAAACACAGAAAATTCTTTCTAATTCAACATGCATATAATAAATCTGGAGTCTAAAGATAACTTTATTTTCCAAGTTCTTACCTATCACCATTTCAGAGATGGGATGATATTAAAATATTTCACCAGATAAATAACATGCAGAGAGTGTAGCATCTCCAAGCCAAATGCGATGTATTAGATATTCAGGAAGGATATATTAGAAAACATAGCTACTTTTTATATCTTTGTTATTCAATTCTCATTTTTATAATATTTTATAATGTTCATGATGTATTCACTTATTAGATATATTTTTAAGAATAAATACCAATATATTTGGATAGTGTGTTCAAGGGTGGTTAAGTTTGTAAACCACTGCTCTAAGAAAATAAGACACATGCACAGAAGAGGAAAAGAAATAGTTTAGCCACACTAAAAGTCTTAAAGTCTAGCAGGCTTTAAGTAGGTAGAAAAATTATTTACCTTTAAGTAGGTAAAAAAAAATATTTAGAAAATAAACATATCATATGGGAGAAAAGCTGTGTCAATGCAGGACAGAGATTTTCCCAAAATAAATGAATGAAGGAAAATGCAATACTAATAAAAAATTGAAAATTTAGACAGGGGAATCATTAAGCTGATTGGCCTGTTTTTCTGTTTAGAGCAGTTCAAAATTCCTTGCCTAATGGAAATGGCATTGTAAGAAAAAGGTTACAGAATTTGTTAAAAGTAACTTGTAATATACTTGGTCAGTTGCTTTGTTTTGCTACATTGACAGTGAACTCAGTATAAACATTATAACAAACTTGAAAACTCCAGGCAGGACCTTGTAGGCATTAATACCACCTCACAATTGTGACTGAGTTTAATTGTGTCCCCACCTCCTGCCTGCCCCTAAAATAGTAACTATGTAACCAAAAGGCAGAGCTCATGTGGTTGAGAAGAGTAGAGGAAGCAGGGGTGGGGGCAACATCCTGCAAGAAAAAGGCAGGTGAAATAGGAGCGTCATTCTGGTCATATTAATAGCCCAGAGAAGAAAGGAAGAGGAACAGGGACATGGTAAAGAAGGCCTTGATGATCAGGGGAGCTAAGTATGTGCTTTCACCCCTAGTCACACAATCCAGAAAACAGCAAAATTAAAAGAGGCAGAAAGTTTGCTTGTGAAGTATAAAGTCCTCCAGATGGAGAAAGATGAGGCAAGCCAACAAAGTGGTCAAGGACCTAGCAAGATGGAGGGTCAATCAGTTTATGTAAAACATTAATGTCAGAAACCCAAGCAAGTATCTTTTGAAAACTCCCCAACATAGCAGCGATACCCCAAACACATCGGCCTTGGAGAAGCTGAAAAGTCAAATTTGACACTGACATGCTGGCAAGTAGTTTAAGTCAAAGTCTTAGGCTTTAACAGCTGAAACCAAGTCATTTAAAAAATACAATAAAATCTGGAGCTATAAAGACTGTGGAAACTTACTTAAGAGCATGAGCTAAAGATAACCAGGAATTTGCCACTGGGAACTATTTAATGCTTTTGATGGAGCTGTAGCACATAGGGTCTAAGGTAATTGATGTACAGAAAGAACAAGCTAATAAATACTAGTTCTAGAATTTCTATGATTTAAGGAGGATAGGAGTGGTAAGTTGATGGATAAGTCCCACAATGCTTTTCTTTTATAAGGTCTGCTAAGCCTAGTTGGCAATCGCATTTCAAATCCATTCATAAGGTCCCTATAGAAGAATAAAAAGCAAGTGTCATGTGTCTGGACACTCACCAAAAAAATAGAACAAAAGTTGCGTATACATGCTCAGCATTAAGAAATGTGTTAAACTATTATTTCTGGTGAATCCATTTAGTGTGGTTTTTGTATGCCTAGAAATGTAGACTATTTCTAATCTGCTGCTTTACTATAGCCTTTAATAAATTCTCCCTATAGAAACAGAATAACAACAGGAAGGGCCTCAGACAGGGAATAAGGAGATAAGAGTGAGAATTACTAATCTTCCTGGCCTTGTTTTTTATTTTTCGAATTCTGTTTTTGTGTGTGTGTGTGTTAGTTTTTGTTTTAATGAGGAAGTTGATTAAGATAGGTTTGAACATGCTATGACTCTGCAATTGAGGATGTAAACTTACTAACAAACTTCCAATCAGATCAGCACTGCATTGGTTAGCTATTTCTGTGTAACAAACCGCCCCAAAACTCAGCGGCTTAAAATAATAACGTTTTATTAATTCTGGTGTTTCTAGAAGTCAGCAAGGATGTGGTGCTGAACTGGGCTGGGCTTAGTGGATCTCTACTAGACCTGCTTATGTCTGCAATCATGTGGCAGGTCAGCCAGATGCTGGGGGCTCCAGGATGCCCCTGCAGGGACCTGGATTGCTTGGATTTGAATCCTGCCTCTAAAATTTAGTATCTGTGCAGTCTTGAGAAAATATCTTGTCTTCTAATTCCTAAATAGTCTCATCTATAAAATGGGAATAACAGTACCTTCACAGAGTATTGGTGGGAGTATTAAATAATATATATATCCTGACATACAGTCATTTAATAAATGTATGATATTTTATTATTAGTAGTACTGATTGGAAAATATTAACAAAGATGCAAATTACAAGAATGGGGAAGATCAGTAAATTTCTAGCTGGACTTGCAAATGGCTAAGCATCAATAATTTGTGAAGTAAAATACAGTACCAAGCACATACCGACTGTGTAACCTAGGTTTTAACTATCTCTAAACTATTTCATTGAAATCACAATGAATTCTTCTAATACGTAAATCAGCAAAGTATATAAATGCTTTGTACTTACTTCACTTCTTTTAAAAAAATGGGATTCTGAATCACTTTTGTGCATTTTAAAGAAAGGCTTTATCAAAGCAATCCATAATTATAGCAGCCCTCTCCTGATAGGACCAGAGGGACATATTCTAAATCAAGTCTTTCATGGAATTAGAGAGAAATGTTCCCATTCCTTTTTCCCCCAAACTTCACTTACAGTCCTTTCACCCATTACCCAGTAAAGCCATAAAGGAACCAGATCAAAAGTTCTGCAATCTCAAGTTCATGTATCATAAAAAGAACATATTCTACCCATGGGTAGGAAAAGGAGGCAAATCCAAGTTCCTAACCACAGACCATAGCTAGGGAGTGTGTATCAAACACCTATCCCTTGGAAGAAGAATGGCAGTTCTTCTGTGAGATGAAAATAAAGGAGAAATAGGAGAAAAGAACGTTGCCAAGTCACCAAAGAAACCAATTATGCTTCCAAGCAGCCAGAACATAAGCATATGCCTGTGGGCCCAGGGCTTAAAAGAAATCAGAGAATGTTGAAAGAAAATCAGGCTTCAGATCTAAAAGAAATCATCTTCTTTGTGAATCCTGCCTGCAGTTTTGATTTTTTTTTTCTCTCAATAGAATTTGCATGAACCGTTTCAATTCATTCTCCTTGCACAGATACAGCACATTTACCAGCATGCTGACATTCCAGTGGAAGAAGTGGAATATGATATATGCCTTTTGGTCTCCTTCAGTAGAATGGACTACTCTCACAAACTTTGCTTTTGAACTTCAGAAAGGATGAGGCTAATATTTATTGAGTACCTGATATGCAGCAAGAAACTGACAAATGTTTTCATGTACGGTTTGTCACTTAATTCTTGCTATAACCCTACAAGGCATTAACCCCATTTCACAGATGAGAAGACAAGCTCAAGAGGTCATGTGGCTTGGCCTAGGTCACAGAGCAAACATTCCACTGGAGCCAAATCAGAATGAGTGCTTGCCA
The DNA here is from genome assembly GCF_965194825.1 of Balaenoptera physalus. NCBI lineage: Eukaryota > Metazoa > Chordata > Mammalia > Artiodactyla > Balaenopteridae > Balaenoptera > Balaenoptera physalus. The sequence continues at coordinate 58,236,080 of NC_138886.1, forward strand.
ATTAAGAGAGAAAAATATACCGCAAGCATGCAGGTCACCACTCCCTTCCCACCACCTTTTATCCCCCTTTGGGATACTTCCTGAAAATAGCTACATTTCACCTCTACTGCATTCATCTCCATGCACACTGCATAAATGCCTCAGACAGAAAGATCCAGCAAAGTTCTCAAATCAGTTACCCAAACACCATGCACACATACACACTCAGTGAAATGCAGAGGTTGGAGGGGAAAGGGAGGTAAAAATGAAAGTCTGTCTGTGGAAGAGAGATGAGTATAAATGAAACTTGGCTTGCAACTTCTGTGCTCATTGCCCTGTGTTTTTCAGAGATCTGTTTTCAATTGCTGGTTTACCACCCTGTACTGGGAAGTGCCCATAAAAGGAAAGCGTGAGAGATCAGGAGCCCAGTTATTCCTTTATGCACCAGTCACAATCAATTGCCAGCATATAACCTTGAATACCTCGTGGACTCAAATGGAATTTAGCCCATAGATACTAAACTTCCTTTAAGACACAGATATCTTGTAAATTGAGTTTCATGTACTTCTGTCCTTTTAGGAAATTTGGGTGGTTTAATTCTGATTGCCTTGTCTGTGCCTCTGGAAGTAAAGCATCTGTAGAGAGACTGAGAACTTTATAAGACTTTCTGTAGGTAACTAGTAAATTATGAGATGGTCAGGTGTAGGCTACATGTGGATACAAATGTAACCTCGAATTCACTGTTAGGGTCATATGTGTTATTTCTCCAAGAAGTTCTGGGAAGCGTCTACACTTCATGAGTAGGATCTATGCACTAAGCATGATGCTAAATGTTCAATATGGGTGGTCTCATTTAAGTCAATTCTGTGTTTTACGCTCATGTTCACAGGGAGTTGCTCATGAGGTGGTTTGAAAAAGGATGTGCGCTTGTATTTGCCTGTTTGATCTCAGAAACTGAGCTGAGAACAAAGCAGGGTGGTACTTGTGCTGGTTGGGAAGAACTCTGTGACACTGATGTCATGGTTTGAGTCAATACAGACACTTGAGAGAACAGATACTCTGTGGCCTTTCTCTTGGTGACACTATACATGGAAAAAGACAAGAAGCCTTAGGATGCAGTAGTAGAAGTTGTTGATAAAGGCAGAGTTCAGTAGTGACCTGGGTTGAGACCAAAGGCAAATAAAATATTTATGGTTCCAGTTTTTGATTTCTTAAAACAGGGAATAAAGGATACCCACGTTTTTTGGTCTAAAAACTAATTGAAATTACTTCCTGAAGTGAAGATTAGAAATCAGAGGAAATGTTTTTAAAGAAAGACACATTTAAGAGAACCTGCTTATTGAGGGAATCTCAGTTCCTTGTGAGACAAAGGCCTAGACCAGCGTAGGTCTCCGATTGTTTGATTCCCTAGTCACCTGGTCTGCTTTCTCTCCTGCTACCCAGAAGATCAGATATTTGTGGTAGAGTTTGTTTGGCTACAACCTGTTTGGGGAGGAAATTCAGATTCACTGCCAAGGTGTACCCAGGAAGACATTGCCACTGAACTCATTTCACCAAGCAAACAAAGCTGTAGCTCAAACACCACTGTGACTCTTTCAGACCTCCCCGGTGATGGATAAAAGCCTCATAAGCTAAATAGTTTTTTCCCTATCAGTCAACATTTGACTCGCATTAGTGAAGACCTCTCACAATTCAATGATATGCTCGTTGATCAGGAAAGAAGTATCTGTATTTATTTAATGGCTAGTCTCTTCAGCTGGTGTTATTTCAAGATTTCGTTTTTGTATTGTATAAACTGCAAGCAATGGCTATCTGACCCATTTCTTTTCAATCCTGTTCAGTGTTAGTGAGGGATATCAAATTGACAGGCTCAGAGAGAAAACAGGAGTTATCACAGCAGAGTAAAGTTGCAAATATCCCTTCTGTTTCTGGTCTCCAGAGCTGCCGGTGACCCTGGTGTTACTGTGGAGAGAAGAATGCACAAGCAAGTTAGTTGGGCTACAGGTTGAATAAATAACATTATTTTGAAAAAGGAAATTCTTAGGGCTCACTGGATTGCCAAGGAATCTTTAGCTTCATCTCCATCCTTTGTTTTACAAAAGGGTGCTATTAAAAATATTTGCTGCCCCAAATATTCTTGTATTTCCTTTCCATTTCTCTAAATCCTGGCAATACTTTAAGGCCTAGCTTCTATTTCACCTCCTCTGTGAAGATTTTCCTGAGCACTGCAACCCACAGCAATTGCATCTCTTCCAAACTCCTCTGGCTCTAGGAGGAAAGGATATAATAGTGATTACATCATAGCATAAGCCTGAGTTCCAGCTGTGATTCGCACTGGCCGCGTGGTGTTGGGAAGGTTACCTCTCACCTATGATCCCTGATTCCCTCACCCATAATTCTCATCTAGTAATACTTGCCCTCATTGAATGGTGATGAGGATTAAATTAAAAGTGCCATGGGTAAAGACCTGACCCATAATCTCTCAAGCAATTTATCATATTGTCTTTAACCTTGTTATTTACATAACCTTGTTATGTTTCATATGTTCTTTTTTTTTAAAAATTATTTATTAATTTATGGCTGTGTTCGGTCTTCGTTTCTGTGTGAGGGCTTTCTCTAGTTGCGGCAAGTGGCGGCCACTCTTCATCGCGGTGTGCGGGCCTCTCACTATCGCGGCCTCTCTTGTTGCGGAGCACAGGCTCCAGACGCGCAGGCTCAGTAGTTGTGGCTCACGGACCTAGTCGCTCCGCGGCATGTGGGATCTTCCCAGACCAGGGCTCGAACTGGTGTCCCCTGCATTGGCAGGCAGATTCTCAACCACTGCGCCACCAGGGAAGCCCCCCCATGTGTTCTTTATCTTAAGGAGATTCTAAGCTCCATATCAGAATCGTGTCTTATTTACTTGTGTTTATATCCTCTACCACCTATTTTAGTGCTTAGCACTAAAATAGTTTTAGCTGTCCAGGCACAGTAGACTGATGCCTTGATGTTTTAACTGGTGTAAATAGCCTTGGCAGAAAGAAGAGAGCTATGTCCTAGAGGTAGGTGCAGCCTATGAGCATACGCATGCTCCTTGTGATTAGTATATGCGGCCATGGTATGGTGCATATAGCGGACAGAAAAAACACTTCAGCAGTTTGAATGGCTCTTGCCACAACTGTGGCAGAGGGGGAAGTTTTCTAAAGTGAAAACAGGCAAATGCCATAGACGAAAGGGTCTAGTATGCCTTGGAGAAGCAGTTTTAAGTGCATATTTTTCTCATTTATTCAAGTTAATGAAGACTGGCCAAATAATCCCTCCCAGAATGCTCAGAGTGTAAACCTGGGGATCTCCTGGGATCTAAGGGGGGAGTGGAGACCAGCAAGTTCCCTCAGATTTGAGTGACTAGTGCTGGAGCCTAGAGGAGAGGTGGTTCTGCTAGTGGGTAGCTATAAACTTGTGTGGGAAGTGGTATTAATGTATTACCATGGTAATTACAAGACCAGCAAGTTGCAAGGAGTAAGACATTTGACCCTATCACCAGTGGCTAAGGCAGGATCCCTTTGTTATATCTGGGAATGTGACTAGCAAAATCATAGTCATGTGGTTGTTTGGCAAAGCACCCTAGATTGGACACAGACTGATTACATGCTTAAGCATCATGAGTCACTCAGTCTTATATTCAAACTCTTTGTGATTTTTCTGTCGCATCTTGTACACTCACACTGAGCCTTCCAGAGTGATCCCTGTCCTGTGGATCAGCTATATTACATTCACTCATTCCACAAACAATGCCTTGTGCACCTACTAGGAGCCAAGCATTGTATTAAGTAATAGAGTTACTAAGATAAAACACACAGTCCCTGCCCTGAGGAAACAGGTCTACCAGGCAAGACAGAGAAGAAAAGAGTCGGTTACAAGCAGTATGCAGGGAACAGAAGTCAGAGAAGCCTCCTCAAACAAGTCCCTTTGGATTGAGTTTTGTAAAGTGAGGGTATTAGCCAGAGGAAAGCAGAAAGAAAGAGTATTCTGCATAGGGAGTACTGTACATACCAATGCAGGAAGGCGTGAGGGCACACTCCAGCGTGAAATTCATTGGCTACAACTACAGCTCAGGGCGTAACAGGGTAAAGAAAATAGCTGGGGGGTGACGCAGGGGTCAGATCATGAACCCTATGTGTGCCATGCTACTGGGAATGGATGCGATACTGTTCTCAGAATATTAAGGAGTACAAAAGAACACAATTTGATTGGATATTCCATTAAAAGCCCGGAAAAAAGCTGGATGGAAATGATGGTGGATAAGGAGATCTGGGAGAAAGAATAAATTTTATTTGATTATGATAACACTGTGGTACTTGGGAAAGGTTCAGATGAAGACATCCAGTGGAGAGTTAGATATTGTTCCTGGAACTGGGAGCTAAATATGCAAGTTGGGGAGTCAATGGTAATTAAAGCCACAGAAGTGTATTAAATCACTCAAAGAGAGTGTGTAGGATGAGAAGAGTAGAGACCAAAATTTGGGGATGAGCATTTCAAGAAGAAAACTTGATAGATAATTAGAAACAGTGGCCAGAGAGTCAGAAAGAGAGTCATGAGAAATGTTCATGGAGGCCAAGGGAGTAGAGAGTTCTCCAAGAGAACGAAATGATCAACAGTAACAAATGTCACTTGGCTGGAAATTGACTTTCAGTTTGACATTTTAATCCTCATCACAATTCTCTAATAAAATACTGACTTCCTAATTTGATTGTTGACAGTTGCCTTGCCCCACCCTGATTATAATTTCAGATTTTCTGTGACTCAACAAGGGAGGCAGAATTTCCAGAGCATAAGCAGGTACTAACTGAACTGCAGCTTCTTTTTAATATGAGAGTGGCCTAGCACCAACAACAAAGTTAAAGGGACAGCATATGAGAGACGCGGTCCAATGTGAAATGGTCCCCAGTTTAGTGTTTATTCTGAGAGTTAGCTCAGCACTTCTTTCTGCTGATGGGGAGAAATATTCATAGCACCTTCTCAGACTCCCAGACTGCAGATTCCTCATCTCAACACTTAACTGCCCAACAGCTGCTCATTCTGTGCCCAACTCAGAAAGATTTATTTTCAGCGACCAAGAAATGACATACTAACCATGCCTCACAAGGGTTGGTTCTTTCAGAAAGACTTCCACCTTTGTCTGGCAAACCTGGGGAAACTGTCGAGTCTATTCCAAAAGAATGTCAATGTCAGGTTCTAAGGTCTAAAGAAATTAAACAATTTCTATATTGAGATTTCATTAGTTTCATACAAAAAAGAAAAATATGATACATATTCCCATAATTGCTTTAGAAACATCTCATAGTATTTTGGCCATGTCAGTTATGTATTGCTATATAACGAACAACCTTAAAACTTAGATTGAAACAATGAATTATTATTTTTCATCAAGATTCAAAGGTTTGGTTTGGTATTTTCTATGTACATTTGAACTCACTCACATGACTGCATTCAGCTGTTGAGTTGGCTGAGATGGAAAGTTCAAGATGACTTCACTTACATGTCTGGCAGTTGATGCTGGCCGTGGGCTCGGGCACCTCTGTTCTCCTCTACATGATCTCTCATTCTTCAGTAGGGTAGACTGACTTCCTTGCATGGCCATCTCAGGGCAGCACTGAAAGAATGTGAATGTGGAAGCTGCAAAGCCTGTTAAGGCCTCATCTTGAAAACCACACAGAATCACTTCCACTGCATTTTATTTTCAAAGCAAGTTATGTGCCACTCAGATTCCAGGTGAGGAAATAGAATCCATCTTCTGATTGGAAAAACTACAAAATGTTTTTCTTCAGGCTGTGTGTGTGTGTGTGTGTGTGTGTGTGTGTGTGTGTGTGTGTATTTAGTATTATTTTTTACCTAGTTGCTATTCACTGAAGACACACTACAGAATAAAAACTAAAAGCAAATTCTTTGAAATCAGAGTACTTGAGTTTTAATCCCAGCTCCTCCCAGCTCTATCAGCTCTGCTACTACTTGCCTCAGTGGGTTACAAGAGTATTTTATGGTATTTTACTTATAGAGTGCTTAGAAAAGTACCTGGTATATAAAAAACACTCAGTGATTATTATCTTTATTTATTAGTATCTTAAATGTCTTATTTTTCTATTCTACATTATAACTATTTTGCTATGTTATTACAGGCTCTTCACATATGTAATTTAAATTCCTATCCAGCAGTTCTTTATGTGGCTATACTATAATTTTCTTAACCGTCTCCTCTATAGTATATTTAGTCTAATTCCTATTATTAGGTATTATGTACTGAATGCAATGATTGTTTTTAGGTATAAAGCTGTTTGCATTTTTTTGTTATACTTGGGTTTGTGTGTATTTGTCTATATGTTTGTGGTTATTTCCACAAGATAGATTCTCAAGGTTGGAAATTCTGATAATGAATTGTCTAAGACATCTGATACGTATTGCCAAATTCCTTCCCAGAAGAGCACATCAGTTTATACCCTCACCAACAATATATGAGAAGGTGTGCCTCTATACCCTCAATTGTGATGCTTTAGCTGTGGCATTATCTCTAGATGGAGCACATGAGAAATCTGGACTCTCATTTTCTCCTCCCTGTGAAAGCAGATTAAAACTAAGCAGAAAAGCAGCCCTAGATGCCATTGAAAAAGGTTGGGGAAAAGGTGTGGGGGGTAAGAGCAAACATGTCTAGTAAAAATAGAAAAATATAATATTCACATTGAAGAAATTAGTTGCCATCTATCCTTTCAGCAATAAACTAAAAGATATGCACTTAAAGTAATAGATAAAATTGCTATTTTTATTTGGTGGCTAGTTTGATTTTCTTTAGTGATAATGTCTAAATAATGAGGGAAAGAGATGCCAAACATCAGAATTTCCACAGCAGCCAAAATGTCCAGTTACGACCCTCTGCAAAGCAAAATAGGATAATAGGTGGATTTGACATTTACAGATAATTTTCTCTTCCATCATTAGATGGATGACTCCAACACAATGACAATAAGTCCTTATCTTCCAATCATATTTAATAGAACAAATTTGCTATACTCATGAACATGAATAGACTCTTGGCAGTGCGGGTTATTTTAATGGACACATCACTTTAAGCTAAACCGTCTCCATCTGTTCAGCTCTCTAATTACCAGTGCATAAAGTACATAATTCACAATTACATCATAAAAATAAGATCTACATTATATCAACTCATGTCGGAGCTTTTCAATCTATGCTATTTGGCATCTGTTGCCATATTAATATTTGCTCCCTTTCAACAAATCAGAGACAAATACACCACTTCTCAGTTAGGAAAATCTGAAAAAAAATTACACGTTTGCAAGAGAAAAGGGAATTCTCTATCATACCATTTCCTTTTATAATCATGCCTTATTGTTCAGTATCACTTACTTGCTCCTATAATCAGTCAGTCCTACAGGATCCAATCCCTTTCTGAGTTGGGCCGTCACAACTTTCATTGGAGAGATTCAAAACTAATTTAGTCACAAAAAGCTTAATTTTGCACATATGACAATGCTAAAATTATTTCTCAGCTCATTTTAAGAATATAAGTGATATAATTGAGATTATATAGAGAAAATTAATTATAATTATATACCATATATATGCATACATAGGTATATGTATGTGTGTGTGTATATATATATATATATATATATATATATATATATATATATATGTTTTCTCATTCGAGGGCAGATTGGATTAGTCTGGGTATCTGTTAGATGGAAAACCATAAGAGGAGACTAAAAAGAGAAGTAAGGAGAATGGGAAAATGATAGATGGGCCAACCCATCCACTTGACTCCCCCAGCCCCTGTCCCACCTTAGGGTCTGAAGATTGGGTGATGTGCAGAATTTGCTGAAGACCATGTCCCTGGCTGCCCTGCCGCCTTGCTCTGGGATCCTACATGCTTAACTGTTCTCTTTGCTTAGCTTTGGACTTGATACAGTTCTTCAGTTTTTATAATTGCTGGCATCTGTTTGCCTTTGCATATCTGGTTCACTGAAGGACAGGGGTACTTCCTGTTCCCTTTGTGTAGTGTCACCATGGTGACACACTCACCTGGAGGCTTAAGTCCTCGTTTTTGGTGACAATTATGTAAAATGTGGGCAAAGAGTTGGCGGTCTCTGAGTGCTTCAGAGGGCAGAAAGGACGCCCAGTTCAAGGAAGCCAGAAGACTTTCCTTTTGCTACAGATTAGAGTGATATAACTCAAGCAAATAAGGCTAGAGAATGCTGACTTAGATTCTGGCTTCCACACTAGAGTGAAAAGACTGTTAAAATTGTTTTATTAATTCTGAACTAATCACTCAGGAGAGAATAGCATCTTGTTGATGAAGGGAGTATCCTGTCAATCAGACGTGCAACTGGTTAGCTGATCCTTCGCCTTATACCTAGCTTCTAAACATTTATCAACTCATACTATGATTTTTTCTTTACATTTGTCTTTCCAATTAGACTGGGGAACCATTAGCTCAGTGTAATTGGCTGAACTGTGTCTATTTCATCAATGCTATTGCTAATTTATTTATTAGATAGTGTTTAGGAGTGAATGAAAATGAAGTCAATTGTCAGCATCTCCTTATCTCTCATGGTACAATATTATGCTTTACAAGGTAACGGAATTTTGTTTCTAATATTGGTTATATTAGGTTCAGTTCTGCTGATTCCTGTAATGTTTGTTCTGAATACTCAATGTGCTTTATTTTACTTTTCAGAAAAAGTTTTGGGAAAAACAAAAGACCCTATAATTCATTGCATGCATTTTACATTTAACATAGTGACTGGCAAAGCTATGATTAAAGACTATTTTTCCCAAGTCCTTTCTTAGATCCAGACTGATTCCCAAGCAACTCAAGACAGGTGACCTCAGACTTTCTTTTCCCTATGCTATGAAAGAAGCTTTCAGAATCTTATTTTTCTGAAGTCTCAGTTGCGAATATACAGTGTGCTGTCAACAGTGACGGAGATCACACTGAAAGCAGTTACAGTCTAAGAAATGCCTGATTGTAAATTTAATATAAATTGTAAAATGTCTTCTTATCTTCTATGGTAAATCAAAGGTTGACTCTCCTTCCATAACTACTGAGCATTATTTTGATTGATAGATTATACCAGAAATAACAAACTGTATTCCAGCTACAAAAAAAAAAAAAAGAATTATTTGATAAAATGCCATCCCAAGTATGATGCCTGCCTATGCAAGGATTAATGTAACTTTGCATCAAAAACTACTGTTATAAGCAGTGGATCTGATTCCTTTCTTGGAAACTTTTGCTAGGTACTCACCCTGTGGAAATTTAGCTCAGACTACTCCAGCTGGCATTTCAGCTTCTGCACCATGGCCACAACCCAATTTCTGCTATCAACCACTATATCCCCAAACACATTATCTGTTTAAACAGAACTACTTGCTATTCCCTAACTATATTCTATGTTAGATTTGCTTCTCTTTGCTCATGCTGTTCCCTCTGAACATCTCTTTAGTCCTTTCCTCCTCTCTTGCATCCCTAATCTCCATCTCTCAGACTCCACCCATCTTTCCAAACCCTGTTCAAATATCATCTGTCCTTGAGGACTTCCTCCCCATGAACATAATCTCTCACTTCACTGATCCCTTGGGGCTCTTTATACTGGAATAATTCTTTTATCCTCTCAGTTAATGTCTCTTGAATATAGAGACCATACTGTAACCATTTAAAATCTGCAGCTGTCAACACAGCATCTGGCACATCAGGTGCTAGAGAAGTCTTTACCGGGTAGACTGAACCCCTTCAAGGGTAGGATCACATATTGGAGGTCTTTGAAACCTCAACATCTAGCATTGTGTTAGCTCAAAATTGGTGCTCAGGAAACATCAGTTGAATAAATTGAATCATAGAAAACTGATGCAGACATTCTACTTTCCCTTTTCAAAAACACCAGAAGAAAAGACCTGAGGATCTATTTTCTTTTTTAATTGTGTGGTCACTTTAAAAAGAATCCTCACCATCCCGGAAGGTTAGCAGTGTCACTCAGCACAGAACAGAGTGATCGTATCAATATTCATAAGCTCAGCGAAGTGCCGCTGGCTTCAGTGCAATTTTGACACTCTTCAACCTGACTAATAAAATAAAAACTAATTCTAAAAATAATTTACCTCCTGGAGACCTTAAAATTGATTTTACTAATGAAGGAGGAAAAAAACTAGCATGGACCTTTGCTTTTCGATAAGTGAATCAAATGTTATAACAGATCATAAGTCTAAAATGGCATATTCTAAACTGCCAACATCTCTTTTTAGAGGACATTTTGCACACTTTTCATGCATGTTTACAAGTTGAGCTGTTTCGTCAGCTAATTAAGAGATGGAAGGGTGAGGCTGAGGGAAATGAGGAAACCAAAGGAATTCAGATTTGTTTTGATTTAGTCCATTTTAGCTTCATTCAGTAGAAGCTATCTTCCAATAAGCAGGTTACTCTGTGGAAGATTATAGAATGGCATATGTGTAACAAAAATATGAGACTCTTAGACATGAAGATAGCATTTTTTAATTCACAAATCTCTTTATCATTAGAGTAAACTCGGAATAACCTGCTGCTTCATAAATGGCTAGTGAGAGAAAGGGAGATATCATTCCTCAAGACTTGTTGGCTAGCAACTAGGCCAGAAAGAATCATGGAATAGATAGAATATGGTGCTATTACTTGCTAGATTGTTTGAAGGTTGCCCCTGGGAAAGTTTTTGGTCTGCCATGTGTGTGTGTGTGTGAAAGAGAGACACACAGAGACAGAGAGACTGATAGACAAGCAGAGACACAGAAAGACTGAGAGAAGGAGAGAGAGAGAGAGAGTACCATTGGAGCTTTCACATTCACATCAATCAGTTAAGCAATCCCAGATCAGCTTCTAGATAAATAGGCATGACTGGAAATATTTAAGACTGATGGGGCCACCATTCATCCTAAATATTTTAATCATTTATCTTCCTTAAGGTATGGTGTTGAACCAGATCCTTTAAAATATTTTCTTACTGTTCTATTTCTTTTTTGAAATTATTCCTTAGCTCTCATATGTTATGATTCTTTCATCTCATGAAGTTACTGAGAAGTCCCATATCATGCTCTAAAAATACACCTTCTTTATGGAATCATAGAATATTGTCTCTGGAGAGCACTTTGTACATAATAACATTCCCCCCACTGCCCTTCCTACCTTTTATGCTGAGGAGACTAAAATCCAGAGGGGTGAAATTCTCAAGGCCCAGCAAGTTGGTGAAACTCCATAAATGAGAATCTAAATTCCTATCTGTCCAGCTCATTGTTTTCTGTTTTGCCTTGCTGTACTTTTTTTTTTTTTTCTGCACCACTTTGGCTCTAAATCAAAGAAGGAAACCTAAATATTTAAGTAAAAATATAAATGTGCCCTATATTTCCAGAACACTTCCATGAACTTTATTCATTCATTCATTCCTTTCATTTATTTAGTAAAAAATATATTGAGTACCTACTTTCTAGATACCAGGGATAGAAAAGACTATAAAAAAGATTCCATTTTCCCCATATAAAGTTTATTTTAAAATACATATATTTATTTGTATGTGCATATATGTAATATGTATAATATGACTCATAGTAAGTAAGGGAAAGACTAAGGAACATTTTTGCATTCTAAAAGGTTTTTAAATGTCTCTGCTATCCACATCTGACTCTTGAACATGTATGCTCTGTTCTGGGGTTAATCTCGTAAGTAAGGAAAACCACCAACTTCCCCCACCAACAAGGGACAGCCAATTAGAATCAAGAACGTTGATACACAACATATATGTGCTTCTTCCTCACTAGCACACCTTCTCATTATGTCCTCTGTCCCTTAATAATTGTATTTCTCCATCTACCTTGCAGCTTTGCGCTGATCTGATGTCAGTGTAAACAGACTACTTTCAGCTCCAGGTTAAGGAGTTCATTAATGGAGGCACAAACACCTGTACAGACTTTGTTTTTCAGAGTAATGAAAAGACTGCTTTCAAATCCATGATTAATTTCCTCTGCAAGGAAACATGTTAGTCTCAGTGAGTGCCCCTGCTGTTAAATTAACTTCCGACCCTTTCTGCGTCCTTCCCAATGACTCTTGGAAAGTTTCAGATTTCTTCAATGAAATCAATAGCTTGAGAATGAAATCACATCACCATGGGCCATCTTTGAAAACTCTTTTGAGGGCAAAGCACAGCTTGGGCCATCCAACCCATCATGACTTTGCCATTTGAAACCTCAGTGCTCAGCTGGCCTTGGCAGCATTCCGCCTGAGCTCTTTACTGAATATGCTTCTCTTTTGATCTGCTTTTAATTTACCCTGTTCTTTGTGCTGCCTCCTGTTCTGCTGGGGATCAATGGGTGTTTATTTTGCCACTAGTTGTATCACTAATTGCTTGACTATGAGCTTCTTGAATGTGGTCAGTTGTTTCTCCTTCATAAAATGTCTTTTGCTTTTGTCACTGTGTATATCAATGTCTCCAGAGCTCTCAGAACGTGTGTGGAAGAGCTTAAAAACTATTGGATACTTGGGAAAATTGATCTACAGTCATGGAAAATAAAGGTGACTAGGTTCCTCACTGAAATGGCTTCTGAGGGAAGCATCTGATCTAGTCCTAGGAAAAACGGGGAGCTATTGGCCCAATTTTCCTGCAGACTATGGGATTTTGACTCACTTTGATGTTGATCTGCAAGGCATGCAGAAAATCTTGACCTCTTCTTGTTGTTCTCTCCTCAGCAGTGACCTTTAACCACCTTTGATCTAGATTATTTCCAAAACTCCTGGAAGCCTCCTGAAACTGATGTTTGTTTTGTAGCCCTTGTGCTGTTCCTATGTATCCATTGATCATTTCCGTTAATAATGGGTGTTGGTCCATTTATGAATTTACCACATCAGATTGAGGAGTATGCTTGGATAAAATCTGATGGCTTCCACATTTCCCTGATAAAATATTCATGACATGAGGGTTTCACCTTTATAAATCATGGTTACTCTGTTGATTTTTTTTCTTTCACATTTTTCAAACAAGCTCATAAATTTTTTTAAATGTGCATCAGAGAAAGCAACATGAATGAATAGATGGATGTACTTTTCAATTACATGCATTTCTGGTTTTACTACTGCCTTCAGCTTATATTAGAAGAATGGGATACCACATAGGAAAGGGATCCTGCAAACTTAATGGATATGGAGGCTGATTTCTTAATTAAAAAAAAAAAAAGTTGTCTATCATGATGGCTTAATTTAAATGGAAAGATTAATTTAAATTGAAAATTTTTGGTTACTTGGAGTCCTGACATAAAGAGTATAACTTATGAATGTGTATGCATCTTAATTACAGTTGACCTTTGAACAACGTGGGGGTTAGGGGCACCGACACTATGTACAGTTGAAAATTTGAGTATAATTTATAGTCGACCCTCCATATCCACAGTTCCTCTGCATTTACAGTTCCTTCATGCACTCAGTTCCACATCCGCAATTCAGCCAACCTCAGATCACAGATCATGTAGTACTGTAGTATTTACTATTGAAAAAAAGCCTGCATGTAAGTAGACCCATGCAGTTCAAACCCATGTTGTTTAAGGATCAACTATAATTCTTGGCATGCATGTTTATTGACTCTCTTCTTTTTAATCCTTGTGGGATGTGATGCATATGAATGAATGGGGAAGGGAAATGTTTCAGTTATGTATTATTGAATAACAAACCACTCCAAAACTTTGTGACTTAAAACACAACAATTTATTATTTATTCTGTTAGTTGAATACATTCAGCTGAGTGGTTCTTTTGTTTGATGTGAGGTCCACTAGGGTCACTCACTGGGATTCACTCACTTGTATGGTCCCTGTGACCAGCTACTCACAGCGTGTTGGTCTCTTACATGGTAGCCTGGAGCTTTTACATGGCAGCTGGCTTCTAAGAGGAGGAAGTGGGGACTGTCAATCTTCTTAAGGTCTGACCGCAGAAGTCCCAAATATCATTTTCATCACACTCTTTTGGTCACAAATCAGAGTTCCCATCTAGACTAAAGAAGAGGGGAAATGTACTCTACTTCTTGATGGATAGAATGGAATGCTTGTATGAGGAGGGAAACATTGCTGTTGGCTATCTTTTGAGACTACCCCGGAAAGTGTAATATACTGTATACATGCACAGGGTACAGATAATGAGTGGAATTAAACTTTGCTCTATTTATAAAACAGGCAAAAGAGTCTGTGCAGGTGGGAGGTGTGTGTGTGTGTGTGTGTGTGTGTGTGTGTGTGTGTGTGTTCTCTCCAAAAAGTCTCACGTAAGGCTATATTGCATTAATGTGACTAGTTGGATGCCAGCACTTCACTTTTGCAGCCAGAATCAGAAGGAGTACTATTTAGTTATGTAGAAAAAAATTCAGAAACATTTCAGTGTACAACCAGCTTCCAAGTACATTAAAAAAATAAGCCACTTTATAATCCAAGGGTTGAAAGAGTTGATAACTGTTAAGTAAGAAAAGGTGGGCTTTAGTAACCCCAGTGTCTACTTTCTGCATCATTACAACCCTTAGAAGTGTATCGCCCCCACTCTCTACGGTTGCCAAAAGCTCTCATTTATTTACTCCTCTTCTCCATCCTCACCCCCATCAACAAATCATGTTATAAACTTGTTCTCACTAAGATGTTAATGACTAACAAGGTTGAATATGTTATCTCTCCAGAATAATTTGCATGTAACATAAGACCAAGGCTTATGATATCATTTCTTTGGGTTAGGGTATCAAGTTGAAGTAATACTGTACATTCAGGTTTTTGACCTCCAGAAGATGTCTCGTATATCCCTAGGTCATTTGTTTCCTCTCACCCCAGTTGTCCTTGTTGAGTTTTCAGAGAATGCAAAGTAATGGCAATGACATAAGCAAAATATAATTACAAAAGCAATCTGTTGGAAAAAGAAATGATAATGTTTTCCAAAATGAAGCACTGTACCATGTAGAGAATTTGGGCACTATCCATTGTTTTAGAGGCTCCATGCCATGGTTCCTCACTATTGATATTGGAAGAAAGTACTTTCCATTTTTTTTCTTGACCTCCAAACTAACTAGACTCTTTTCAGTACCAAATGATGCTGCCTAGAGGAGTTTCCAGGACCTAATAATGTAGTGCTTTGAAACGAATTGCAAGGAAGGAGTTGCGTATATTATTGCAAGCATTCCTTATTTTTGTTTATAAATGACATTCTTTGATATTTTGGATAGACAAAATAGGAAAAGTCAGTCACCATGAATAAATCAACAGAGAGATGATTGAATTGTGTGCTGTCATCTGTTTCTTTCTAGCCTTGACAAGCACAGTGTGTGGCTGCCATTTAGAGAAAATGTGTCACGGAACCAGCTATTCTAAGCACCAGTGACTGGCAAAAGGAGAAGGATGGAATGGTGGTGTACTCACGGTAGGCTTACTGGTGCTTGGGGGCAAATGGGAAAGTCCAGGACATGAATTGTGGTCCTGGAAGAATTTGTACGAATGTGAGGAAAACCTGGGGGGATGATAGGCATAACAAAAGAGGCCGCAGTGGTAAGTATGCAGCTGTTATTTACATGAAGTTATGATTTTCTGTTTGCTGAAAGTAAATCCATGTCAAGCATTGTGCTAGGCAGTTCACATAGATTACTTCACTTAATCCTCATGACAACTCAATGAGGTCAATATTATTGATATTTGTATTATAAATGGGGACTCTAAAATAAACATGTATAAGCAAAGTAATTTGCCCAAAGTATACAAATAACATACAGCTGAGGTAGGATTTGATTTGAGCCCAACAAATCAAACTCTGGAACCCAATATCATTTTTTTTCGATTTAATTTCTATACAGTGAGAGGATCTTATTTGGTGTATAGTTCTGTGAGTTTTGGTACATGTACCCAATCATGTAACTGCCACCCACTCAAGATATAGAACAGTTTTATCATCTTCCCTAATCCCCTCATGCCCTTTTGTAATCAACCCCTCCCCTTTTCTCAGTCCCTGGAAACCACTGATCTGTCTCCTTTCTTTATAGTTTTCACTTTTCCAGAATGTCATATCAATGAAATCATAAAACATAAAGGCTTTTGAGTCTGGCTTCTTTCATGTAGTAAGATGCACTGAGATTCATCCATGTTGTTGAGAAAATCAACAAGTCATCCCTTTTTATTGCAAAGTACTATTCCATTTCATGGATGTACCACAGTATGTTTATCCATTCATCCATTGATGGACATTTGGGTTGTTTCCAGTTTTTCAGATCTCAGTATCTTAACCATGACGAAATCCTGCCTTCACTCAACCAGAAATTTTGCCTAATTATTATAGCCAGTGTCATCAATGATATCTTTGTTTAAGGATTCTCTCTTGGGTTCCCTGAGAGCTTTTGCCTAGAGCTAGAAACACCAGATCTATTCTGGTTCAAGCACAGTTTTTCAGTGTCAGCTTCTCTCTCGTGCAGAAATGCCATTAAATTTTCATTATAACAGTCATGCAGTACTTGTCACCTAGTAGTGCTTAAAATTGTATGGAATGAATAAAGAAGAAAAAGAATACCAAATAAATTATCTAAATTAATTTTCTAGCACAGGAGGTAGAGGAGATGGTAGTAAAATTAGGAATGGCAATTCAGCCTTTGTGTAGAAATATATAGAGTTTAATAAATGATGCATAATGTAATGAGAAACATTAATATAGGATCCTATAAGTCCATAGTTTTTTTCCCTACATTGCCAGCACCATTATTTGAAAAGTGGGAAAAAATGTAATGATTGTTGATCTGATTTCACATCAAAAACTACCTTGACTGCATCTTTTCCTAGTTTTAAACTTTTTTTCATGTAACTAACTGGGAATTTAGTTGAATTGACCAAATCAGTCATTGCTTTGACCAAATCAGTCATTGCTTTGACACTGATGATTTTCTAAAAATTTGTTTTCTTATGATAACATAGCTTCAGGATATATTTCTACTCAAACAAGTTAAGTTCAGGTTTCAAGAATCCTATTCCTTGTCAATATTATGACATAGTATGAGTGTGTTTCATGTTTGGTAATGGCAATCGTTGCTTTTGTTGTGGTCATCCATGTACAATGCTTGGTGTCAGGCTATTTATCTCTTGTAAAAATAAAATACAGTGTGTGTGTGTGGAAAAAAAAAAAAAAAATACTTGAAAAAATTGAACAATATTATGAAGATACAATAAAAAATGCAGTCCTTAATTCAGAACTGAAAAAAAAAAAAAAAAAAAAGAATCCTATTCCTCTTAGTAAAGCAATTTACCTACTGATTTCAATCTACTGCAGTTAGAATAACACTTTGACTAAATTCAACTTTGTGGTACAGTTTTCTTTGTTTTTTCCCTTCTACAGTGGATATACATCAACAGAATCAATACATTGACAAAGCACAGGTCTTGGAGTCAGAAAAATTTGGTTCCAATTCTGTGTTTCGTCACTTATGAGAGTGTGACTCTTGGCTAGTTTTAAAACCTCCCTGAGCATTATTGTTTTAGCTGTTAGATGAAGGTAATAACTTCTGTGTCTTCTGCCTGGGAATATTGTGAGGGTCAAAGGAGATTATGTAAATGAACACCTCTAGTATTCTTGGTAATAAGCAAGTGTGTCATCAATGTCTGGGGCCACCGTAGTACTAGTGCTAGATTTACCTTGCATTCGACCTCTTTCCTGACGACAGGTCCATGCACACTCTATTATCCGAGGCTTATGGGTATTCTGGGCTCTTTAAAATGAGCAGTTTTCTCAAAGGGCAGGTGACATGGAGCTTAGTAAAGTCTTGTGGCATTGATGAGCTTCTTACTTCTGATCTGAAGAAAGCCCTCACCTTAGAGACCATATGGAATGCTGCCCAGATGATGAGTTGGACTCCCTGGAGTGGTAATAAGTTCTGTAGACATTAGTAGAGTTTATTTTTTATTTTTGGCTCAGTTCCCAATCAGGTTTCTGCATAGCCCACACTCATGGCTGGACAATGTTGACCTTACTTCTCTCCAAATGCCCCACCCTTACCCCTGTCAGGCCAGATCCCCTCTGAGGTCACAACTCACACCCCTCGCTCTCCAGCCCAGGTTACCCTACTTTTAGTCTCTCTAAAGCCACGTGTAATGCATAGATGGTCTGTGTGTCTTTCTGTAATTAGGCCTTCACTTTTCATTTTCAAAAATACAATTTGAAACAATCTGGATATCTCTGACTGATTAGGATAAAAGTCCTACAGTGTAGTAGGAAAAAGGAAAACATGAAGATGGAGATTTTAAGATGATATATTACTAGAAGTATAAACGTCTATACTAATAGAAATGATTCTTATTGAATATGTCCTCTCTTAACTTTGACAGTCAGGTCTCTGACAATTCTGACAGTAAAGGAATTACAGATGAAAATATGAGAACTTATGAAAAAAAATAAAGTAAGGGGGACTGAGGTTGTAAGTAAACTAATGATGATTTTGAAAATATTTTTACCTCAAGTAAAATAATACTAAATAAATGGTCCAGCGATATTTATACATCTAAAATTAATACAAATTTGGACTACAACTAATTTTCTACTGTCATTTTTGTCCACTGGTAACTTTACAAGATCTTCCTACCACAACAGTTTTTATGAGATGCCCATAAATTTGTTTTGCTTGGTTGCAAATAATATGCATACTGTGGTATGTGATAGATATTAACTCATTCAACTCTGTTCTAATCTCCTTGTGTTATACCTTATTACAAGACTGCCTTAGAGTCTGAATTCTGTAACTATTTGGTTCCCACCAAGCAGATGCACCCATGAAAGAACTGGCATGCAAAAAGGAAATGGGAGACATTTGCTAGTGGGCATTTGATTTTTCAGCAATAGAAGAAACAAGGCTTTAAGTATCCAGTTCATAATTTTGTGGGTATTGAGAGTTTGATGGACTATCCATCCTGTTGGCATGGCTTGTGACTGTGATGGTGTGGTTTTGGAGCCAG
Organism: Balaenoptera physalus; assembly: GCF_965194825.1. Taxonomy (NCBI): domain Eukaryota; kingdom Metazoa; phylum Chordata; class Mammalia; order Artiodactyla; family Balaenopteridae; genus Balaenoptera; species Balaenoptera physalus. The sequence continues at coordinate 58,255,065 of NC_138886.1, forward strand.
TTGTTTTGGCAATAGCTTCTTGGTCCTCAGATGGTGGCAGAAGGAGTATGGTTTGGAGCCCACAGTTGAGGCAATGGCTTCCTTGTTCCTGAACTTTGTGATTATCCCTCACCTTTCTTATTGTGTCAGTGGCAGCAGCTCCTTTGGTGGGTCAGTTTTGTAGTGTTGCTTTCAAATTTATTCTTGGAATCTCTGCCTAGAGTCTACTCCTCAAGCCCTCCCACATTTTTTTAAGCAACTAATTTAGTGGATTAAATCCTTTCTGTGTTTGAACCTGATCTATACATAAACTAAAATGTGTCGGTGTAATTTTTCTCCAATTTTGATACTTTATTATTTAAGGTTTGAAATTATTGACTCTCTTCTCTGGGGTCTATAACCCATACCAGAGGCACAGAGTAACTTGTATACCTGAGATGAAGAGAGACTGATGGAATCTTTCTTTAATAAGTTTACTTTTATTTCTCAAATGCTGTCCTCAAAGACAGGGTTACTTATAATATTTGCTCTGTTCATCATAACTTCAAGCCAGAGAACAGTGAAACTTCGCAGATTGGGCTAATTGTCCATCTGCCCCTTCTCCATAAAGTTCAATCCCAACAATATAAATAGGCAGCTGGATTAAATTCTAAAAGCAAAATCATTCTCAATGCTTTCACATCTTCCAATTCTGTGTTACAGAAACCACACCTACTTTTCATCCTTTCTTCTTTCAAATCATCCCCAGATTAGGTGGTTTGTGATTAGGGAATACTTGAAACTAAATTGTTATAAATCTGGAAAAGCCACCAGAAGTGAATATGTATATACTAGAATATGGTATGAGTAGTGCTACTGTGTGGGGAAGAATTATTATTATCTTTAGAGTTGGATTTTTTATCAAAGTGACTAAAACATATTTGTTTTCACCTTTTGGAGGAAATATCATAGAAGCACTTGTGAGAATAATTTTGTAAAAATTTAAATTTATCCCAGGTCCATGTCTTGAGTTAAGTCGTAAGAAAAAAAAAAAAAAGAAAACTAATACATTTTATTTTAATTAAATTCCCATTTTACTTGGGCAAAATTTGAAGACCTATTTTCCTGTCATTTCTTCTGTCAGTCTCCTTGGATATCACTGATAAAATGGTCATAATATGTGTTTATGCTTTTACAACATTCTTTTGCCTATTTTGCCTCATTTTAAAAAGGTCCGTTATTAACACAGAGGAGGGGAAGACAGACAAGTGGGAGAAGGAGGAAGAGGAGACAGAGAACACCTTTTCTTTTTTCCCAAGAGAGTAGAATAATACTTACAGGTACAGAAATCACAAGCTGTTGGCTAAAGACTAGTAAAAACATTCCACCTACAGTCATTGCCCTTGAAAATGCACTTGATGTCTGGTGTTTAATAGTCTGGCATTTTAAGTCGTACATTGAAGCTTATAAAATATATTTGGCAGTTTGTTTTGGATTAACTTTGGCTGCTTTTTTATATATCTGGATTTGGAAAAAAGAAAAAAAGGGGGAAGGGTAGGCTGGAAAGAGAGTGGGAGGAAAAGGCAGATATAGGCAAAGCAAAATATTTCCTCAGGGGGACATTGGTCTGGCTTCAGCCACTGGTGCCTATGTAGGGAGCCCATCGCGAAGCTTGTGCACAGGTTTATTGTGCTGGTCAGGGAGTTGTCTTCACTGCTGTAGGGCTCATCCTTGAGTCTCACTGGTTGGTACATCAAATGAAGTCAAGATTTAGCCTTGGATGACAGATAAGACAGTGTCTTACCCATGCCATCTACGTCATTATCTCTTAGAAGTGCTGTGGGATTTTATGGGGGAGATATTTGCAAAGTACTTTAAACTCCCTAAAAGAAAGTTCAAATCTCTCTAGTAATAAAAATTTTGTTGTTATAAATCCTGGACTAGACATAGGTATAAAAGTTTCAATCTCAGCCAGATTTGGGATTTCAGTGTATCTTAGATCCACCAGATAAAGAAAATACTAGCCCTTCTATGAAGGGAGAATGCTGATGTGTGATTTTTTTTTTTCAGGCATAAGCCTAAAGGTGGGGGAGGGATGAGGAACAACTGAATCAAGACAAACAGAAAATATAACCAAAAATAGAATACCATTCAAAATAGAAACAAAACCCTTAAAGGTTTAGGAATTAACCAAGAGTACACAAGCTCTCTGTTGGGGGAGGAAAAATGTACCTCTATTAAGGAACATAGAAGAACTGATTAAGAGGAGACATTGCATACTCCTGAATAGGGCAACTTGATAATATACAATATATTAGATACTCTAATGAATCTGTAAATTGCATGTAATTCCAAAGAAATTTCAGCTTGATATTTTTAGAGCAATCTAATAAAGTCGTATTCTAAATTTGTATGGAAGGGGAAAAATGTCACCTTTGCAAATGTAAAGGGGAAACTTGTCTTATTAAAACATATTACAAAGTCTTTATAGTAAAAATTGTTCATGCAGTGGTGCAAGGACAGGCAAATAGATTTCTGGAACAGAATAGAGAGCTAAGTGATAAAATCCCATACATAGAGAAATGTAATACATGATTAAATGGTACCACAAACCAATGGGAAAAGAGGGCCTTTTCAGAAAATTGGCCATCTGTTTCTTAATAGATGACAAATAGAAAAATAGATAAATAAAATAAATATGTATTCTCAAACTAATATGGAACTCCAGGATTAAGGATTTAGGATTATGATGTAAATGTGAAAGATAATATATAAAGATCATAGAAGATAACGTAGGATAATTTTAGAAGCAAAACAAATTATTGATTTTATCACACTAAAATTAAAGATTTCTGTTCAATAAAGGACATCAGGAACAAAATTAATATGTAAATAATAAATTTGAAGGAGTTATTTGTAAAGTCTAAAGTTTATAAGGAACTTATGTATATCATTTTTTAAAATCCTGAAAATCAACAAGAAAATATAAGAACCAAATAGAAAAAACTGCAAAAGATATAAACAGGTGATATACAAAAGAAAAGGCTAGCAAGCGTACAAAGAGGTAATCTAATTCATCAGTAATAAGATGCACTAAGTTTACCATTCTGGACAATGTCAAACTTTGATGGAACTATGGGAATAAGGGAACCACCATGTACTGCCAGTGGAATGCAGCCTGGTGTAGTCCTTCTGTAAACCGCTCTAGCCAAAATGAATCAAATGCCAGGTAGTATGTCTTATGAATATACCTCCTGGATATATATCAGAAGGAAAAGTGGACAGTGTACACAAGGACACTTAAGTGTGACATTTTTTTAGATAGGGGGGAGTTGGAGGCAATCAAGTTGTCTATAGCTGGGGGACTGGATAAGTAAAACATGGTGATTCACTCAGCGGGATACCACGGAGTACTTAGAAGCAACCAACTAGATGGACGCCCGGCAACACACATAGATCTTAAAAAACAGTGCTGAGTGAACCAAGGAAGTAACAATGAGATTTAGAGCCTAATTCCATTTTTATCCATTAAAAATACATATAACTCATATATATATATATATATATATATGTTATATATATTTAAAGAATACATATCAAACATGTTTGAATAGTTGCCTATTTGTTGGTGATGTGGGAAATAGGAGCAAGGATTCGAGTCAGCAGGGAAGAAAGGTAGGAAGAAAAAGAGGGAGGGAAAACGAGTCAGGCCTTGCATGGACCCATGATGATGATATTTCATGATTTCTTCAGCTCTCTGTAGGAAAGACTAAAGCAAACAAATAGAACAAAACACACACAAACAAAAACAAAACACACATACACACAAACAAACAAAAACAAAAACAACAACCCTCAAGAAATGTAAAAATCTTGGGCATTGGTCTTTTCTTCTTCCCCCAGGCACTACCATTTAGCCATTTTCCCCTAAGGTTCTCCCACACTCCAGAAATTCCAGTGACTCAACCAGCCTCCACAGGGGATGACAAGGAGGAAGGGAACTTACTCTTCCCCAATGCTCTTTTTTTTTTTTTTTTTTTAACTTTTATTTATTTGTTTATTTATTTATTTATGACTGCGTTGGGTCTTCGTTTCTGTGCGAGGGCTTTCTCCAGCTGCGGCAAGCGGGGGCCACTCTTCATCGTGGTGCGCGGGCCTCTCACTATCACGGCCTCTCGTTGCGGAGCACAGGCTCCAGATGCGCAGGCTCAGCAATTGTGGCTCACGGGCCCAGTTGCTCCGCGGCATGCGGGATCTTCCCAGACCAGGGCTCAAACCCGTGTCCCCTGCATTAGCAGGCAGACTCTCAACCACTGCACCACCAGGGAAGCCCCCGATGCTCTTTCTTAACCCAGCCTCAGCAAAGACCATTCCCCTCCAGGCCACTTTGTATCCATCCTCCTTATTCAGTGAGGAGAAGCATGAGTCAGATGGAGCAGAAAGGTACAACAAACTGGATATTTTAATTTATTTTACTATGTATGTTTTCCCCTGGCAAAGTGGTTATGGAGCCAGCCCAGGATGATCCCAGTGGAAGCATGGTTCCGAGGAAGGAAAGCATTTTGATGCCTCCTATTCTGCCATAATAAACACTTCATATCACCCTCTTACACTGGTTATGATGAAAAACAGTATACCCTCGTAGAAACAAAAGGAAATTTTGCCATGTGGAGGGCCATCCAAAATGTTGTTTGGAGTAAACCCTGGGTCCTGGCATCCCTGATGTTGTTAATAAAGGCAGCAAGCCTGGGGGGGAAAAAAAAAAAAAAAGATAGTAAACCTCAGGAGCACATTCTCAGACTAACTTTATTTACAGCTCTGCAGCTATCAATAACAAAGACAATTAAATTAGCTAGGTCAAAAGCCCATTTGAACTGAAGAACTCTATTATAAAATTAAAGTTTGTGGAAAGTGGCCCTCACCAGCCCTTCTCACATGAAATTGATGGAGAGGCTCTTTGGGTTTGTTAAAATTCAGAAAGGATTAATAGCTTTCACATTGGAGAATATTACTCAGAAGGAGTACACAGTTTAAAATACTTCACCCATGTAAATGAGCACTGGTTTCATTGTTTTGTTTTAGATACTGTGGTTTTTTTTTTTTAAAGAATCAATAGACAGGAACTTGGTGGGGTGGGGGGAGGTAACTGTTCTCAGAGAAGCATATTCTGACTGCACTGAGATGGTATGTAATTTGCTCCATCAAAGCCAGAAGAGTCAATAAGTCAAGATGTGGCTTTAGCTGCATCTCAACATAAACACTGGATTTCTTCATTAACTGATCAAACTCAGAGTTCAAAGGGAACTGTAGTGTTCTTTCGTGTGGGGAAAAATTATGGATTACAACAAATATCTCAGGGTTTTGGAGGCCATGCTGAGCACAGAGGTTAGCAAGACATTTTCTTTGTCAACCCCAGATCACCCTGGCATACCCACAATAGAGCCTGCATTTCATTAGGCTTCTTTTCTGATTTAAGAAAAGAAAACATGTCCTTATAGTCCAGTAGCCCTCAGTGTAACTTGACAGTACATTCTGGGGTTCTGCTTCTCTGAGGTTGATGGTCTGGCACCCTTCATACAGATTCCTTCCCCCCTTCCTTCCTTCCTTCCTTCCCCCCCTCACCATCCCTCCCTCATATTTCGCCCACACACCTGCCTCCCCCCTCTTTCCCCCTTCCTTCCTTTCTTTTTTTTCTGTCTCTCAATTAACCCAGCTGACTTTTTATGAACATTTTCTTTTAGTAATAGTTTAACTAACCACTGAATTAATTAAGCATTTACTATATCCAACCCAGATCTCTCTCCTTGATGATAAATCAGTGTTTCCACTTGTTTCTTCAAATCTCTAGCCAGCTATCTCATATTCACCTATTCCAATACTAGTTCTATTATCAGTCTCCTCAAACATGCCCCTCTTTTATATTCTCTATCATTCATTTTCTGTTCAGTCACCATCCCAATCTGGAACCACAGGAAATCACCTAGACCTCTCCCATTTTTTCACAACCTTTCTCCAGCAGCCCATCTCTATGCCAAAATTAGACAGGCTGGATCCATACCCCATCTCCAGTACCTCCCATAAAATAGGCATCATAATGATACCTAAACCATAATGTTCTAGGGATAAAATAAGACACACCATGTAAAGCTCATCACACAGTGACTGGCACATAGTAATGATCTATAACTGTGAGCTAGTTTTATTTTCCTCCCAATTGTCTTTTAAATCTGTTTTATCCACTTTGCCATCATTGCCTTCAGGCTTTTAACATCCCTTATGAAAAAGTATCTCCCTGTCTGGTCTCTGCTGTCCAGAAAACTTCCCATTGTCCATTCACTGCCTTGCTGCTGGTGTTAACTTTTGAAAAGCCTAATATGCCCATGTAATTCCAATGTTCTAAGACAGTAGTTGTTACCATTATCTTTCAACTGAAGTAAACACTTTTCATAAAGTCCCATAAGGCACTTTGCACAGGTTCCACCTATTATCTTCTTCTCCCACTTCTTTCCCAACTAACTGTAGACACAGAGAACCTTGGATAGTCTCAACAACTGTCCATGTTCCTTGGCACGGCCCTGTCATTGCACTTCCTTTTCCCTCTTCCTGGAACGCTTTTTCCTTCTTTCCTCATACAACATCCCACATAATCCAGTTCCATCCATCATCGCCTACTTTATGAAGTCTTCTCCAACTTCTGTAGGCAGGTTGAGCCCAGCCTTCGCCATGTTCCTAAAGCCTTTTGCACATACCACTGTAGCACTAAGCATATCGTATTGAGATGATTTGTTTTTAAAGTGGTTGTAAAAGCAGGTTTGTACAAGAAAGGAAAGAGGACATTTGTTCTTTAATTTAATAATTCCATTTTCCTGACATCCTGTATCACCGAGTCATGTTCTGCCTCTGAGGATCTTCTACGTCTGTTTCACTCAATAGTTGTAAAATTTCCTCCATGGCCCTATCAGGATTTCCAGTGGATATGTTGGGGTCAGTGATGCTCCCTCAATCATTGTCACGTGCACTCCATTCTGCATTTTATCACCACTCATATTAGAACGTGGTAAATTCTAGCCTTTATTTATTACACTCAAAAATAGAACTGTTCATAAATGGTCAAAGGAATTGGAAAAGTAAATATTCAGAGTTAATTAAGGAACACATAAATAGAAATCCCTGTATTATTCACAGAGATTGAAATAGTTAACTGTTACTCTTTAATAAGAATGATGTCTATTGTATGTTATTTTAACTTTTCCAAAGCATTTCTGTACACATTCAGTCTTCTCAACAACTCTCAGTGGTATACAGGGAAAATATTATTATCTCTACTTTACTGATGAAGAAATTGAGGCTTGGAGAGGTTAAATGATTTTTCAAGGTTACAGAGCTAGTGAATAGCAAATCCAAGAAACCACATCATCTGATTTATAATGTACTATTCTTTCCATATTTTTTTCATACCACCACTTATATATTTCTTCTGCTGGATGTCATGCCATCATTAGGGCTTTCACAAGAATTGCGTGTGTTAGTAAAGATTTTGTCAAAAATTTTAGAGAGCCTTTTAAAAAATATTTATGTATTTTTACATTGGGTTTTATTTCATGATAATAAAAACACATGCTCATTATAAAAAATTTGGAAAACGGAAGTTCTTAAAAAAGAGAAAAATTGTATAATTTTCCCATGTAGTGACAAACATGATTAATATTTTGGTTAATTTCCTTCCAGTCTTTTATTTGTGCTTGATTTATTGTTTATTTTACATTGTTATAGTCATATTTGTGTTCAGTATTTTATTCTCTTCTTTTCATATATTTTATCATGAACATTCATATTTTGAGAAACATGGGCTTACCAACATTTCTAATGTGTAAAATATTCCATTTTATGGCTCTATCAGACTTTAAGCAGTCTCTTATTTTTGGTAATTTCTATGATTTTTTGGTTTTCCTTTGATCACTGTACTTTACTCTTCTCCTGACCATAGATACTACATCCCCAAATGAAAATCAAACATTAATTATATTTTTCTTAATTTATAACCTATGTGTCAGGCTAACAAAATTCAAACTTGTACTTAGTGGAAATGGTTGGTGCTCTGTAGAGTTCAGAGCATTTGAGTAGGGATATCATACCATCCCAGACAGGGCTAAGTCAAAATAGTATTAAACCTTTTGTTGACCCACTTTCTCAGACCATAGGACACATCAATAAGCCACGTTCTAGCCATTGGGATTCTGAGGTACCTGGAAGACATATCTCGGCTTTCAGCTTAGATTCCCCAGACCCATTTTCCAAAATGACACGTATCCCATGAATCCAAAGACATTTCATTTAATTATTTAAGTGTCTTGTCTCCCTCTGTTGGTCCTCCACAGGTGTCGATATGGTTCCAGTGTGTCTAACATCAAAATGAAAGAGAATGAACAGTCAAAAAACATCAGCCTGGAAGGGACCTTAGAGGATATCTAGTTAAAGGAATTAAAAGTAGATGGCAGTGGGACTGTCTGGGTTTGTATGCGAGGCTTTTCAATTATTAGCTGTTAGAGCTGGGACAGTCTTTAATCTCCCTGTGCCTCAGTAGTCTAATCTATAAAACAGTAACAGGAGTAGTGCCTACTTTATAGGACTATCCTGAGAATTAAATATGGTAGTCTATGTAAGGCATCTAGAACAGCGCCTGACTGATACTAAAGTCCTGAAAGAATACTATCATTTTTGTCACTTCATTTTATGGAAGTAGAGATAGAAGACCAGGACCAATAACCCAGGTTCAACTATTTTTACATTAAACCAAACCTTTAAAAAATGTATTTACCATTCATTTTATAGACATCCTCAGTTTGGATTGGGAGAAAATGATTGTACTGTAGTTTGGCAAATTTTGCTTCCTGTGTCTTAAACTTGGTATCTTCAAATTGAGCTCTTCCCAGAATTTTAAACCCTTGTGTATTACAAAGGAAATTGAATCAATAAATTTCTGATTCACTTACCCTTAACTCATCAAAACATCATTAGAGTTATTTGATGTCTGGGGAAGCATTAAGTGTCTCCATGTGCGGAGGTATGCACATCTTCTCCTTCTAAACTGATAAATCTTTTCCAGCCAGGCATAAACAGCAATGAAGTACCAAAAGAAGCAGCTCTAAAATCAGAATGGTTGAAAACCAAGTGAGCTTGTTCTGTGCAATTCGTATCTCTCAGCCTGACTTAACTATCCCTGATTTTAATAGATGAGCACTTCCATTTCAGAATGCGTGCACTTTCTTCCAACTAAAATCTATTGAGTGTCTATTGTGTGCCAGGCATTATTCTATCAGAAAGGGAAACATTAAGAATGATTTTTAGTTACAAGATGATTGTATGTGGACATCCTCGGAGTCAACATTGAGATTCTGCTAACTGAGAAAATGAGGACTTTCAAAGGGTGTTTGAGGTAAAGGGGTTCTTCAGTGACCCAGCTTTGATTCCATGGATGTTGGCCCTGGCTCTTCTAGCTAATTTCTCCATGGCTTTGGCCTTGCCAGTCACACACCAATTTTGATTCCATCATTTAGTCTTCTACTAGGCCCTCCTTCCACTTTGACTTGCTTTACACCACTGGTTCTGGTATCAGTTCAAAATTGGCACTGCTCAGGGCTCTGACCTCTCAGTTCTCTGGTTCTAACATCAACCACTGCTGGCAGAATGGATACTCCTAGATTCAGTACTCATACATCTAGAATAGAGACTAGAAAGAAATAGCAGCAAGTGTGATAGGCAGAAGTGCACCAGAAATAACAAGAGAGAAAGGAAATGGAAGGACAATCTAGTTTCCCAATGGGGAATGAGCACAGGAAACCCTCAGAACACTCTTCTTAGAGCTGGTTGTTAGTGCTTTGCTCAAGTCTGAAGTAGCCACCAGTCTAAGAATAGAGTCAAAACAAGAGGTTTATGATTTTTCTAAGGTTTTGAGCAGACTAATTTACCCCCAGAGTGATGTGGCCTGAGAAATAACAGTGTTGTTCATAGATGTGCACCTGGGAATCCTTTATATTCATTAGAAGCCTTATTTAGCTTTTCTAAGCCTCAGTTTCTCCAACTGTGAAATGAGGATCAAACTCATAGGACTTTTTAAAGAATTAAATGATTTTTTGCATACGATTCATTTAGAACTTATTAAATATTCAATTAATGTTAGTTACCAATATTATATTTTATTTGCCTTAGAGTAATAGAATGCTTAAATTAATCCCAAACAACAAAGGAGACTCTGAAGGAGGAAAAATTTGTCTGTTTTGTGTGTAAACAGGCATCGATTGCTTGAATTTTGACTTACTAAGCCATGGAGATAGGTAGGCACAGCTATATTTAACTTCTAAGCAGGGAGAAAACATAAACATATAAATAAATTAATTAATTAAATGAATTAAAATGCTGGACCAAACCAGGGAGTCTGATTAACAGCAGCATTTAGGCTGAGGTCAGCCTTTCAATCTGCATGCTAAGAAATACATCTCTGCTAGCAGTGAATTAAAACATCAAGAAAGAGGCAGAACTCAAACAGGCAGTGCCTGGAACAGTACTGAAAACCTGACATAAATAAATAACAACATCTTCTTTTAAAGACTTTGAAATAACCAGCACAATGTGCCAAGAAAGATAGAAATTCACTCTCTGCTCTCTCTGGATGCAAATATAACCTCACTGTGGCAAGGAGGACTCCTGTTTAATAGGAGAGGAGGCTTGGGGCGGGGACAGAGGACCTCATCTGGGGTTTTGGTTTCTTATACAACTTCTTCTTTCGAGATGGTGGGAGTTCATAATAAACACTTTGATAATATGTGGGAGATAAAAGGCCACCCACTGACTCAGTGAATTATGGATTTAAAATAACCAGAGCTGTGGTATCGAGTTGCAGCAGAGATTGTAAAACAAGCTGCAATTCTGGTGCAAGACATGGTAAAAAAAACACAGGGATTTGACACTTTTTACTGTGAGGAGTCTTAGGTTCTTCTGCAGGCACATTTTTTTTTCTGAGTATGTCAATGAATATAAATATGTATATATATATATTTATATATTTATACTTACCCATATATACATAAATATTTACAAATCGTACATGCAAATTTAATATAAAGAATTAGGTACAGAAACCTTGCAGAACCTGGAGAACCAGGCTCAAGTTTGAGTTTCTAGGAACAACTTCCAAAGCAATACCACGGGACTGGCTGACAGAAGAGCAGCTACCTTTGTCACCATTAAGAACCTAGAGAATGATCCAAAAGCTAGAGAGTTTGAAATCCTCCACCACATCTCTTGACTCTGGAACTATACCACCTCTGTTACAATAAACCTGCCACAAATGCCTGACTCCTGGCCTGTGTCTCAGCCCCATGTGAGACCATCTGCTTCTTCAGAAAACCCAACATCTCCTGACTTTGCTGCTATAGAAGGAACAGAAGCATCAAAAAATCTACAAACAACAAATGCTGGAGAGGGTGTGGAGAAAAGGGAACCCTCTTGCACTGTTGGTGGGAATGTAAATTGGTATAGCCACTATGGAGAACAGTATGGAGGTTCCTTAAAAAACTAAAAATAGAACTACCATATGACCCAGCAATCCCACTACTGGGCATATACCCAGAGAAAACCATAATTCAAAAAGACACATGCACCGCAACGTTCATTGCAGCACTATTTACGATAGCCAGGTCATGGAAGCAACCTTAATGCCCATCGACAAGACGAGTGGATAAAGAAGATGTGGCACATATATACAATGGAATATTACTCAGCCATAAAAAGGAACGAAATTGGGTCATTTGTAGAGACGTGGATGGATCTCGAGACTGTCATACAGAGTGAAGTAAGTCAGAAAGAGAAAAACAAATATCGTATATTAACGCATATATGTGGAACCTAGAAAAATAGTACAGATGAACTGGTTTGCAGGGCAGAAATAGAGACACAGATGTCGAGAACAAATGTATGGACACCAAGGGGGGAAAGTGGCTGTGGGGTGTGGTGATGGTGGGATGAATGGGGCGATTGGGATTGACATGTATACACTGATGTGTATAAAATGGATAACTAATAAAAACCTGCTGTATAAAAAAATAAGTAAAATTCAAAAATTCAAAAAAAAAAAAAGGAGCAGAAACAACGTAAGTGCAGCCTCACGGGAGTCATTTTCCAACTCTGAAATCTCATGCATGTGTTTCTGATTGGCGGGTCCAAACTCACATCTAGAACTCCAGCTGCAAGAGAGTCTGGAACTCTAGACTTGCCACACAAGAGGCACACTAGAAAGATATTTTAGTTTCCACCTCAGGAGTTTCCTGGGTGAAACCTGAAATTGACCCCTGAACACGGAGGGCGAGGAGATACCGAAGAAGGAGGCAGGCTACTCCAGTTTGGCAGGTGGAAATCTTAATAGGAAAGGGAACTTATGTTCGAGGCTTGTCTTGACAACTGCAAGATGAATCGATCTCCACATCTACCCACCACAATCTTAAAAGTTTATATAGGGGCTTTAATGGGGTTCAGTCATGTATGTGTACCCCCTAGATGTTCTCAATAACACACTGCTCTCTCAAATCTATGGCCTTGAAAAAGGCTCCCACTGTGGAAACAGTAGACAGAGTGTACATTCTAAGGACAGGGGAAGGGGTGAGGAGGCTCTGATTGTCCAGGTCCTGCTCAAGGGTCAACCACAGGTCACATCCTCTTGATTATCTCTTCCAATAAGATATTGGACTGGATATGAAGAGAAGCAATTCACTGGAACTGCCACAGTGCTAGTCCAGACAGAGGAAACAGCAAGAACAAAGACAGGAAGGCATACAGTTACATCACAGGTTCAGTAATAGCAAGTTCTTGTGTAGCTTGACTATAGATTGGATATTGGGGAATTGTGGGAGAAGTCACAGTAAGGAGGTTGGATCAGATTATGAAAGCAACTTTATGGCCTACTAAGGACTTTGGATTTTAGTAGGCTCATAATTACCATTTTATCTAGTAGGTTCATAATTTAGACACTTATACACAACCTGCATAACTTTTGCCACCACTATATGCTATTATTTACTTGATATTTTTTCCTTAGAGTGATTTTAAAAAGACTCGGTGTTTTTACTTAGCTTCATTCTCAGTAATATGCCTATGAAATCACAGATTTGATGTACTAGCTGTATTTTTCCTAATACAAATTACAATAAGCACAAAACTTCTAAAATAACAGCAAAAAAGTACACGTCATCTAAAATCATCCTTGGTGTCACCAAAAGTTATGAGTACCACAATTTGGAAGATACAGCTATAGACAATGAGAAACACTGAGAGCTTTATAAACATGGATATGGAAAAATCAGATATGTATTTTAGAAAGATACTGACAATGAATAGGATAGATCAGAGGCAAGTTTAAAGTCATGAGTCCATGTAAAAGTGGAATATTATTTGAATCGGGGTAATGTCCGTAGGAATGAAAAGGAAAAAACAGAGTTAAAGAGATTTCAGAGCTAGAATGCAAGGGATTTGACAACTGACAGATTTGGGAATTCAGAACGGAGGAAGAGTTTATATTGACTGTAGAGTGGTAGCTTAGCTGACAGCTGACTGGTGGACGGTAGTCCACTAAATGGATATAGTGAACAACAAAAGACCTGATTTTAGAATATGCAACTGAGAAGTCCAGGTGGCATGTTGAGTTTTTAAGTGCATTTGGAATATAACTGGGAATAAATGCCTTGATTTCTATCAGTGTGTTGATAGAGTTCAGCAAAACAGTCTTAGAAGAGTTAAGTTTGTGGAGTGATTGGCCTATATGCATTTGGTCAGTTAGAGTCATGGAAGTAGACTTAAACTTTCGAGGAAAGATGAGCACTGTGGAATTTAAAAGTAGGGTAGAGGAAGAGGAACCAGCAAGAGAGATTGAAGAACAAGTGGGAGCGTGGTCCAAGAAAGCCACTGAAGAAGGAGGTTTCAAGAAGAAGAAACTGCTGACAAAGTCAAATGCTCAAAAAATGAGACAGAAAATAGACCATCAGATTTGGTCATTAGGATATTGTTGTTCTGTAATTGAGCAGTTTGCATAGAGTTGTCAGAGTAGAAGTCATATTTTACTGAGCTGAATAGCAATTTGGTCATAAACACAGGGAGATGGTAGCTTTAGAACAGGGGTTCTCAACTAGGGATGATTTTTCCCTCCAGGAGACCTCTGACAATGTCTGGAGGCATTTTTATTTGTCACGACTAGGGAAGTGCTACTGACATCTATCTAGCAGGCAGAGGCTAGGATGCTAAACATCCTGCAGTGCACAGGACAGATCGCACAGCAAAAATTATCCAGCCCGAGATGTCAGTAGTGCCACGATGGAGAAATTCTGCTTTAGGCAAAGGCTTCCAAGTCGGGTTGTGAAGAGAAGAAGAGAAAAAGATGGTAGCTTGTTATGGAGAAAAACCAAATGTTTTCTTAGAAGATTTGAACATAAGAGAAAGGGGAAGAAGAAGGTGACAGAGAGAGAAAGAAAAAATAAATAAAGAATAGTTGGTCAAATAATGTTTGATGGAGATAAGAGAGAATATATTCCAAAGCATAACTGAAGAATAAAACTTGGAGAGCAGAAGGGATTTCCACCACTCCCTTTCCCCTTCTAAGACAGGAAGGAAGACAAACAACAGGCAAAAATGTAGGTATAGATAAGAGGTAGATGAGGGAGTATTACGGCAGTTTATGGCTAGGAAGTGGGAAGCTAAATTATCATGAGGAATGGGGAAGAACATAGAAATGATAAATGGAACAGACCTTAAGGAGGATAGTAAAATTTGGAGCAGTAAAAGATTAGGATTGCGTAAGAGAGCAAAAGAGAGATATGTAAGCAATTCTTAAGCAGCTTTAAAGAAAAAGTTGAGTTTTGAAATTACAAATTTGTTAGGGAACCAACTTACATGGTAATATGATTTTCTCAGGCAACATTCAGCAACCCAAGAACAGAGGCAGGGAAAACAGATTTTTGGGGGGTTTCCAGGTTATGGGACTTCCCGGAAAGGTGCATTCACCAAAGGAAGATTCTGATTCGCACGTGGTTAAACATGTTTTTGGAATGATTGTCCCTGCCACAAGTCATGTCTTAAATGTAGTTATATACTCTCAAATATTTAGGCTCTTAAATCATTGTTGACTAAGTTAAAATAATCCATTGGGGTCAGGAATAATATCTCTTGCTAATTACACTTCAGCAATAGTTTTATTCTCTTTTTTTGTGTGTCTGTAGAGATGTTAAGTAAATCAGAGATAATTGCATGCTGAAACTGATAATCTAAACTGAATTTAGAGTTAGAATGTCCTTTCACTGAATACGCATCTTTGGTTCTGCATTTATTGTATTACATTTATACTTTTGCACAGTCAGAGCCTCAGATTCTTTCCTTCTCTTCAATGTGTCTTAATTCTGTGTGGCTAATTTGCTCATTTTATTCCCACTGCTTCGTTTGTTCTTTGTCCATAGTCCGTAGGCTCTTTGTGGCTCTGAATTTTACATTTGCATGACCTATTAATGATATAACTCATTTTGTGGTGAGTGTTACATCCTTAAGACATTTACAAAAACAGCCGACAAATCCTCAGTTGTAATTAGGTCAAATAATTCTAGAAAATTTCTTTTGTTGACTGATTCTATGGATTCATCATGGCCTTTTAGTGCTATTTCCCCCCCACACACACTGGGCACACAGATAATTACTTCTATTACCATCCTCAAATGACAATGTTTTTCTTCTACAGTCTTCATCTGGAGCTGCCCATTAGCTCACTGACACCAGAGTTTCTAAAATGTTGTTTTTGTTCATATTTGTTTATCCCAGAAATTTCAGCTGAGTTGCAAGCATCTGGGTTTCAGCTCAGGTCAGCTGTTTTCTAATCCAGATCTCTTATCTTTTCAGTTAAGCATACTGGAAGTTCAAATGCATTCTAGATTGTGTGGAGAGGAGCCAATTTGGAGGTATAAGTCCATAAACTGATTGGGAGACGATCTTCTTTTTTCTTTTATTTAAGTGCTGCTTTATGCTGATTTCATTCCTCAGTGATATGCTCCTCTTCAGTTTTCCTACAACTAGGTACTAGCTGGGTTTTTGTTTTTGTTTTTTTTAACATGAGCTACTACTCCTGAAGCACTGAAAACAGTGCCTGCACATAGTGAACACCATTAGAAAAAATAAATATAGTTCTAAGAAGCTAGCAGCTATCTTAAGAGCAGCCATTCTTAGGAAGGGGCAGAAATTATGGAAGGCAGAGAGAAGAGATAGAAAGTTGAGACTTCAGTGGTAGGATTAACTCTTTTGAAGACTAACCCTGTTCTTTTCAGTTTTATGAGTCATAAATTATGGCTTTTTTGATTAAGCCTACTTGAGTTGATCTTTCTGTTACTCAAAACCTAAATATCCTTGACAAACCAGTGAAATATCACCATCTTTAATTTAATAAATATTATAGAGCAACTGTTGCATATCTATATAAATATAAATAAGGCACAGACATTATCTCACTTTCAACACACATTTATTGAGTTCCTATTGTGTATAAGGCAATGTACAGTTATTGAGAGCATCTTTCAGAAACCTAAATAATTATAATGCAAGATAGAATGGTATAAATCCTTTAAGAAAGACATAGATAAGTCACATGGGAAATTCAGAGAAGTCATAATGTAGATTGGACTGTTAGGTAAGTCTTCATGAGGCAGTACCATTTCTAAGACTCATAAAATAGTAGAATCCTCTCTCAATGTTGTCTATCAATTTATTTATTCAAGAACTATTCATTGAGTACCTACTCTGTGCCAGAGCTTGTGCTAAAAGCTCGAGATAAAATATTGAACAAAATTAGACATGAGCCCTGCTCTCCTGGACCCACCGATGGGGGGAAAGTCATTAATCAAAGAATCACATGATAATACTATAAATACAACTGGGATAAGTGTCATAAAGTCCACAGAGCTAAAAGGGTATGAGATAAAGGACATGTGAAGTCTGCAAAAGATTATCTGCATTTTATAGATGAGGAACCATATCAAAGAGACTGACTTGCTCAAGATTTCTCAGGTAGTTGATGTCAGAGTCATAACTGGAACCCAGTACCCTTGAATCCTTACCTACTGCTTTCTCCATTATACCAAACATCGTGCTCTTAGGTGACATTATGCATTTTGATTTGAAATGATCCTTGGCCATTCGTGGTTCCTAGTAAAGACTTTCTTCTCAGAAAACACAGTATCTGTCTCTCATGACCAATTAAAATCAATACCTTCAAGAAAATTACTTCAGTCAGTCTTTTTGCAGTGAGGTGGTAATGCCATTTAGCTAGAATAAGCTCTTTCATAGCAACATAAGAAAGGTTACGCTCTGGGGGGTGGCAGGAGCAAAACATCTGTAATACATTTTCAGTACTAAATTAATGTCATTTTCAGTTGTGCTAGCCAGATTCCTTGCCTTTACTTGACAGACTGACAAAGAATGAAAACCAACCCAAATTATGCCTATTGAGGTCACACGTGGCTTAACTGGACTCTTGGTTGAAGTGTTGACATGTGGCAATTTTGTAGAAACAAATGGTCATTACAGAGGGCATGATAGTCAACACAAATAGGATGCAATTATCATGTGTCACCACTGGCTTCTGGTAGAAACATCTTAATAGACAACACATAATAAAGGTCAGTGTATTGAGACCAGCTCAGTTAATTAGTTCCTTGTTGTTTCTGAGGAAGAAAGTAAACTAATCTTGTTTTTCCTCTTCTGTCAACAGCTACCACTGCTCCCCTTGGGAAGAGTCAGGGTCACTTGTATTCTCTTTGGCTCCTCACTTCTGTAAGGAGAGCTCTAAAATTTGTCCTTACAGTTTTATCACCTTCTTTGTAAAATAGATTTTGTTTTTTATTGCATTTTTCATGCTCAAGGTATCCCAAAGCAATTTACAGTAATGAGTTTCAAGTCTGGATTGACGGTAGCTCAGTAGGCAATCATGTTAGCCATTACATATTCAAGGCTAGCTTGCATCCAGACCTGAAATTAAAATCTGCCTCTTCACAAGAGACAGTGTCTCCTGAGAGACTTAGATAATTCTCCTCTCTTTTTCCCTCCCTCATTGTCTCTGTCTCTCTCTCTCTCTTTCCTTCTCCCCCTCACACCTACTTGCCCAGTACTGAACACCTGCACTGGCGATTATCAGATGGAGGTAAAAGGATATGATGTGTATTGCCCTCACAGGGATATTTGATGATTAAAGAAATTAATTTGGGAAATGCTTGGAGCATCATGGAAAAAAGTCAATACAAAGAAGCAGGTGAATGCAGCTTACACAGGGTCTGCATGTCAATGCTACCAGCAGGGCTAAACTTGCCTCTAAGAGGCATACAAGTTCAGTGTCAGTTCCTGGATACTCTATGCCTTGGTTAGTAACCACTCCTAAGTGCTCTTAGCAAACTCTCCAAATCCCCTGTCATAGCCTTTTACAATATTTATTGTGTATTTATTAAATATTTACTTATTTACCTGTTTATACCTTTCAGTAGACTGTGAACTCTGTAAGAGCAGCAACCTTGTCTAACTTGCTCATTGTTGAATTCACAGTTCTTACTACATTGCCTAACCAAGAGTAGTTGCTCATTAAGTATTAGTGAGAAGTAAGAAAAAAGAAAAGATGGAAGGGAGACTAAGGGAGCAAAAGTAGAAAAGAAGGAAGGAGAAGATGTAAAGAGAGACAGGAAAAAAGGAACAGTTTTATGCACATACTGGAGTAAGATCTGATTGGTCTGATTCACGGTAGCCAATGTAGAATATTCAGTTTGTAAAGGACAATGAAATGTATCTGATACCTTCCTCCTAATGCAGGAATCTCTTCTGTCACAACTATGATGAAAAATCATTCAGCCTTTGCTCAGACCTCACAATTTGTCCAAAATGGCCCTAGATATTTTTGAAAAGCCTTGATTATTAGAATATTTTTCTCCAAAATTGCACAACTTATCTTCTGCAAATTTTATGTATTTGTCCCATTTTGTACCTTTAGCATCTAACGAAGTAATTCAACTCCTTTTTATACATGAGAGCCCTCAGATACTTGAAATGTCTTCCTTTAAAGAATCCTAGATCTGTCCTGGTCACTGTTCTAGTCATTGTCTTTTGGGCGTCCTCTGGTTTCTCCTGAGTAATGGCACCTGTCATTGTAAAGAATACCACAGATGTACCTTCATCCTAGAGAACATATGGCACTCTTCCCTGAACTGAGCAAGAGCCTCTGCTTGTATTTATGTAACTCTCTTCTTTGATTTTTTCTGAGCCTCTGGTTCTCTAAAACTGCAGATACCTTTTACTTTAATTTTGTGAAGCCATAAATTCTGTGATCTTTATTTTCAATAGAGGGTGTTTTTGTTTCTTTTTTGTTTCTATTTATTTAAGAAAAAAAAACTTTGTTTTTTTTGATAACATTTTTATTTTGTCTCGATTATTTGAGCTTATCATTTGAGATTATTGATTTTTTTAAAGTCCTGATTTGGTCTTTCATTCACTCAATTCCAATTAGTCTTAGAACATGACAGGATATAAAATAAACTGCTAGGCTCAATGCTAGACTTTGAAGATAGAGAGTTAAATAAGATAAAATGTCTGCCATGAGAAAAACTGTAGACCACTTGACAAAAAAATAAATAAATAAAATCAATGACTTCTAGACTATATATGAGGGCAAGGCATTGAGAAAATATAGATAAAAGCCATCTAAATCAGCTATTGGTGGGAGGACAGAAGGCTTCCTGTAGGAGGTGACAGTTGAGATGAATTTTGAAAGACGTATATGAGTTAGCTAGATGAGAAAGAAAGAATAAGGGGATTTCAGGCCAAATGAAAGACTCAGACAACAGCTTGGAAGCATGAAAGCAAATGACAAATTCTCTCATCTACTTTATTAGCTTTCCCATTCATCTTTGTCTCTATCACAAATTTGAAAAACACACCCTATGTCAACATCCACATTATTAATGAAATATTCAGTATATACCTGGACTGGCTCTTGCATGCCATAGTATGGTAAGAAAATAATTCATGTAGGATAAATTGACATTCTAACACTTATAAACTATATTTCCAGAACTTAACATCTCTAGGTCCCAGACTCTTAAAACTTTCTGTTTTTAGCCCAACAGAAAACATGAAATGTTTTCACTCTCCTAATATCCATGCAGCTAGTAAAAAAATAAATAAATAAATAAGGGGGAAAAAAGAATGGAGGATAGTAGTCCTGGCACTCTTTACCTTCCAGACACTAGGTCATCCATTTTCTAGTAGGTGAGAGAATTACCACCAGCCAGAGCTTGTCACATACAGACCACTAAGTCTAGAACTCAAGATGCCCCATTTTAATGGGCAAAACAATGACTTTTACAGAGCTTTAACCTTTTTACTTAGAGTAACACCAGCTCTGATGAAAGCAAAGCTCAACAAAACAAAATTACAATGTCTTAACATAATGAAAATTTATCACTCACGTTAACAGTCTGATAATAGTTCTGAGTCAATGGGCAGATTTTTACCTAATGATTCATGGACCCAGGTGGCATTCATAGTTCCACTCATCATAATAATATGGCTTCTAAGGTCTTCATGCTCATTTACATCAGACTGGTGAAAGGAGAAAGAAAACATAGGAAAGAACACGCACTTCTTAACCCCTTTGTCTTAGACGTGAAACTTATTACTTCTGCTTACATCTCGTTGGATAAAATTAGTCATGTGACCACACCGTGCCTTCTCACTGGTCAGCTGTTTCCCTGTTCTCTGGAAGGCAAAGCTCAAGGTTTGATGTCTTACTTCAGCCGCAAATTTTATCAGTTATTTTTAATATTTTAAACACTAACAACTAATTAAAACACTTTAAATATTTAAAAATCATCAACTGAGGAGTATACCAGCCATCTACCCAGCACCTAGCAATTATTTCATTTCCTCAAAAGAAACTCCCTTTTTAAATTATTAACCTATTACCATTAATTAGTCAATTCTCACCAATACACAATTTAAAGTATTACTTCAAAATAATTTGTTAATAATTATCAGGCTCATGAAAATGACTTCCTGAAAATTTAATCACCCCAGAGGTATTTGTTATCGTCAGAAACAAATGGTTTAAAAAACAAAACAAAACAAAAACCAGGGATATTCTAATATTTCCCTGAGATACAACAGCACACACAAAGCTTTCTTCTAATATTATAATCAAAATATTTGGCAAAATAATTTAACAAGCTATGCATACACTAACTATATTATCATCCAATGGATAATTTTCCATAGTGTTCTAAAGACAAGGATATTCAGTTTGGCAAAATGAATATCCTGAAGGGAAGCAACTGTATGCATAACTTTATCTTGACGTGCTTGACTCCTGATCCTATTTTAATACAAACAAAAAAAAATGTGTGCCGTGTTTTTGTGATTTACTGAGTAGGTTTTTACCTATTCTGTCTCCTAGTGAGAATCAATTTTATTCCAAAGTGCTCAGGAATTATTTATTGCATTTCAAAAATGATTCTAGAAAGCAAGAAGCTCTACTAGTCTGATAGATCCTAGAATCCATCAGTCACACCGTTGAAGATCACTGGGGATCCCATGAAGCTGTCTTTAAAAAGTCCAGTAAATTGGAACAGCCATGGCTTTCAGATTTCTCATTCTCAGAGTTATTAAGGCATGGCAAGAGAAAGAAAGTAATAGAGAAGGGAAGAAAAAGGATCTCATACTAGGTATCCTAGGGGCAAGGATATGGTAGCATGTATCATAATTCCTTAGGTTTTGGTCTACCTAGTGGCATCCTCAGAGGGTCTATCCCTTGAGGAGAAAATAGCTTTTTTCACATTTTATAGAACCATCAGAAAAAAAGGCTTATCTATTTGCGAAGCCATATTATAAAAAGATACATCCAGAGTCCTTTTCTTCTGGGGAACTACCAGTAGAACTAATCTGTTAAGAATTGAACAGACAGTATTTCTATAGAAGTAAGTAACAAATTGGAGAAATGTATAGCTCTTGATACTTTGTCAAGGTGCTTCTGTGCAACTTGTGGGAAGGTAGAGATAGCTTCTACTTATTGGGCTTATTTTAAGATGCCAGAAGTATAGGGCCAGTGTTGGGAAAATGAGAAACTTGGGGAAAGTTGTCTTCTTTTAGCTTCTTTACTTTGATCACTGCTCTTATCTAGAGCTCTTTTGGACTATTTGTAGTTTGGATTCTTGAATTATTTGATCTAGAATTTTTCCATCATGAATATTCCTCTGAAACTCCATGGAAGCAGAACACCTTGATTTGGGTCCTCCTGAACCACTGATTTTTAGTGGGACACACCACTTAATTATTCACTTTACTGAACCTCAGATGTCTCAGCTGCTAAATAGAGATGATAATATCAATCTACATCACAGGGCTTGAACAAAACTTAAAGAAGATAAGCTATTAGAGAGTACATAAGGTGTTACCCTTGGGAATATCACCAGAAATGGGGATATCTTACTTTTTCCATGTAATCTTCAGGTAAGCAGAGAGCCTTCCCTGTATATAGTTACAGTTATGATAATCACTGTGGTTACATACCTAATTTCTGTAGAAAGGATCCTTATTTTTTTGTCTTAATTGGTATTACTGTTGATCCTCCAAAACCGGAAGCAAATCAGACCAATGACCAGAGTTTGAAGCTTGGTGATACGAAGAAGCATAAAGGACACAACATGTGGTGTCTGGCAGCTGTCATTTCTGAATTGATGCATCGTTATCAGTGCTGGGAAAAAAATCACATGACATCTACTGACACTGATTAAAGCTGATTTTCCCCTGAAATGCTCTCTTACATCTATTGCACGGTAATGAGTCATGCCCAATGTCAGCCTTTCACTTTCTGACAGTCTAAGTACACATCCTTGGATAGGCTCCAGCTGGGCTGACATCTCAAACATAATGAACAGTGCCATTCTAAATTGCCAATGAACATAAAAGTAAATGTGTGAGGAGCCATATGGAACTTGTGATTGTACTGGATGCTACAGTACATTGTTGAGCATTACTTAGCAGTGAGAAATGTGTACAGTAAAGGATGGATGACATAATTCTCAGCTTGAGCGGAAAAGGCAACTTTTGAAATAACGATCATATAAAAATGTCCACATGCACTTCCAGACCATAGTAGTACCATGTCAGTTTCTCTCAGCTGGAGCTTACGCAGGATGAGAAGAGGATCTCGAGGTGGCTGCCCTTTTGAGTCAAGTCACCTGATATCTGGGCAGTTCCTTTTCTGGGCTAAACACTAGCAAAGCGGTCCGTGCCCTCAAGAATCCTATCCTGCAGAAAAGAAGCCAGACTTAAACACATTATTACAATAGGATTCAAAAAGTATTTTATCTGAAAAATAGACATTGTGCAATGGAAGTGGCGAGAAGAAAATAATAGAGTGTTTCGTGAGGCGGTACGAGAGGAGGAGAGGGAGAGATTTACAGAGGAAACGATAGTCAAGGGCTTTGACTGTGGAATATTTCAATAGAGAGGCTAGGGAAAGGGGGATTTGTGGCGTAGAGCACACCATTTGTAGAGGTAAGGTGGGATGAAGTCTGTCCTCTGTGCATGGCAGCCAGCAGTTGGATGACTGAGCTTGGAGAGCATGTGAGGAAGGAGTAAGAACTGAGGCTGGACAGGAGCCAGATCACAAACAACAACATTTTGAAAGCTAAAGATAATATATAGTAGATTTAACAGAATTTTGAGGTGTTTCCAAAAATTATCAAGCACACAGAAATGCTGGTTAGCCCACAGAAATGTAGCTTGGCTAAAATCACATTACCCAGTGAGACTTTCTGCCTTTCTAAGTGGTTGCATGTGTCACTGGAGCCTCCTAGCTTTCAGGGACCCAAAGACGTACGCTTGGCAGGGATATTCCTACTTTTCCTCTGACGCAGAAACCCATGAAATGAATGACTCAGTAGAACTTCATCAAAGAAAAGTAAGAAGATGTCCATCGATCAGGAGGTCAGTTAAATGTGTCAGGGTATATTTTAAAATGTAATACTAGTTGCAGTTAAAATAAATGAAGTAGTTCTTCACACACTAACTTGGAAAGATGATCAAAACATGTTGCTAAGTTAAAAAGTAAAGAACAATATATACAAAGAATTGTAAGATATGCACCAAAATATTATCATGACTCTTTCCAAAGGATATACTTGAGTAAGACAGAAAGTTCATTTTTGAATTTATATATTTTTCTTCTGCTTATTTGTTTAACAATGAGCTTATATAATTTTACAATTTTCTAACTTCCCCCCAAAACACAATAGAACAAGCAGTATAGAAAGGAGAAGCAGGAAAGACAAAGGTGAGATGTTCACCAAAAAACCTTCTGCTTGGAATTCTTTTGATGATATCACCACAACAAACCATTCAACAAATTGCTTAGCTAATGATTTTTTTTTATTGACTTAATACTTAGCTAAATTAATCCAACTACCTGGCTGTTTTAGACCCAGAGAAATAAAGCCCATGTTTCTTTTATCTCCATAGCTTTATTTTTTTAAGGCCCATGTAGGTTTCTCTTAGTCATTTTTCCTGTAGTAGATCTTTACTGAGAGAAGACTGCTCAGTTTTCAAATTTACACTGCAAAAAATAAAAATAATGATGCAGGGATTGAGGTAAGGATGGAGTATATTCTGATGCCTTGTGAATTAAAGTGTTAAAGGTAGGATGGGGAAGATTTCCTGAGTGTTCACCATGAATTAAATTGCTTTACAAATATTCTCCAGATTAAGTCTCCCAGCAAACTTTGAGGTACATACTTCAGCTTCTGTTTTAAAAATAAAGAGGGATTAAGTAATGAATTAAGATGACACCTAGTAAGTGACAGAGGTTTTGAGATTTTAAAATAGGTCTGTCCAGGGACTTCCCTGGCAGTCCAGTGGTTAAGACTTTGCCTTCCAATGCAGGGAGTGCAGGTTCGATCCCTGGTTGGGGAGCTAAGATCTCATATGCCTCATGGCCAAAAAACCAAAACATAAAACAGAAGCAATATTGTAGCAAATTCAATAAAGACTTTAAAAATGTTCCACATCAAACAAAAAATCTTAAAAAAAAAAAATAGGTCTGTCCAGACAGAAACACATAGGCACACAATTTCATCAATATGAAAATGGTTCTAAAGAGATTCATAGGAACTACCAGTCTCAGATATCTCAATGGTAGAAATGACTTAGGAAAGAGAAGGATACCCATGGAAATAAACCGGCTGAAAAAGATGTGTCCAATCCCATTCCCCACTCAAGTCTGCCCTTCTTTCACTCCTTAGACTTTCCTAAGTGCAATATAAAGTGATGTCTTAAACTTCATTAGGATAAACTATTTATGCACAGATATTAATATTTTGGTCATGAGTTTTCAAGACAAGCCTCTCTCCCTCCCAGAGGCCTCTCAGGCATCTTCAGGCTGTATCCTTAGGGACCCACATTAGATGACCCTAAGTCTTTGCTTCTCTGATTCTCTTGTTTCTTTTGTCTTGTTTTAATAGTTGCAGCCAATTTGGGTTTGAAATGGTTCGGTTCACTGAAAAGATTAAAGAATAATTTTGTTTACTCTTAATTCAAATGAACCCTGGAGTCTAGTTAGTTATCTCAGGCCTAGGGCCTACTCCAGGAAAGAAACAGGGGATTGTTTCCAGACTGTGAAAACGATAAAGCACAGATATGTTGCCTCCCACCCTTTCATTTCTCTTCCTTAGATCCAACCATCAGTTATGGAGGCAGGCTCAGTGGTTAAAACTGTTCTATTAGAGTGAAGAAATTTCTTGGGAGGAAAGGATTTGAATTTATATGGAAAATAAGGAGACCAGAAACCCCTCAAGACCCTGGAAACAATAGCTGTGGAGTGTACAGAGCAAGTTTACAACAGTGACATTGCAGGGCATTAAGAGGCCAGACTAATATTAGAGATTAATGAGATTCCTGATATCTTTGGCTTCTGAAGAACTGACCCCAAGCATGTCATGGACAGTGGCATGGGTGGCAGGTGATGCTTCAAAAAGGATTTAGGGTCTCAAGTCAATACATAAGGCAAAAATTACATACAGTGAAATTCCCTTGAAAATCTCTTTAGAGAATGCCACCTTTGGAATCCTTTCTCATTTACTACACTGAAGTTTCTTTTCCCTCTAGCTCTTAAGCATGTGCAGACGTTATCTCTAGCACTAGAACAAATTTGAGTGTCTTCACCTGAGCATCAGATGAAGATGAGTTGGCTTTCATTTGGCATCCATTTTGTATGAAAAACACGTTGCATAGAATCCTGGACTTACTCTTCACACAGGAAGATGATTTCACTCTGAAAGCAGACAGGAAGTGAAACCCACTGAGGGAAGATGCCTCTCCTGGGGCACAGCTCATTGAGTGTAATGACTTGCAGAATTGCTCCTGAATTTACTTCTTAAAAACATACGCTTATGAGAAATTTAAAACATACACGTACATAAATAGTATAAGAAACCGTCATCACCCAGCTAAAACAATCACCAGCATTCTGCCCATGCTATTTAAATAAGTTGATATTCTCACATTTTTCTTTGGCAAGTATATTTAGGTCATTTAAAAAAAAAATTAATGTGTGAGCAGTGCAAAAAAGTCAGCCTGCACTTTAATCATTGAAAAAAATAACTGCGCTGTGATCCTATTTGAACCTCAAGCCCATGGACCAGGCCATACCAATTTTAGTAACATCTATGGATTTTCTACATATATATAATTTCTTGAAGCTGGGCATAGCCAGGAACCCAAGCTGAATTCCCTTGATGATAAGAACATAACAGGAGCATATACAAAGGGATCTCCCAAGATAATCATCTTTAAATAAAGGGGAAAATCACGGGCTGATTTCTCCCCTCTCTCCTGACACTACTTACTCCATTCTCTGTCACTAAAAGAAGCACAAAGGAGAGGATTTTATTTTCCCTCTATCTTTTTATAAGCCTAATTCACAGTGTGGATTTGGAGCTAGGGTAGAGGTTCAGATAGACAGTTAGTTTCTGAACCAGATGAGTCCTTTCCCTTTTTAAAGTTATCCTAGGCCTCTGATCAGTACAAAGCCACTGAAAAAAAATGGGTCAAGTAGCTGCTGATATATTCTATAGAAAATATTTTATAAAACACTGGCAGTACAAGGACTTGAATTTGAGAAATATTTCAACATTCTAATGGGTTCTATTTTGAATAGTCAGTGAGCTTTCCTCTCGCTTTGTCAGAATGCATTTCTGCCCTTTAGAAATGGGATTCCATTCATCTCCATGTTGACTTTTATAATTCGATTCTGGGATTTTTCTAAAAATTTTTAAATGTGTGTTTTTATAATATTGAAGTTATATTTTGAATGATTTTAACTGTATTGCCTAGGCAGACTGAGACAGGGTAGAGATTCTTTACCAGGAGAAAAAGATTACCATTTCACACTGCTGGCTTTAAGTGAGTGGAAAAAAATGATCATCATCATAAAGTGGGAATACACCAAGCACTCATAGGCAATGCATCTAGAAACATAACCACTTCACCATTGCTCAGCCTGTGACTTGGTGCAGAATGGCTGTACAGATCGATAGTACTGAACTGATAACTCATGGACAACAGAGATATCCTAGCCCAATCAGTCGTGTGTTTTTTCCATGTAAAAAAGAAAATGTCCCTTATAACCAGGTTCCCAGTACCTTAAACTTTTATTGAAATGGAGCAGAAACAGCCAGGCCCATGCCCTCTAAAGCAGTTGGATCAGAATGCGAGAATGTTCTTCAGGCTTAGATAATGTAGGTAGCATACCAAGATGGCAAGGTCTGAGTGGAACAATGTACGTCATTATCAGGAAAACAAACAAACAAAAAATATAGCACACGCAACCCCAATATACGTAAATTTATTTATTTATAAATTTTAAATGTGTCCTACTAAACCAATAAATTATGTACTATCAAGCAAATTTGAAAGGATAACATAAATAAAAATATAAATTTAAATGTTTTTCTTCCCGAAGGAGCATGTTGAGCAATCCCCTGGATGAATGTGCTTTAGTTTGCTGTTCCCTGTGTAAAGAATCCTTTTCTGCTCAAATATAGCACTCCCTCTGGCTTTCTAGACAGTTCCGTCATTAACTATATCATTGGGTTAAGAAGCTATTGGGCATCTATGGCTCAACGTAAATATTACTCTTGAGATAAGCAAAAGTGTAAGCTACTATATTATCTTCACGAGTTTGTTTTGCCCGTTAAAAGCAACCCTCTGTACAAGGTAGATCCATCACAAATATATGATTTTAAATAGCCACAACCAAAGAAGATAGGTTTTGGGGGCCTGATTATTTTATCAGGAAACCCTGGGTGGCTTCTGCCCTTGGTTCTCATACAAGAGGATGTAAATGAAGGAGCATGAAAAGCTCACATGTTGAAGAGCATCAAACAGCTGTGTCTTGCCTGAGCTCAGTCCTTCCCCTTCAGTGCAGCTACCATGATTTCTCTGCATGCTGTGGGCATCTATTCTAGAAAATAGCCAATGTTGCTTCAAGAGTTCCTGACTATTCACATCAAAGTCCTTTGCCTTCACCTCCCTGATGCCACCACAGCACCTCCTAATGGCTCTGTATTCTGTCTTCGCTTCAAGCTTGAGTGGAGACTAATTGACATGGAAGGATTAGAGGATCTCATGCCTTCCATTCTTCAACGAGGTTGTTGCATTTTTAGTTCCCTTCTTTCAAAAGGAATTCAAATGTTTGAGTTTGAAATATTATAATAGATGATATAATTTTAGTTCACTTCTTTTTTCCATCAGGTTAAAAATATCTTTCAAATAACTTTCCTCTCATTGGATTTTCTTAGTCTCAGATTCTCTCAAACCCAAATTTGGAGCCTTTATTAGTTGATAGTGTCTCCTTACTATTAATCATGCTCTTTGATATATATTAAATTTGACTTGATTTATTGAGAGATTGATACCAATGACCTTAGAATGAATAAAAATTATAATGATATTTAATAGTGAAGCCTGGTTATCATGCTAGCTGCATATTAATAGCCTGATGGATTTGATGATGCATTTTGAGCTAAAACATTAGACATTTTTCTTTTTGTTTTTCTGGATTCTTATCGAAAAACTCCATACAAGTGCCTATGGCAAACCACTAAAACACGTCACCAAAACATCTTGATTGATGCTCCTTTTAGAGTCAAAGAGGGCAGGGGCTTCCCTGGTGGCGCAGTGGTTGAGAGTCTGCCTGCCAATGCAGGGGGCACGGGTTCGAGCCCTGGTCTGGGAAGATCCCACATGCCGCGGAGCAGCTGGGCCTGCCTGCGTGTCTGGAGCCTGTGCTCCGCAACTAGAGAGGCCGCGATAGTGAGAGGCCCGTGCACCGCGATGAAGAGTGGCCCCCGCTTGCCACAACTAGAGAAAGCCCTCGCACAGAAACGAAGACCCAACACAGCCAAAATTAAATAAATAAAAATAAATAAATTTATAAAAAAAAAAAAAAAAAAGAGGGCAGGGAATAAGTTAGGAGGGCTCTGAGGACATTCCTGGGAAAACAAAGCCACTTCATTTTATTGTTTTGGCAATCTCTGTTTAATGACATTAAACATTATTTGGGCACTTAAAATGTGCTAGGCACTCTGTGGGAAGCTGGATACAAAGATAAATAAGATATAAAGCTTCCCCTGGAAGGGCTCACATTCTGGCAAGATACCTTCCGGGTCTCAGAGATTGAGTCTACAATACCCATTCCACCCTCAAAAGCCAATCATGAGGCTCAGAGTCCCCTTGTCAATGGTCGGTTCAGAAATAGGAATACGATCTGGTCTTGGCCAATGAGACACAAAGGAAACCATCATGGGAAGTTCTCAGAAATATTTTCTTGCTTTATGTAGTAAACATGGAGGGAGACACTCCCTTTATGCTTCCCCTGGACATTGTAGTATCTGCACGTGATGGCTGGAATCACTTTCACAGATCCCTTCTGAAGCTGCTGTACCTCTGGGCTTGTCATGCAAGCTATTCATTTTCATTGCTGTTTAAACCAGTGTTAATTTCCTGTTTCTTGCTTCTCTGATAAAAATGGACCCAAGATCTTAAAAGTGATCCTCAATTAGCTATCTACCACCACCTGGAAGAATCTAAGGAGAGATACAAAGAGAGAACAAGGGCAGGTAGATGCATGCTAGATGACCTATGGTGGGGTGTGTGCAGATTCCTTTTGTCCAGGCAAGAGGCACACCTAAACAGCCTCCTTTCCTATTCCCTTTATACTAGGGGTTTTTATGCAGGTTCTATCAACCCCTTAGCAGACTGTAATACCAACAGACCACTTCCAGGTAAATATTTTTAAAGTAATAAAAGAAAACACATATACTTACATATATTACTTGCAATAGTTATCAAAATATGTTTAAAAAACTAAATTTGTGGTGTATGTTACATGTGCTTCTTCATTTATGTTTTACATAAACGGTCTACTGCCAAGTCTAATAGCTATTATAATTTCAAAGTAGCAAATGAAAATATTTCAAGCTATCTTCAAGTATAGAGTGATATAAAAAAATCGACAGTTCCTGTTCATCATGGTCACAGTTTTTATTAATACTTCTGTGGATTATTGCCTTTAATTCATAACTGAAGAAAATACTTAATTTTAGTTATAATTAGTGAAATAATAATATATGGATTTTATTATCCAATTTTATAGGCCCTCTGAATTTTATCCAAGGATTACTTGCTTAGGAACCCCTGTTCTTGTTTTTTTAAAAAAAATATTCTAATCCACCTTGAAGGCAGCCTTTTTTGTTTTGCTAATTGAGCCTGCAAATATAATATTAGAACCATAACTGTATATGCTTGCATCAAATGTAAATAAAGATTGCTGCCATCTCAAGTATTTTTATTTCAAACATTTATGAACATTTACGTTTAAAAATCTCCTGGTTACTTTTTCTTAACTAAGTATTATGTTGGTTGGGGATTTTCTAGACAGCTACTAAAAAAGAGTTTCTTTGTTATTCAGGAAGAAAAATTCCAATTTTTCAAAACTATTTTCTGTATCATCTAATAATTGAAAAGTTACATGACTCTTGCTTGGAAATTAGCTCTCTGACTAGGTGGTATTACTAACCTTGACTAGGGCAAAATTAAGAAGGTAAAATTTGTTATCTGCTAGAATGCCCATCCTAACAATCATAATTCCTATTTCATTGGCCCAAGCCTCAAATGTATTTCCCTAAAAATCATGTATAGCTTCCCTCTACGCTTAATTAAAAATCCAGAAAGCAAGAACACATATTTTATGATTTAGTACTTTCACAAAACTCTTTACTATTTAGTTTAAGAAGAAAAAAAAAATGATACTAAGGAGATAGCTATCCCTTGCCCTTCTCCCTAAACTTCCATTACCAAAGTACTTCATTTGGGGCCTCTCTTTCAGTGAATCCCAGTGAACTTTGCAAAATATTTAAACCTAATTTTAAATAGGATTTTATGTACAAAAAATGGTGGCTTGTCTTTATTGAGTAGTAGGCCAGCTAAATGAGTGGAAATATGGAAGAGATTATGAGTTATAAGGGAATAGAGGGCAAATGGTGGTAGAGGGCATCAGGTCTATGCATCTTCACAATTACTATTTAATGCCAAGCTGTCTTTCCGGAAGGATGTTATCTCTCTTCCCCATAGCAATGCATTAGAGTTTTTGAGTTCTGCATCCTTTCCAGCACTTGATATCAGACTTTTTAATTTCTATCAATTTGTTATGTGTGCAATATATGTTTTTGTCTTATTAATTTGTATTTCCCTAAGTACTAATAAGCTTGAGCCCCCTTTAATGTTTATTGACTATTTAGTTTTTGGATAATAGATGATATTAAGGAAAAAAAATCATGTGACTATATATATATACACACACAGCTGAATATTCATGTGTATATTCCTGTGTGTGCATATGTGTGTATATATATATATATTGATTACCCAATTGACCTTGAGCAATCTTGTTGATGCAGCAGCTCTCCCAGCACCCACCCTTTATAAAAGTAGATGAATTTTTAGCAATAAGTTTTATTTAAAATGAGCTGTCTGATGTTTCAGTATTATCCATTGGTGTAACTTTAATTGAACTCTCATTGTTAGTAGAAGCTGTAAGAAACTACCAGAAAATAGTCTCCTTGGGGTTTCCATTTGATCAAGAGTTCATCATTGCCTGAAATGGCTAAGCCTCATTAATGGCTACTATTTCTACTTTCTGAAGAAACTGCCCTGATTCTTCACCTGGAGCTTATCAGGCTTTGATAATGAATGATGTGAAGAAAACTGGTAAGCATTAGCATTAGAATCATCATTAGAGACAAGATTATATCATTAAAAATTATTACAACCAGAATGAAAATCAGGGTAACAGAGGAATAAAGAGGTAACGGGCTGCTTAGAAGGAAACATTAAAAATCAGGTTAAATGGATGGCTTAAAGTTTTTAGCTTACGTTCTCAAAAGACTCTGAATTTGATTCCTTTTTTTGAGGTCAAGAATGGTATACTCAAAACTGCTCTGAGAATGAGCCATGGAATTCAAGTCAATTCATCAAGTATTTATTCATTTTTGCATTTGTTTTTAAAATAATATGTGCTAGAACTTCTTCAATCTAATAAAGTATATTATGAGAAACCCACAGCTAACATCACATTTAATGTTGAAAAACCAAATGTTTTCCCTCTAAGATCAAGAACATGACACCCCTGCCACTTCTGTTAAATATTATACTACAAGTTCTAGCCATGACAGTAAGGCATGAAAAAGATATAAAAGGTACCCAGATTGGAAATGAAGAAGTGAAACTATCCCTATTTACAGATAACATGAGCTTGCATATGAACATGTATATAGAAAATCCTTTAGAAGTCCACTGTAAAACTATGAGAACTAATAAACAAGTTCAGCAAGGTTGCAGGAATCAAGAGCAACATGCAAAAATCAATTGTATTTCTATCTCCAGCAAAAAAAAGCTCTGAAAGTAAATGAAGAAAACAATTCAATTTATAGTAGTATCAGAAAGAATAAAATACTTAGAATTAAATTTAACAGAAAAGCATTGAACCTGAACTCTGAAAACTACAAAACATTGTTAACTAGAATGAAAGAAGATAAAATAAATGGAATGACAGCTTGTGTTTGTGGATTAGAAAATTTAATATTGTTAAAATAACAATACTTCCCCATTTCATCTACAGCTTCAGTGTATTCAGTGAAAATCTCAGCTGGACTTTTCATAGAAATTAACAAGATGATCCTCAATTGATATGGCAATGTGAGGGACCAAGTATAGCCAAGCAATGTTGCAAAAGAAGAACAGAGTAAGAGGACTCACACTTCTCAATTTTAAAACGTATTGCCAAGCTATGGTAATTAAGACATAGTGACATCAGTGTAAGGATAGACAGTGGACAGAATTAAGAGTCCATATGTAAAACTATTTGTGGTCAGTTGACTTCAACAGTGCTGCCAGGATTATTCAATGAGGAAAAAATAGTCTTTCCAACAAACAGTGCTAGAACAACTGGATATCCACATGCAAAAGAATGCAGCTCGACCCCATCATGCATGTAAATTAACTCAAAATCAATTATAGACCTATGCAAGACCTAAAACTATAAAACCTAGAAGAAAACATCAAGTAAGTCCTCATGAACTTGGATAAGGCAAAGCCTTCTTAGACCCAACAGCAAAAGCACAAGAAAAAAAGAAAAGATGAATTGGACTCCAGCAAAATTTTAAATGTTCAAGCAAGATGGTAGTAAGGAATTTCTAACATTCTTCCCCAACCAGAAACATCATTTTGAACAGCTCTCCACACACAAAAGATACTTCCACAAGAGCTAAGGATTCCAGGATATCAGGTACTGTAAAGATTACAGTCCCTGACAAGAGGATAGAAAAGACATAGCTAAGAGGGTAGGAAAGATAGTCTTACATTATCTCTGTCACCCCTCCCTAAGGCCAGGCAGCCCAGCGAAGAGACAGATACCCTCTCCACATGGGAAGGAGAGTAAAGTAAGCACCCAACTTCACCACAGACCCCAAGCACCAGGCCAGCTCCCACAGGCACAGGAGGCTCCCGTCAGCCCAGGCTCCAGCCTACTCCAATGCCAGACCAACACAGCCTGGATCTAACCTGCAGATTTGCTCACATGGACCCAGGCTCCTGGTCTAACCCAATGTCAGATCGGTCCCTATGGCCCCAGCCTCCAGGCTGGCTCCCACTCATCTGGGTTCCTGGCCCATCCCAGCACCAGGCTGGCCCTCGCAGACCCAACCTCCAGGCTGTCTCCCATGGTGTCAGGTTCCAGGTTCACCCTATTGCCAAGCCTGCACACCCATTCTCTAAGTCCAAAAACTAAGGAACTATGATTATTTACTATTCTTTATACATTCTCTCACTTTCTTCATTTCATGCCTTGGCAATGCTGACCCTTAGCTTGAAGGGCTTTGCCTGACCCTGATCTCCATAGAGCCAAGTCTTATCTTCACCTCAAAGTTCATCTTAGATGTTAACTGGGACAGGGACTTTCTCATCTCTCAACAACTCCACTACTTTATTGCTATCTTTTGATGGCATTTGCCACCATCTCTTATAATTATTTGTCAGTCTGTTATATCCCATTTCTTATATCTCGGTTCCCAATAATGGATGTAGTAGCTAAGGGGCTTTATTTTGGCCAAGATTGTTCTGTCACTTCTAATGTTCTCCCACTGATCATTCATTTAGTGTTTATTCTATGAAGGGATGTCTTCTGTCATTTTATGTATTTATTCATATTTTCTGCCAGTTGTTGTACTGTACTTCTTATTAATTATGCAGTAGCGCACAAACGAGTCTCAGGTTTTGACCTATCAAAGGCAACAGTGGGATGGAGCCAGTTGAAATTTCTTTGGGAAGCTTATTTTTGTCTCAGAGGATCCTGTTGAGGTGAATGATGGAATATCAAAGAGGAACGGAGGATTGGGAGGGAAAAACAGTTTCCCTTGTCCCATGCCTAAGACTAGAGTGAGGAATCGCAGGGGTGGTTTTCAATTGCAGCCTTCTGAACTGAGGAATGACTTTTAAAGTATTTGCATACATTAGACAGAAGCAGGAGAGCTTCCAGCTTCTGGCAGAGCGTCTTCCCAACTAAAATGAATTCCTAGAAAAGCAGACCGTCTGGTGGTGGCATTTGCATTTCAGATTAACCAGCAGGCCTATACAAACTCCTTCAGCTGGTCAGCTATTGCTGATGGCTTAGGACAGCGGTCCGCAACCTTTTTAGCACCAGGGCCCGGTTTCGTGGAAGACAGTTTTTCCACAGCCGGGGGTGGGGGTGGGAGGGTGCCGGTAATCGGATGGTTCGGGCAGTAAAGCGAGCGCTGGGGAGCCGCAGATGAAGCTTCGCGTGCTGCCCGCCGCTCACCTCCTGCTGTGCGGCCCGGTTCCTAACAAGCCGCGGACCGGTATGGGTCTGCAGACCGGGGGTTGGGGACCCCTGGCTTAGGACATCAATACATTGTCAAAGAGGACTTATTGCAATTAAACAGCCCCACTCTCCCTCCACCTAGATTCATGGCCATGATCTGGATTTATAGTGCAGCTTTAGAACTGTAAATGATCTGGCTTCAAATAAAATGTCCAGGTAACTTAAAACTCTTTATTTCTTTCCATTTTACGATAATATACAGTTTTCATCCAGCCCCATAAAACTCAAATCCTTGTACTGCTGTGCCAATCCATAGTTCAGAAAACTTGAGTTTTAAAGATTGGAAATGTACTGAGTTAGTTTCCTAGACACTGCAATTGGTTGTTCGCATGCCCATTAGGTTTACTTCCCAAATGTACTGTGAGTTC
Organism: Balaenoptera physalus; assembly: GCF_965194825.1. Taxonomy (NCBI): domain Eukaryota; kingdom Metazoa; phylum Chordata; class Mammalia; order Artiodactyla; family Balaenopteridae; genus Balaenoptera; species Balaenoptera physalus. The sequence continues at coordinate 58,290,954 of NC_138886.1, forward strand.
AAATTCACTTTTGCCCTGTAAATATAATCAGCAAATGCCAGTGGGGCATGAAAGAGTCCGGGACAACAAAAACCAGCATGCTGTAGGCTAGAGAATTTTGTTTCACATGTTTATTCCCTCCCAGTGGAGAATATACTCCCAGTTAGAAAAGGAAGACTAGCATAAGAATTGTGTCCTATTTCATTTCCTCTTGGGATGTTTAAATCCATTAAATGAATTTAATCATGGCAGTTGTTGCTGACACATCTCAGCATCTAATCAAATAAACTAGCGTTCCAAAGTTAGTAGGTACTGACCAAGGACACACCGTACCTGAAGGGGTTAGTTTTTTGTAGTGGAAGATGGAAAGGTGGGTGTCAGTGCTCAGCTTTCCACATTTCACTAGTGCCACAGGCTCGATTGGGGGAAGCTGCTGCTTTGGTTTTCTTGCTTATAAAATTATTCTGGGAAAAGACAAACATTCCCAACAAAGATATAACCAAGGACTTGACTTTGCCTTCGCCTTCATGGATATAACATAACCTAGGGATTCTCTATAGCCCAGAATTCAAGGTTCATTATATTGCCATGGGAAAAATAAATGAAGCTCCAGATCAACAATGACCAAGCTCAAGCCCAAAGCAATCCATTTGGCCAGTTTATTCAAATACCTGGTTAGTCTAGTAAAAACATAGTACGGGGTAAGTTACTAGCCCAGAGGTTTCCAAGCGAGGCTGATCATCAAATGCCTTGGGAAAGTTTTCTAACATATTCAGTTTCCTAGGCTCCACCCCAGCCTTGGAGAATCAGAATCTCCAGAGATGGGGCTGTTGAATTTGCATGTGTAAAAATAATTCTCAAAAGATTCTGATTTGCAGCTAGTTCTGAAGACCAAAGAAGTAAAGCACTCTTCTTCAGTTACTGGCCCAAGGATGTTGAGGAATTACCTCAATGCTTTTATATTTCCTTACATTTTAATTAGTTTATTTATTTTATGTGCCTGTGCAGGAAGTAAGTAGATTGTGGTGAGTAATAAATTTCCTAGCTCAGTAAATTTATTACTGCCCTCTACTCCCTAATTATCCACAATACCGCCATCATTTTTTGACATTTCAAACATACACTTTTCATCTGGTTATAATGGCATATTTAAGCATAATTAAAACATTTAATTATTTTTCCCCAGTTGCGAGCTGTTCAATGTTAGATTATTTCATGTTCCTAGAGCATATTTTATAATTGAGGGACTTATATCCTAGTAAGAAAAAAAAACAAATTAATAAATATATGTGATGTAATTTTATGTAGTCTTAAGTGCAGTAATAGTAATAATAAAGTTAGATAAGGGGATAAAAAGTGATAGGAGAAATGGCCAGTTTCAGGAAGGCCTTTCTGAGGACGAGACATTTCAGATGAGAATCCCAGTGCTGAAAACAGTGCCTGCTATATTTTCTGAACCTGAATAAATAGTTGAATGAGTGCCAAAAATGGTAAGACCTCATGAGAGTCTAGGGTACGAGCCTGTAGGGCAGTATAATCTTGGTATGTCTTAGAAGAGGCAAGAAGGTAAGAATGGCTGAAGAGACATCCACAGAGTGAATTAGGTGGCCCATGATAGGACATAAGCTATGAGAGGTAGATTGGGGCCCAAGGAAGTGGGCTTTGTAAGACAAAGAGTTTGGACTTTATTTTGTGTACTGATGGGATATTATCAGAGAGTTTCAGTCAGAGAGGTGATATGGTTTAATTTATGTTTTTAGAGATCACTCAGGCTGCTGTGAGGTAAATGGATTGTGAGATCCAAAAGCAAAAGCAACTCTTTGCTTCTTGAAAACCTGTCTTCAGAGTCTAGGACATTCCACTCTCCTGTCTCACTGACTGAAACCATTTCTCTTCCCTTTGTTGAATCCTCTCCTTGCCTCAGGGCTCAGTCCTTTCTTTCTTTTCTTCTCTCTTTGTGGGTAATCACCTGCCTAATTTGTCTCTAGCCTCAATCTTCCCCAGAGGTCTAGATTTATAATTTCAGTGGCCTACACCGATCTCCTCTTAGACATTTAATAGGCTTCTCAAATCGGTCTAAGACCAAACTTTTTTTCCTTCTCCAGCTCTGCCCTATACCCAGTGTCCTCTGTCTTAGTAAATGACATTATAATTTACCCAGTAACTCAGGCCCAGAAGAAAAAAAAAAGAAAAACAAAAGCAAAAGCAGAGAGACTAGACAAGAGGCCATTGCAGGAGAGGGTGGAGGTTGCAGACCTGGTAGGAAGGGCTCATATTCTGGATATATTTTGAAGGTGGACCAATGCTAATGGATTGCTAATGGATTGGATACGGGAAGGAAGGGAAAGAAAAGAGTCAATGACTAGTGTCTATATATTTGGCTTGAGAAACTGGGTAGATGGTACAACCTACTGAGATCAGGAAGACTAAGGAGAAGCAGGGTGAGGAGGGTGGGGAAGCAGGAGTTGTGTCCTCAGCTTTTAAGACTAAGTGAATATCAGACTTCAAGTCACATGTTAAGCAGGCAGTTGGAAGCTCAGGACTCTGGTTAGACCAAGAGATTGGGAGTCATTGGCACGGCACACATTTGAATTGGCCTTGCTGCCTCCCGCTTTTGCCCTTTCTCCTTTCTTTCCTTTCATCTTCATAATAACTCTGACCTTCCTTCTTCTACTACCTTCCCCTCTTCTCCTTTGCCCCTTCTTCTGTCATATATACATACTTTTAGGATCTACTGGCCTCTTATTTTTTTCTCTACATTTTTTTCACCACGGAATTATTTCTAGCTTAGAAATATGTGTTCGTTCCCACTGGAAGACACCAACTCTACTGTGTTAAGTCACTCCTCCCTCTCTGAGCCTCAGTCTTTTCATTTGTGAAACATGGGGTCAGTCAGGCTACATCAGTGGATGGGAAGACACTGGGATGCCCAGACCCTTATCCTGCTTCAAGCGTGTTTGATCTGATTTTGTTGATTCCATCGTTGTTGTAGATGATGATGTTTATATAAGATCCGTTTCAACGAAAGTGTCCGCAATCAAAGAAGGAAGTGTAGAATCCACTGGCTTAAAATGATAGATGATCTTTAAGTTACTTTCTGTCACTTGATTAATTTTTTATGTAACTTGGGCCAAGGAAATGCAAGCAGAAGTGATTATAATTTAAGGCCTAAAATTAAGGCTCAATGTGCTAATATTGGAAAATCTGTAGGCCTTCAAATGACCTAATCCCAAGCTCCTGTCCCCACTCTGCTTCCTCGGATGAGGTCCCCTAGCCAAACAACCTTCTTTATCAAAGGGACCAGGGCAGTCCTTTTGCAGCAGGTTTCAATTCCTAGCAACGAAATGTTCTAACTAGCCAATTACAGAATTACTTAATTTATCAATTATGGAATTCCAGCTATAGGATTATTCAAACAAGGTGATTGCATCTGTCCAGTGTCAGGTGCCATGTATTCAGCCATTCCCATAACTTTAGGGCAGGAATCCCTCCTTCAACAATGGGATGAATAGCAAGCATTTTAAAAAGTGATGTCAGACACATCTGTGTGGAAGCTTTAAAAGTTAACCTGTGGTTTTTCTCCCTTTCTTTTTTTTTTTTTTTTTTTTTAAAGTCAGTATTTAAAAAAAAAATTTTTTTTTAATTTATTTTTATTTATTTATGGCTGTGTTGGGTCTTCGTTTCTGTGCAAGGGCTTTCTCTAGTTGTGGCAAGCGGGGGCCACTCTTCATCGCGGTGCGCGGGCCTCTCACTATCGCGGCCTCTCTTGTTGTGGAGCACAGGCTCCAGACGCGCAGGCTCAGTAGTTGTGGCTCACGGGCCCAGTTGCTCCGCGGCATGTGGGATCTTCCCAGACCAGGGCATGAACCCGTGTCCCCTGCATTGGCAGGCAGATTCTCAACCACTACGCCACCAGGGAAGCCCTCCCTTTCTTTATTCATCGCACATTACAATGTCCCAGACAGAGGCTGCTCCTTCACCCTGGGCCTGATTGAGGAGTTGGTGCCAACCCTGACAGACACTTACAAGAGTGAGAAACTAACCTTAGTTGGTATAAACCCTGAGATTTCAGAGTTGGTATTTACCTCTGAATAATTTAGAATAACTCAGCATAACTTAGCCTAAGCTAAGCTGAAACAGGCTTGTATGGGGAGTAGAGGGCAATGGCAAATAGAGAGCTTGTGGGTACTGGGATACCAAAGAAAAGAGGAAGGGAGTTGTCTTGGTTCTGTACGTAATACAGCTATTTTATATTTATTGTTTCTTTTATTTTAATCTTTATCACAACCCTATAGGACCAAAAATTATCTCTCATTTTAAATAAGGTTAAAATTTGCTTAGCATCAAACAGTAGGGTAGGATTTCTCAGCCTCAGCACTACTAACACTCTGAGCGGTATAGTTCTTTGTTGTAGAGGGATAAGGGGGAACAGGCTCTCCTGTGCATGGTAGGATGACGTCTTCCTAGAAGCCGCTCCCCAGTCATGACAATCACAAATGCCTCCAGACATTGCCAAGTATCTCCTGGGGGACCAAATCCACCCTGGTTGTGAACCTCTACAGTAGAGTCATAGACCTGAATTCAAAAGCAAGTCTACTTGGCTCCAGTGTCTATGCCCTTCCTCTTACACTGAGGGTATGCAAAGGAGGAAGACTTGGCCCCTTCTTGACCTAGGGTGGGACCCACCTGGCCAGCTCAGTGGATTAGGAAAGGAGATGGATTCTTACTTCCCTCAGCAACTTACCACAACTGTCATCTGGCATTAAGCAGCACAGCTCACCGTGTGTAAAAGCTCCATATCCTATTACCAAATAGTTGAGCCATTCATCCCCATAGAGGATGTTCCTAGTAAATCATAGGTCTGAGAGAGAGAGTGATGAGCCTGAAGAAGGGTCATGATGAGTCTTTCTTTACTGCTATTAAGAAAAATAAAACCATGGTTAACCACATGGACCATATGGAGAATAAATCAAGGAAACTTAAATATGTACTGGGAAGAATTTCTGAAGCCAGGAAATGCAGCACAAGCTTGCTCTTCTGCCAACCTGTTAGAAGACTCGTGCTTGACTCACAGCGAACTGTGTCCTGTGGCTGGCAGCCAGGAGACTTTGGTGAGGTTGTGGGCATGAAAGGAACAAATGTCCACTGAACAGACTCCTGCCTCCTCATTAAGGCTCAGAAATGAGATTTCAGCTAGTTGGGCCTTGGAGAGGCAGGCTGAGACTCCGAACACTGCAGTCAATGCAAAATCAAATGGTCAAATCTTCCTCGTGCTGTGGAGAAGTCACGGGAAGCCAGCAGTCTTTGGAATTCCAGGATGGTGTCCTGTTTTGTTCCGTACAGAAAAGAAGAGATTCCCCTTTCCTACAGCTACTTAATTAATGTGATATGCCTCTCTCCTTCATGAAGATCGCTTCTTCAGCTCTTGCTGAAACTCTGCTCTTCTTGGAGCAAATGCTTATAAGAAAGGAAAGCTCCACAGATCATGAAGACTTAGAGAAAAGATGCCACCATGTCCCCTTGCCTTTTCCATCTCTCTAAGTGCCCATACTCCCATTCCTCCTTTCTCCTTCAACCAGCAAACAATGCCCCGAAGTAAAACATCACAGACACAAAGACTACAAGGGACCACCAGCATAGCACAGTCACTTAAACTTGAAACTTCTTTAGGTTTACTAGAATTGTCCTGCCTATAATTATTAACCCACAGACAAAAAAAAAAAAAAAGGATTGGAACTGCCCTTCTCCATTTTTCAGACTCCTCCCTTCAAGTCCCTGAATTCAGTGACTCTCCCTTTAAGGTTCCCACTGTTACTTCACTATAATTCAGTTAGTTGAAATGTCGGTCAGGGGAACATTGCATAGAATATGACTTGCTTAGCTATTTACTTTGAAGAATAATTCAAATTCGTTATGACATATATGTGTTGAGGCATAGGAGGAATCTTACAAATTCAAGTCTAACGTATAATCATAATTTTACTTTTCCGAAAGAAAACAGCTAACATTTTCCTGAGGAATTGTTCAGTACTTGGTGAAGTCCTTTGGATAAACAGAGTTAAGACAGAGTGACATATAATATAAGGTTCCCACTGCAGCATCATAGCTGACAGCAAAATTCCGAGGTTGCTCAGTGATGTGTTTTTGATAGTTTGTATTTTGGTTAACTGTTATTGCTTAGATGTGTGCATACAAATGTATAGAATTTCGGCTGTCTCAAGTTCTCTGCTTTGAGGATATGTTTAATCCTCTTTAAGGATAAGTGATTTTATTATTTTAGAGTCGGTCTCCTATAGTGTAAAAGCGTCCATTCATGTGCATAGCATTTGCTATGGGTGAGCAATGTGGGCTCCAGGCCATTCTTGGCCAGAAACGGTTTCCAAAGAAGTGCTTATTGCTTGAGCAGTCTCCTTCCTAGGATAAAAGAAAAGAAATTTTCTTAGGTCTTGGAAATGTATCTTTGTTTAGTGCAATTGCACCAAACATATGGGTCTTTAAAAGATGCCTGAGGATCTAATGTGCTTATCTGAGTGTTGAATATGGGTGTGGTACATTTCTCTGAGCCCTAGTTTTTAGAGGGTTCATAGAGTTTTGGGGGCTTTATTCCTAATAGTTGAAAAACTTTCTTGAGGGCTCTTCAACTTGTTTGTTTGCTTGGTTTTCATTTGGCTTGGTTTTTTGTTCTTTGTTTTAGAGTGTCTCCCTCCCCTCCCCTTGAATGTATATCATCTCTTTGAATTTCCTGCCACAACAACTGTTTCAGTAAAAGAAGTGAGAAGCAGGAAGGGCCTTGGATTTGTTTCCTTGGATTGGATTCAGTGAGATTGAATGGCCGCACCTAAATCTAATGATCTGTTGTGTCACATTTTCCCGTGTCTACATGGCAAAAATTACTAAAGAGAAGCCAATCCATTGCTTATTGTATTTTTTTTCTTTTTGTTTATGTTTTAGCAATCTTAATGCCAATCTCAGATTGGAAGTGTCCATAACAAATCCATCATATGAAAATCAATGATTAAGATGATTAGTAAAAAAACGTTTTGCATATATAATTTTTGACCTGATTGTTGAATGTATCTCAATTTATTTTATTCAAGAACATTTTGATTTTATTAAATGGTGGCAAAATATATTTATAGCAAAAATTTATCCCAAATTCCTTCCTTTCTACCTCCTAATTTCTAGAGCAAATAAAAGTGTGAATTTAGGAAAATTCCATGCTAATTATTATTTTCTTATCCAAATTAAATAAATCCTTATTTCTTCCTCCAAATATGGCTCACTCTCCTCAGGACAAATCTTTCCTCCAGGCACAGTTCTAAATGACATGTAATGGCTCTATACTGAAGCAGTTGCAACGGCATTCACATACCTAGAACAGTGTTTGGTACAAAATAGGTGCTCAGTAAATATTTGTTGAATGAGTGAGTTGTAATTGAGAAAATAATGAAGCTTCTCCAGCCATGAGAACAAAATTGAATTTTCTCAAACACTCCTAGGAAATTTTGGACATATAGAAAGTAATGGGTTTGAGGAAGTATGAACAATTCAAAGACCTAACTTCTAATAATCCACCACCTTCCCCCTGCCCCTTTCATCATCCTAATTAACAATTTCATCATCATAATCATCTCAGGAAGTCATCTTAAGATCAAAGACAGGTGGAAATTCATTGTACATTAACCATTATTTTTCATTTGAATGATATGAAATGCCATCACTATTCTCTCAATTTATTATGTTCACTTTACTTGCATATGTTAGTATATGCAGAAAAAAAAAGTATAATTGTTTTCAGAGGTTTGTTGTGACCTCATTCCCCTTACCCTTCTTTCCTTTAAGATTTTAAGTTATTCAATACTATATTTTCATACCACAAGCAGGTTAAGGAGGCAGAGGCTAAAGAAATTGATATATGATGTTCTGTAGATTGTTTTAGATTTAGTGATTCGCTGATTGTCAAAATGCCTTAGCAAATGAAAACTCCCCACCAAAAATATTCAAAGATTATTATTTCTACTTCCTGAAAAATGGCACAAAGTCACCACCAAACTGAGCAGTTGAACTAGTGCCTAAATACAGACTAAATTACCAAGTGGAATTTTTTCTTTCTAATTCGAAATTCAGTCAATTACAATAGTCAGCCTTATGATATGCCGTTGAGTGATTCTTTGAGCAAATATTGATTGCAATAATGATTTTCCTAATGAGTCAAAATATGTTGTACAGTACAAGTATTGTTATACATGTTTTTCAGGAGCAGGACTTGGAACAAAAGTTCATAACGTCATGCTATGTATTGAACACTCCTAGTATGACTTAACTAAATGGTAAATGTATCCATTGGAACCCATTAGATGGGGTCTTTTTTTTGCTTTAAGATTGAGAAGAGTACTTTTTTAAATGACATAGCCTCTGATTTGTGGGTGTACAGATTCAGTCAACAAAAATTTATCAGTCATCTACTTTGAGCCGTTGACTTCTCTGTGCACTGCAGATGTAGCAAAGAATGTAACAAAGTCCCTATTGTCATGGAGCAGATTGTGTGGGGCCCCGTGGGCCTTCATAGTGACTTTTACCATGAGTGAGATGGAAAAAATTGGAGGGTTTCAAAGAGGAGTAATATGAATTTATATTTCAAAAGAATACTCTGCTGCGTTGAAAATAAATATAGAGAAGCAAGTGTGCAGGAAGCAAGACCAGTTACGAGGCCATTGCACAAATCTAGCCAAAGACAGTAGTGGGTTAGAGTAGAAAGTTAGCAGTGGACATGAACAATGGTGTTGAATTCTGAAAAGAGAGCCAACTAACTGTCATTGCTGATGAATTGGTCATGTGGTATAAGAGCATAAGAAGAATCAAAGACGACGCAAAGGATTGAGCTTGAGGAAAAGGAAAAACTGAGTTTACATTTGCCAGAATGGAGACAACTATGAAGAGAGTTTGGAAGGGAAGATGCAGATGCCATTTTTGGACTTATGCTTGAGTTGCTTGTTAGATAGCAAATGTTATGCACAACAAGACTTTTCTAGTTTATTCATTCAAATAAATATTGGTTGAGCACCTACTGTGAGCTAGGTGCTGCACATACAGTGGAAAACAAAAATAGACATGTACTCTGTCCATACATTGAATTTTGGTCTAGTTTGGAAGTCTGTCATTAAACAAGGAATGATACCATTAAATGTAAAGTTACAACTGTGAAAAGTGATATGGATGAAAGATACATAATATAGATAATGGGGCTTTGACTTGATCAGTAGATTAAGAAAGGCTTTTCTGAAGAAGTGAAGGTTGAGATGAGATCTTAAGAACAACTAAAGCATATCATGTTCTAAATGAAAACATGTTTGTGTGATGAACCACCAACTCTTAATTAAAGCCAGTGTCCAGGATGTGGTAGAAACTCAGGAATTTAGAACAATAGAAGTTCCAAGCAAAGAAAGTGGAAACAAATGGGAAAAGGAATGGTGTGAAAGAAGAACACATAGAATAGGAAATATGAGAAAGAAGGGACTTCAAAGTGAAATTTCAGACTTCCCTTCCAGTTCACTGGAGGGAAATATTCACCCTTAATACAGTGCAGCAAAAAGAGCTAATTAGACCATCCACCAAAAGCTGAATGCTGAGTGTTTGTGTGAGTGGAATTATAACATCACTAAGTCTTAAATTTCACACACCATATTTATTGGCACTTTGTCTTAAATTTCCTTCCCTGTCATCTTTTATTACAAAAGATAGCATTTACATTTTATTTGACATCCTGCAAATATAATATTCTTCACAAGAATTTGTTTCTTTAAAAAATGCCAGAGTCAGCTTGTTTAGTGATTATTATTTTATTGCTACCACATTTCACTGTCATTTATTTATTGTCTTTGCAAAATTTAATTCTGACAAAAAATGGGAACGGAGGAGACTTAAAGAGGAACACCTTTCCTATCTATAAATATAAGTCTCTAGTAATGAGGAGAGTAAAAGATCTTGAAGAACTCCAGGATGAGGGGGAAATTCCATCAGCCTCTCTATCTTTGTGGGTTCCATTTAACACGAAAAAGAGATGGAAACAGTATTGGATTGTGTGAAAGCATTTACATTATTCTCATGGTTTCTTCCCAACCGCCAACACTGATTCCAGACAACTTTACTGTGTAAGGAGAAGGTGTAATTGATGTTGCAGTCACTGATTATCACCACAAATTTTGAACATCAAGACCCTATTGATTCCATGAATCCATTGCTCTGTGTATAAGTAGTGGGTTGAGTGTTAGCTGAAGGAGAAATGGACTCCATGACATTTGAAACCTTCTGCCAGTCCTGAGCCTCTTTGTCCACACATCTATTTCTTGCCCTTCATCTACTCTACTCTGTTAACACTGGGAGACTGACCACTGCCTCCTACCTGGAAAGGAGTCTCAGATGTCCCTGGCCTGGCACTTTTTTAGGGTGCAATTATCCTAGTGATGTGCCTGCCAGCCTCCTTCTTTCCTCCCTGGAATCAAATTTAAATAATAAGCAATGTTAAAATGCATACAAGCAACATCAATAGTGTAAGACTTCAGCTTATACAATTATTGTTCTACACGTTTTCTGTTTCTTTATTAGTACAGAAAACTCTAAGTCATAGGCCATCTGTTGGCATTAACCTCAGGGGACCAAGGGTAAAAGGGGCTCAAGGCTTACATATCTGAGTACCGGGAAAAAAACAGAGTCAGCTGATTTACCTAAGGGTCTTGAAAGGAATACCCTGGGGATTAATTTAGCTCAAGTTGAGATTTAATTTGAAGTTTTTCTTCTCTTATTTGACTTTGAAAACATGCAAAGAAAAAAATATTACTATAATGACAATTTACTGTTCTATTGTTCCTGAGTCTGCTACTTTCAAAGCACAAATCAATAATACTTAAACTGAGCTTAAAGTGCTTTCATATATCACCACCAATCCTGAAATCAAAGCTCTGGTACAACTACAAAATGTCACACCTTAAGATTTTTTTTTTTTTTTTAGTCAATAGAGGTTTTTGTTGTTGTTCTTGTTACTTTTCTTTTTTAAAAAAGACACACAATTTAGGAAAATTTAGAAAACCTATTTCTTCCAATCATAATTGGAGCCCTTTTGTAGGCTGTGTGGCTATTGCTAAAGACTATTTTACACATGACAAGCTTTTTTATTCAAATTTATCACGTATTTGCTCACTCGATTAGTAGTTCTGGTAAAGTCTTATTCTTAAAGTCTCATGTATGCTAAGCACTCTCAGGATTGCAGATAAATGGCTTCAGAACAGAAGATGGTGCAGCAGATGGGGTCTTGGTTGCACAACAGACATAAAAGACACTTAGGAAGCCACATCTCGGGGAGCAACACTTGCAGAAGTAAGTTGGTGGATGATTAATGTAGTTGTGAGTTCGGTCAGCTACTGCAATTCCAATTCTTTAGCATTCCAAGGGCATTTTGGCATAGTCTTACAGATTTTTCAATGGTGAGGGATTCATGTCTGTTCATTACCTGATTACCAATGACCAAAACAAGCTTGAATAATCAGTCTGATCCTCAATTTTATACAGATAATTTAAAAAATAAAACCAAGGGTCTAGGAGTTAATACCAGAAGGAAGAGATCGTGTGTGGGCTTGTTCCACAGAGGAAAGCGTCATAACTTTAGTGATAAACTATAAGCTGATATTGATAAAAGTGGAACACACCCTCTGAAAGGCTCCTTTAATTGATCAAGTGGTCGGTTTCTATAAATATTTATGTGGCAAGCGTGAGGCAGAAGATCATCTGCACTTAAAAGAGGAAAGATTCTGAAAGTTAGATTCTGAATGCTTATGTTTTTATGGTATTTGTTACCTGGCTATTTTTATTTTCTCCTTGAGTAATTAAATTACTATGACTTACCTTAATTCTCCCCCATGGTGATCACTGAAAAGAATATCTGGATTTCATTACTGGGAGAGTTAAGGTTTATCTTAGATCACAGTATTTATACTGATATCTGAATTGGAAAGTTGAGCCTGCCCCTTTATTCCACCCTTGAGCGTGGAACATGCAGGAAGATCATATGATATCATCTAGAGGTTGACAGAATAACAGAACCATACCTTGAAAAGAAACAAATGAATAGTCTTGACCACCCCAATAAATGAAGGACTTTTCTTTCTTTCACCTGCATGGTACTTTTGTTATATACTGTCCACTGAGCACATCTAACAACCTGCTTAATATTCTTCTTTATCTGCATTCCTCATTTTCCAGCTACAAAATAATAAATTCCCTCAGGGCTAGAACTGCATCTTACCTAACTCCATCCAATGTTGGATTTTTAAAAGGCTCAACTCTCATTTTCACAGTTTATGTGTGTTACCCAAGTTGCAACTCTGAATTTGATTTTTGTTCAGGTAAAAAACCCAGCTGACTGAATGGCTGTAGGGATTAAATAAAATCATGTAAGAGGAAAGCACTTTACAAATGTACAGATGATAGTTGTTAATATTACCGAGTGTTGATGGATAGTTCATTAATCGAAGGGCCGGAAGGAGATAAACAATCTCAAAGGAGGTGTTTGTGACACAGGGAGCAGAGCTTTGGGCATGAGATTGGCAATTTGACATGTAGTGTCTGCACTAAATGCTGCCCCCCTGCCCTTTGATTTGACCAGTATCAACTCTGAACTGTGACGGAGCTTTGTGCTGGCAGCAAAACCTACGCCTGCTGCTACAGCTGGAATGGAAAGAAGCCAATTTCCATTGCGTTCATTATTGGCATGAAAGAGTTCACTCTTTGATTCCTTATTCATTTTGCCAAAATGATGCCAGAACTCAGGGTGAGCAACAACATCATTAAAGGTATTTCGTAATTTCCAGAGACTCTTTTGGTCGGTTGCTTCTCTACTGGTAAGATTATTCTGTTTCTATTAGTTAAATCATATTATTGGCCAAAGTACCTTGGGACAGTCCCACCTGTCCTGTTTCTTCAGAAAGTCTCCCTGGGCTGGTCTAGCCTCCCCATAGAGCCTCTCAGAGGCTGACAGAGGCCAGGTTACTTCTACTTTTTGAGTATATGGTGACATAATACTAATGTATAATAATTTTTTAAAATTAAGAAATGCAGGGACTTCCCTGGTGGTCCAGTGGTTAAGACTCTGCACTCCCAATGCAGGGGGCACGGGTTTGATCCCTGGTCAGGGAACTAGATCCCACATGCCGCAAGTAAGAGCCTGCATGCCACAACTAAAAGATCCTGCATGGCACAGCTAAGACCTGGCGCAGCCAAATAAATAAATAAATAATTTTTAAAAATGAAGAAAGGCAAACAAGATTACAAAAATGTAGTGTGTTTTAAAAGTTTATAGTTAATAAATTAATCTTTGTACCAGAAGATAGTATAATACTATATAATTGTTATTTATTAGGTAATTGTGGGATGTACTTTTTAAACCTTGCTAGTAATTTGTTTAAGAAAGTTTGTGTTACATTTTTTAGCCAATGACATGGGAGAGCAAGTAAGGTGGAGTTTATATCACTCCTTAAAAAGAACACAGAAAAGGGACATTTCCCTTTTCTGCCTTTGAATATTGTCTTCAACATTCAGCTATCTTGAAGTGTTCATGGAATCCAGCCTAAGGGAAAAGCCATCCATCCCTGAGGATGGCCGAGAGGGAAGACAAAAGGATATTTGTCCTTCATAATGTTATTGAACTGTTGAATTTTCCAGCTCTACCAGATGCTTTCTGTTGTCACTTAGCCCCATTTCAATCTTTCTGTGGTCTTCTCTTTATAGCTGGTGGGAGGGGGGGTGGTATGAGAACCCTAGAAACAGCATTTCCCAGACTCCCTTGCCAGCTGGTTGCTGGTAGCTTCTGTCAATGGCAAGACACTTGCACAAGACTGGATGGAGGGAAGAAGGAAGACTGAAGTAATTCTTTATGTTTCTGGCTTTAGCATTAAGAGCAGTGAGAGAGTGCAGGCAACCGTTGTTTCCTGTACCAGCAACAGCAGGCGAATGCAGGTGGCTGGGCTATCCAGCAGTATTCAAGGCACCACAGGCTCCTGGCTCAGCAGCAGTAATACTGGGCCCAGCAGCCTTACCAAAGAAACACTCAGGAGGTCACCCTTTGGCTTCTCTAGCCCTTTCAATACCTTGGTGAGCAATTCCTTATATTGAAGTTCCTCTGCTTGAAAAATCTACACTGATTTATATTTTCCTGTCTAGACCCTGACTGATATATCATCTGGGGAGCTGCTTTCCCTTCAGACTTGTTATAAGAAATAGTGAATTGCTGTTATTGTTAGAACTACTTAATTGAAGCTAAAAGCATCCTAAGTGATGCTCAGTTTGGGATACAGAGTGGGTAGGGGAAAGGGAATTTGTTGAGCCACTACTCAATGCCAAGCTTTGTGGAAAGTAATTGATATACAGTAGCTTATGTTTTTAATAGAATAATTGTATGTTACTTGCCATATACATTTTTTCTCCTGTTATAATCTTGTTGAGGACATAGTCTCTCTATTTATCTGTATTTGTCATTCACCATTCCTTGAAAAGGACTTGTCCAGAGCAGGTTCAATTTATTTTTGGATATTCTGAAGCCAAACCAAAGGCATGATGCGTACTTTTTGTTCTCCTCTGTTTTGAAAATCTTGACGTTTCTTTTCACATTTTCCAGGTTCACCAGTAGTCAAAGCAAATTAGCAGCTACAACCCTGCCTAAGCCCATGTGAAATAAATGTCAATGAAATCTTTTATCTGTAGGTTATTTTGACATAAGGAATGTCTATTTTTTGAGGCAAAAACTGAAAACCTACTTATCAAATTCTGAACTGCTGAACCAGCCTCAACACAACTGATGGCTCTTTAAACAACCCAGCTTTCCCTTTAATGGTCCTCATTAAGCACTCTCTGTGCTTTCCAGATGAATGAAGTAAAGTCGACTAGCGACTAGCGTATTGGCCAATTTCCCTTTGAACAGTTTCTCCCTCCCCAGCCTCTCCACACTTGCCAAATTCCACCAGGCAGCCTGCCGTGGGGGAAACCTGGTTACCAGGGGGGTGTGGGTGATGGGTTTTAAACAGTTATAAGTCAGCAGAGGAGAAATGTGAATGCTTCACAAAATCAGCCATCTGGCCTTGGAATGAGAACGCAGGGAAGGTTCAGAAGGGAAATCAAGAAAGAAGAGAAGAAAGGCACTGCTGGGGTTCTGGGGAGGAGGGCACAGGCTCAGGGAGAAGGGGTTCTAACGTGATTCCAGCTCCAGCTCCGAGATGAGGGGAGGCAGGCCCTGCTGAGCGGAAAGGCTGGGGATGGGAAGAAGGCAGAGCCAGCTTTCTGGCTAAGCTGCTTACGGAGGATGTTAGCGAGGATTCTGACTCTGGGAGGGAGCCTGTGCAGAGGGGCTTGAGCTTAAAATTGGCTCCTTTTGCTACCTGAGAACTGGAGAGATGAAAATAAAAGTCTAAATGGAATGCTTCTATTTTGCAACTTAATTGAAATGAAGGCTTGTTACAGAAAATGTGGGAAATGCAGAAAATTAGAAAGAAGAAAACAGTAGTCTCATTAGCCAGTCCTCTGTCATCCCACCTCCCAAACATAACCTGTGCCGTCATTAAGGTGTATGCCCTTCCTTTGCTTTTCTATGCCAGCATTTGCATTGCATAATCATAACGATGCTATTTGTACAACTTTGCAATTCTATTGTTTTCGCCTAATGTTATTTTGGAATCATTTCCCTGTTTTTGCATATTGTGATTTGTATTATTATAATTATGCATAATATGACATCAAATATGTGCAGTTCCTAACACAACCATTTACCTATAGTTATATATTTATGCTGTTTCTAGTGTTTTGTTATAAATAATGCTACCATGTACACCTAAATGTCAAGTTTATTTGCTGTTTCAGATTATTTCCTTAGGCTAGTCCTACAAATACATTGATTGAGTGAATAGGCAAACATATTTTTGTCTATTGACACATTAAATGGATATTTAATTCTGAAAAACCTCTACATACCTTTACAGGTAAAATATTTTCTTCATTCATTATCCTTACAAGAACACATAACCCCTCACCCCCATACTTCTTCCTAGCATGGTGTAGAATAGCATAAGAGTTCTAGGTCTCTTTACCCCTAAAAAAATAAAATAGGAATATAGATTGCAGTCTGTATCACTTGAGTATGCATCTAAAACTATTAAGCTTTTGCAGGAGTAACGACTTTTCTGCCCCCAACCCCAACAGGCGCACTTTCAGTAGGACTGTTACTCAGTAGTGCAGGACTGAATGGTTGATGTCGAATGTGCCACTGAAATGCATGTAAGAGAGCTCTAACAAGACCAATGCTACACCTGCAAGTAGCTGCCACCAAGTGAATAGCAGTGCTTTGCAAGTACCCATAGGTTAGCATTCTATGCATAACAGAAAAGTTGAATTAACAGATGTTATTGACTGAGTGCTTGTGCCCCAATTTGTATGTTGAAGCCCTAACCCCCAATGTGATTGTGTGTGGAAGTGGTGGGTAATTGGGTTTAGATGAGGTCGTGACGGTGGAGCCCCCGTTACAAGATTATGCCCTTATAAGTAGAGGAAGAGACCAGAGCTCTTGCTCTTTCTCTGCCATGTAAGTACACAGCAAGAAGGCCGCCATCTACAAACCAGACAGAGGGTTGTCACCAGATGCCAAATCTACTGGCACCTTGATCTAGGACTTCCAAGCCTCCAAAACTGTGAGAAGTAAATATTTGTTGCTTAAACCACCCAATCTATGGTATTTTCTGACAGCAGTTCAAACAAAGACAACAGACCATATTGATCCACTTCTAACTCTCAAAACTTTCTTAGCTGCCCAAAGATTTAATTTGCTTCCAGTTATAACACTAGTGTCACAAGTCAAATCACGATAAGGAGTATTTTCAAAAGAAATACAAACAGGCTTCTTGCTCCTTTTACTAACTCTCAATTACTTCACATCACTTCCTACTAGTAAGTAGTCTAAGCATATCCTTCAAAGTCAATAGCCTGTAATAATATTGCTTATCTATTATGAGAGAGTAATTAAGCAAGAAAATTTCCTCTTTTCTCTTCCCCATTTCTGTACTTTTACCATTCTGGGGGTCTTGCTACTTTGAAGAGTGTCATAGAGCCGGGGAGTTTTCTTAGTAACCAGTCTTAATCACTCATTTTACCTATAGGGAGATTGTGGCCTGGCTAAAGAAAGGGACTTAATTAATTCATGATTAGAAGTGAAAAACCTACCTTTGATTTGACAGCCCACTCCCCATCCCACCCCCCACTATCCATCAAGAAATATATTACTTATACCAACTATGTTTCTTGCTCCTCCCAACATTCTTCTGCCTATTGAGTACTTATGAAAAAGGAAATAATCATACAGACTTTTTAAAATGAAGAAGTCACTAATTCCCAAAAAAGCTACCCTATATAACTTATGTTCCCTACAAAGCTACACTTGAAATGAAATAGTTCTAATTTATTACCACTGATAGTATACACAGGTAGAAAATTATAGCCTTAAATCTATCCTTTTAAGTTGAACATAACTCTAAATTGTTGCACCCATGTCTAATGTCAACATTAGACATATATAAGAAACCAAAATTTGCTTCATGTAAAGCAAGTATTTTAATCAATAAATACATTAATGATGAGATATTGTCAGCCACCACAAAAATTGTACAATAAGCTAATTCTTTCTTTAACAATAAAACAATTTTAATTATTGCATTTCTGTGAGAAATTTCATGTGAGGAGGAGAACATTTTGTGAAGTCTCTTATTAACCCAGTTTTTAACAAGAAGTGCAAAATGGAAGGTAATCAGCCTTTGTGCACAGCATTAATGATGGTAATCGAAACCATGCAATCACATAGATATTTTGCTCTCTATAACTAGCTCTGAATAATCAGTGATTTTCAATGGCAGAAGTGGCTATCTCAATTGCAACACTAGAAAAGCATTTTGATGTTTATGTTTAACCCAGATATAGTCTCTTTTGATGGTTTTTATAAGGAGCAAGATTTCAATGGGAGGGAAGAAAACAAGGGTTGTTTTTAATATTACAATTTAGTTGAGCATTTTGTTCAGAATTGTAAAAATGCATTACTACTTGCTTGGTTTTATCAAATTCCTTTTTAAAAACATTACATTAAGAATAAGACAGGTGCGCCGCGGCTACTCACCAGAAACTGAAGCCGTCGGCTACAGCCCAAGACCGGAAGCGGAACCGGAAGCACTGAGCAGTGCTGAGGAAGGAGTCACGGGGTGGCTCACTGCCATGGGTGTAAAGTTTTCTTCGTGGGGGGCTGGATTCACGTGACAAGTTATCTCTGGAGTTCAAGTTTGAGTTGAAACCAGCCTCAAGTTTCACCTGTCCTCACTGACCCGTGGATTTCTGTATGACCAGGGCAAGTCTGCTGGTGATGTATACCCTCAAGGTATTTGTGTGAGAAAGTCTTTATTTCTCCTGTATTTTTGAAGCACAGTTTCTCTGGACAGAGAATTCAAGGAGCGAGAGCAACAGGCAGCTCCACCCACCACCAGACCCTCCCATCGGGAAACTTGCACAAGCCTCTTAGATAGCCTCATACACCAGAGGGCAGACAGCAGAAGCAAGAAGAACTACAATCCTGCAGCCTGTGGAACAAAAACCACAGTTACAGAGAGATAGAGAAGATGAAAAGGCAGAGGGCTATGTACCAGATGAAGGAACAAGATAAAACCCCAGAAAAACAACTACATGAAGTGGAGATAGGCAACCTACCAGAAAAAGAATTCAGAATACTGATAGTGAAGATGATCCAGGGCCTCGGAAAAAGAATGGAGGCAAAGATTGAGAAGATGCAAGAAATGTTTAACAAAGACTTAGAAGAATTAAAGAACAAACAAACAGAGATGAACAATACAATAACTGAAATGAAAACTACACTAGAAGGAATCAATAGCAGAATAACTGAGGCAGAAGAACGGATAAGTGACCTGGAAGACAGAATGGGCTTCCATTCCATTCAGAATGGGATTCACTGCTGCGGAACAGAATAAAGAAAAAAGAATGAAAAGAAATGAAGACAGCCTAAGAGACCTCTGGGACAACATTAAACGCAACAACATTCGCATTATAGGGGTCCCAGAAGGAGAAGAGAGAGAGAAAGGACACGAGAAAATATTTGAAGAGATTATAGTCGAAAACTTCCCTAACATGGGAAAGGAAATAGCCACCCAAGTCCAGGAAGCACAGCGAGTTCCATACAGGATAAACCCAAGGAAGAAACATGCCGAGACACATAGTAATCAAATTGGCAAAAATTAAAGACAAAGAAAAATTATTAAAACCAGCAAGGGAAAAATGACAAATAACATACAAGGGAACTCCCATAACATTAACAGCTGATTTCTCAGCAGAAACTCTATAAGCCAGAAGGGAGTGGCATGATATACTTAAAGAGATGAAAGGGAAGAACCTACAACCAAGATTACTCTACCCGGCAAGAATCTCATTCAGATTTGATGGAGAAATCAAAAGCTTTACAGACAAGCAAAAGCTAAGAGAATTCAGCACCACCAAACCAGCTCTACAACAAATGCTAAAGGAACTTCTCTAAGTGGGAAACACGAGAGAAGAAAAGAACCTACAAAAACAAACCCAAAACAATTAAGAAAATGGGCATAGGAACATACATATTGATAATTACCTTAAATGTGAATGGATTAAATGCTCCAACCAAAAGACACAGGCTTGCTGAATGGATAAAAAGCAAGACCCATATATATGCTGTCTACAAGAGACCCACTTCAGACCTAGGGACACATACAGACTGAAAGTGAGGGGATGGAAAAAGATATTCCATGCAAAAGGAAATCAAAAGAAAGCTGGAGTTAGCAATACTCATATCAGATAAAATAGACTTTAAAATAAAGAATGTTACAAGAGACAAGGAAGGACACTACATAATGATCAAGGGATCAATCGAGAAGAAGATATAACAGTTATAAATACATATGCACCCAACATAGGAGCACCTCAATACATAAGGCAACTGCTAACAGCTATAAAAGAGGAAATCGACAGTAACACAATCATAGTGGGGGATTTTAACACCTCACTTACACCAATAGACAGATCATCCAAAATGAAAATAAATAAGGAAACAGAAGCTTTAAATGACACAATAGATCAGATAGATTTAATTGATATTTATAGGACATTCCATCCAAAAAGAGCAGAATACACTTTCTTCTCAAGTGCACATGGAACATTCTCCAGGATAGATCACATCTTGGGTCACAACTCAAGCCTCAGTAAATTTAAGAAAATTGAAATCATATCAAGCATCTTTTCTGACCACAATGCTATGAGATTAGAAATGAATTACAGGGAAAAAACCGTAAAAAACACAAACACATGGAGGCTAAACAATACATTACTAAATAACCAAGAGATCACTGAAAAAATCAAAGAGGAAATCAAAAAATACCTAGAGACAAATGACAATGAAAACATGACGATCCAAAACCTATGGGTTGCAGCAAAAGCAGTTCTAAGAAGGAAGTTTATAGCTATACAAGCCTACCTCAAGAAACAAGAAAAATCTCAAGTAAACAATCTAACCTTACACCTAAAGGAACTAGAGAAAGAAGAACAAACAAAACCCAAAGTTAGCAGAAGGAAAGAAACCATAAAGATCAGAGCAGAAATAAATGAAATAGAAACAAAGAAAACAATACCAAAGATCAATAAAACTAAAAGCTGGTTCTTTGAGAAGATAAACAAAATTGATAAACCATTAGCCAGACTCAACAAGAAAAAGAGGGAGAGGACTCAAATCAATAAAATTAGAAATGAAAAAGGAGAAGTTACAACAGACACCGCAGAAATACAAAGCATCCTAAGAGACTACTACAAGCAACTCTATGCCAATAGAATGGACAACCTGGAAGAAATGGACAAATTCTTAGAAAGGTATAACCTTCCAAGACTGAACCAGGAAGAAATAGAAAATATGAATAGACAAATCACAAGTAATGAAATTGAAACTGTGATTAAAAATCTTCCAACAAACAAAAGTCCAGGACCAGATGGCTTCACAGGTGAATTCTATCAAACATTTACAGAAGAGCTAACACCCATCCTTCTCAAACTCTTCCAAAAAATTGCAGAGGAAGGAACACTCCCAAACTCATTCTATGAGGCCACCATTGCCCTGATACCAAAATCAGACAAAGATACTACAAAAAAGAAAATTACAGATCAATATCACTGATGAATATAGATGCAAAAGTCCTCAACAGAATACTAGCAGAGTCCAACAACACATGAAAAGGATCATACACCATGATCAAGTGGGATTTATTCCAGGGATGCAAGGGTTCTTCAATATACACAAATCAATCAATGTGATACACCATATTAACAAATTGAAGAATAAAAAACCATATGATCATCTCAATAGATGCAGAAAAAGCTTTTGACAAAATTCAACACCAATTTATGATAAAAACTCTCCAGAAAGTGGGCATAGAGGGAACCTAGCTCCACATAATAAAGACCATATACGACAAACCCACAGAAAACATCATTCTAATGGTGAAAAACTGAAAGCATTTCCTACAGTAAGATCAGGAACATGACAAGGATGTCCACTCTCGTCACTATTATTCAACATAGTTTTGGAAGTCCTAGCCATGGCAATCAGAGAAGAAAGAGAAATAAAAGGAATACAAATTGGAAAAGAAGAAGTAAAATTGTCACTGTTTGCAGATGTCACTGTTTGTCACTATACATAGAGAATCCTAAAGATGCCATCAGAAAACTACTAGAGCTAATCAATGAATTTGGTAAAGTTGCAGGATACAAAATTAATGCACAGAAATCTCTTGCATTCCTATACACTAATGATGAAAAATCTGAAAGAGAAATTAAGGAAACACTCCCATTTACCATTGCAACAAAAAGAATAAAATACCTAGGAATAAACCTACCTAAGGAGACAAAAGACGTGTATGCAGAAAACTATAAGACACTGATGAAAGAAATTAAAGATGATACTAACAGATGGAGAGATATACCATGTTCTTGGATTGGAAGAATCAACATTGTGAAAATGACTATACTACCCAAAGCAATCTACAGATTCAGTGCAATCCCTATCAAATTACCAATGGCATTTTTTACAGAACTAGAATAAAAAAATCTTAAGATTCGTATGGAGACACAAAAGACCCCAAATAGCCAAAGCAGTCTTGAGGGGAAAAAATGGAGCTGGAGGAATCAGACTCCCTGACTTCAGACTATACTACAAAGCTACAGTAATCAAGACAATGTGGTACTGGCACAAAAACAGAAACATAAATCAATGGAACAAGATAGAAACTCCAGAGATAAACCAACGCACCTATGGTCAACTAATCTATGACAAAGGAGGCAAAGATATACAATAGAGCAAAGTCAGTCTCTTCAATAAGTGGTACTGGGAAAACTGGACAGTTACATGTAAAAGAATGAAATTAGAACACTCTCTAACACCATACACAAAAATAAATTCAAAATGGATTCGAGACCTAAATTTAAGACCGGACACGATAAAACTCTTAGAGGAAAACATAGAAGAACACTCTTTGACATAAATCACAGCAAGATCTTTTTTGATCCACCTCCTAGAGTAATGGAAATAAAAACAAAAGTAAACAAATGGGACCTAATGAAACTTCAAAGCTTTTGCACAGCAAAGGAAACCATAAACAAGATGAAAAGACAACCCTCAGAATGGGAGGAAATATTTGCAAATGAATCAACGGACAAAGGATTAATCTCCAAAATATATAAACAGCTCATGCAGCTCAATATTAAAGAAACAAACAACCCAATCCAAAAATGGGCAGAAGACCTAAATAGACATTTCTCCAAAGAAGACATACAGATGGCCAAGAAGCACATGAAACGCTGCTCAACATCACTAATTATTAGAGAAATGCAAATCAAAACTACAATGAGGTATCACCTCACACCAGTTAGACTGGGCATCATCAGAAAATCTACAAACAATAAATGCTGGAGAGGGTGTGGAGAAAAGGGAACCCTCTTGCACTGTTGGTGGGAATGTAAATTGATACAGCCACTATGGAGAACAGTATGGAGGTTCCTTAAAAAACTGAAAATAGAATTACCATATGATCCAGCAATCCCACTACTGGGCGTATACCCAGAGAAAACCATAATTCAAAAAGACACATGCACCCCAATGTTCATTGCGGCACTATTTACAATAGCCAGGTCATGGAAGCAACCTAAATGCCCGTCAGCAGGCGAATGGATAAAGAAGATGTGGTGCATACATACAGTGGGATATTACTCAGCCATAAAAAGGAACGAAATTGGGTCATTTGTTGAGACATGGATGGATCTAGAGATTGTCATACAGAGTGAAGTAAGTCAGAAGGAGAAAAATAAATATCGTATATTAACGCATGTATGTGGAACCTAGAACAATGGTACAGATGAACTGGTTTGCAGGGCAGAAACTGAGACACAGATGTAGAGAACAAACATATGGACACCAAGGGGGGAAAGCCACGGGGGAGTGGGGATGGTGGTGTGCTGAATTGGGTGATTGGGATTGACATGTATACAATGATGTGTATAAAATTGATGACTAATAAGAACCTGCTGTATAAAAAAATAAATAAAATTCAAAAAATAAATAAAACTACTTAAGTAACTGTAAAAAAAAAAAAAAAAAAAAGAACATTACAAAACCTTGGTGGAAGTGAGGGAGAGAAGTCGAAACCAAGAATAGTAACACTACTTGTAAAAAAAAAAAAAAAAATTCACCAGGAGCTAAATACCACTCTGAGAATGATGGCTTAACCCCCATCCTGACTCACTGCATCGCTTTTCTATATAAAAATACACAAGTCTGTACATACGCTCTAGAAAAAGGCTGATCTGGCATGAATTTCAGATAGCAAGAAGAGAAATTCAAGAGGTTCAGAGAAGCATCCCGAAGCTCAGATGATTATCCGGCACTAATACAACTTGCTTGACAGGAAAATAGAGCTGTAAATCTCACAAAATTAGATGACCTTTTAAGAGTTTCAAAACCTCCTGCTATTAATTGGAATTCCTAGAAGAATAGCTTCTTTTAAAAATGTACTGATAATATGCTTTACAGCTTCATATTCAGCAGCCTATGTTTTGGCTAAGTGAGCGTCAGGAAAGAAGGAAACTTATGGTTTAGTTCCATTTACTTCGGAACCTCTGGTTCCAAACATCTACTTCTGTGCTCCGCCATCTTATTATCTATAAAATGGAGGCAACTCTAAGAAAACATAGTTACAGAGATGTTGCACAGTTTCATGTGTCATTATCTTCATTTGTTTCAGAATACCAATAACATCTAAGCTACTACTGAAAAGAGTGCAATGTTATTTGGGGTCATCTAGTGCAGCTCTGTCAAAGTAAAGAAAAGGAAAGGGGCCTAGAATAACTATAGTTTTCCCAGGAGGACACAATTATTTTATGGTAAATCTGGGACAAGAACCCTGATCTCTTTGATCCCAGTCCATTGTTCTTTCATTGGATTCTGAACAACCCAGAGAAAGAAAGAGAAATAAAACTCCTATGTACTATGTCACAGGTACAGGACTTGGCAAGACTGGAACTGAAGCACTACATATTAAGAGGTATCTGGGAAATTCTTCAAACTAATTGAGATATATACCAGGTACATAGAAAACAGTATGTTTTCTGAGGATGATTCTGTGGAATGAACAGAACTGGTAACTGAAGGTGTGTGTGTGCTGCAGTTCCAAACAGGATGGGTGAATTCTTGTTTTCTGGCACCTTGAAGACTCCACCCCAACATACACATTAAAATAAAATTAACATTTGAACTGGGTCATATTTAATTCTACATGCTCTTGTAAGTCAGCAAAATATTCCATATATCATTTAAGTTGTCACCCACTTTTTAACTTGATTTTTAATTTCTAAAGGTCTTTCCAAACACAAAACAGAGGTTGGAAAATAGTATATGGGAAGCTGCAGAGATGAAATAAGCTTATTTCATTCGGCATAAAGGTGAATATCCAAACAACTTCTTCATAGCTGAAAGTATCCAAATCTACTGTCTTCATTTTGTAGTCAAGGCTTCCGGAGAAATATGCTAACGGATTCCTAATTACCCAAATGCCCCATATCTGTTTCAGTAAGTATCATTATATATTATGGAAATTTTTCTCAGTGACAGAGAAAGACATCCTGGCTGAACATCCCCCTGCCCATGACACAGAGATGATGGTCTCAAGCTACCTCGAAGGTGTTGGAGCCCACTCTATCTGTTACTAATATTAATGGAGGACAAAACTTAATATTCTGTTTGCTCTGTATTTGTTAAATCACTTCTTCCCTTCATTAAAATGGATGGCCCATAAAAAAAAAAAAAAAAGAATGAGACAGTCCTCAAATGTTGATTTGGCCATTCCATATTACTCAGTATGGCTGAAAACATGTTTCTTGCCAGACACAGATTGGAAGGAGCGTAAGACTTTCAGTCTCCGTCAGTATAGGGTGGTACCGTCTGGCCTCATTTCACCATTGCAGGAGAACAGTGTACTCATGTTGTTCCCATTCATTTATAAAACAGTTTACATCATCCCTACCTCCTTCATCAGACATTCTTCACCTAAACAACAGATGGATGAACCTCGAGGATTTGAGAGGAGCAAGCATTCAGCATGGATGGAGATAAGAGTAGCTTTATGGAGAAAGATGATGGCATTTTTATGATAGCATTCACCAAACTCTCAAAGTGATATAAAAACCTGAATTGTCCTACAGATCCCAGACCTCGATGAGGTTTTTTTTTTTTTTTTTTTCAGTCACAGTCTTTCTATTTCTCTGAGTTCTACATCCAAAACCTTTAAAAATTATATCTTCCTCCTGGGCTATCCCATAGCCCCCTGATGTAGCACTATAGACAAAATTGGTCTTTCTAAAAAATATTGACTTTCTAAAGATTAAAGAAACATTTAGTTTTTCTTACTGGAAAATTACTGAATGATCCCAAAGTATATAAAATCCACTCATAAAATTCCAACAGCCGCCATCAGATTTTTTTATCACTTCTAACTCACATAAATAGGGAAACCATATTTGATTAAAAATTAGCTGGCATGTTTTAGAGAGTTTCAAATGGAATTTGGAGAAGGAAATGATAAAACATTGGAAACTTTGAATGATCTCAATGGAAAGAACAGCAATGAGAGAAGCTTCTGGGACTATAGAAAGAAAAATAATTAAAAAGAAGATCAGGAAAGTTTCTTATTGCATTATATATCTGTCTACATATCTGTGAGCGGGGCAAGTAATAAACAAAGGGGCCTGGAAATTGTGAAGCAGAAGATTCTCCTTGAGAATTCTCACACTTAACAGGAGATTCCCATGTCCAAGGATCCAGCAAAATGGAAAATCATATAGAAATATTGAGGTTCAAGTCAATAGCAAGGGAATGAAGAGGTTTACTGCTCCTTATAGGGCTATAAACAGGTATGTAGATGTGGAACAAGAAACCTGGGGCCAAAAAATTGAGAATTAAAACAAGTTTAAGGAGAGATTTTAAAGGATCAAGCAGATCCTAAAAACATCTAGAAGTTCTGAGATTTTAAAAATCTGCTTTATTTTGTTTAACTCAATGTTTTGTAAACATTTAAATAAGGTTTAGATATGTTTCTTAAGTAATGCCAGTTAATATTGCATAAAACTAATATATGTAAGATACACTTTGGGAAATTAGCATTTTTGGCTTATGAATTAGCAGAAGCAATTTAAGAGCTAAGAAGGCAAGCTCTGGAATCAGAATGTCTGAATCTGAGCCTGCTCTCAAACTTAATTCTAATGTGATCTTGGACTTCTAATTTAAACATTCTGTACCTCTGTTTTCGTATCTATAAAATGAGGCTCGGAATAGCATTTTTCTCCTAATGTTGTTATAAAGGTTACAGGCATAAAACCTGTAAAACACTTAGCACAGTGCTGGGACCATGGTAAATTCTCGATAAATATCAGTTACCATCATCATCATCATTATCATCATCCTCATTACTATCAGTGAACTGAACCAGTTTTAAAAAAATCAGAGAAGAATAATATATTGATCAGGATAGACCAGAATTTCCCTATGGTGACAACATCCTAATTCCAGTGATTTAAATCTGCACCACCAGGAGAAGTGTATTCATCCGAGTCACTCAAGGGCTCAGCTTGTGGAGGCTCTATTTTGTCACGTTTCCATGATTGTTGACCCAGGAAAAGAGAACATGTAGAATCACACAGAGTAATTAAAGCTTCTAACCAAAAGTGACCTAAGTTCCTTCAGTTCCCATTTCACTGGCCAAAGTAGGTCACTTAAGTTCAATCCTTGCCAGGTATACTTCCCTTCCTTGTTTTCTTACTACCTGTTGACAGCTTAGTACCTATATTGCTCTTCTCTTGGCTGCCCATCACATTCGTATCATGCATTACTTTTGACCAATTTTTCTAAGATTAGAAGATTTCATGAATAATATCCCTTCTAACTTTAAACTTCCAAGACCATGTGATCTCTAAAAGCTTTTCCAGGCCTGAAGTAGTATGATTATAAATCTTTCCGTTGTGTACTTTAGGCCATAATGTACCCCCTCATTTATCTGCAGAATGACCATTAGAGTCAACTCCCAATTTTTAATACTGGTGGATAGAGAAGAAGGTATACTGAACAAACAATGCTGGGTTATAAAGCCGAAACGTTTTAAAAACCAAAGAAAAAAATATTTTTAAATTAGAACAAACTAAGCCAGAACAATATAAATAATGGCCAAAAACCCCAACAATTCCTTGACCCCAGCAAATAGATAAAATCACATATATCACAGTTACTCACAGTATATAGCAGTTTTTCTAAATGAGTGATTCACACTGGGGTGCTTGTTAAAAATGCAAATTCCTAAGTCTCTACATGAGATCTGCTGGATTGTTATCAAAGCGTCTGGCCATATTAGGTACTTCATTAAATAGTAGCTATTTTTACTTTTAGTAGGTAAAACTATTAAACATATCTTTTAAAAAAAGAAAGGAATAAGAAGAAAACTCATGGCAGGACTTTTCCTGTCTACAAAGGCAATGTGAAGGTAGCTGTAGCAGAAATTAGGTGTGAAGGCTCCAATGAGGGTGGCAATGAGGATACAGAGGAGAAAGGAAGAGTCTTGGTAACGCGAGTGAAAAAGAGGAAGAATAAACAATGAGTGAGGCATCTCCAAATTCTTGAGCCTGGCTGAGTAACAAGCAGGGGATGATTAAATTTTCAAAGGAATGGTGCAGGCAACAAATGTTACAAAGGGTCAACAAGTTAGCAAAGCCATGTGGCCGACCCAGAGCATTTGGGCCAGCATTAGGAAAGGGACATATGGGGACAATGTTTCATAGAAAAAAATATGATAGTAATTTGTGATAGACATGATATGGGATTGAGGGGAGCATACGGGCAAGCTGAAAGTAACCTTGAGATTTCCAGGCAGTGTGACAAGGATGGACGGTGTTTGGTTTGCAGGAAAAAAAAATTTAGTAGGAGTTGGATAAACTTTATTTTTCTAGTGGTGGAAATGTTACTTCAAACCCACTTCAAACTGGTATAGAAGGGTTTATGCTGTAGTTTATTATTCAAAGCCAGAGTTTAATGTTGCATACAGGTGATTATTTGAAGTCAGGACACCCCAGCTAGCTCAAAGTGCTGCTACATGTTCCGCGACACTTCCCTTTCACCTCCTCTGCCTCTTTGACTTAATATCCACCTCCACTCCATGATTCACTTGGGTTTTGCGACAAATCCCTCCCGACAATCCCACAAATCTTCCCAGACTTAGTGCAAAGTCGTGGAGCTGAACTAACCTCCCAGTTCTTGTTTTGACTCTGGGGTTGTTCTTTCAGGTGTGTAGGAAGGAGGCTTCCTGAGCAACAGGGTTAAAAATCATGGAGAAAGCTGCCTGGAAGGGTAGCTGGCCCTGCCTCAGGGCCCTGAGAGATGTTCACACCCACGCGAATGACAGCTGCAGGTCTCTGAGAGTTCCTGGGGAGAGGCTCACAGCAGAAAGCTCACTGCTTGATTTGTAGTTGCCAATTTGAGCTTGCAGCCTAGTATGTGTTTTGATTTGAGGACTCAGCAAATTGGATGAGGTAGTCATAAATGGGCGATGAATATGAGAAACAAAACAGCCTGTGTGTAATAAACTGTCACCTATCTTTGGAGAGGCAAGTTTTTTAAGAGGAGAAATGTGGCTGAATTTGGAAGTTAGAAATCTGCAAAAGTTTGCATGTGATGCTACAGGGACATGACTGTTTGGGAAAAATAGTCCTAAGAATGGAGGGATTCTACATCTGTCTTATTCTGACTTTGATTCTTTTCTTGAAAAACTGCTATCACGCGAAAACCTCACCTCTAGACAGAATTTGGGGTCATGTCAAGCAGTCAGGTGTACCTTCAAGGAAAAAAGGAACTGACAGCTGGAGAATTATGCCTCAGAAATTCCCAGCAGCGTTAATGAGGAGGTCAGCTTCACACCTCCTGCAAGGAGGCAAGCTTCTTCCCATCAGGTGTTTTGTCTATAAAGGCTGGAGAGATGTCTTTGATAAAATTCAAAGAGCCTGAAGAATTATAATAAAATAAAAATCAGCAGTTCAAAAATTTTCATGAATCTAAGACCTGCCATGGGAGTGTATTATAGAAGCATATGTTCAGCCCCTGAGATTTTGATGCAACTGGTTTGGGGTGGTCCTGGGAATCTACATTTTTAAATAAGCACTATGAGGATTCTGAAAGAGTAAGTCCAAGAATTACACTTGGATAAACATTGAATTAGAAAAAGATGTAGAGGGGGACTTCCCTGGTGGCGCAGTGGTTAAGAATCCGCCTGCCAATGCAGGGGACATGGGTTCGAGCCCTAGTCCGGGAAGATCCCACATGCCACGGAGCAACTAAGCCCGTGTGCCACAACTACTGAGCCTGCACTCTAGAGTCTGCGAGCCACAACTACGGAGCCTGTGTGCCACAAATACTGAAGCCCACGTACCTAGAGCTCATGCTCCACAACAAGAGAAGTCACCACACCACAACGAAAGAGTAGCCCCCGCATGACGCAACTAGAGAAAGTCCGTGCGCAGCAACGAAGACCCAATGCAACCAAAAATAAATTTTAAAAATTAAATAAAATTAAAATTAAAAAAAAAAAAAGAAAAAGATGTAGAGGAAGGGGACGAATTAACCTACCTTTCTTCCTCCCACAGATAATTGTTGAACTCTTGCTATGGACCCGGCACTTTGCTATGTAATAGGGATATAATGGTATATTTGTTTTCTAGGGCTGATATAACAAGTTATCACAAATTGGGCACCTTAAAACAACAGAAATTCATTCTCTCCCAGTTTTGGAGTCCAGAAATCCAAAATCAAGGTGTGAACAGGGTCAGTTCCTTTGGGAGGCTCTGAGTGAGAATCTGTCCCATGCCTCTCTCCTGACTTCTAGTGGTTTCCTGACAATCCTTGGTGTTCCTTGGCTTGTAGATACATTACTCCAATCTCTGCCTTCATCTTCACACCTTCTTTTCTGTGTCTCTGTGTGTCCTTTTCTGTCTCTTACAAAGATACTCTCCTTAGATTGAGGACCCTCCCTAATCCGGTATGATCTCCTCTTAAGCTTTACCATAAATATATCTGCAAAGACCCTATTTCCCAAAATCAGATCACATCCTGAGATTCTGGGTGGAAGTGATTGGGGTGGAGGAATATTCAACCCACTACAAATAATGAGCAAAAGTAGAACTGGTCCCTGCCCTCATGGAGCTTATAGTCCTTTTGGGGAGATAGATACTCAGCAAGTAATCACTCAAAGGAATGTAAAAGTTCGCTAGGTCTCTGTATCTGAACAGGTGGGCAACTTCTAACAGGAGTGACTATGACTAATTTGGATAAGCCTACTTGCTATTTCAGCCTCACTGTGAGAACCCTAATGTTTCCTCTTCTTCTTCTTTATTATAATTAGACATAGTTCTTTTACGGTTCTTAACTTTGACGACTGGCCTCCTTTCCCATCTCCTTCCACCTGTCTTCTAGCATTTTTGACTGTACACTCCCTCATTTAGAAACCTCTTTCAAGCTATGTTTGTCAGTCCTGGGGTACCCCTGGCTGAATTCTCCTTGGGTCTTCAAATAGGAACTCATAGCCCCTGGGGCCACAAGTCCCTTGGAGCTGAAGAGTAGGCAGGTCTGAATCCAGGGCACTGGGGAACCTGTAAGAGAATTGTTTCTTGAGGAGTTTTAGGGGCAAAAGATCAGACCACATATGTGGAAAGCACTAAATAACCAAAGGCAACAAAGGCCCCATTTAGATCACTGCTTTCAGAGATAACAGAGTCTTAATTACCCATGAATTGCTTTTCAGTGAGCCACTGACCAACATTTTGCCTGAATGTCCCACAGTAAGTCTGCCTATAAAGACTTTTTACAGAGAAATCTCTGCCTCTGAAACTAAATTGACAATTTCTTTTCCTGGGCTGTTTAATGCGGCCTGTTATTGTTATGCTAATGTAGCCTCTGTTAATACTGAGGTGACTTTATAGAATGCCAAGATGTGTGGGAGCAGCATTCTATAAACCAATTAATACTATTTTCTGGAGTGGAGAAATCATCAATCTATTTGGCAACTAAGCAATGTTAAATGCATCATGGACTAAGGAAAGGTGAATAGTGGGAGGTAGAAGTTGGGGGGAAAAAATGAGACATTTGAGCATCAGTAGTTACCCACCAATCATGTAAGGAAATTAACTCTTCAAGAAAATTATATGGTCCGGCAGGTCTCCTTAACTATCCAAGTAAAAGGGATTTCTGGCCAGCTGATTCCAGACTTCTTTTCAATAAAGCAGCAGGAATATTCCCCTATGAAAGATGGATGCAGGGCCATTTTCAGACTTCATAAGTCCTACCCACCACCATCTGAAACATATTTAAATGTAGCCACATTCTCATTAAACATATACTTTTGGGGTAAAGATTTTGGAAAAGAAATTAATTTGCTTTCAAAAATATGTGACTACAGGTCACTCATTTAATTTATCATTGACTATAACTTCTCAGAAATCATCATACATTCTCTAGGATACTGCAAATTGTATTCAACCACATGAAAACATAATAATGAGTTAAGCTGACATAATGTTTCATTTTGTAGACATGGAAATAAACATCTAAGAATTTTAATTGTGCAATTTTGTTTTTGTATTTAGAGCCAACTTTTTTTTCCCCAGGTTTTAACCATTTTAGTACAACCTTGAGAAGGTCGTAGCCCCAGGCATTGTGTCTGCAGATGCAATAGACAGAATGGCCCTGGATGGGTGCCCTGGTTTCTTTTAGCTTGATGACTCTAGCCATTATGATTTTCTACTGTATTAAATTGCTCCTGTGTAATGTTTTCCAAATAACCTTCTGGTTGTAACTTGACCACTCAAAGACTTTCCTACACAAAGAAAATGTGCTGATCAATCAAGTCCAATACTGCAAATAACAAATGTGTGTGCATATAAATAATTACTCTCCATAAAATTTATTGAATGGCTACTATATGTCAGGCACGACTATACATTTTATTCACTTTCTTTTTCTTTGGAGTATGTATGTCTTTGAGCTTTATGAAAACAATTGACAAAGGCGAAAAGAGAAGAAAGGGCAGAGATAAAGATTAGAGAAATAGAAAAACAGAAGACAGTGCAGTAGAGTGGCTTTGCCCTAGATTTCTAGAGAGAGATTACAGGGTTATACTCCTAGATCTCCTTTAAAGCTTAGTACAACCTTGGACAAGTTTTAACGCATCTGAACTTTGGTTTCATTATCCACAAAATGGAGCTAAAAATAGTACCCATTTCAGAGAATTCTTGTAAAAATTAAAAGATCCAGTATACTAAGAAGACGGCCTGACAAGTAATGAATATTCAATAAATGTTAATTATTATGAAATCTGCTTGAAAATTTAACCTGAGTTTGGATCTCCTTGAGCCTTGCTACTGAACATTCCTGGGACCAGTGGAGGTTCAAAGTAAATCAACAGGTTTGTCCAAGATGTTAAGATGCAGTGCAATCTATGAAGAAGAAAAGTCTGACAACTTTAGGACCTATACAGTTTTTGAATTTTCCAATATTCCAGTATCACCTTGTTTCTATTGCTTTGAAGTTAAAACATTTTAAGGCATTTTCTTTCTTACTCTTTTGAAAATACAAAACATTAAACAAAGGAGGAAGAAAACGCCCTCATGACTTAGACATTCTAGAGGTCACTGAACCTTCAAAGTTTCTAAATTGTGGGCCAGCTGCTCTTCCATCTCCCAATACAGAACAGATTTTCAGCCCAGAATTCACAGCATTCCTTTTATGTCCTTCATTAAAGGATTTTTGCATGATAGCAACTCCAGCTTCATTTCTCTTCTTTCTCTTTTGGCCAATATCTTATCTGGCAGGATTATCAGTTAAATATTCATTGGTCAAATTAGAATTCATCCAAATGGCTTCCTATTTAAAATGGCTGGGTGAATATAGCGATCATTTGTCAATGTCCCTTCTGAATTGTTATTGAGACAGACTTGCACACATTATTTGAGACAGAAAATGAATAGTTTCAGTTGCTATGGTTACAGCTAGGATAGGGGGTAGTTGTTTACAAGTGATCTTTGTTTTTTAGACTCTTCGCATGTGCACATGGTGTACATCTACATATGCATGCACACAGGTGCTTGTATATTTAAGTCCTAGGTTTTCTGGAAAAGCACCCACTTCAAATATTCTGTCTCCATTCATTCTCCTTACGGTTAGATTATTTATCATGATTTTCTTTTTAGCAGTTATAATTTCATATATATCACAAAAAGGATATCACAAATAAGTTAGGGCCACTATCCTCAAATGTTCTGAGAATTAACAGATTTTTGCCGCTGTTGAAAATTTGTTTTTCAATATTATGATTTATTTCCTTATTCTTAAAGAGTTACCTGTTTAAACAACAAAATAATCCCCAAAAGGAATCTGAGGGAGAGTAGTTTAACAGTTTAACATTTTGCTACGTTCCTTAAGCGCTGCACTAGGCAGAGTCCTTAACTGAAAGCAAAAAAAACCTGAGTCTGGCAGATTAAGGAGAAAAAGGGCTTCATTAAAAATATGAGGAGCTCCCTCAGACTCACAGGAAGGGTAGAAAATCAGGCTCAATCCTAAACTTGCAGGAACAAAACCCTAAATCACCCCGCAGAATCGGTGTATTTAAAAAAACAAAGACAAAAACAAAAACAAAACCTGCCTCCCTCATGTTCCAGATGCCCTATTTTGTATCTGTGCCCCTTGAGCACCAGGAACTCAGCCTTACTGCCGCCACCTCTCTCTTCCACTCCAATGCCACATTTCTACACAAGGGATGCGGCTTTTTAATCAAGGTAGTCGCAGCTGATGCCACCTTTACCAGGAAATGGATCCGGCTCATCACGCTGATCACTTCTTATTTTAAGTCTCATGGGAGTGTCTCTAATTGGAGGAGGAGCTGGATCATTTTACTGCACCCTAACTGGGAAGGGAGGCTGGGAAATGAATTAGTTGCCTGGCTTTTACCAGGAGGTGGCAGGACTCAAATGCAAACAAACAAAAAACAAAGAAAAGCAACAAAGAAAAAACCCAAAAACCTCAGGAGTGTAAAGCTTCAGAAAGATGCTGGAAGGCAGGAAAACATAACAAACGACCCCTATAAATACAATCTGATGTGTATATAATGGTTTTTAGTTAAAAATAGTTAAATCAACCAGTTAATTAATTCAAACAAGGAAGAAATTCTCCACGCTTCGATCTAAGGCCAATTCCTCTCCTTGTGTACCAGGTCCATCCTCTGTCACCTCAAGAGCATTGCTCCAAAAACACATTAGAAATATTATTCTTTCTACCTGATTATTTTCAACAGAATATAAACATACTGTTATTTCTCTCATCTTAAAAACACACAAATACCTTTCTATCCCGTCCACCTCTTCTCTTTCCAGTTACTACCCTCAAGCTACAGCCCCATTCTGATATGTTTTGCAGCAAACTACCAGATAGAGCTGTTCGTATTTGTGGTTGCCCATTCATTTTGTTCATTCTCTCTTTAACTCACTCCAATCATACTGTGGCCTCCACCACTCTACTCCCATCGCTAAATCCAAGTGATGGCCAATTCCCATTCCTCTTTATACCTAAACTACAGATCATTCTCTTCTCATTAACATATTAATTTGGCTTTCAGTTCATCATATTTTTCTGTTTTTTCCCTACCTAAGGTCACATTTTCAGTCTCCTTTTCTTTTCCAGTATTTTTAATACCCTAATGTCTAACCATTGGAATCCTTAGGGTTTTTTCTCTTTTCTGTACACACACTCTCTTACATAGGCTTATAGGATGAATTTATGTAAATATCATCTGCACATTGAAGACTCCTAAATTTATAGCTCCAGAATTTTCTCTTCTTTTTGCCAGAGTCATATTACAACAATCACATGACATCTCTCTTAGAAGTATAATATGTATTCAAATGTACATGACCAGGAAAAAAAAAAAACAACTTTTGATTTCTACCTTCTATACTTCTTCTTTCTGCATCTTAAAAACTTCAACCAACTGCTTAGGTCGAAAATTTTGGAATCATTTTTGATTCCTTTTTTCTTCATACCCTATATCCAATCCATTAGGAATACCCATTGATTCTACATCACTATTTATTTATAGATATCAATAGACATTTAGAATTCAGCCTTTTCTCATCAACTTCATTGCTACCACAATGTCAAAGACACCATCACTGTTTACATTGATTAGTACAATAGCCTCTTAACTTACCTTTCTGCTCCCATCTTTGTAACCCTACAGTCTATTTTTCATACAGCAATGAGAGTGGTCCTTTAGAAATACGACTTTATCACTACTCAAAATTCTTATCATGTTTAGAATAACTATGAAAGTCCTTACCCTCGAGGACAAGCCTTAGATGATGTGGCTTTTGGTCTTTTCAGACCACATCTCCTAACATTCCTCCTCCCACACTCACTTTCCTCTAGCCACATTACTTAAAAGGGCAAGGGGGGAAATTACATATAAAAACAAACAACAATTAAGATAGTATGTGGTAAGTTTAAGAGTAATGGTTCAAACCTAGTATTTGGTGAGAATTGAGGTAGGAAAATCAAAGAAGTGATCATGGAGAAGTTGACATTTGAGCTGTGCTTTGGGAATGGGTACAATGTTGAAAAGTAGGGGTGAGAAGACGGAAGGCATGTCGTGTTAAACAACCTAGAAAAAACTGAACACCTACTATGTGTTAGAGACTATGTAGTATAAAAAAAAAGAGTACAGATAGGAGAGCTTATGTATAACTGGGGAGCGTGTTCTTGGAGTTCTGGGAATCATGAGTGTTCTTAGTGCAGGTAGACTGTTGGCTACTACAGCTATGAGAAAGAAAGCCACATGCTACCTAGTGGGTGCTAACGTCAGTGCATAGCTACTCTTTTTTCCTTTTTTCTTCCACCATCCCCCAGTACTCAATGAATCAAATCAATTTTTAAATGGTCGTGTTAATGAATGTATGCCTACTATGTGCCAAGCACAATGTAAGCACTGGGATACCAGTAATCTTGGGATAAAATTTTAAGAAATAAAACTGCTTCCAGTATTCTCAGTCTACTTGCTTATTCAGGGTAATAGACTTAAGATAATCACAGAAATATAAGATGCAGGGGAAAGGGCTTTTGGGGATAAAAGAAAGGCTTCCTAGCACTGCTTGTCCTCTGCAAGCACTTGTTCACTGATGTTATCCTAGAAATGTCTAATTTTTAAAGGTCTTATGTTTGATAACTTCTTAGTCTTCTTACTCTGTAACTATTACAAGTGTTTCCTTCATGGAGATCCATGAAAATATTCACTCTATCAGTGTGTTTTGGCAGAGTATTTAAAACAATGGACATTACTCATATGTTATGGATTGTCGGGTCTCAATTATAAAACCAAGAATTATAATACATGCCATACTCCAAACATAGAGAGAGAGAGAGAGAAACTTTAATATGTTTTCCAAAATTTCAAAAGCATATACTCAGTTTTTAAGGGATCAGTAAATATTTGCTTGTCTATTGTGACAGTGAAAGAAGAAGTTAATACTCCTCTTTATTTGGTGCTTATTTTGTGCCAGACTAGGCTGAACATTTTATGTGTGCAAGCCTAATTAATCTTTCAACAACTCAGATTATAAAACTGATGCTCAAACTATGATGTGCCCCCAAGTAATCCAGCTAGAGAGTAGCTGACGA
This sequence comes from Balaenoptera physalus, assembly GCF_965194825.1. Classification (NCBI taxonomy): domain Eukaryota; kingdom Metazoa; phylum Chordata; class Mammalia; order Artiodactyla; family Balaenopteridae; genus Balaenoptera; species Balaenoptera physalus. Next base: position 58,328,329 of record NC_138886.1, read on the forward strand.
AACAGCTGTATGTATGGATGCCAGTAGAAGTAATGTGATTCTGGTGCCCTTCTAGGCCCTCAGTTATTCACCTGAGTCAGGCTTTCACTACAGAAAGGCAAGGAGATAAAGGGCAGCTTGGAACCCACAGTGATCAGAAGCTCCTTCCCTGCATACTGGGTGGTTAGAGGAGGAGAAACTAGAGAAGACGTGAGAAGAATTGTGGGAAGTCCTTCTGTCATCTGGGGAGGGGAGGAGAAGAGCCTCCCCCAAGGCCAGTCCCATCCCCTGATTCTTCTTTAGTGGCAGGCTGGGAGAGGAGAGAAGGGAGGCTCTGGAGAGGCTGGGCACAGCAGAGGAGGTAATACTTTCCTTTTTAAGCATGTAAAGGAAGATCTTCTTTAAGGGGTCAAAAGGAATGCCTCATACATCATTTAAGGGAAAAACTTCTTGCCAATGATGACCCTCACCAAATAAATCTTATACATTTTTTTGAAATTTCTAATTTATTTTCTGATGGGTAGGGATGGGTAGGACTGTTTCAGCCGATAGTCCTCCGTTTATTCTGCCACATTCTTATGAAACCTGTCTTATCTAGTGCTCCATGTGGAAGAGACTCAATTGCCTATTTGTCCTGATTGGGAAATGCCAAACTGACATGAGATTGACAATCTATCTTTCTTGGATTTCAAAGAAGCTTTTTCATGCAAAGAGATGGGAAATAAGAAAAAGTAGCACAAGTCATATCAGCAAATATCTTTCTTAAATTATAAGGGTAGAATTAGCATAATCTCTCTTTAAATTAAAATTCTGATGCCCACCCCCACCCCCCCGGTCCATCTCTGTTGTGTCTGTAGCTTCATTTGTTTCTGGGGTTTTGTGGCAAAAGGCAGATAGGAGAGAATCTGCCATTTTCCACTGTGCCCATAGTGGAGAATAATGATGGCTGTGCTCTTGGTCCCCAGTGGAAGCACCCTTGCTAAATGTTAATGAAGTGATCTTTTTCTTCCCAGGGAGGAGTTGATATTGTGAACCTGCCACTTTGATCATTAATACTAAACAAGACCTTCTCTTCCTTTACCAAGGACTGCCCTGGGGGCCATTCAAAAGGCTTGGTAATGGAGGAAAAAATTAACCTTTTGTAGAGAAACTAGCAGGTCCATTAGAGAATTCATTATGCACGGTCTGGCCGGTGAGGGAGTCTCTACAATCTCTCTGATAAACAAGTTGGTTAATTCAATATTTGAAGTGATAACATATTTTCTCACATTTCTAATTGAATTGACTATATCATATCCCAAATGACACCTGGACAGAATACTAGAAGGTCTCCAAACTGGTCCACATTGACCAGTCTCAATGTACAAGCCAAGTTCAGGGGCACCAAATGAGTGCTTAGTTAGTTAGACACTTAACACTAAGTGTCGTGGGGAATGCACAGATGAGTGATACCTGGCAGAAGTGTCCGCTTTCTTCCATGACAACCTTCATAATAAATAATAATACTGTGAATGAACTGTCCCTCCCAGACACTGACATATGTGGGCCATGCATTCCCATGCAAATATCCAATAATGTGGAAAGAAGTACAAACTTTCCTAAAGCTCTTTACAGACTTAGAAAAGCTTAAATCCTGTCTCTGGCATGGCAGACAAATTCTTTTTTTTTTTTTTTAACATCTTTATTGGAGTATAATTGCTTTACAATGGTGCGTTAGTTTCTGCTTTATAACAAACTGAATCAGCTATATATATACATATATCTCCATATCTCCTCCCTCTTTTTTTTTTTTTTTGATTATCTAATTCAGCCATGGTCCCAGTCAGTCCTGGGAAGAAGGAAGGGAGGGAAGAAAACTAAGCAGATATCAAATATCTATCTTGTACTGGGATTTCACAGAGGTATCTTATTTGATAAATACTGTAATCCAATAAGTTGCATATTATCACCCCCATTTTATAAAAGAAAGAACTGAGAGGGCTCAAGGAGGTTAAATGGCTTGTTAAAGCTCACACCTCAGAAAACTGAGGGTGCTAAGAGTCAGAGATATACACAGTCCTGTCTTGTCAATGTTCTTCTACTTGATTTTCAAAAGAATCTAACTAGGTATGAAGAAGCACTTTGAAGGTATTTAATGTAAACAGATATTTGCATTACTTTAGAAAATGTTTCGCAAGAAGCCACTGTTCTCAGCGGAGCTAGAAATTTGACTTGATACCTAGAAATTAATCCTACTCCACCAAGCAAACCTAAAATCTATTAGGCTCTTTACTTTGAAAAGAACCATAGATCTTATACAGTGATATGTACAAAAGATGAGAGTGTTAAACCTTCCCTAGTTGTTTTTTTTTAATTTGTTTTTATCACAGTAATCCACGTGCCAGGTTTCAATGTCAAGCAGCGCTACAAGTGTTATATCAAAGCCCCCGTTCCAGCCACTTCTGCTCTCCAGAAGAGCCACTTCTAAACTCTTTTGTCTCTTCTGCTATTCACTTTCATGTTGCTATATAGTGTGGTTTACTGCTCTGTATTTTGATTGTTTTATTTTAGACATTGTCTATTCAGCATGATGTGAATATCTAGGTTTCTAACACACATATGCACACACACATACACTTCCACTCCTCCTAAATTTGTATTAACTTATTTCGGAGAAATTACTGAGGTATCCTAGGTACTCAGCTCTGTTCTAGGCAATGTGATGATACAATGGTGGCCAAAATAAACCAAGTCTTTGCCCTCACTGGGCTTATGTTCTCATAAGAGAGACAAAAGCAAGCAAATATTGATATGCACCATCAGGTAGATAATAGCTTGGGGTGGGGGGAGTAGGGTAAAGGGTTAGAGAATGAAGGACCGGAAGTGGTGGTTTCAATAAGATTATTTTATTTTGTTTAAATCAAAATTCAGCATTTACCTTATTTTGACTATGTAGATTTATTTTACACAGCCATATGTATTATAATTACATTTCATTTCTTGGAAAATTTCTGTTTTCTCTGGAATTAATCATTGCTTTGGCAAGAGGATTGGGTGCAGTGTTGGTTTGCCTCTCTTTCTATCACTAAATTATTGTCAGAGTCTCTTTCAGTTTGTAAAATGAGTCTTACAAGGCTCAAACAAGGCAAGAAATCTACCCAGTTCCACAGCTTGCCCACACTTTCCATGTTCTGCTTGCTCCATGGCTGTCCTCTGGCAGCTCTTCTTCACCATCATCCTGAGAAATCCCTTTGCCTCTCTCAGGTGTCAGATCCCCTCTTACTTGATCCATGTCTTCTTCTTTCTCCTTTTGATGGGATACATCTCCAGCAGTTTCCTAGGAAAAAGTGCATCCAAGGTACATTCTTTATGAAACTTTGCTTGAAAACATCTTTATTCTGTCCTCACAATTGAGTGTTAATTTGTGTAGGTAGAGTATCTTAAATTGAAAAATATTCTCCTTTAGAATATTGAAGACATTACTCTGTTATCTTCCAGCTTCCAATGTTGCGCTTGAAAAAGTCAAAGCGCATCTTGAATTTTTAATCCGTTCCGTGTAAACTGTGATTTTTTTTTCCATTTCTCAGAGTTTTAGGCTGGTTTCTTGATGGCCACTTCTGCAATCTTGGAACAGGTGTGTTGGTGAAGACATAGGTCTTCATCAGGTTCTAGGCACTCAAAATCTGAAGTTCATGTCCTTTGATTCTATAACACTTCCCCTGTATCATTTTATGATCATTTCCTCCTTCCTTTCATCTGCTTCTTTTTCTAGAATGCCTGTTAGTCAGCCATTGGACTGCCTTAATTGATTCCCTAAATTCCTTCTTGTATTTCCTCTTTTTTCCCTTCTTGCTTTGTTTTCCTTTTGGGAAATTTTCCCAACTTTACATTTCAGCTCTTGAGCTGAATTTTTCTCATCTTTTTAAGTAAAACATTTCAGTTTTACAGCAAAGTTGAAAGATTTTTACAGTAAACGCCCTCTTGTATTTGATTTTTAAGTTTCCAATATTAATTTTTAATTTTCAGTATGTTTCTATAGTACTCCAGTTATTTCTACATATAACATCCTGGTAGTATTTCATAGATGTGGCATTTTCCCTTACCTTTATAAGGATTTGTTTTTAAGTTTTATTTTATTCTTTTTCTCTGTTTCCTCAAGGCTACTTCCATTTTTCTCTCTGCTTTCAGCTTTCTCTTTAGTGTTAAGCATTTCTTTCAAATGTCTGGTGAAACTTGGCTATTTGTTCATATTAAGAGTAAAGAATGGCTGAACAGTTTTAGCATTTTTCCTTTCTTCTGGAAATCACCCAAAAGAAGCAAAAAGAATGGAAAATATTGAAAACTCCATTTTTGGTAAAATTAGTAGACAGACTCCAAAATATTTTCAAAGGAAGCCAAAAATAGTTTATTTTGCACTAAAGCCCCCCCACCAAGGGTAAGTAGAAACAAGCTGAGGAGAAATTTCAGTGGAAAGAAAAAGCCACCAAAACAGGTCTCAGAAACTGCCCACAAAAAATATATATATATACTATTTCCTGATGGTGGGCAGAACGATCTGTCGACTGAAGGAGAACATACAACCTAAAAGTTGGGAGCTAAGTTTTATTCAGACTTAACTATAGCCCAGGAGACAGCCTCTCAGATAGCCATGAGGAAATGCACCAAAGAGGTCAGGGAGGAGCCAGGATATAGAGGAGGTTTTTCCTGGAAAAACATGTAGTTGAACATCAGAAGATGACTGCTAGCCACAAAGAACAGACATCTCAGGTTAATGATGTGAGTGCTTTTCTATGTATGGGAAGATGCAAGGATCTGGGTTCATTGAAGTATTCCTTAGATACACATCTTAACTATCTAGGGACAGTATCTAAAGCACAGAATGCTTCCCATTTTTCTCCATCCTGAATTCCCCTCAGGGCAAACCATTGGTGGGCAACTGCAGTGGCTAATGGCTTGATCCTCGTAGAACTGGGATGGCGGGCAACATTCTTTGTTTACCTCAATGGCAGACAACAGTCCCTGTCCAGAGTGCTAAGGGAGCCAAAACTGCTCCTTGATCTCTAGAGGGTTTAGAGATTGGGAAGAGCGAGGTGAGACAGAAGACCCTCCTTAACCCACATTTTTGAGAAGCAGAGGAGCTAGGGCTACCTGAAGTATCACAGAAAAATTATATTTGAAGGAATCAGAATATCTTTGTGGTAATTGAGAGCTTTTTGTTGTAAAAATACGCTAGCGTGGAAGAAAGCTGCCTTGGTTCTTTCACACTCTTATAAGTTACTGGTCTGGGAAAGCCAACTCATTCAAAGACAAATATATATGTATCCAATCGAATTACATATATAATGATATATATGTATGTAGACATGTATATATAAATCATCTCTCTAAACATACACATACACAAGATACTATATACAAAAAAATGAGGAAACGAAAAACAAAATTTATTAATAGATAAGGTATATTCCCTAGAAATGTTGCCATGGGAAAGCTGAGAATACTAAACATCCTGAACCAATGTGAGACAGCAATCCTTGCTCTGACTGTTTTGTAGAATCAAACTTTCAGGTAAGCTGTCCCTTGGACTTGACTGAGATGGAGAGTGGGACAGAGGATAGTAACAAACTCTTCTGGTCACAGATTTACAGCCATGGTCTCCAATCAGCTTCTCAATACTAAAATTTGATATTTTGATCTCCATCTGTCGCTTTCTTCCGTCTAATTTATCATTTAATTTGGAGTCAGAAGGAACTGATACTTATTGAGTCCTTCAAATACCAAAGTATATAATTAAATAAAAAATAAGATTTAATGTGTACTGTAGTAGTGTTGGAAGAATGCCCAGTGAGGCATAGTCTTAGTCCTAATGATATGAGTGGAGCGGGACTCTAGTTAAGTGGTGTCACTGCTCTGGTCTGCATCCCGTTCCACAGAATGATATGCTAAGACCCTATTTGGTCCTATAGCTCCCCTTGCATAAGCAATTTAAATGGCGGTAGAGCAGGATACTAGTAACACATCAGTCACCAATACCCTGAAACAGATTTCCTGGCCCAACAGATTCTTTTATTCTATACCTAAAGTAGGGAGTTAAGGAGACATGGACATTACGTACCATTCCTTCTCTCTTTGTTCAGTGAACCCAAGTACATATGTATTTTTCATTTACACTGATTTCTGTGTGTGGGTTTAGGACGACTGAGATGAGAATTATTTACTACTAAATTCCCCCAAAGTCAGTATAGCCACCAGTATTGTAGGAACAACAAGAAAAAGATTTTTGGAAATAATTTGAAATTTAATGAAAAAAAAGAATCATCATCATCATCTTTGGGGGAAAAGTTAAACATTTGTTTTAATGTTTAAAATGGATGAATTACTTATGGATGGAGTATCATACTCTTTTTAGAGTTTATGGCCTGGAAAGATCTTAATCCAAATAGACTATGTTTTCCCTGTCCTTAATTTCTCTATAACCAAACCAGGGACCCACTTTAACAGCTTGACAGTTCTGTTTCTGATAATAAATGGGGGAAAAAATGACATTGTGATTTATATATTCCAGACCTGTGAGTGACTTAGTGTGAGTCAGCATCCCTAAATCAAGAATCAGTTTCTAAGTGGGAACTGGAAAGCCAGACCCTAGACCATTGGTGATATCACCAAAGTAAAATTGATGAAGACCCAAAACCTAGGTAATAAAAATTATTCTAGTATTTTAAAACATAAAAATTATTCTAGTATTTTAAAAGGTTTCCACACTAGAAGGACATTAAATCGATTACTTGATTAACCTTTCATAGGTAAGTGTACAGGCTTTATCAGACCATTGACTGTGGGGTTCAGATCCCAAATCCTCTGGAAGAATCCCAAAGGATAAGTAAGGAGAGTTTTAAAAAACATAGGTGTCTGGTCTCCACTTCCATAGATCCTAAATTAATTGGTTAAATAAGGGCCACATATTTCTGTTAAGTCACCAGATTCTAATTAGCAGCCATGGTTGGGACCCTCAGGACTCAGCAGAGATCAATCTTGGCGGCAGTGTCTGGGTCACTGGGGAAGAGAGGGGGCAGAGTGTGTCAGGTGAGTCTCATCAGCCTCCACCACAGCACAGACCCCATGAGCACAGACTAGAATAATGGGCCCAGCAGGACAAGGCACAGACTCCTTCTTAGACTCAAGATCCACAACCTGAGGCATGGCTGCAACTCTGATGGAACATATTCTGATATAATCATCTCTCTAACCTCATCCCAACCCTGAGGGGTAGAAATGGAGGCTTTGAGTCTCTTGCCCAAATTTATTGCAGTAAGTGGTACCCCTGGAATCTCCAGCCAGGTGTGTCTGATCCCAAGGTCCATGCTCAGACTTTTATAAAAGGGTATGGGAGTCCCATACAAGTTAAACCTTCCTAGTATCTTTTCAGAAAACAAACTGAGTAGGTAATAGAACATTCTGAGTCCCAGCCAGGCCATCATGCTCCCATGCCAGCGCCACTGCCCCTGAGACTCAGGGTCCAGTCATGTCTCCCACAAGAAACCATCCGCATTCTGGGAATCTTCCTCCTAGTGCAGCGATCTCCCCCTTCCAGCGTGGCCCACGACGACCTGCCATGGGATTAAGCTGGGCAGTGCTGGGCTTGAGGGGACTTGGCCACTATTTGTTTTCTCAATGCCCAGCTATAAGCAACAGAGTTTATAGTTGCAGATGAAATTTTCCCCTTATTGCAAATGGTTTTGATTTAATAATAACATTTTCCAAGCTATTGGCCCATAATGAGGATTATTGCCTGTGGGTATTTAATACATGGAAATAGAAATGGGCCCACCTCACCATGTAAATAGCTGTCACAAACCCTGTAGCACGAGGCCTGGAGTGACAATTTTACTACGACAACACTGTCTAGGGGTCTATAAAGAGGCAGGCAGTTAAAGTCTCATTCTTGTTTAGCCAGGGCTCAACCAAGTCTGGGTGGATGAGTTTGCTGGGAACTGACTCTCAAAAGCCAAAACCCAGTTTATTCTGGGGCTCTAAGCAGAGCCTGAAAAGAATTGGTGAATTTGCAAACCGAATTAGAAGTGATTGAGCCAAGGCAAGGATGGGAGATGAAGGGGGCTTGGATGGGTAGGGACTTGAAGGAGGCAGCATCGAATTTTGGAGATGGAGGGAAATGACAAAACTAAATACCAGATGCAGAACTAGGGTTTGTTCTGATGTGACTTCTTTTAATCCTTGTATCAGCTAACTCTCTGTGGTAGATACTGCTATTATGCCTGTTTTATGAGGAAACTGATACCTTCTAAGATGCAGAGGAACTTTTCTCAGGGCACAAGAAGAAACAGAGCAGGAATGCCAGGGCAGGTTTGACTGGCCTGGAAGCCCAAGTGGATCCTGGTTCTCCACTGTGGGCAGGGCAGCCTCAAGCACTCATCTGAAGCTTTCTGCTCTTCTACATTAGCACCTCCCCTTTCTGAACCCTAAAGTTCTCTTTATCTTTCTATCTCAAAGCCCAGGGGCCAATTCCTTGGGTGTCTCATCTGAGACTCCTATCTGAATGGGCTTGCTGTCAGTCATTTGCTCCCTAGTGAGAGTTTACCAGTGGTTTCCATCCCCTGGAGGTCCTGGGCAGCCTAAGCATTCTTGAATTCTGTGTGGCATGAACTCTTTCTAACACCTAAGATTTATAACCTCCCTTCACAGGATGGAATTGAAGAGCAGGGCGGTGTTTGGGAAGACAAGACACATTTCCCAGAGTTACCTGGAGTTTCTAAGTGAGAGCTGCCAGCTGCTTAAGCCTGTCTCTGGTGACTAGCCTCTTCGGGGATGGTTGGAGTACAGTAGCTGGGACTGGATAGAAAGAGGGTTAGGGAGTGAAAAAGAGGCAAGTGAAATCCTGAGGCTCTGGGGCACTTCCTGTTTCCCTGTCCAGCCACCACTGAGGGGTCTCTGTTCCCGCTCCACCCTTCACCCCTTCCCTCATTTGTCCCGCCTTCCTCACCAGCACGGATGTGGCATTTACCTGGTGTCAAGCAGGGTGCTAGGCACGTTACATACATCAACTCACCTGATCCTCATCTCAGCCCTGGGAGGTAGCCCTCATTTATAGGATCCCCATTTTACAGGTGAAGTCGACGAGGTAGACAGAGGCTAAGGAACTTGCTGCAGGCCACACAGCTGGCCAGTAGCAGAGCTGGGCTCCTGGACAGAGCCTGCCTCTTGAGCCGAGCCCTCCCCAGGCTCACAATACTGCCTCTCGTGATTGGTGGGTTTTCAGAGGCCAAGGAATCCAGCTCTTTTGCAATGCTTTTGAATTCTCAATATTCCCCCAGTGTTCTGCTCAAAAGACATTATTCCCCCCAATCCCATTTTATGTCTTCTTCACACACAGATTCTTTGTCCGGGATCGTTCCTGTCACTGGATCTCAGCAGTCTGTGGGGTTCTAATGTATTTGGTGGTTCCTGAAGTGGTTTTGAAGTGCCATTTTCTATTTGGAAAGAGAAATTCAAAAGTCCCTGAGTGTTGCCTTGAAAAAGATCACGTCTTCTGAGCTTGGTCATAAGTAACTGACAGTAGCATCTGTGCAACCTGTAGTTGACAAATACGTTGAAGCTTTCTTTCCTTTTTTTTTCTTTGTTGAGATTCAATTTTGTGAATGTTTTTTGGGTAGTATCCTTTTTATTTATAGTGGTAATACCACCCTTCAAAGTACAAAATTTTGCAAAGTCCGTGCAGTCACCTAACACCCTTCGGGGTCCCTAACTTTCTGGCCTGGAGCCCCAGCAGGAGTGCTGCCCAGGGCGTCCCGGCTGAAGTTTGGACAGGATACTTGTCCAGGTGGCTAGGAATGTGAGGAGTCAGAGGAAAAAGATCAGATATATCCTGGGAGTACTGGGACTCATACCCAGGAGGCAAAGCCATCATCAATCCCAGGAGAAGAAAGGAAGGTGGTAAAGGAAGTTGTCCAGAACCAAGAGATGACGGGAAAGAACTGCTGGATGCAGATGAAATAGAACAATATATGGAGAGCGTGAGCAGGGAGGATCCAGAACAATCGCCTGACATAGAACACAGACCCCTTTTGCTTTTGCATCAGTCGTGAGATGTGTGTGTGTGCACGTGTGTGTATGCATGTGTGTGCACACACACAGGTGTCAGTGTATAGGCACAGGTTTAGGATGAACAAACAGTAACCATCTTAAATTCAGCTTCAAACCAAAAAAAAATGTGATACGGGCAAGCTTTTCAGAATGATGTCAGCAACTGGACAGGGCATGGCGTCTGCGGCCAGGGCGGAGGTAGGGAAGGAGGAAGTGAGGGATTTGCAGCCAGAGCACACACACAGCCCCCACCTCAGTGTCCTCGCTCTCAGAGCCCAGGTGCAAATGGGGATCTAAAAATCTGCAATTGCTGTGAAGCCATCCTCTGCAAACTTGATCAGAGGAGAGAGAAAGACTCCTTTTGGAGGAAGGCTGAGTACAACCTGCCAGGAGGCCTCAGGGGTCTCAGGCTCACAGGGCAAAGAGAGTGGACGCAGGTCCCTGCCGTACCAATGGCCAAATTGAGAAGGAGCTTAGCACACAATTACTCAAATGTCCCAAAGGGCAGAGAGGTCTGGAGAAACAAGGGGCACATGTCAGAATCTTACTCTTGACCTTCAAATCCCTTCCCAAATCTTATTATCTTCTATCTCTGAAATTCCCCTTTATCCATCAGATTCTCCTTTACATTAAATTGTCTGTATTGCGGGCTAATGATCGCAATTTGCCCAATTTTCTCTGATTCTGCTGTGATTGCCTCTCCTTCATGCCCCCTTAATCTTCTTCATGTAACCTTGATGTCAGCTGGGGCCCTTTCTCTCCTAGATTTCCAGAATGTTTAATTCAGTACCAGGAATGATAGACTCCTAAAGCCCTCCCTGAAGTGTCTGGTGAGTCCCCAGGGCTAATGCCCTGTGGCCTGCTGAAGAGCATTTGTGATGAAGGGATCAAAAGAAACTCCCTTCTTGCCAGACCTTAAATCAATTAGTTGGCTCTTTTCTTAAAGGTGTGAACAAATGTTTTAGATCTCTGAGACAGACTCAATCAAAGGGTTTTTCCAACCAAGTTCCTTTTATTTTTGACTCAAGAGACTATCAAGTAATAATAAGATATTTCCCATCCTGATTTGTCAGGTCTCTGTTAGAGAGGTTTCTTTGTTTCGAATATTCAAACAGCTGAGGCTTATCTCCCTTGTACTAGGAGAAGCAGACAAAAAGATTTCAGTGACAGCAAAACCATGAGCTATATATGATCAGTGATTCCAAAGAACAAAGGTGATTGACTCCATTTTTAAATTGAGATGATTGACAGGAATGATGTCCAATTACAATTCTTCCTTTCTCTCTGAGTCTCTGAGACAAGGACTTCCTGTTTTCTAAGAGAAATATCATAAGATGGTAAACATAAATAGTATTTTGGGACTAAGAGAAGATTTTAAAAAATAAACTTGTAGAATTTCTTATGTTTTTTTTTTTCTATTCCCTTGTTATAAGGTATACAAATATTCACATTGTTCTGTGCTTCAAGAAAACTAGCAAGGATTTATCAAGTCCATCATTTTTTCAGATTAAGGAAGGGTTTTCATATGGCTGAGGTCCAAGGTTCTTGGCCTTTGAGGCAAGATTGTCCAGGCCCTTGGCTTCTGTCTTGGGCTCTGGTATCTGTACATATTAACTCTAATTCTTTTGTTTTCAACCTGGGGCGAGAAATTTAGAACATCCATGAATTTCCACAAGAAATGTTTTCATTTGACAGAGAACATGGTCTTCAACCTCCTTCTAATCCTCCTATTTTTCCTCTTTTCTTCCTATACGAATTGCTGTCTGGGAACTCTCAATTCTTTCCTTTCTATTATGAAAAGTATTTGTGTTTGCCCCAGTTTCTGGCCTGAACTCGGGTACCCAATCCCTCAAGATCCCCAGCAAAAGCAGGAGTCTTGAACTTAATGTTACCCATCCTCCTTCAAAGGCAATCAGGGTTAGCACTAGAAATATTTGTCTATTGCAGTTATTTTGCTCCTGGATCTTCAATTTCTTGCTCTTTTACTTCAGCTTTGAAGGTGAATCCTCTAATTGATCTTTAGGATCTAGAACCTGCTGTGGACTCTGTCAGGGGGATTTGGTAGCTGTAGGAGAAGTGTTTCTGGCTTGGGCTCAGGGTCTTGGTATAACCATATGAATACTAGCCACCAAGGCATAGCAACTGTGTCATTTTTGTCGTGGTGTTACTGCATCCTGGGTAAACCCAGAAGCCTCTCCCTGAAGCTACAACTTTTCTTAATTGAGAAAAATAAAAGTCTCAGTGCTTATCTGACACAGCTGGATACGAGAAAGTGCTAATGGACCAGTGACTGCCTCAAATACATTTTAATAAAACTACTTCCAAGAAGCCATGCGCAACTGAGATAAGAATATGAAAGGAGTCTAGAAGCTAGAAGGAGGTAAGAGGGACAGCAGAAAAGGGTCTTTGTATAGGTCTTGTGGGGAGTAATGAAGATAGGCCTTAAAGGGCAGGTGTCTTTCAAAAATTTCCACTGCCTTCCACCATGGGCTTGCTTTTTCTTTTCTATGCTACAGGCTTTCTGCCGAAGTGAATGTTACAACTTAATTATGCAGGCAGTGGAGATTAGCTGCCTGCTATGAGCGTGAATCATTCATTTACTACAAACCAACATATACTGACCTGTTCTATGGACAGGGTGCTATGCTGGACACTGTTACTTATACAAGGATGAATCAACTCACCCCTAACCTGCAGGAGCTTACAGTCTAGTGGATAGTCAGATAACCAAACAACTATAATATAAGATGTATTGAAACGGTTGGGAAAATACATTCTATAGTCGTGTGTACTATAATACGTAGTAGGGAGTAATTCTTACCAAGGAAGTCAGGGAAACTTAGCAGAAGAAGTGATGTTTTAGCTGGACTTTAAAGTAACTTTCCAATTGCCTACAGGGGTGAGAGGGGCATTCAAGAGAGAAAGAACTATGAAAGTATGAAAGAGAAAAGCATTTTTCCAAGGTCTGAGAAACAGAGAGCAGGCAGAAGGATCTTAGGAGATAAGTTTGAAAAGGTATTTTGGAACTTGATGAAGGCCTAAGAAGTTTTGGCTTTTTCCTTTGAGCAATGAGAGAGTCATCCAAGGTGTTCAGGCTGAAATGATAAGAACTGTGTTACAAGAAGTCACACTGGCAGCAGTGTGGGCTGGAGCAGATTGCACCAGAGGCTATTCCATGCAGCAGGTAAGAAATAGAAAAAGAATGCAAGATTGAATGAGGACCTGAGCTGAAATTGTGGTAGTGGAGATGGAGAGAAAGGGGACAATTGAAAGCATGTTGTAATAAACCGACTGGTCTCAAGGATGTGGTGGAATATAGAAGAAAAAGGAGGATTCTTGCGCTCTCTAGAGAAGCCCTCAGTACTGAGAGAATAGAGACTGGCTTTCCGTATACTGGATGAGCCTGCATTAACCACTGAGGCTGTGTCCGTAACCTCTGAGCTTGCTAATTATCTTAGAGCTACTTTCAGTTCCTAGATTTATGTACAACTCATCAATGCCTCTTGTTCCCATTGTTCACCCAATGCTCCCTAGTCTTTACCAGGGAAAGGAAGCATTATTAGAGGAACAAGCCACCAGTCCTTCCTTTCCGACACTCAGATTCTTCACATTGTCAGTTAAATGTTTATATATGTGCATTGTTTTACCTGGTACAAAAATAATTTCACACAACTCACATAGAAATGAGAGGAGTACAGAGTGCAGTGTGGGGAAGGGGAGATGGGAGGACAGGGGAAAAGATACAAGACTCTCTTTCTTAATGGATGGTTCTGGTAGGCAGAGGAAGTGTCCAATTTGGACCATCAGTCGAGCCTAAAATATCCTCCTGCCCAGCACCTGGCCTCCTTGGCTCTATTCAACTGTTATTGGGAATTTTGGAAGCACAGTTTGGCTGGGATGTTCTTTGGAGAGCTCTGCCTGGGGTCAGGTCCCAGCCGTCGTCACTGGCTGAAACAGAATATGGAAGGATAATAACACAGCGGAAAATACCAGCAGGGTTTGTCATGACAGTTTTCAGTCTTTTTATTTTTTCTTTAAGAATAAGTAAAAGCAAAAAATAGTATCTTCATGGACTCAGCCCACACAGCACACAATCATCTAGAGAAAGATCATCCTTGGAAAGATTCGTACATTATTTGAATTTTGAGTTGAATTTAGAGGAATCTTGAAGGAAACTAAAGTATGGCAGCATACAGAATCACACAGCATCTTGGATAATTGAATGAAAAGCCACAGAGGGAGTTGGATTATCTGAAGTGGGGCTCTACTGAGAATGACGTATATCATTAGGGTTGGTTTACCTGAAAATTCTCCTCATTGACTAAAATATTTGTATTCCCTGCTCTCCAAGTCCTTCTCTAGGCATTGCATCTTCTCAAACTTACCGTGCGTGAGAATAGTCTGGATTAGATATTCTGACTCAGCTGATCAGGAATGGGGCCCAGGAATTTACAGTTTTAACCAGCGCTGCAGGTGAATTTAAACCCTCTTTGCAGCTCGTTGCCTCTGCTTGACAGCGATGGTGGCTCTGCTATGAGCTCCTCTTCTTTTGCCTCCTGGCTGTCTCTGAGACGGAGGGCAGGGAGTCTGTGTAGGGTCCAATTTTCCCAAAGTTAGAAAGCACACCTCCAAATATAGGTGCATTTTTGAGCTCCTGAATCGCACATCCACTTGCAGCACGGAATGAGAAAAGAAGAAGCCTAGGACTGAGCGTTTCAAATAAGGATGATCATCATTCCTCCTGGGGTAATAGGCTCCCCTTGGAGAAAGAAATAGCAAATTACTAATAGTTCGTATGGCAAAAACTTGCAGATTCCAAGCAAAATAAATATGTTCTTCCATTTCTAGGGTTTGCAATTGACTATAATGTAGGAGAGTGCAGTATTAATAGGCAGCTATCAAATAGAACAGTGATGTTAAATTACATAATCAATTTAATGTTCTGGGTCAGTTAACAAAGAAATCTCTTCTCTCACTGCTGCTAATTTAGAGCTTTGAATATCCCATTCACAAGTCTCTCTCTCGTTCTTTTTTTAACTTCTGGGAAATGTTTGGTATATCAAATGCTTCCATAAACATCTGTAACAGCTGTATAAGGGATCCCAGACTAGCTGACCTTTCTCCTTTTGTAGTCTGAGGGTGGAAATGAGAACATAATCACCCATGATGAGTTGGCCGAGCAAAGTTGGGCCAAGCCATCAAATGCAGCTGTTGACTTTCCGCCAGATTGATCTCTTTTGCCTCCCAGGACACTTAAGGATGTAGGTGGGCAGGATATTCGGCCACATGTTCAGTGTGGGTGTGTATATGTGTATGTGTGTGCGAGTATACGTGTTCACATACACATGGTGACTGGGGCAAGAGAGATACGGAAATTTAAAGTAGGCAGTACGTAGCTCTCGAGCTAAAGTTTTCTATTGGAAAACCATCTGGTTCTTTTGCTCTAGACAGTGGAAAAGCACCGTGTTTCTTCTCAAGTGGTAACAGCAAATAGGTTTTCTCTCATGTGCTGAGTGGTAAGTGGTTATTTGAAGCCCTGTGTTAAGAAGGATTCTGAGAATGAAGCAGTCTTAGCCAGAGAGATCGATGATGGGTGCATTCCATCACTCCAGAGGAGACTGTGGGGTGTGCTTTATAACCTTGGGAAAGGTCATTCCTATATGCCTCAAGCAAATACTCTGATTTAAGGATTGGGACTCGATAAGTAGAAGCCTTTGGGGCATAGTGTGCACTCTGGTGTCCATGTTCAAAATAGCTAGGTGTTACTCAGCACACTCATTCATCAATTATTTGAGTGCCTACCCACTGCCAGGTAGTGTGCAATGCCTGGGACAGCAGTGGAGAACAAGATAGCCAAATCTGAGCTGAGCCACAGCTGAAAGGTGAGTAAACTGACAGCCAGTGAGGTCACATACAGGTTCCTGATAGGTTTACAGTAGTGACATCCAACGCCCCCAGGATATATAGAGGAAAAATGATTGATCATTAAAAACATCTTTGTTTAATGAAAGTTTGAATGTATAGTCATTAATACTCACAAATATGAATAAAAGTAGTTGCTATGGAATGAAAAGTGGGCATGGCTGTGACATCCCTCAGATATCCCGTTGAGTTCGCGCTCGGGTTCAGTAATGTGGAACGCTTAAAAGACCCTAACCGTTGCAATTCATCATTCTGGAAGGCACAGAGGTGGAAAAAGCCATTTGGTGCTTTGACCACATTTTCAGGTCTGAAAGTTTCCCAAGTGAAACAAGGCATGCTAGGATCAACAAAGAGAATGGTACAATGATACCACATTTAGCAATTGGCCGGGGGGAAAGAATCAAGGGTTTTTGTAAGAGTAAAGGCTTTTGGAAAAGAATTTGCTCCTACAACATGCCTGTTTGTTCAGGACCTAATGCTTGGCACTCCTGTTTGTGGAGGGTCAAAGGAGTAGCCCAAGGTCTTCTCAGATGTTCTAGTGCCGCAGGCAATACTGATTACTTACTCAGATAGGTTTTCTACTTTTAAAGTTAGGAAAAATGTAAAAACCAAAGTCATTTCCCACTACTCCTCACCATAAGTTGGTATACACTCTGGGAACAGTCCTAATTAAATATGGGCTGAATCTGATAGCTTTAATCATTTAGTTCTGCTGCTAGAACATTTATTTAGCTTTTTCTTAAACCGTGTTCAGACTTTTTTTTTCTTTTAGTTTCCCCTTGCTTGGCATTATCTACACTTCAGTTCTTCTCTGCTGGTGCATATTCAGAGAAAGACTATGTTTTATTTTGGAGGCTTAAGTGCTTAACAGTGGTCCTCCATTCACACAGCTAATTGCCAGAGGAATACCTGTTATATAATGACAATCTCTATACATCAGGTAGAGTGTTAAGCAGGGTAAAAGAAAATTTGTTTGCCACCTCGTCTGAGTCAGAAAATTTTGCATCATTTAATTCACAATGTCCTCTGGGAGGAACACATCCTTCTCAATAAAATCCTTAAGCAATTTTCTAATACTCTTTAAGGGTAACACCTTACTCACCCTCCCAGCTAACTGTCAGCTGATAATCAGTCAAGAGTCCAATGACTTTTTTTTTTTTAACATCTTTATTGGAGTATAATTGCTTTACAATGGTGCGTTAGTTTCTGCTGCATCACAAAGTGAATCAGCTATATGTATACATATATCCCCATATCCCCTCCCTCTTGCATCTCCCTCCCACCCTCCCTATCCCACCCCTTTAGGTGGTCACAAAGCAAGAAGCTGATCTCCCTGTGCTATGCGGCTGCTTCCCACTAGCTATCTATTTTACATTTGGTAGTGTATATATGTCCATGCCACTCTCTCACTTGGTCCCAGCTTACCCTTCCCCTCCCCGTTTCCTCAAGTCCATTCTCTACATCTGCGTCTTTATTCCTGTCCTGCCACTAGGTTCTTCAGAACCATTTATTTTAATTTTTTTTTAGATTCCATATATATGTGTTAGCATACGGTATTTGTTTTTCTTGTTCTGACTTACCTCACACTGTATGACAGACTCTAGGTCCATCAACCTCACTGCAAATAACTCAATTTCATTTCTTTTTATGGCTGAGTAATATTCCATTGTATATACGTGCCACATCTTCTTTATCCATTCATCTGTCGATGGACACTTAGGTTGCTTCCACGTCCTGGCTATTGTAAATAGTGCTGCAATGAACATTGTGCTACATGACTCTCCTTAGATTATGGTTTTCTCTCGGTATATGCACAGTAGTGGGATTGCTGGGTTGTATGGTAGTTCTATTTTTAGTTTTTTAAGGAACCTCCATACTGTTCTCCATAGTGGCTGTATCGCTTTACATTCCCACCAACAGTGCAAGAGGGTTCCCTTTTCTCCACACCCTCTCCAGCATTTATTGTTTGTAGATTTTTTGATGACAGCCATTCTGACTGGTGTGAGATGACACCTCATTGTAGTTTTGATTTGCATTTGTCTAATGATTAGTGATGTTGAGCATCCTTTCATGTGTTTGTTGGCAATCTGTATATCTTCTTTGGAGAAATGTCTATTTAGTTCTTCTGCCCATTTTTGGATTAGGTTGTTTGTTTTTTTGATATTGAGCTGCATGAGCTGCTTGTGTATATTTTGGAGATTAATCCTTTGTCAGTTGCTTCATTTGCAAATATTTTCTCCCATTCTGAGTGTTGTCTTTTCATCTTGTTTATGGTTTCCTTTGCTGTGCAAAAACTTTTAAGTTTCATTAGGTCCCACTGTTTCTTTTTGTTTTTATTTCCATTTCTCTAGGAGGAGGGTCAAAAAGGATCTTGCTGTGATGTATGTCATAGAGTGTTCTGTCTATGTATTCCTCTAAGAGTTTTATAGTGTCTGGCCTTACAATTAGGTCTTTAATCCATTTTGAGTTTATTCTTGTGTATGGTGTTAGGGAGTGTTCTAATTTCATTCTTTTGCATGTAGCTGTCCAGTTTTCCCAGCACCACTTATTGAAGAGGCTGTCTCTTCTCCTTTGTATATTCTTGCCTCCTTTATCAAACACAAGGTGACTTTATGTGTGTGGGTTTATCACTGGGCTTTCTATCCTGTTCCATTGAACTATATTTCTGTTTTTGTGCCAGTACCATACTGTCTTGATTACTGTAGCTTTGTAGTATAGTCTGACGACAGGGGGCCTGATTCCTCCAGCTCCGTTTTTCTTTCTCAAGATTGCTTTGGCTATTCGGGGTCTTTTGTGTTTCCATACAAATTGTGAAATTTTTTTGTTCTAGTTCTGTGAAAAATGCCATTGGTACTTTGATAGGGATTTCATTGAATCTGTAGATTGCTTTGGGTAGTATAGTCATTTTCACAATGTGGATTCTTCCAATCCAAGAACATGGTAAATCTCTCCATCTGTTTGTATTATCTTTAAATTCTTTCATCAGTGTCTTATAGTTTTCTGCATACAGGTCTTTTGTCTCCTTAGGTAGGTTTATTCCTAGATATTTTATTCTTTTTGTTGCAGTGGTAAATGGGAGTGTTTCCTTAATTTCTCTTTCAGATTTTTCATCATTAGTGTGTAGGAATGCAAGAGATTTCTGTGCATTAATTTTGTCTCCTGCTACTTTACCAAATTCATTGATTAGCTCTAGTAGCTTTCTGGTAGCATCTTTAGGATTCTCTATGTATAGTATCATGTCATCTGCAAACAGTGACAGTTTTACTTCTTTTTTCCAATTTTGATTCCTTTTGTTTCTTTTTCATCTCTGATTGCTGTGGCTAAAACTTCCAAAACTATGTTGAATAATAGTGGTGAGAGTGGGCAACCTTGTCTTGTTCCTGATCTTAGAGGAAATGGTTTCAGTTTTTCACCATTGAGAACGATGTTGGCTGTGGGTTTGTCATATAAGGCCTTTATCATGTTGAGGTAAGTTCGCTCTATGCCTACTTTCTGGAGGGTTTTTATCGTAAATGGGTGTTGAATTTTGTCGAAAGCTTTCTCTGCATCTATTGAGATGATCATATGCTTTGTATCCTTCAATTTGTTAATATGGTGTATCACATTGATTGATTTGCGTATATTGAAGAATCCTTGCATTCCTGGGATAAACCCCAGTTGATCATGGTATATGATCCTTTTAATGTGCTGTTGGATTCTGTTTGCTAGTATTTTGTTGAGAATTTTCGCATCTGTGTTCATCAGCGATATTGGCCTGCAGTTTTCTTGTTTTGTGACCTCTTTGTCTGGTGTTGGTATCAGGGTGATGGTGGCCTTGTAGAATGAGTTTGGGCGTGTTCCTCCCTCTGCTGTATTTTGGAAGAGTTTGAGAAGGATAGGTGTTAGCTCTTCTGTAAATGTTTGATAGAATTCTCCTGTGAAGCCATCTGGTCCTGGGCTTTTGTTTGTTGGAAGATTTTTAATCACAGTTTCAATTTCAGTGCTTCTGATTGGTCTGTCTATATTTTGTATTCCTCTGTGGTTCAGTCTCAGAAGGTTGTGCTTTTCTAAGAATTTGTCCATTTCTTCCAGGTTGTCCATTTTATTGGCATATAGTTGCTTGTAGTAATCTCTCATGATCCTTTGTATTTCTGCAGTGTCAGTTGTTACTTCTCCTTTTTCATTTCTAATTCTATTGATTTGAGTCTTCTCCCTTTTTTTTTTTTTTTTTTGATGAGTCTGGCTAAAGGTTTATCAATTTTGTTTATCTTCTCAAAGAACCAGCTTTTAGTTTTATTGATCTTTGCTATTGTTTCATTTCTTTTTCATTTATTTCTCATCTGATCTTGATTTCTTTCCTTCTGCTAACTTAGGGTTTTTTTTTGTTCTTCTTTTCTAATTGCTTTAGGTGTAAGGTTATGTTGTTTATTTGAGATGTTTCTTGTTTTTTTGAGGTAGGATTGTATTGCTATAAACTTCCCTCTTAGAAGTGTTTTGCTGCATCCCATAGGTTTTGGGTCATCGTGTTTTCATTGTCATTTGTTTCTAGGTATTTTTTTATTTCCTCTTTGATTTCTTCAGTGACCTCTTGGTTATTTAGTAGTGTATTGTTTAGTCTCAGTGTGTTTGTATTTTTTACAGTTTTTTACCTGTAGTTGATATCTAGTCTCATAGCGTTGTGGTCGGAAAAGATATTTGATACGATTTCAATTTTCTTACATTTACCAAGGCTTGATTTGTGACCCAAGATATGATCTATCCTGGAGAATGTTCCATGAGCACTTGAGAAGAAAGTGTATTCTGTTGTTTTTGGATAGAATGTCCTATAAATATCAATTAACTCCATCTTGTTTAATGTGTCATTTAAAGCTTGTGTTTCTTTATTCATTTTCATTTTGGATGATCTGTCCATTGGTGAAAGTGGGGTGTTAACGTCCCCTACTATTATTTTTTTACTGTTGATTTCCCCTTTTATGGCTGTTAGCATTTGCCTTATGTATTGAGGTGCTCCTATGTTGGTTGCATAAATATTTACAATTGTCATATCTTCTTCTTGGATTGATCCCTTGATCATTATGTAGTGCCCTTCTTTGTCTCTTATAATAGCCTTTATTTTAAAGTCTATTTTGTCTGATATGAGAATTGCTACTCCAACTTTCTTTTGATTTCCATTTGCATGGAATATCTTTTTCCATCCCCTCACTTGCAGTCTGTATGTATTCCTAGGTCTGAAGTGGGTCTCTTGTAGACAGCATGTGTACAGGTCTTGCTTTTTATCCATTCAGCCAGTCTATGTCTTTTCGTTGGAGCATTTAATCCATTTATATTTAAGGTAATTATTGATATGTATGCTCCTGTTACTATTTTCTTAATTGTTTTGGGTTTGTTTTTGTAGGTCTTTTCCTTCTCTTGTGTTTCCTGCCTAGAGAAGTTCCTTCAGCATTTGCTGTAAAGCTGGTTTGGTGGTGCTGAATTCTCTTAGCTTTTGCTTGTGTGTAAAGGTTTTAATGTCTCCTTCAAATCTGAATGAGATCCTTGCTGGATAGAGTAATCTTGGTTGTAGGTTTTTCCCTTTCATCACTTTAAATATATCCTGCCACTCCCTTCTGGCTTGCAGAGTTTGTGCTGAAAGATCAGCTGTTAACCTTATGAGGATTCCCTTGTATGTTATTTGTTGCTCTTCCCTTGCTGCTTTCAATATTTTTTCTTTGTATTTAATTTTTATAGTTTGATTAATGTGTGTCTTGGCGTGTTTCTCCTTGGATTTATCCTGTATAGGACTCTCTGCACTTCCTGGACTTGATTGACTATTTCCTTTCCCATATTAGGGAAGTTTTCAACTATAATCTCTTCAAATATTTTCTCAGTCTCTTACTCTTCTTCTTCTGGACCCCTATAATTCAAATGTTCGTGCGTTTAATGTTGTCCCAGAGGTTTCTGAGACTGTCCTCAATTGTTTTCATTCTTTTTTCTTATTCTGCTCTGCGGTAGTTATTTCCACTATTTTATCTTCCAGGTCACTTGTCCGTTCTTCTGCCTCAGTTATTCTGCTATTGATTCCTTCTAGAGAATTTTTCATTTCATTTATTGTGTTATTCATCATTGTTTGTTTGCTCCTTAGTTCTCCTAGGTCCTTGTTAAACGTTTCTTGTATTTTCTCCATTCTATTTCCAAGATTTTTGATCATCTTTCCTATCATTAGTCTGAATTCTTTTTCAGGTAGACTGCCTATTTCCTCTTCATTTGTTTGATCTGGTGGGTTTTTACCTTGCTCCTTCATCTGCTGTGTATTTCTCTGTCTTCTCATTTTGCTTAATTTACTGTGTTTGGGGTCTCCTTTTCACAGGCTGCAGGGTCATAGTTCCCATTGTTTTTGGTGTCTGCCCCCCGTGGGTAAGGTTGATTCAGTAGGTTGTGTAGGCTTCCTGGTCGAGGGGACTGGTGCCTGTGTTCTGGCGGACGAGGCTGGATCTTTTCTTTCTGGTGGGCAGGACCGAGTCTGGTGGTGTGTTTTGGGGTGTCTGTGAACTTACTATGATTTTAGGCAGCCTCTCTGCTAATGGGTGGGATTGTGTTCCTGTCTTGCTAGTTATTTGGCATGGGGTGTCCAGCACTGGAGCTTGCTAGTCGTTGAGTAGAGCTGGGTCTTACTGTTGAGATGGAGACCTCATATCTATTGGAGAGCTCTCACTGATTGATATTATGAGTGGCCGGGAGGTCTCTGGTTCACCAGTGTCCTGAACTCGGCTCTCCCACCTCAGAGGCTCAGGCCTGACACCAGCCGGAGCAGCAAGACCCTTTTGGGAAGTCTGAGGTCTTCTGCCAGAATTCAGTAGGTGTTCTGTAGGAGTTGTTTCACATGTAGATGTATTTTTGATGTATTTTTGGAGAGGCAGGTGATCTCCACGTCTTACTCCTCTGCCATCCTGAAGGTCCTCCCC